>NC_047143.1:27454509-28054509 GCF_009829125.3 Periophthalmus magnuspinnatus | reverse complement strand
CACATGTACTACACACATGTACTACACACATGTACTACACACATGTACTACACACATGTACTACACACATGTACTACACATGTACTACACACATGTACTACACACATGTACTACACACATGTACTACACACATGTACTACACACATGTACCACACACATGTACCACACACATGTACTACACATGTACTACACACATGTACCACACACATGTACTACACACATGTACCACACACATGTACTACACATGTACTACACACATGTACTACACACATGTACTACACACATGTACTACACACATGTACTACACACATGTACTACACACATGTACTACACATGTACTACACACATGTACTACACACATGTACTACACACATGTACTACACACATGTACTACACACATGTACCACACACATGTACCACACACATGTACTACACATGTACTACACACATGTACCACACACATGTACTACACACATGTACCACACACATGTACTACACACATGTACTACACACGTGTACTACACACATATACTACACACGTGTACTACACACATGTACTACACACGTGTACTACACACATGTACTACACACGTGTACTACACACATGTACTACACACGTGTACTACACACATGTACTACACACGTGTACTACACACGTGTACTACACACATGTACTACACACGTGTACTACACACGTGTACTACACACGTGTACTACACACATGTACTACACACGTGTACTACACACGTGTACTACACACGTGTACTACACACGTGTACTACACACGTGTACTACACACGTGTACTACACACATGTACTACACACGTGTACTACACACATGTACTACACACGTGTACTACACACATGTACTACACACGTGTACTACACACATGTACTACACACGTGTACTACACACATGTACTACACACGTGTACTACACACATGTACTACACACATGTACTACACACGTGTACTACACACATGTACTACACACATGTACTACACACGTGTACTACACACATATACTACACACGTGTACTACACACATATACTACACACGTGTACTACACACATGTACTACACACGTGTACTCCTGTTGTCATAATTGTCCTGTGAAGTAAAGGTCCATTTTATTTTACTATTAAAAAGTTTTTGTTGTGAATAAAAATCATCACTTTGAATAAAAATAAATAAAACTTCAATAAAAATATTATTGAAATGAAACGAAGTGAATGTTTCATATGAAGCACACACTGAAGTTTAAATGTGTCTACTAGCTAACTACTACTAATACTACTACTACTACTACTACTACTACTACTACTACTACTACTACTACTACTACTACTACTACTACTAATACTACTACTACTAATACTGCTTGATGGATTAAAAATATATATATTCAAGTTATGTTTATTAATCTCACTGTGCATCTTAAAGGTGATGTAATGTTCACTCTTAGTATATTCATTATATTCATTATATTCATTATATTCATTATATTCACTATGTAATCTGCACTAATGTCTGTTCTTGAGACTTGCAGAAAATGTCTTGTGAAGTTTGCAGGACCACACAGGAGAGGTCGAGGTCACTGCGAACTTGCAAAACCTCGTCCGTGAAACATCTTGGGAGGATGTTTGTGCAAAAGGGAATAACCTCGAGAAATGCAGGAACAGAATGTATTTTTATTTGTATGTCATAATTTGTTTTTCGCACTGCTCGCTAAATATATTCCCCCTTCCCCTTGAGAGTGGGCAGTGCATTTGTAACCAGGGTTCCCAATTCAAATAAAAGGAGGTGAAAGGCGGTGGAGACTTCAGAAGGCGTAAGGAGGTTGTAACTGAAGGTTTTGCCTCCTCGTCCTTTCTCCTCAATTGAGACAAAATAATGTGTGAACCTATCACTGCTGCTACTATTATTACTACACCTACTTCCATCACGTTTCTCCACTGATCTGAAGGTTGGGGGTTTGAATCTCGCTCTCGACATAAACATCATGGGTCAGATCCACTGACCCACAGGTCAGAGGTGAGTCCAGCTCCACAGATGAACACTGTCATTGTGTCCTTGGGCAGGACACTTAACCCCTCACCCCAGTGTCTGTGTGTTGTATAAAAATGTGACTGAGACACAGGGTCAAATGTTTATTTCTTTTACTCCACTTTGTAAATGAATCTGTACAATAAAAGTGATAAATACAGAGCGGCGCCTCAGTGAGGACCTCTAGTGGCGACGCAGTTTCTGCTGTTTGTGTCGTCTGTTTAGTCCCGTGTTGTTCTACAGTTCTATTCATTTGTATCTAGAGCACCAGAAAAGTTACATAGAGCACCTTTAATTCCAGAAGAGGGGAGTAAACGATGACATCATCAAAACCTTTACTCAAGTTACACTGTAAAATATAAACTTTGACTTTTACTGTAAAATATGAGTCCAGTAGAAGTCCAGTGTCTCCAAAGACGTGACTGTCCTAAGCCCCGCCCTCTACTCTGGACACAGCCTCAGATGTTCTGGTAAACTCAGCACACAGGCTTTTAAATCGTTGTTGGGGCCTGGCATTTTGCCCATATTCTCCCACAGCTGGGCCGCCGGGTCGTATCGATGGACCATTTTGGTGTCGCTGTAGTCCTCCTGACTGTACCCGCCCAAAACATAAAACTTTCCCTCCAGAACGGCGCTCCCGGCGCCCACGTGCGGCACCGGCAGAGGCGAAAAACATGTCCAAGAATCTTCTTTGGGGTTGTACATTTCGCACGCTAGCATATCGACGATGCTAGCGCTATCCGTCTGAGAGAGTCCGCCCGCGACGTACAGGAAGTCGCCCATCGCCTCCATGCAGTGCAGGGCGCGAGGGCGGGTCATGTTCTCGAGGTAAGTGCTGCCTTTGTCGGGGTCGTACGAGAACATGGAGGACAGGCAGTCGTAGTCGTCGTTGAGTCCGCCTGAAACGAATATCTGTCCGGCGAAGACTCTGGCCACGTGGCCCCCCAGTGGCAGATCCAGAGAACAGCAGAAGCTGCAAGAAGAACATACAAATATAACTGTGGCGCCTCAGACTGACCTACAAAACTGTCACCGTGGTAACGCAACTTTAAGAAGGAAATATTCAACAATCCAACAACGAAGGCGACATAAAGCCTCCTGTGTCCAGGACGTACAGGACGTTTCTCTGATCAGCGACACAGAACAGTGAAACAAACATGAAGCGTCTGTGACTGTCCAGGACGTACGATGTTTTCAGATTTCTGCCTCTAAAAACATTTAAAAGTTTCTCCCATTTGTGACCTGGAGCCTGAGAGAACGTTCTCCTACAACGAAACAAACTGAATGTGTGAGAACTGAAGCCTTCACAGTTAAAGACAAACGAAAAGAAACACCTGAGTCTGAGGCAAAGAGACTCAGAGAGAAGAGGAACATGATGTGATTATTGTTTCATACTGATGTGTAAATGTGTGTTTGTGTGTGTTTGTGTGTGTTTGTGTGTGTTTGTGTGTGTTTGTGTTAAACTGCTTCATACAGATGTGATCAGTGAGCGTTTCAGTTCTTCCTCTTCCTCATTGTCTGTCTCCTTCACTCATGTTATTATCAGATCACTGTTAAACTTTAAGGGTTTTTTAAGAGGAAGTGCTGTGACCATCACTGACCCACGACCCCCGACCTTTGACCGGAGAGGACAGAGACACAGAGAACGTCCTTGTAATCAAAGGGCTTGTAATCAATCAGGGCTTATGTTTCATTGTTCGAGTGTTTTAGTTCCTGTGTTTCATTGTTCGCGTGTCATAGGGCTTATGTTTCATTGCTCGAGTGTTGCAGTACCTCCAGGAGTTCGCCGTGGGGCAGTATTGTTCCACTGTTTCGATGTAGTCCGGGTGACACTTTCCTCCGATGGCGAACAGCTTTGACTCAAACACGACCACAGAGAAGGAGCATCTGGCCTGCTGCATGGACCTCAGCTCCTCCCACGTGTTCTCCAGAGGGTCATATCTGAAACACACGGCCATGAGGTCAGATTCAAGAGAGACTAAATAAATGCACAGAGCTAACCTGCTAGTCTGAGGTTACGAACAAACCCACAACCAGAAAAGTTACATATTGCATCTTTATAAATGTACCTGAAAAATGAGTTTAGCGTATCTCCAGTTCCGTAATACTTCTTCCCACCGAGGAGGTAGAGCTGTCCTTGGATCACAGCGACCTCATGGCTGAAGCGCGCGGGCTGCGGCATCTCGCCCAGCCTCCTCCACTCCATCGCCTTTTTAATCCCCATGTGGTTCCTCAACGAATTCCCAAACCACAAATCTTTACTGATACTTCGCGTTCCCAGATCTTCCGAAATCTGATCACCTCCGCTCAGGACCAGACTCTCCTTTGGCAGATAAATACGACATTTGGTTTGCGTTTCGATTTCATTGGAGCAAAAATCATCAAAAATGGCTTCGTAAAGTTCTTGTAAGCTGTGATTGGACCACAGTTTAAGAGCCTGGACCTCCTTAAACTCCTTAAATGTCATCAGTGGAAAGTGTATTGTTTTCATAAGTTCTTTGGCTAACTTTAACCTTCGTTTCGGTTTAGCTTGAATCCAGTCCACCACGGCTCTGAAAACAACCAACTCAGATGGTACACACAATGAAAAACTATTTAGATACTTGAAAAGAGTCCTCGCAGGGAGGTCCTTAAACTTTGGAGTACGCGCTACTTTCTGAAACTGGCGTAGGATGTAATCTTCGGCATGATCAAGGAGTTTGATGATACCAAAAGCTTCTGCAAAAGACGCCACATCGAGACACGAATGCGGGTTTATTTCTTGTTGGAGAAAGCTGAAGCACAGGCCGAGGGCGGGCTGGTTTTGCAGTTGCAGAGCTGTGCTGGTGGTTTCGAAAATGCTGTTCCAGGTGAGAGAGATGGACCCGGTGTAGGAGCAGTGGAGGAGGGCTTCGAGTTCTGGAGCTGAGAGGAACTGGAGGTAAACACTGGACTGAGATGATTCTCTCATACCCAACGTGAACATCGCGCGGAAATAGTCGCTACAGGCCGCTAGCACGACTTTGTGCACTGTAAAAATACATAAATACAATTTTGGTGAGAAGTTCATAAAATGTAATGAGCGATCTCTTTCACTATCATCAGTGGTGTCATTATTTGTTGGGTTTCTGATGAACAGCAGTTGAGGAAATTGACAGATAATTGATTTGCATCTACATTCCCTGGGAGTGTGATGCTAACTGGACGCACAACTCTGTCTGAAGCTCTGTTACTCGAGTTAGACTTTAATCTGAGCTTTGTTTTAACACAATCTGACCTTAAAGAACTGATTTGTGAGCTGATTTGTGCTGTTAAACACGTCCCAAGCTAGCTAGCATTAGCATTAGCCAACAGTTTTTCAGTGAGTCACTTTCACCTTTTTGTGCAAACTCCTAAACAGGACCATGAGCGCTCGGATTGATCACTCTAGACAAGCATGTAGAACACCCCCCTCCAGTGTTACTTTTGTTACTAGATCATTTCCTTGTGATATTTTTTTCTTTTTTTTCTCATGTTTCAGCGTGCATGTCCCTGATTGGCTACTCCACCTGTCAATCATGTCCATCTGAACTCGGGGAGACACAGCGATGCCCAAACATTTCATAAAGTGCTGGAGAAGTGTTTGTTCAGACGAGCTTTTGGCTTTTGCACAAATAAATCATGAAAATAGAAGACGGACCAGTGGAGATGAGATGTTACCTGAAAAATCACCTGAAAAATCACCTGAAAAATCAGACGTCTACCTGCGAATCGAGGGGGACAGCAGGTTGTTATTTACCACAGTTTTACAGAAGCCCACACTGATGGATTATTTTATATTACTATCAGGGGTTGAGTTTCTTCTGATTACCCCAGGTGATCTTGTGACTGGTGACATCACCTTGAATCTTATTTTAGGTCTTGGCCGTGGCATCAGGCTTTTTATTTATAAATTTCTCCCTAGAGTCCAGTAGCACTTAATAGCTTTAGCAGATATCGGAGCGTATGAAATAACACAGAACGAGTCTGTTACTGTAGCTAATCCTCCAAACACAGGGCCCAGAGCTCAAAACATCACATCAATATCACTCCACTTTGTGACATCATCAGGTGGTAATCCATGTTTTTAGAGTCCATACACCTTCAACAAACCCAATCTAATATTTTCATCATCAAATTCCCAAATTATACACACGATTTGCATCACACCTGAAGCTAACAGCTGCTGTTTTCAGCCTCATTTAAACTGCTGCTCATTTTTGAGGGTTTACACACTTAATATTCTTTACCATACACATAATAAACTCTAAAGACACACTGCGTCACTTTTATAGGGAAAGGTCCGCCACCTGCTTCCTGTTTCAAGTCCTTTGCCTGGAATATTCCGCAGTACAGCATTAAGTGTGTATATGTCACATTTATTCAACTGCAGCTGTTTTTATTGATAAATTCCATGTGTTCTCTCCTGTAGCTCGACCTGGTGACACTGTCTGCTCCTCGTCATGGACCAGATTAAAGCCACGCTCTGGAATATTCTAGGCCAAAGGCTTTTCACACCAAGTACCACCAAGGAAAACATCTGGCTCCTCAAGTACCACCAGATCTAAACCAGGACTACAACAGGATTATTCCAGGTCTAATCTGGGTCTAAACTAGGTCTAAACTAGGTCTAAACTAGGTCTATAGCAGGACTACTCGAGATCTAAACCAGGTCTACAATGGGTCTAATCTAGGACTAAACCAGGTCTATAAAAGGATTTTTCCAGATCTAAACCAGGACTACAACAGGACTATTCCAGGTCTAATCTGGGTCTAAACTAGGTCTAATCTGGGTCTAAACTAGGTCTAAACTAGGTCTTTAGCAGGACTACTATAGATCTAAACCAGGTCTAAAATGTGTCTAATCTAGGACTAAACCAGGTCTATAAAAGGACTTTTCCAGATCTAAACCGGGACTACAACAGGACTATTCCAGGTCTAATCTAGGCCTAAACCAGGTCTTTAGCAGGACTATTCAAGATCTAAACCTGGTCTAAAATGGGTCTAATTTAGGACTAAACTAAACCAGGTCTAAAACAGGTGTAAAAGTGGACCACATCATCCCCAAAGTCCCACCTGAAGGACCAAACACTGATCTAGGCAAAGCAAGAACATCTCCACGGAGACAAGCAGGTGGTGGACCCTCCATCCAAAAAGTTCCACAGTGCTCCTTCCTTTAAGCTGCTAAACATGAAAGACCAAAACTGACCTTGAAATGAAGCACTGATGACCTCCAGAGTGACATCACAGCCCATCTCGTTCGCCCAGAGCTCTTCCATCTTCTGCAGATTTATTCTCAGTTCAGTTGACGCAGGGACTGTTTTCCCTTTGTTTTTGGACCGTTCTCTCTCACAGATTTCTAAGATTCTTGAGGCAGATAAACATTGTGCTGCTGTTTTGATCTCAGTCACATTTGAAGCGTTAAGACTTTGGATCGCCCCGGTGTAGGCAAACTCAACCACTGCTTCCAGGGCTTCGAATTCGACTTCTGCACCAACTTCCATCACCTGAGTCTTTCTGTCCCAAAACCAGCTACTCTGTTGATTGAAGCACCTCCTCGCGGCGTAGCTCACCGCCGACAGCACAACGGCGTGAACCTGGACACTTTTTCCATCTGTGGTTTTCAGTTCAAGATCTGTCAGGATGTGAGCGTCTTTGAACTCTTTTAAAGTTTGGAACATTCCATTTGCGTGATTGTCGTGTCTGTACGTTTTGATTTCATCTAAGTCGTAGCAGTCGATGTCTTCCTCGCCCACATTATCATCGTCTTCGTCGGTTGTGGTTGTCTCTTCTTCTGTTGAATGTCCGTCTTTTGGTGTGGCGACTTCCTCAGCTTCTCCTTGTGTTATTTGGGCTGGACCTTCTGTCAAGTCTTCGATTCCACTCACATCTAAATCTTTAGGTTTGTCTGTATTTTGATTGTTCGATTCTTCATAACTTGGTTCCCCATTTTCTGAACCATCTTGATGTTTGTCTTCTTCTCGATGTCTGGATTCCACATACAAACGTTTCCAATTTTCAAAACAAGTTGAGGCTGAGTTCTCAAACTCTGAATCATCTTTTGGTTTAGTTGTAAGTTCATCGTTTTGAGACTTGACTCCGCCTTCCATTAAACGTTTAAATCTATCCACCTGTTCGTCTTCCTCTGTGTTTGGACTGTAGACTTCTTCATCATATAGTTCCTCATTTTCTGAAACTCCAGAAGCTGATTTTTTACCTGAGCGGGCAAACTGACAATCTTGTTCAAATCGTTTGACGCCATTTTGTTCAGTCGTCTTTCTTTGCTCTACGTGAACTTCAAAATGAGAGTGATCCATATTTTGATTCAGAGCCTCATCTGCGCCCCCTGTGGCTAAACCAAGGCGTAGCACTTCTAAACTGTCGCTAACATCATCAGTAACGTCATGTTGTTCTTCTGATTGTGGTTCCTGGAATTCGTAATCTTCGTAACATCTAAATGGATCCGAGTTATAACTTAAACATTCAGACTCATTCAGTTCAGACCAGTTTTCTCTGTCAAAACTCTCACTTCCGCCGGCGTCCTGGTTTTCCTGGAAATAACGCTCCATATTGTCTTGGGTTTCAAAGCCGTTGGACTTTTCCGACATTTTATCTGTGTCCGTCTTCTCATATTCCTCACAATCCAGCCTTTCTACTTGTTTTTCCATGATTTTTCTATTTCTTTCTAATCTTTTGTCTTGAATCTCTCCATCAAAAGCCTCTTCATCCTTCTCTCCGTGATTGTGATTTTTTTGGGGTATTTGATCCGTGTTCGCTCGCTCATATTCCTCAGAGTCTTGTCTTTCTTCTTGTTTTCCTCTGATTTTTCCACGTGTTTCCAGGCTTTTGTCTTGCATCTCTCCATCTGAAGCCTCCTCATCCTCCTCATCCTCCTCATCCTCCTTTTCATCCTCGTGTTGGTCGATCTGTTCATTTTCCTGCATTTTGTCCCATCGCATCACTCTTTGCATCCAGCTGAGTCTTCGCCGTCTGCCCTCCTCTCGCTCGTTCTCGTGTTCACTCCAGCTCGGACGTCTCCATGGATGAGCCACAGCCATAGTCCTGTGTCCAACGGTTTGATCCTAATCGTCCCCGTGTCCCTGAAACTTTTAAATATGTCGTTTTGTTAAAAAATGAAACTGAACTTCCTCTGAAACGAAGGCGTTGAGTCTGATGTTGTTTTGTTTGCGTGGCCCTGCTTATGTATCTCATCCTGGGACAGCTGCAGAGTTTAAGCCCCTCTCCTCCCCCTCTTTACTTCCCTCCCTTGACCTCTCTTTCTCTCAATCAGTCTCCCTCATCTGTCTCTCTCTCTCTCCGTCTACCTCTTTCCCCCTCTCACTCTCTCCCCCTCAGTCCCTCTCTCTTACTCCCCCCTCCTCTCTCTCTTGATTACCTCTCTTCTTCACTCTCTCACTCTCCCTTTCCACTCACCCCCCTCCCTCTCTCTCTCTTTTTCTCTCCTCTCCTCTACCTAGCCTCCCTCTCTTCCTCTCCCCGAGTCCCTCCCCCTCTCTCCTGTCTCTTCCCTGACCCCCACTCTCTCCCTCCCTCTTTCTCTCTTCTCATATGTGGCGCTCATAACCCAGATAGCCGGCCAACCTTGGATTCTTTATCACTGGGTAATGAAAATCCAACACCTGCACCGCCCCAGAGCCGCCGCGACCACATCAGACACGACCACATCAGACCCGACCACATCAGACCCGACCACATCAGACCTGACCACATCAGACCTGACCACATAGAGACCCGACCACATCAGACCCGACCACATCAGACCTGACCACATCAGACACGACCACATGAAGACACGACCACATCAGACCCGACCACATCAGACCTGACCACATAGAGACCCGACCACATGGAGACCCGACCACATGGAGACCCGACCACATGGAGACCCGACCACATCAGACCCGACCACATGGAGACCCGACCCCATCGAGACCCGACCACATGGAGACCCGACCCCATCGAGACCCGACCACATGGAGACCCGACCACATCAGACCCGACCACATGGAGACCCGACCCCATCGAGACCCGACCACATGGAGACCCGACCACATGGAGACCCGAACACATGGAGACCCGAACACATGGAGACCCGAACACATGGAGACCCGAACACATGGAGACCCGAACACATGGAGACCCGACCCCATCGAGACCCGAACACATAGAGACCCGAACACATGGAGACCCGACCACATGGAGACCCGACCACATCAGACCCGACCACATCGAGATCCGACCACATGAAGACCTGACCACATTGAGACTCGACCACATCGAGACACGACCACATGGAGACCCGACCACATGGAGACCCGACCACATCAGACCCGACCACATCGAGACACGACCACATGAAGACACGACCACATCGAGACACGACCACATGTAGACCCGACCACATCGAGACACGACCACATGGAGACCCGACCACATGGAGACCCGACCACATGGAGACCCGACCACATGGAGACCTGACCACATGTAGACCCGACCACATGGAGACCCGACCACATGGAGACCTGACCACATGTAGACCTGACCACATCGAGACCCGACCACATAGAGACCCGACCACATCGAGACCCGACCACATCGAGACACAACCACATAAAGACCCAACGACCTCACAACGCAACGACATCACGACCCAAGAACATCATCTGAGTCTGAAGTTTTTGCAAAAACCATCTCTGCTGTTTGAAGTTTCAGTTCTTTATGACGCAGAACAAATGAGCAGAATGTGTGGAATTTTTTTCAGCATTTTAACTTCACTAAAACAAGTCACTGAAATATGTGTGTAATTACTCAGACGTCCAGGTCTGATCCAGAACAAAGACAAATAAAATCTGTCACTGGACAAATCGATGCAGGAGTGAAGACGTTGGGCTGCTCATCAAAGCTGCTTCTTCAGTTGTGGTCAGATTACTGCTGGACACTAATCAAATGTCTCAACGTGGTCATCAAAACAGAATAACACTGCACAGAAACGTCTATAAAAGGCTCCATATAAAAACACATCAACATCAGAGTCAATAGTGAATGTAAAGAGTCCTGGATGTCCCAGAATAGAGCTTTAAATCAGGTGTGTGCAGTGTGACGGTGATGACCTCATTCTCCTGGTACTGTACAGACTCGTGGGTTAAATGTTTACAGCAGAGGGTCATGGAGGTGGACGGTTCTCTCCGCACAGACTCCTGACCGCTGTCGACTGTTGGCTGGAGTCTAGAGCTGCATTAAATACCTGAGGAGTCGCCAGGGGGATCACGTACCTCCTCCACCGCCAAGAATCTGGGCCAGGGCCAGAGCGGAGTCCAGGGAGGAGGTCAAGGCTCTGACAACAACTTAGATCCAATATTCTGACCCTTTTATTATTCTGACCCCTTTATTTTTCTGACCTGTTTATTTCTCTGGCCCCTTTATTTTTCTGACCCTTTTATTTTTCTGACCTCTGGAGTGATTCTGTTTGAAGTCGGGTTGAACCAAGTGGAAAAATATCAAGTTGCGATTTTCATATTTTAAACGTCTCCAGAAGAGTTGACACAGACTAAAATATAAAAACAGATTAATACAAGAATCAGATTTCACACTCGATGATTCGATGATTCGATGATTTGATGATTTGATGATTTGATGATTTGATGATTTGAATTCCTCTGTGATTCTCGTTTAAGGCTCAGGATTCACGTAAAGTCACTGTTCAAATCAAACACGTTTTGCTCAGAACGAGTGACGTGTTGATTAATTCCCAAAGATAAACACTTTTTACAGTTTGTTGTTTTGTGTTTTGATTGTCAAGTCGATTGTCCAATCAGAGAGCAGAATGAGCTCCTACGTCTAAAACCACTTTGCATAAAACCTGAAAGCACTGATGCCCTCCCAGACTCGTGTCGTCTTCATCAGTAAAAATGTGTTTCCTTCACAGACCTTTTCATTTTTCATGTTCTTCACACACGCCACAGCTGCCCTGGGACAGACTGAGTACAGTGAGGCTGCAGCACCGGCCCCTCCACACGACACCACCGGCCCCTCACCACGACACCACCGGCCCCTCCCCATGACACCGCCGGCCCCTCCCCACGACACCACCGGCCCCTCCCCACGACACCACCGGCCCCTCCACACGACACCACCGGCCCCTCCCCACGACACCACCGGCCCCTCCCCACGACACCACCGGCCCCTCTCCACACTCACTCTGGTGATGTGAGGAAGTGTCTTGCCCAAGGACACAATAACAGTATGCACTTGATCTTAAATTGCACTATGTAACTTTTTTCACTGTATCATTCTGACCCTGACCCATCTGCTCGTCTCCATGGAGACGTTATGTCTTTGGCTGGAATGTTCCAGAGGTCAGTCTGAGCAATAAGAACAAACACAAAACATCTCCATGGAAACAAGCAAGTGGCCAACGCTCCACCTGAAAAACTCCACAGTGCGTCTTTAAGAGTCTGTCCCTACATCCCTCCCTCCTCTTCCTCCCTCCTCTTCCTTCCTCCTCTTAATCCTCCTCTTCCTCTTGGTGCTTCTGTTGTTTCTTCTGTTGTTTCTTCTGTTGTTTTGTGTTGACGTCTTTGGCTCCATCATCAGGTCAAATCTTCAGGTCCAAATGTGGGTCGTTGTGTATTTGAGACACACACACACGTGCATACACACACACACACGCACGCACACCCCCACACGCACACACACCCCACACACACACACACACGCGCACCCCCACCCACCCACACACACACACACACGCACACACACACACGCCTGTCGTCTTTATCCTGTGAGACAAAGTGAAGCAGCTGATCAGACTCGGACCTTGAGTTTGAGGAGATCAAATAACAATAGAACTGTGTCGGGTTTGGTCCTGGTGCTATTCTGGGTCAGACTCCAGGGGGCAGTGGAAACTCAACACCTCCACTTTAATACGTGTGTGGGCGGAGCCTGATAGTGTCGTCATGGCGCTCATGGTTCTGTGTTTGTTTTGACTGTAAACATCTGGAGATGATCTGACTTCAGTTTGTGTTTAATGTGGCCACGTGTTTTGCCTCATGTTTATGTCGCTTTATTCTGTCTGCGGCTTTTTACTGAAGTCCTGTGCAGGTGCATCATGGGTAACGTGGAGTTTTTTTTAACCCATCTTCTCGCCTGGTCAGTCCCGTGTCTCACCTGCAGCCGCCTCCTGTTTTTATTTATTTATTTAAGGAGCCTTTTCCGACTCGGCCCGTCCCATTTCATGCCCCCGACAAATGTGGTAAAAAATGTGCCCTGCGTTTCCGTGGAGATCGACCGTAGCTGAAGCGTTGGTCCGAGCACACTTCACACACTGCTATATCCCATCATGCACCGCGCCTACGCAAAAAAGAGACGAAAATGGAGTCCGCTGCACCACACACGTTCAAATGTTCACACTGGTTTACGTCGCCTACAACAGAGCGACATGAAACTGTTAAACGATGGAGGCGACTCTGACGTGCTGTTCATTTGAGTTTACACTGATCATTACAGTCACATTTTTCCATCTGGTTTTTGTTCCGCGCTGACCCTGGCCCAGCTGGGTCGTGACCTTTAACCTCCTGTCTGTTTAAGAGGTTCAACATTTATTCATTTATTCATTTGTTCATTTCTGCACAGACTCATGTTATTTAACTATCTCCATGGAGACCAGCAGGGGGCAGACCGTCCTCCACACTCAGGTAAAGTGTTTTCATAGAAATAATGTGAACAATGAGGATTCTAGAACATTCTCTGAGGGTGTGACGCTAACTGTAGGCACTGCTCTGTCTGAAGCTGTTACTCAAGATAGACTTTAATCTGAGCTTTATTTTAATCTGGAGATAAAGATCTGACTTATCTGAACTACACCAGGTGAGCTGAACTGTGCGGTTAGCTAGCTAGCATTAGCGTTAGCATTAGCCAACAGTTTCATTCTCACCTTTTTGTGTAAAATCAAACTCTGAACAGTCCCATGAGCTCAGACCTCAGGCTCCTGAACATGTGGCTCTTTAAATCATTTTGTATTTTTTCCTGAGTTTTCAGACGATCTTAAAACTCTTTAGGTTCATGTGTGCATTGTGTCACCATGGTAACTGCTGAACATTCCACCACAGACACACATGCAGCAGCCACCCAGTGTGATGTCAAGTATCAGGTTTGTAAGTTTGTCTCTCTAAATAAAAACGCCACATTCTCAGTTTCAAAATACAATTTAATTTTAATGATCTCATTTCAAACACAGAAAAAAGACACAACGTTTAACCGTAGATTTACGACTGGAAAAGGACGAGACTGGAAATACAGAACAAACTAATACTGACAAACCAGAGACAGAATCAAACTCCAGAGGCGTCTATGTCACACGGACCTGACGTCACACGGCGGCGGCCATTTTGAGACTTCAGCGCCAACACGACCAGCCGTTTGTGAACTTCTGCAAAAGTATTTCAAAAACACAAAGTACACACTGGTCCTGAGCCCGACTAGAGACGGGCGACACTTTTGGTCTAGTCCTGGTCTAGTCCTGGTTCAGTCCTGGTCTAGTCCTGGTCTAGTCCTGGTCTCGTCCTGGTCTCGTCCTGGTCTCGTCCTGGTCTCGTCCTGGTCTCGTCCTGGTCTAGTCCTGGTCTAGTCCTGGTCTAGTCCCACATTAGTCCCACCTTTGCTGTGGTGTGAACTATTTTTGTGTTTTATTTTTAAATTGAAAATATAATTTAGATTTTCTAGTTAAACATGTGTCTTGAATATTCGTGCTGTTACTGTTTATTATTTTTATGTCTAAACGGTGTGGTCACTATGGGACGCTGGGTCTGACCAGTGGAAAAATGTGACATTTATCTGTTTTTATTGAGACTTTAAAACTGTCTTTGTGTTTAATTTTGTCCTAATCTTTTTATTTTTTGATAATTTCCTTTGAATTCCTCTTTTCCTACAGTCACAAGATGGCCGCCGTCTCGGCCGCCGTCTCGTCGTCTCTAGAGTTTTATTCCATCTCAGACAAACACATGTCCACATCAAAGCAGGCAACAGTCAAATAAACAAGAGACACCAACACCGTCACAAACAGAGCGCTGCAGAATGGCTTTTTCCACAAACTCAGAAAACTTTCCCTCAGAAACACTGATTGTCAGATTTCCTTTGAACCTGAGCGGAGCTTTTAAACTCATCATGGTGAGTCGTGAGTCTGATCAGGTCCGTGAGGAGCGACTCTGGACCCGACTTTTTAAAATGACACAGTAAAAATCAGGTACAGCTTTAACGTTTCCGTCCTCGATGAATCAAAAACTCTTGGATATAAAACACTTTCTGGTTTTGTGCTCACACTGATTGTCTTTGAGGCTCAAATCTCTTCAAGGCAAAACTGCAGCTCCACAAACTGAATCTTTTCAACAAAAATCACATCGAATTCTGTTTGAAAATAGATTCAACGCTTTTCACATGAGATAAAAACAACAGAACATGAAACTTTATAGAGCGGACCTGCCGCCTGCTCACCACCAGATGATTCTCAGCCTGACATGTTCCACACTACGGCATTAAACCTTTCATTCATTTGCAGATGTTTGACCTCTGACCTCTGACACTGACCAGTTCTAAACTGGAGACACACAAGTGAGTTTAATGCCCTACACTGGAACATCCCAACCCCAGCAGTCTGTATAACCCCATCTGCCCCACAGACCCACAGTCCCACAGACCCACAGACCCACAGACACAGACCCACAGACCCACAGACCCACAGTCCCACAGACCCACAGACCCACAGACACAGACCCACAGTCCCACAGACACAGACCCACAGACCCACAGACCCACAGACCCACAGACCCACAGTCCCACAGTCCCACAGACCCACAGACCCACAGACCCACAGACACAGTCCCACAGACCCACAGACCCACAGACCCACAGACCCACAGACACAGACCCACAGACACAGACCCACAGACACAGACCCACAGTCCCACAGACCCACAGACCCACAGACACAGACCCACAGTCCCACAGACCCACAGACCCACAGACACAGACCCACAGACACAGACCCACAGTCCCACAGACCCACAGACCCACAGACCCACAGACACAGACCCACAGTCCCACAGACCCACAGTCCCACAGACCCACAGTCCCACAGACCCACAGACACAGACCCACAGACACAGACCCACAGACACAGACCCACAGACCCACAGACCCACAGACCCACAGACACAGACCCACAGTCCCACAGACCCACAGACACAGACCCACAGACCCACAGACCCACAGTCCCACAGACCCACAGACCCACAGACCCACAGACCCACAGTCCCACAGACCCACAGACCCACAGACCCACAGTCCCACAGACCCACAGACCCACAGACCCACAGTCCCACAGTCCCACAGACCCACAGTCCCACAGACCCACAGACCCACAGACCCACAGTCCCACAGTCCCACAGACCCACAGACCCACAGTCCCACAGTCCCACAGACCCACAGTCCCACAGACACAGTCCCACAGACCCACAGACCCACAGACACAGTCCCACAGACCCACAGACACAGACCCACAGACCCACAGACCCACAGTTCGCCTGAAGTCTGTGGAAAGGCCTAAACTCAGTCACAGGTGAAACCTCAGACTCGGGCTGATCCTCGGCTCTGTCCCTGTTTAAATAAAATATAAAAATCGTCTGTAGAGAATAAAGTTACATGTTAAAACTAGATGCTATTTACACGACTGACCACAGGAGGCGCTGTGACCTCTCTGTGCTATTGCTCATAAAGTGGGCCATGCTCTATTTAAAGTCCTACAGGAGCCAACAGTTTATGGACTAAAACACAGAGGACACAGAGTCCAGGACTCATCGTGTCCTACACCCACAGGGACACAAGTACTCAAGTAAAAGTACTCAAGTATTTGGTAAAAGTACATTTAAAGTAATTTGTAACTGGACATAACATGTGATTTATATTTGAGTATTAATAAATATATGATTTTAAAAAGTCAAACTGTTACATAAAGACACGGCACAAACTCAAACTGATAAAAAACATCAAATGAATTTGTAAAAAGTAAAATCAGAAATAAAAGTATCATGTGGTACAACTATGAAGAGCGATTTCTTCAAAAGTACAACTACTACTAGTACTACTGTAGTACTCCTCCTCTGACGTTATAAAGACATAAATTGCATAGATCCAACAGTTTCTTGGTTTATTTTCCATCTGAGAAAATCTTTACACTGTAAAAACTGAACCAGGTTAAAACGACTCAGGGACATTTTTATAGTCTGGACCCCCTCCTCCACCCACCGCCTTAACGCGGTGGAGGGTTTGAGCCTCCGCCTTAACGCGGTGGAGGGTTTGAGCCCCAATCATCCTGGGCGCCATGGCGCCGGGAGCTTCATGCCCCTCGGAGGGTCACCCAGGGCAAATAGTCCAGGGGACGGGTCAGACTGAGAGCGGGTCAGAAGCCCCACATGATGAGGACACAAACAAGGGCCCCGGTAACGCCCGGACCAGCGTCACCGGGGCCCCACCCTGGAGCCAGGCCTGGGGAGGGTACTCAACAGCGAGTGCCTGGAGGCCGGGCCTTTCCCCACAGATCAGCCCAAAGGAGCAACGTGGGACTGTCCAGACAGACCTGGCAGGTCCAAGCGCATCGTGAGGGTCTGCTGGGAACGTCTGGAGCCCCCTGTCAGGAGGTCTTCAACTCACACTTCCAGGAGAACTTCTCCCTGACCCCTGGGGAGGCTGGGGACATGGACTCCGAGTGGACCATGTTCTCTGCCTCTGTTGTCGATGCAGCCGCTCGTACCTGTGGTCATAAGGTCTGTGGTGCTTGTCGCGGCGGCAATCCCCGAACCCGGTGGTGGACACCGGAAGTAAGGGATGCCGTCAAGCTGAAGAAGGAGTCCTATCGAGCCATGTTGGCTCATGGGACTCCTGAGGCAGCTGATGAGTACCAGCAGACCAACCGAGCCGGACACAGGGGCAGGGTTGGGAGGAGTTTGGGGAGGCCATGGAGGAGGACTATCGTTCGGCCTCAAAGAGATTCAGGCAAACCGTCCGACGCCTCAGGAGGGAGAAGCAGAGCTTCACCAACACTGTTTACAGTGTGGAGAGCTGCTGACCCCCACTGGGGATGTTGTCGGGCGGTGGAAGGACTTTGAGGGTCTCCTCAATCCCACCGTCACGTCTTCTGAGGACTGAGCTCCTCGGTGGCACCTGGAGAAGACATTCTACCGTGTCCCTCGTGGTGTCCTTTGGGGGCGCTGTGGGAGTATGGAGTCCGGGCTCTTTGCTAAGGACTGTCCGACCCCTGTGACCGGAGCAGGAGCTGTTCAGACTCTGCCCTTTGTCACCGGTTCTGTTCATTATTTTTATGGACAGAATTTCTAGGCGCAGCCAGGGGCCAGAGGGGGTCCGGGTCAGGGGCCGGAGGGGGTTAGGGTCAGGGGCCGGAGGGGGTTAGGGTCAGGGGCCGGAGGGGGTCCAGATCAGGGGCCGGAGGGGGTCCGGAGGTTAAAAAATCTGATTCAAATCCTGAATTCAAGTCTGAATGTGAGTGAATCTGGACAGTGTAAATTTACCTGTCCTGAATCCTCATATAAAGTCTATTTTTCCGGCGTGAGTTCGTGTAAAGTCTATTTTTCCGGCGTGAGTTCGTGTAAAGTCTATTTTTCTGGCGTGAGTTCGTGTAAAGTCTATTTTTCCAGGTGTGTGGGAGCGAGCGTCTGCAGGTTTCATAAGAGCATCACTCAGCTCTTAAAGGCCCACGCACGCTGTAAAATATGGAAATAGATGCAGATTACAGATTATGAGCTCCAGCCACAGGTTCAGCCTCCTGTTAAATGCAACAAAAGAGGTGATATTTTCAATCGCTATGGCAACAGTCCTAATGTTTCATCATAGTTTGATTTACCTGTCGAGGTCGTCGCCTCTTGAACCGTAAACTCTATGTTCTTTTGAAACGTGTTATGCTAACTCAGCTCACATGAGCTTTGTGCCTTGTCCTCGTGATTTGTGGTTATTTCTGAGGTTATTTCTGTTTCTTTCTGGGATTATGGGATGTCTCTTCGCACTTTCACAGTGTTTGCAGCTCTAAACCTGATCTCCTTTTAAATCTTGAATCTTAACATTCACAGAATGACGTCGTGTTCTGATCTAAACAAATGAGACTCACTAAGAGCTTGAATTTTAAAGGTCCACAGTGGAACTTTTCTGCTGGGGTTTTCATGCTTGTCTCTGTGCACAGTAGCATGCTAGCTAGCGTGCGGTGTCTCAAAGCTAATGTTACTTTTAATAAAAAGCATAAAATATAAGAAAATAATTCAAATAAAAGTTAAGGACGACCCATTATTTTATATGTAGAATATTTCAGTTTGTGTCATTGTTTTAATGTTTATTATGCCTCATAATTAGCATTAGCGTTAGCATTAGCATAAGCTAATTCCTCTGGTGAAGGATTCATTTTATTTGTGTTTAACGTGACGTCCGCCTGCAGCTCCCTGTCCATTGTCTGACCCTGACCCCCTGACCTCTGACCCCTAACACTGAGGTTGGGGGCGTCACCAGAAAAGTTACACAGTGTACCTTTAAAGGGCCAGTATAAACAGGCTCCAAAGACAAAATCATGAAATATGGAATAAAAGTAAAAAAAAAAACAAAAAACATTTTCAGTGAGTAGAAAACCATTAAAAAAACATTAAAGAACAGGTCTGCATGAGAACCCTATGGACACAACTGTTCCCAAATCAACAAAAATGAAATAAAAAACCTAATTTGTTCATCTGGTGCTTGTCCAGGGCAGGAGGTACGACACGATGATGACGGCGGAGAGAGAGAGCGGGAGGAGCAGGAGGAGCAGGAGGAGCAGAGGAGGAGGCAGCGACCGTTTGGACCGTTCCATCGCCGTGTCTGTGTGCGCGCTCGGACGGCAGACGATGAGCGGCCGCACCTGCGAGATGCTCTCCTGCAAAACAACGACCCACAGGGGCTTTTAGGCTTCAGCCCTTTAACTGTTTATATGAAAAACAGTTTTAAAGCCACAGTGCGTCACTAATACAACCACAAGTTTACACACACGATATAAAAACACACTTTTCTCTGTCGGACATGTAATCACACTAAACTTTTACTGTTTTAGGTCAATTAGAATTAACAAAATCATTTTTGTTTGATAAATATCAGAATAATGAGAGAAGGATTTTTGTGTCATGTTTTCATGACTTTCTTCTTAGTCAGACGTTTACACACATTTCATTAGTATTTGTTCCTTTGTCTTTAAACTGTGTGTCTTGGGTCAAATGTTTTGGATTTCCTTCCTCAAACTTCTCACAATAGTTAGGAGTCAGGAGTTTTGTCCCATTCGTCCAGACAGAGCTGGTGTAACTGAGCCCAGTTTGTGTCCGTCTCACTCGCACAGGCCTTTTCAGGTCTGTTCATACATTTTCAATAGGACTGAGATCAGGACTTTGTAATGGACACTCCAAAACACTGACTTTGTTATCTTTAAGCCTCTTTGTTATCCTAAGCCTCTTTGTTATCCTTAAGCCTCTTTGTTATCTTTAAGCCTCTTTGTTATCCTTAAGCCTCTTTGTTATCCTTAAGTCACTTTGTTATCCTTAAGCCTCTTTGTTATCCTTAAGTCACTTTGTTATCCTTAAGTCACTTTGTTATCCTTAAGCCTCTTTGTCACCAGTTTGGCCGTATGCTTCAGGTCATTTTCCATTTGAAGACACATTTGTTTAACTTCCTGCTGATGTGTTGAGACGTTGCTTCAGTTTTTCCACATAATGTTCTTTTCTCATCTTTACTATGAGCAAAGGCTGTAACAAAGTAAAAAGTAGTATTGTACTGTAGTATTGTACTGTATTTAAGTACAAATTTTCAGCATCTGTACTTTACTTTACTAAAGTAAATTTTAAAGTGGATACTTGTTACCTGCTCTCAAATGTTGTGCAGTAAAAGTATCTGTACTATCGGGCGGGGGTTACCTCCAGGATGGGTCGGCTGTGGGCGGGGCTTACCTCCGGGATGAGTCGGCTGTGGGCGGGGCTTACCTCCAGGATGGGTCGGCTGTGGGCGGGGCTTACCTCCAGGATGGGTCGGCTGTGGGCGGGGCTTACCTCCAGGATGAGTCGGCTGTGGGCGGGGCTTACCTCCAGGATGAGTCGGCTGTGGGCGGGGCTTACCTCCAGGATGGGTCGGCTGTGGGCGGGGCTTAGGCGCAGGTTCCAGCGGTGAGTCCGGTTGCTGTGGCCTCCGTCGTCTTCGCTCTCAGTCGTGTCCTGACGTGCGACCCTCGGACGCTTCCGACGCCGGGAGCTGATTCGCTGCAGAGACCCGGGCTCCTGCAGTCTGCACCAATCAGAACACAGCGAGAGTTAAGTGAGCTTTAAAGTTTAAAGTTTTATTTAAAGTGCACAGTTTAGAGATCTCACTACAACAAGGAAACAACATCATCATTTACCAAAACGGTTTTTCACACCTTTAAAATTGAACTTATTGAACTTTAAACATGTTTATTCTGTGTTCTGTCCACAGTCTGTGTAAAGACGTGACTGAGTGTGACGCCACCACAGCTTCAGCTCCAGATGAAGCTCATCGAGGCTGGAGCAGGCGTAGAAGCCGATGTGGAGCAGAGTCCCATATTTGGAAATGAAGTCTCAAGTCCCATAGCAACCAAAGAGCCAATCCAGAGCGAGGTTGTTGAAAATAAAGCCCCGTAGCAACGCTGTCAATCAAACCCGTTATTAATGTTCATATCTTGATTTACAGACACAATAGTGAAATAAAAACCCCAGGATCATGTAGAGGGTTAATACGAACATTTAAGACCAGAATGACGAGAGCGGACGGAACAGGAAGTGCGCTCATGATCACTTCCTGTTTGGGGCCTATTCTTGCTCTAGACTCGATTCATTTGGAGCTGAAGCTGCGCTGATGTCACTCTGAGTCACTTCTTCACACAGTCTGTGGTTTCTGCAGAACATGGACGGTGTAAATACCTGCTGTCTGTGTCCTCTATATCTGCGTCTGCATCACTGTCGCCCTGAGGATCGGACAAGCCGCACTCCTCCTGCACAAACAAACACAAACTGACCCCTGACCCCTCCACAAGCCGCACTCCTCCTGCACAGACAAACACAAACTGACCGCTCCTCAAACACACACTGGAGTTGTGTTTTGTTTCATTCTCACATGTTTGAGTCACATTTTATTATTAGTCTGTCACATCTACAAAGATTGAAATGGTCTGTTCCACCTTGTGATGTCATCAAGTGGTAGTTTTCATGTTAACTCCTCCTTTTACCTTTAGTTCAGTCGAGATAAGAGACAACTCCAGGACTGAAATGAAACAAATGATTCTATAAATGAAGGTGTGTGGAGTTTAAAAACACAGAGGAGCACTTCCTGTATCACATGATGACATCACAAGGTGGAACAGAGTGTTTTCAGTCTAAATCTGCAGGTTTGTGTGTTAAACGTGACACTAGTGAGGGCGATGTCCCATAGATATAAACACAAATAAGTGAATAATCTCACTCTGTATCGGTTCTGTGGTATCGGTTCTGTCGATCTCCTGGGGCTGTATTTGTCTGTGTGCTGTGGGTCTGTGTGTTCTGGGTCTGTGTGTTCTGGTCTGTACTACTTGAGTCTGAGTTTTCAGACTTACTACTACTCGAGTAAGATACTGTACAGAGTAACAGTACTCTTACTCATGGTACTTCATTAGTACTTCAGTAGTACATCAGTAGTACTTCAGTAGTACTTCAGTAGTACTTCAGTAGTACTGCAGTACCTCTGTGCCGTATCCCTCTGAGTACCTCGTCTTCATTTTTCTGTTTTTTCCACAGTTTTCACAAAGAAACGTCTCCTAAGAAAAACAAAAATATATAAACAACTTTAACCAGAATAAAACACAAATATTCAGCTTCAGGAATAAAGTACTGAAGTACTTTTAAATAAAGCAATGAAGTACTGGAGTACTAAAGTACTGATGTACTGAAATACTTTTAAACACAGAAATACAAATATAAAGGATTTATCTGTAAATTCTACTTAAGATAAACTGTTAAACCTGCATTTGACCCATTTTAGGACTAACCAGGACTAAACCAGGTCTAAACCAGGTCTAAACCAGGTCTAAACCAGGACTAAACCAGGTCTAAACCAGGTCTAAAGCAGAACTGAACCAGGACTAAACCAGGACTAAACCAGGACTAAAGCAGAACTGAACCAGGACTAAAGCAGGACTAAACCAGGACTAAAGCAGGACTAAACCAGAGACTAAACCAGGTCTAAACCAGGACTAAACCAGGACTGTCTCAGACCTCTCCTGCAGTGTGGGTCCAGGGCCTGGGTGGGGCTGTGGGGGTCTCTGGATACAGAGTCCAGGGGCTGGGGTCACACAGACAGACCCCGTCACATCCAGCTCCCATCTGAAACACACACACACATTAGAACAGGGAACTATACGTCATGGGTCAGGTTCTGACTCAGGTCCTGGTTCTATATGCTGGTGCTACAGTTCTGTGGTCCTGTGGTTCTGTGGTTCTATGGTTCTGTGGTCCCGTGGTCCTGTGGTTCTGTGGTCCTGTGGTTCTGTGGTCCTGTGGTTCTGTGGTCCTGTGGTTCTGTGGTCCTGTGTGTTCAGTGTGTGTGTGTTCAGTGTGTGTGTTCAGTGTGTGTGTGTTCAGTGTGTGTGTTCAGTGTGTGTGTGTTCAGTGTGTGTGTTCAGTCTGTGTCACTTACAGTGACGTAACAATAATGGACAAATATCTGCTCAGTTTAATTTTCAGATTCATGTTTTAATCGTGTGAAATGTTCAGACACACATGTGAGACAGGTGTCAGGTATCGACTTTAAACGATGTTAAAGTGTCGCCGTAGCGACGCCTCACCTCATAGTCGTTGTCTGACGTGTCTCCGGAGGAAAATAAACCACGTGAGTCCGACTCCCGCCTCAGCATGACCCCTGACCTCTCCATGACCCCCGACCTCTCCATGACCCCCGACCTCTCCATGACCCCCGACCTCTCACGCACTCACACACCTGCAACAGACACAAGGCACAGACGATGTTAGACTCCACCCATCACACCCATGACATCACATCCATGACATCACACTCATGACATCACATCCATGACATCACACTCATGACATCACACCCATGACATCACACTCATGACATCACACCCATGACATCACACTCATGACATCACACCCATGACATCACACTCATGACATCACACCCATGACATCACTTCTGTACAAAAAGTGACATCATTAATACCAAATAAAACACATTTTTCTGACACTTTAAACATGATTTCAACAAAATAAAAGTGTTTTCTCATATTTTTTAATCTGTTGAATTTTAATGTTTGGGCCCAGTGTGATGTCATCATTTACAACCAGGAAGTAAATCTGAAACTTAACCTGCTGCAGTGAAACAGGACTAAACCAGGACTAAACCAGGACTAAACCAGGACTAAACCAGGACTAAACCAGGACTAAACCAGGATTAAACCAGGATTAAACCAGAACCAAACCAGGACTAAACCAGGACTAAACCAGAATTAAACCAGGACCAAACCGGGTCCAAACCAGAACCAAACCAGGACTAAACCAGGACTAAACCAGGATTAAACCAGAACCAAACCAGGACTAAACCAGGACTAAACCAGGACCAAACCAGGACTAAACCAGAACCAAACCAGGACTAAACCAGGACTAAACCAGGACTAAACCAGGACCAAACCAGGACTAAACCAGGACCAAACCAGGACTAAACCAGAACCAAACCAGGACTAAACCAGGACTAAACCAGGACTAAACCAGGACTAAACCAGGACTAAACCAGGACCAAGTCTGAAATGATTTAAATCGCGGGTTTGAACTTCAGGATAAACGTGTTTTCTTTTTTTAAACGTGTTTGTTTTACGCACAGACACAAACCCGCGTTAAAACATCATTACGCACCGCGCGTTACGTAAGTCCAGGGCATCCGACGGAACTTGTGCCATTACAGAGGATCAGCATCAATGATCAGCATCAGAGAAGGCGCCGCGGATTCATGTGTCAGCACACACACCAGACACACACACAGACACACACCGACACACACACCAGACACACACACCAGACACACACACAGACACACACAGACACACACACCAGACACACACAGACACACACAGACACACACACAGACACACCGTACCTCACACACACACACACGCGCGCTGTACCTCAGACGCATCCCGTCCGCGCGTGCCCAGGGCGCGTGAGGCGTACAGGTGACGTGTGGCGCAGGGACATGATGGAGCTGGTGGAGCTGATGGAGCTGATGTAGGGCATCCGGAGGAGACACGTGAACGAGCGCGACCGGAGACTGGGCACGAGCACAGACACAGAGGAGGCGGGAGCGCGCAGCCAGACCAGACACGCGCGTGCACAGATTTCACAATAAAAGAGACAAGAGACACTTCCGTTTGAGAGTGTCAAAATAAAAGACACTTCCGTTTGAGAGTGTCAAAATAAGACACTTCCGTTTGAGAGTGTCAAAATAAAAGACACTTCTGTTTCAGAGTGTCAAAATAAAAGACACTTCTGTTTCAGAGTGTCAAAATAAAAGACACTTCCGTTTGAGAGTGTCAAAATAAAACACACTTCCGTTTCAGAGTGTCAAAATAAAAGACACTTCCGTTTGAGAGTGTCAAAATAAAAGACACACATTTCCACAGTATGGCATTAAAATGATCATGTTTTTATTACATAAAAGCTTTTCTGGGACATTACACTGAGCTCCATTCACTGGCTGATCGTCACCATAGTAACAACCTTAACTCACTTTAATCCCTGAACTTTAACACATGTTGCTCAGAGTAGAGCTGCTGCTCAAAGTCAACTCTGCTGAAGCATCCTGAGGGACTGCTGTGTCTGCGTCTGATAAGAGAGAGAGAGAGAAGAGGAGGAGAGGAGAGAGGAGGGAGGAGGAGGAGGAGCACTGACCAGCACGTCCACTCTACAAATGACCCGTGACCAGAGACCAGCCCTGAGTGTGTGTGTGTGTGTGTGTCTGTGTGTGTGTGTGTTTGCTCTGAGCTCAGTACAGTCCATATGACAGATGTTTAAATGTTCAGATGTTTAAATGTTCAGATGTTTAAATGTTCAGATGTTTAAATGTTCAGATGTTTAAATGTTCAGATGTTTAAATGTTGAACCTGTAGTGAATATTTATCATAGTTCAGTCATGTGACAGTTTGTAGAAAAAAACAAAGTCTAAAAACACAGGAAGTAACTGAGAGAGACGTCAAAGAGAATCCCTCTGACCCCTGACCCCCTGACCCTCTGACCCTCTGACCCTCTGACCCCCTGACCTTCTGAACATCTGACCCTCTGACCCTTTGACCCTCTGGCCCTCTGACCCCTGACCTTCTGACCTTCTGACCTTAACCCCATGTCATCCACACAAACACCTGATCAAACACAGAGACAGTGACACATTTTAAACATGAATTTAACAAAATAAAGTGGTGTTTGTTTAGTTTAAACTCTTCTGTTTAAGTGTCTGCTGTGCCTGTTCTGTCTGTGCTTTGTTACGTCACATTATGAGATTATTACATGACCTGCTGTAGAAATATATTAATAAATACAAAAAATTGCATTGTAGTGAAATAAGTCAGTTGAAAAAGCTCGAAACGACGGCGGTTTGGAGCAGTTTGAGATGTTCAGACAGATATGGAACTGTTTACTCCAAACCCAACACAAACACGAGACACAGCTTTGATAAAGTCACGGAGGAAAGACCCAGCCCAGATCGACAAACTGACAAGACCACGACGTCCAAAACGACAAGACCACGACGTCTAAACTGCTCCGAACTCGAGTCAGACGTGAAGAAGAACATCTCCAATCAAGTCCACAACGTCTGCTCAGAACTGGAGAGTCAGACCTGAAGAATCTACAAACCGACAAATCCACAACATCCAAACTGCTCCAAAGAGTCAGTCGTGAGTCAGACCTGAAGAAGAACATCTCCACGGCTCGTCTGGACCCACACAAAGACGGTCCGTCTGAGCGCGCCACAATGACACGTTTGGAGCAGAGACGCCGTTCGGACGCGTGACCTCCACATTTCTGTGGTCACCAAAGACACAGAGTCTCCACGGGACATTTTTGAGACGACAGCGACGGAGGAGGAGGCTCTGGGATCCTGACGTGTTTATCTCACACCGAAGATTCAACTTAAACAGTGTATTTTGGATCAGTATTGGGCTGAGTACTTCATTGTGAGTACTTCTTCATCGTGAGTACTTCATCGTGAGTACTTTTTCATCGTGAGTACTTCATCGTGAGTACTTCATTGTGAGTACTTCATTGTGAGTACTTCTTCATCGTGAGTACTTCATTGTGAGTACTTCTTCATCGTGAGTACTTCATTGTGAGTACTTCATTGTGAGTACTTCTTCATCGTGAGTACTTCATTGTGAGTACTTCTTCATCGTGAGTACTTCATTGTGAGTACTTCTTCATCGTGAGTACTTCATTGTGAGTACTTCTTCATCGTGAGTACTTCTTCATCGTGAGTACTTCATTGTGAGTACTTCTTCATCGTGAGTACTTCATTGTGAGTACTTCTTCATCGTGAGTACTTCTTCATCGTGAGTACTTCATTGTGAGTACTTCTTCATCGTGAGTACTTCATTGTGAGTACTTCTTCATCGTGAGTACTTCATTGTGAGTACTTCTTCATTGTGAGTACTTCTTCATCGTGAGTACTTCATCGTGAGTACTTCATCGTGAGTACTTCATTGTGAGTACTTCTTCATCGTGAGTACTTCTTCATCGTGAGTACTTCATCGTGAGTACTTCTTCATCGTGAGTACTTCATTGTGAGTACTTCTTCATCGTGAGTACTTCATTGTGAGTACTTCTTCATCGTGAGTACTTCATCGTGAGTACTTCATCGTGAGTACTTCTTCATCGTGAGTACTTCATTGTGAGTACTTCTTCATCGTGAGTACTTCATTGTGAGTACTTCTTCATTGTGAGTACTTCTTCATCGTGAGTACTTCATCGTGAGTACTTCATCGTGAGTTTTTTAATGAAACTGTCGATTTAAAACAGTTCGATTTTCTTTCGTTATTTAAATCTTAGTGATACAAATATTATCATTTCTCTGGAGCGACATCGAGATTCAAAACGTGACGAGTCTCTAACGCCAACAGAGTTTGAACGAAGAAGAACTGATGAATATATTTGAAAAACGCTGAGGATTTAAGGCCAAAAAGGATCAAATTATGAGTTTGACCGTCACAAAAAAGGTTCAAAATCCACAAAAACGAAACGAAGATCCATGAAAATATTCAGAGGTGAATTTTGTGGAGAAAAACTGTCCAAGAATCGTTTTGGGTTTGGATGTTTCACGTTTGAAGCTTTTACTGCAGCGAACGACGATCTCCAAACTGCATCAAAACGGACGACATTTTTGGACATTTTTTAAAAGAAAATACTGAAGAATAAGGTGAAATTTGAAAACATGACGATGGTTTAAGTGAGAGTTATGTCCCACTGAAAAAACAAAAAAACAAGCAGATTTTTGGATCATTTTATTTAAAAACTAAATACATTTGGTCGTTCTCGAGTCTGAACGTCGTGTGTTTTACTCGAGTGGATTTTCAGATCAGGACGATGAAAGAGTCGGACCAAACCAGAGACCTGAGCTGGGACCTGGACCAGACTGTGGACGTCCTCCGTCTGCGGGGACGTCTCTGTCTGGACGCTCTGGACTTCACTGACCTGTGGGACGAAGAGGACAGCGGCGAGGACGAGAGCGGCGCCACGGCCACGGTCAGACTGGACACACACACACACACACACATCCTTTATAAGACTCAAAATCTGTGTGAAATACTTTTACTTTTTACTCTTTAAGTACATTTGTAAACAGGTACTTTAATACTTTTACTTAAGTACATTTTCTCACGTGATACTTTTACTTTTGCTTGAGTATTTCTTTGCTCTTGTATCTGTACTTTTACTTAACAATCCAGAGTACTTGTTTTTCCTCTTTTGTCCTGGAGGTGGCGTCTCGTTTCTTCAGGGTACTCCATGTAGACACGTTACAAGTCAGATCTGTGGACAGGCGTGACAGTGAAGACTTTTGTTTCATAGATTCTTTTTTCAGACAGAGGTTTGGTTTGTTTCATCGCTGACAGTTTGTTCTGCTCTCTAGCTCCTCACAGTGGTCACGTGATGTTGCTGTGACGTGATTGGTCGGCTGATTTAAACAGGTTGTGGCGCTGTCTTCCCATTGGTGGAGGCAGGACGACAGCGCCACCTGCAGCCCGACCTCTTCTTGGTCTGAAAAAAGAGTCATTAAAACATAAAAAAAACCCCACGTCCCTTTAATCATCTCTTGTATTTGCAGTGCGCCGCCTCCAGGGGGCTCTCCAGACTTCCCTCTCCCCCGCCGCCTCCTCCTCTGCCCCCTCCGCTCCCCGTCCCGTCCGCAGATAAGACAAACACACTGAAGTTACACTGGAGGGCGCTGCAGAGCCTCCCCGTCCTGCCCAGACTCACGCGGTTTGGGGCGGAGACTATATGGGCGGGGCTAGAGCCGGTGCAGGTGGACGCCAACAGACTGGAGTACCTGTTCGAGAGCAAAGGGGGCGGGGCCAACTTCAGCCTCACCTGTGCACAGAAGGTGAGAGAATCAGCGTGTGAAATGGCGACGTGTCACCTCCATCAGCTGAGCCAAAATGTGTTTATTTAGTCTTTTAGCAACGACACGTCTGACGCTAAACCCGCTAAGCTAACAAGGCTATTAGCATGAATCTACACACACACACACACACACACACACACACCCCCCACTGGGCGTAGTTCAGTGGGGTGTGTGTGTGTGTGTGAGCTTTGAGCCTTGCGTTGTATAAAATGTGTGTTTGTCTTTGTGTGTGTGTTTGTCGTTGTGTGTGTGTTTGTCGTTGTGTGTGTGTTTGTCGTTGTGTTTGTCGTTGTGTGTGTGTTTGTTGCTGTGTGTGTGTTTGTTGTTGTGTGTGTGTTTGTCGTTGTGTGTGTGTTTGTTGTGTGTGTGTTTGTCGTGTGTGTGTGTTTGTCGTTGTGTGTGTGTTTGTCATTGTGTGTGTGTTTGTCGTTGTGTGTGTGTTTGTTGCTGTGTGTGTGTTTGTTGTTGTGTGTGTGTTTGTCGTTGTGTGTGTGTTTGTCGTTGTGTGTGTGTTTGTCGTTGTGTGTGTGTTTGTCGCTGTGTGTGTGTTTGTTGTTGTGTGTGTGTTTGTCGTTGTGTGTGTGTTTGTCGTTGTGTGTGTGTTTGTTGTTGTGTGTGTGTTTGTCGTTGTGTGTGTGTTTGTCGTTGTGTGTGTGTTTGTCGTTGTGTGTGTGTTTGTCGTTGTGTTTGTCGTTGTGTGTGTGTTTGTTGCTGTGTGTGTGTTTGTTGTTGTGTGTGTGTTTGTTGTTGTGTGTGTGTTTGTCGTGTGTGTGTTTGTCGTGTGTGTGTGTTTGTCGTTGTGTGTGTGTTTGTCATTGTGTGTGTGTTTGTCGTTGTGTGTGTGTTTGTCGTTGTGTGTGTGTTTGTCGTTGTGTGTGTGTTTGTCGTTGTGTGTGTGTTTGTCGTGTGTGTGTTTGTTGTTGTGTGTGTGTTTGTTGTTGTGTGTGTGTTTGTCGTTGTGTGTGTGTTTGTCGTTGTGTGTGTGTTTGTCATTGTGTGTGTGTTTGTCGTTGTGTGTGTGTTTGTCGTTGTGTGTGTGTTTGTCATTGTGTGTGTGTTTGTCGTTGTGTGTGTGTTTGTCGTTGTGTGTGTGTTTGTCGTTGTGTGTGTGTTTGTCGTGTGTGTGTTTGTCGTTGTGTGTGTGTTTGTCGTTGTGTGTGTGTTTGTCGTTGTGTGTGTGTTTGTTGTTGTGTGTGTGTTTGTTGTTGTGTGTGTGTTTGTCGTTGTGTGTGTGTTTGTCGTTGTGTGTGTGTTTGTCATTGTGTGTGTGTTTGTCGTTGTGTGTGTGTTTGTCGTTGTGTGTGTGTTTGTCGTTGTGTGTGTGTTTGTCGTGTGTGTGTTTGTCGTTGTGTGTGTGTTTGTCGTTGTGTGTGTGTTTGTCGTTGTGTGTGTGTTTGTCGTGTGTGTGTTTGTCGTTGTGTGTGTGTTTGTCGTTGTGTGTGTGTTTGTCGTTGTGTGTGTGTTTGTCGTTGTGTGTGTTTGTCGTGTCCTCGTCAGAAGTCGTCGTGCGTCAGCGTTTTGGGCGTGAAACGTTCAAACATCGTGACCATCGCCCTGAGCAGTCTGCCCCCGCCCCACCTCCTGCCCCCCGCCATCTACAGCATGGACGACAGCGTCCTGGACCGCGAGGACATCCAGGTGAGACACGGCGGAATATGAACCAATGTCACTGTGTCATTGAGCAACGCACTCCACCCACTCCACCCACTCCACCCACTCCACCCTCTTCACCCACTTCACCCCGCCCCTCCCCTTTAGTCCTCCAGACCCCGCCCCTCCTCCAGACCCCCCTCCCCCAGACCCCGCCCCTCCTCCAGACCCCGCCCCTCCTCCAGACCCCCCTCCCCCAGACCCCGCCCCTCCCCCAGACCCCGCCCCTCATCCAAACCCCGCCCCTCCCCTTTAGTTCTCCAGAGCCCTCCCCCTCCAGACCCCGCCCCTCCTCCAGACCCCGCCCCTCCTCCAGACCCCGCCCCTCCTCCAGACCCCGCCTCCCCCTCCAGACCCCGCCCCTCCTCCAGACCCCGCCCCTCCTCCAGACCCCGCCTCTCCCCTTTAGTCCTCCAGACCCCGCCCCTCCTCCAGACCCCGCCCCTCCCCTTTAGTCCTCCAGACCCCGCCCCTCCTCCAGACCCCGCCCCTCCCCTTTAGTCCTCCAGACCCCGCCCCTCCCCTTTAGTCCTCCAGACCCCGCCCCTCCTCCAGACCCCGCCCCTCCTCCAGACCCCGCCCCTCCTCCAGACCCCTCCCTCTGAGTCATGCTGGGCTTGTGCTGACTCTTCCCTGCCCGTCCAGCGTGTCCAGAGCCTCGTGCCCACAGAGGAGGAGGTGCGTGTGGTCAGAGAGGCCCGGAGCCTGACCCCCCTGCAGCCCCTGGCTCCGGCTGAGCTGTGCCTCCTCACTCTGGGGGAGGTGCCTCACCTCCGCACCAGGCTCCAGCTCTGGGCCTTCGCTCTCGACTACGACTCCATGGAGAGAGTAAGTTACATTTACTCGAGTACATTTACTTTAGGATCTTTTAAACTGTAGTCGTTTTAGACGGAGCTGCAAAAAAAACATTTACACTTAAACTGTTTTGTTTCTGTGAAATGATTTGAACCTCGTGGCTCATCAAATGTAAAATCATTAACTTCATTTATTTGCACCATTCACTGTTTATATAAATGACAAAGCTAACATGCTAACATGCTAACCTGCTAACATGCTAACATGCTAACCGCCCTGTCCCCTCTGCTGCTTCAGACTCATTCTGGTCTTAAATGTTCGTATTAACCCTCTACATGATCCTGGGGTTTTTATTTCACTATTGTGTCTGTAAATCAAGATCTGAACATTAATAACAGACAAATCAGGTCCTTCTGTCCCCGCGGTCGCTCCTGTTAGCGTTAGCAACAGGTTTGATTGACAGCGTTGCTAAGCGCCCGCTCCCTGTTAAACCAGTGGTGTGGGCGGGAAGGGGCGTGACCTTCAACAGCCTCGCTCCTGATTGGCTCTTTGGTTGCTATGACACTCGGTGTTGCAAATATGAAACTCTGCTCCACATTCTCCTCTCCACCTGCTCCGGCCTCGATGAGCTTCATCTGGAGCTGAAGCTGTGGTGACGTCAGACTCTCAGTCACGTCTTTACACAGACTGTGGTTTTCACTTGATAAAAATACAAACATCATTTTATAAAATGTTATAGATGAAAAGCCCCGACTGTAGTGTCCAAATAAAACACAACACAAAAGGATCAGTTTGAACATAAGACTCTGCACATTAGTGTCTGAGGGGAGGAGGAGGAGAGGAGGAGGAGAGGAGGAGAGGAGGAGGAGAGGAGGAGGAGGAGAGGAGGAGGAGAGGAGGAGAGGAGGAGGAGAGGAGGAGGAGGAGAGGAGGAGGAGGAGGAGAGGAGGAAGAGAGGAGGAGGAGGAGAGGAGGAGGAGAGGAGGAGGAGGAGCAGGAGGAGGAGAGGAGGAAGAGAGGAGGAGGAGGAGAGCAGGAGGAGGAGAGGAGGAGGAGATGAGGAGGAGAGGAGGAGGAGGAGAGGAGGAGGAAGAGAGGAGGAGGAAGAGAGGAGGAGGAGATGAGGAGGAGAGGAGGAGGAGGAGAGGAGGAGGAGGAGAGGAGGAGGAGGAGCAGGAGGAGGAGAGGAGGAAGAGAGGAGGAGGAGGAGAGCAGGAGGAGGAGAGGAGGAGGAGGAGAGGAGGAGGAGAGGAGGAGGAGGAGAGGAGGAGGAGGAGAGGAGGAGGTGCATCAAACAGAGACACATTGACTTTATGTCACAGGTTTTCTTCATCTTTGTATATTTATATTTATATCACATTTGAAATATTTCACATAAAAGTCCAGATAACATAGATACACACACACAGATTAAAGTGACACTGTGAAACCTCTGACAGATTAAACAGTTGCTCTGGTTTTATTAAGATGTTGAGCTGTTTTATCTGTTCATTTTAGCCAATGGAAACAAACAAACAAACATGTGACCCGTGTACTTTCTGTAAACAGGAAATCGCGGAGCCTCTTTTCCACCTGAAACTGGCCATGGAGCAGCTCTCGGACAGCGCCACCTTCAGATGGATCCTGGCCACGGTCTTAGCCATCGGGAACTTCCTCAACGGATGCAAAGTGAGTGAGGAGCTCGAACGGAAACTGACGCTCTGCAGTGACATCGCACCGGGGGGTTCTGTATGTGCGTCTACGGAAAAATGTTCAGCAGTTACCATGGTGACACAGCGCACACGTTAGCAAACACGCTTTTAGGTCGTCTGAAAACTCAAGAAAAACATCCAAGAGTGATTTAAAGAACATGTTATCTGAGGTCCCAGCTCATGGTCCAGTTTATTTACACCAAGATGAGAGCGACTCACTGAAGAACTGTTGGCTAAGGCTAATGCTAATGCTGATGCTAATGCTAGCTTGTGACTGTAATGTGATTTGAGAGAGACTTGTTTAACAGATCAGCTCATCTAGTGTAGTCAGCTCTTTATGGTCAGATTGTGTTAAAATAAAACTCAGATTAAAGTCTAACAGAGCTTCAGACAGAGCAGTGCCTCCAGTTAGCGTCACATCTCCAGGGAATGTTGATGACATCATCTGTACAGTGTCAGACTCGAGTGTGGTGCAGGGCGAGTGCGACACAAACTGTCACTTTATTTTATGCACCTTCTGTACCACAAGATGGCGCCAGTTCAATGTAACAAACTGGTTCTTAAAAGAGAAAATACTTTAAGTATTTTAATAAGTTCTACCACTTCATGACATCACAAGGTGGAACAGAGCAGACACAACAGTGAGGTTTAAAACAGTAAACTCGGTGATGCTTGTTCTTCTGGTGCAGGCGCGCGGCTTTGAGCTCAGTTATTTGGGGAAACTGTCTCAGGTGCGAGACACTCACTCCCGACGGCCGCTCCTCCATCACGTCTGCTCCCTGCTCCTCCAGATTTACCCACAATCCTCAGACTTCTACTCCGACATCACCGCGGTGACCAGAGCCGGGAAGGTCAGTGCTCCCTTCACACACTCGTGTACTCTTCTTCACACACTCGTGTACTCTTCTTCACACACTCGTGTACTCTTCTTCACACACTCGTGTACTCTTCACACACTCGTGTACTCTTCACACACTCGTGTACTCTTCTTCACACACTCGTGTACTCTTCACACACTCGTGTACTCTCGTGTTTTCTCGTCCTGCAGTGTGATTACTCACTCGTCCAGTCCAACCTCCGTCAGCTGGAGGCCCAGTGCAAAGCATCATGGGAGCAGCTGAGGACGCTGGACAAGGAGGACGAGAAGAGGAGGAAGGAGCAGAGAGGAGAGAGGAGGAGGAGCCACGAGGAGCCGTCCTCACATGGGACGAGACGGAGACTTCCCAGGTTCCTCAGAGACTGTGAGGACAGACTGGACGTGCTGCGAGCCGTGCACCGCAGGGTCATCAACAGGTCAGGGGTCGTCAACAGGTCAGGGGTCATCAGCAGGTCAGGGGTCGTCAACAGGTCAGGGGTCGTCAACAGGTCAGGGGTCATCAACAGGTGAGGGGTCATCAACAGGTCAGGGGTCGTCAACAGGTCAGGGGTCGTCAACAGGTCAGGGGTCATCAACAGGTCAGGGGTCGTCAACAGGTCAGGGGTCGTCAGCAGGTCAGGGGTCGTCAGCAGGTCAGGGGTCATCAGCAGGTGAGGGGTCATCAACAGGTCAGGGGTCGTCAACAGGTCAGGGGTCATCAGCAGGTCAGGGGTCGTCAGCAGGTCAGGGGTCAGGCTCATGTTGGGGAATCCTCATCCTCATTTTTCTCAGGTGTCAATATAAAAAAGTCCAAACGACAGAAATGAACCTTTGAATCTGTTTATACTGATGTTGATCTGAATCAGACACACAGTCCACACATGGACCACTATGAACCTACTCTCTAAATCAGGGGCCTCGGACTCGCGGCCCGTGGCCCAATTGCGGCCCTGGGGGCCCGAGTTTGTGGCCCCCACCTTAATATGAAAGTTTAATGTTGGTGCGGTGAGTTTGATGTGGCACTTTACAGTGTTGTGTGCGGAGCTGAATGAACCAATCACAGTGGAGTATATGGCTCTGGGGGCGGGACATGGGGCTGAGTGACAGTTACAGCTGCAGTGTCAGAGTTGTCTGTGTCCGACTGGGACAAATGTGTCTATGATATATATATATATATATATATATATATATATATATATATATATATATATATATATATATATATATATATACTTATATAAATGTGTATAACTGTACATATATTTATACACATGACACAGAGTTAATATGACGTCTGTCTCTGCTGCAGATAAAAGGAGCTCAGTGTGACGCGTCACAGTCGCGTGCGCTCCTGTGCGTCGCGTGCGCTCCTGTGCGTCGCGTGCGCTCCTGTGCGTCGCGTGCGCTCCTGTGCGTCGCGTGCGCTCCTGTGCGTCGCGTGCGCTCCTGCGCGTCGCGTGCGCTCCTGTGCGTCGACAATAACCCAGACCAATTATAGGGTCACACTGTGGATTTGTGGGTCAAACCCACGTGACCGTGTCCACGTGCACAGAGGGGACTCCTCTGTGTTTGTGCTGAAATGGGACACGGAGGAACTTGAACCTCTGTCTGTGCTTATGTAATGTGTCTTATGTGACGTCACTGAAATAATTAGTTTTATATTTAACTATTTATTATTTAATAGAAGAGTCAAGGTGTTGTCGTCGCAGTCGTTTATTTCTGTTTAAATTGAATGAAGTGAGGAATTAATCTTTCCCTTTGAAAATCAATAGGTAAATATAAGGTTCGAGGTGATTTTTTTCCTAATTGTAGCTTCTACAAAACTTTAACAAAATAAACCTTGTTAAAACGTAAAAACAGAGACAGAGGAAACAGAGTCATTTTTACACTCATCATCTATAAACCAGAGACACTGATCAGTTGTACATAAAGTGGGATATTGCAGTTTAACGGTTCTGTATTTGGGTTTAATTTGATCTGTGGATAAATCACTTTAATACCAGCAGAGGGCGCTGTTCTACACCTGAGTGTGACAGAGCTGCACAGGTTTTTTCATCATTAAACACGCGGCCTGTACAGATCTTTTTTCAGATTTTACAGTTTCATGTGGCTCTGTTGTAGATGACATAAACCAGCACGTACATGTGACCCTGTGGACTCATTTGACTTCTCTTTTATGTAGTTTTTATGAAGTTTTGGTCAGCAAAAATATGGCATTGACAAAAACAAATATCTGAGCAAATGAAATGGTGAAACAGTGATGTCATCAAGTAAGCCCCCCTCCTCCGTCTGTCTCCAGGTTTCACTCGTTCCTGTTGTTTTTGGGGTACTCTCCATCCCTGATCCGGGACACCCGACCTGAGGATTTCTGCAAAACCATCAGTGACTTCTCTTTAGAGTACAGAGCCATGCACCAGACCATCCTCCAGCAGAGAGAGAAGAAGGACGGAGAGAAGGACGGAGAGAAGGACGGAGAGAAGGACGGAGAGAAGGACAGAGAGAAGGACAGAGAGAAGGACGGAGAGAAGGACAGAGAGAAGGACCGAGGGAAAGACCGAGAGAAGGAGAGACAGAGAGGGGGGAGGGGAGGTACTCCAAAGGGCCAGAGGAGGAACCATCTTATGTCAACCACACAGGTAAATCAGCAGTGATGGAACGTAACTAAAAAAGTAGTAAAGTACTGTACTAAAGTAAAGTAAAGAGACGTCCAGTTTGTACTTGGGGCGTCACAGGTGGGCGGGGCGTCACAGGTGGGCGGGGTTTAGACGACTGTAACGTCCTGCTCACTGGCCTCTCCAAACGAGCCTTAAGACAGAACAGAACATCCAGAACATCCAGAACATCCAGAACATCCAGAACATCCAGAACATCCAGAACATCCAGAACATCCAGAACATCCAGACACTGCTGCTCGGGTCAGGACTAGAACCAGGAAGTACTTCACACATGTGTCCTGTGCTCAGAGAATAGACTTTAAAGCAGCTCAGTGTGAACAAGTCAGTGTGTATGCAGTGTGTGTACATGATACACACTGTGTGTACATGATGTACACAGTGTGTGTACATGATACACACAGTGTGTACATCATGTACACAGTGTGTGTACATGATGTACACAGTGTGTGTACATGATGTACACAGTGTGTGTACATGATGTACACAGTGTGTGTACATGATGTACACAGTGTGTATCATGTACACACACTGTGTACATGATACACACTGTGTGTACATCATGTACACAGTGTGTGTACATGATGTACTCGTGCTGTCTGTGTCTGTGCAGGACTCTGAGGAGCACAGGACACTGGAGGACGTTCTACAAACTGCAGAGTCTTTGTCCCGACTGGACGTGACGCTCCCTCGGAACAGACGCCGGAAAAACGAAGGACACGGTGAGAAAGTGTGGAACAGGAAGTGCATTTTATTTATGTAAGACTAACACAAACTGTGTTCTTTTTGTAGGTGCAAAATCACGAAAACTCAAGTGGTAAAGAACAAAGAAGTGTATTTTATTACACAAAAATGTTTATTATTATTATTATTAAATCTATTACACATTTGAAAATCTTTTCTTTTGTAACAAACATGTAGCATGTTTATCTTTGTGCTGTTTTGTTGTTTAACATTTGGAGGTTTTACTTTTACACTAGTGTCAAAAACATGTTTTTATAATTTAGTCACAAAATGTTTTTTCAAACTTTTAACACAATAAAAGACATGAGTGTTTTTCTTTGTGTATCTATTTTTGGAGCGTTACACACAAACACGTGTGTAAACATCAGTGGAATATTCAGTGTTGTTGTTTAGGGGTAAACTGTGTTTGTGCGTCACATGACACACTGTAGAAAAGTGTCGTGTTTTATGAGACGATCGTGGCCAATCGTGAGTCGTTTCTATGGAAACAGAAAAAGCCTTTGCTGGTCTTTGTTCTTATTATTTTACAGGTGTTTCATTTTCATTGAAAATGTAAATAAATGAATCTGAATGATTCTGACAAAAGTGTTTATTTTCAAAATATAGTTATGTTTTTATTGAATTGTACAACTGCAGGACGTCACGTCTCAGACAGAAGCTTTACACACATATTAAAACATATTTGTATGAATATGAGTACAAATAATTCTATCGAAATCGAAAACTACCCCCCCCCCCCCCCCCCCCCCCCCCCCTTTGACAATGGCACTGAAGTCTTCTCTTCTTCCTTTTCTTCTCAGCTTGTTTTTAATTTGTTTTATCTTTATCCCCCAAACAGGTATTGATCTTTCTCGTTATGTCTTTGGTTAATCCTGCTGCAGAAGAAGTCACTTGTCCTGCTCTGTTCACTGCAGAAGAAGCTACTGTCCTCACTTCCTCTGGTGCCAAAGCACAAGCCCCTGCTGCGGCCCCCACAGAACAGCCCGCTACGCCCACCCCCAGAGCAGCTGCGGTGGAGGCACCAAACACCACCTTAGCGACAACAGCAGCACCCACTCCTGTAGCTGCTCCGAGTAAAGCGATCAGCAGGTATCTCAGAGGGACCCCTTTTACTCTCATGTATTTGATGTGTTTCCAGAACCCGTTGGAGTAGCATCGTCCTCTGTTCTCCTCCACATTGGTCTGGATGGTCCTGAGCAGAGCTTTGACCTGCAGCTGGTTGTTCCTGTATGGATCCTGACTGTTGTTCCAGTATTTATTATCAATCACATGACAGCGCCCTCCACATTTCTGCACCAGGGACCTCAGAGCCTCGTTCTGGTTGGCCCAGTCTTTAATGTTCTCCCCTTTGTTCAGATCGTCTCCATGAGTGAAGACCACAGTGGTGTATTTCAGAACCTCTTCAGAGAAGTACTGGAGTATTTGTCGGACCACACTCTGCTCCTGTGGTGTGTATCTCTCCACTCTGAGCACGAGCACAAAGGCGTGAGGTCCCGGGGCACAGTCTTGCACACACTGGTAAAACATTTCACTGAGATCGGCTTTGTCTGGGTTAGTGTCAAACACACCTGGAGTATCGATCAGACAAATGCTTCTGCCGTCTATCACTTTCCTGTGGGGTTTGTAGACGCTGGTCTCAGAGTTTGGTGAACTTTTCACTTTGAATATTTCTTCTCCAAATATGGTGTTTCCCAGGCTGCTCTTTCCTGATCCCGTTTTCCCGAGTAAAATGATCCTCGTCTCTTCCTCTGAAATCACAGAGATTATTCAGTAAATGTGTCCAGGCCCAGGCCAAAGTCTCACTGTCTCCAATGTGTTTTAAAAAAAATATTTTCTACTTTCTGCATTTTTTATAAACAGACGACACCGGATTTATGAAGTGAGATACATGGAGTCATGTAGTAAAGAAAAAAAGTTAAGTAACTCAACTCTAATAAATATTTTTTGCCAAATCAAAAGGAGGAAACTTTGAGAATTTGAATCTAAAATATTTTTTAATTGTCTTTTTTCCTGATTATTCCATGTATGTTACTTCATATACAATGAGGCAAATAAGTATTTGAAGACCTGTCTATCAGCTGGAATCATGAACCTCAAAGACCTGTTACTCCACCTTTAAAAACTCCACCTCCACTCCACTTATTCTCCTGAATTAGAAGCTCCTGTTTGAGGTCGTTCGCTGCATAAAGACACATGTCCACCCCAGACAATCAGTAAGACTCAACTACTGACATGGACAAGACCAAAGAACTGTCAAAATGCACAAGAGACAAAACTGTAGACCTCCACAAGGAAAGGGCAAAGGGGAAGTGCCCAGCAGCTTGGAGAAAAAAGATCCACTGTTGGAGCAATTATTAGAAAATGGAAGAAGCTAAACATGACAATCTCCCTCAGACTGGGGCTCCATGTGAGATCTCACCTCGTGGGGTCAATGATCCTAAGAAAGGAGAGGAATCAACCCAGAACTACACAGGAGGAGCTGGTCCATGAAAAGAGCTGGGACCGTTTCCAAGGTTACTGTTAGTAATACACTAAGACGTCATGGTTTAAAATCATGACACAGAAGGTTCCCCTGATTAAACCAGCACATGTCCAGGCCCGTCTTAAGTTTGACCAATGACCATTTGGATGATCCAGAGGATCATGGGAGAAAGTCATGTGGTCAGATGAGACCAAAATCGAACTTTTTGGTCTTAATTCCACTCGCCGTGTTTGGAGGAAGAAGAATGATGAGTACCATCCAAAGAACACCATCCCTACTGTGAAGCATGGGGGTGGAAACATCATGCTTTGGGGGTGTTTTTCTGCATATGGGACAGGACGACTGCGCTGTATAAGGAGAGGATGACCAGGGCCACGTATTGAGAGATTTTGGGGAACAACCTCCTTCCCTCAGTTAGAGCACTGAAGATGGGTCGTGGCTGAGTCTTCAACATGACAATGACCTGAAGCACAGCCAGGAGAACCAAGGAGTGGCTCCGTAAGAAGCATATCAAGGTTCTGGAGTGGCCCAGACAGTCTCCAGACCTAAACCAATAGAAAATCTTTGGAGGGAGCTCAAACTCCGTGTTTCTCAGGGACAGCCCAGAAACCTGACTGATCTAGAGAAGATCTGTGGAGGAGTGGGCCAAAATCCTGCAGTGTGAACAAACTGGAGAAAAACTACAGGAAACAATTGACCTCTGTAATTGCAAACAAAGGCTATGAACCAAATATTAACATTGATTGTCTCAGGTGTTCAAATACTTATTTGCAGCAGTAACATACAAATAAATTATTTTAAAAAATCATACAATGTGATTTCCAGATTTTTTTAGATCATGTCTCACAGTGAACATGGACCTGAGAGGAACATTTCAGACCCTCCATGATTTATAAGTGGGAGAACTCACAAAATCACAGGGTGTTCAAATACTTATTTGCCTCAGTGTACTTTATTAAAATGTACACAGTGAAAACACTGAGACGGTGAGTCCAGACGTCGTCGTGGACCTGACACAGAACATTCAGTTCTATCCATAGTTTTCATAATGATGAAAAATTTAAACTGTTGCCATAGCAATTAACAAATGAAAATAAACTAAAAAGGTCCTCACAACGTCACGTATAACAGGAAACTGCCAGAAACACCTGAACTGAATAGAATAAAGCCGTTAGCATTAGCATTTCACTCCAGTCCTGAGCCGCTCTGACTCTGGCCCTGGTCTTTGTCTTAAAGGCTCTGCACATGTTTTATCTGAGCAGAATGTGCCCAGTGCAGGTCGTTTAATCTGCTCTTCAGGTCAGAGTGAGTCCTCTGTGTGCTGTCGGCATCGGATTATATCAGAGTTTATTGTCTGATAATCAGGAATGGTGCTACTTTACTGAGAAAAACAAAACACTGGTCTCTGTTGTGAAAAGTAAATAAAAACACTTCTACTTTTACTACAGATTTTTATGTTTTTAAGACAATAAAATGACACAGCTCCTTTAAAATACAACATCACAAAAGTGAAAAACACTTTTGAAAACAACATAAAAGTCACAGGCAGAAATAAGTTTCTGTCTCAGATGAACCGCTCCCTGTGCCTGTCGTGTCCTGCCTTTGAGCTGAACACTCCTGAACACTCCTGAACACTCCTGAACACGTCTGCACCTCTGTCTCTCTACACTCCTCTGTATTGTCTCATTATTTGGGGAAGTTCTCTCTTTAAACTTTCCTTCCTCTACAAAAGTTTATTCCCCTGACAGTTACAATCTACAGGACCCGGGGTCATGTGATCGATCCCTCGTATGTGCAGAGGCTCTGTCTGCCTTTCCCTGGCCCAAAAGGATAAAAATGTAACATGCAACATGAATATGCAAATATTGTTGAGAAGGTAGACGCCTTGGTTCCTCCTTCTGGCCTCGTTCACCTCTCCGAGCCGCACCCGTCTGTTTTTCTGGCCTTTAGTCTACACCTGCAGCCTTACCTCTGCACAGGAGTCTGTGGAAACACCCACTGTCTCCCACAATTCACATCTCACAAAGTTCCCTTTAAAGTAGGACTGTGATAATGAGTGAATAGTTTCAGTGTTAGTATATAGAGCTTGTTGGGCATACCTCAAAAGGATACAACTTTAATGAATAGTTTCAGTGTTAGTATATCAAACCTGTGCTCAAACTTTAGTATAAAATAGTGCTTGTTAAACAAACTTCAAAAGCAAACAACATTCAAAGAATATATGCATCCAGTGTAAAAATGGTTACATGACAATATTCAAAGGATGTATGAACTGTTTTGATATGATATGATATATGAATTATATAATCATGCATCTAAAAAGCTTTATTACCTGACATCCCCTTCAATCCTCATCGTAAAAGATTAAACTATGGATCAGAGCTGGACGACAGACACAGTCCTCATCAGGACCGTTTATGAAAAACACTGAACATGAAACTGTCTGCAGGAAATAAAGAAATAAACACAGGACCAAACAGAAGTGTTGTACTCACGCGCCATGGCCTCACTCTGGGTCTGGCCTCACTCTGGGTCTGGTCTGGGTCTGGGTCTGGGTCTGCTCTGGGTCTGGTCTGGGTCTGGGTCTGCTCTGGAGTCTGGAGTCTGGTTCGTCAGGTCTGTGGAGTTGTTGAGTTTTTACTTTCAGTTTTGTCCCGGGGGGCGTGGTTTGTGTCACATGTTTTCTGATAAACTCTTTGTTCTCTGTACTTTTTTCAGAGCAAATAATAACTTATTTTGTTTTAAGGTGGATCTTACCTTTTTGCTCCTAAACTGTGTGTCAAACTGATAAATCTAAAAAAACATGAGACGATGATGAAACATGATGTTTCACACGTTTAAAGAACTTAATAAATCAAATGATCTGTTCTACTTTACATTTTATGCTGATCTGTTTTTGTTTGTTGTTGTTGATGTGACGCACTTTGGGCAGTTTATGTAAAATGTGCTGTATAAATAAAAATGGAACTGAACTTTGGAAAAAAAGTTTATCCCTCAACAGTAAACAGCTTTTAAAAGACGAGGTGTTTGCTGATGTTTTGTCTCTGAAAATCTCTCAGACTCAGTGAAGTGTCAATGGAAAATCAAGTTCAACCAGTTTCTGTCGTGTGTCGTGTGTCGTGTGTCGTGTGTTGTGTGTCGTGTGTCGTGTGTCGTGTGTTGTGTGTCGTGTGTTGTGTGTTGTGTGTCGTGTGTCGTGTGTCGTGTGTTGTGTGTTGTGTGTCGTGTGTTGTGTGTTGTGTGTCGCTGTGACGCTGTTGAATGTTGAATATTTAATGTTGCCAAACCAGATGCATCAAATAAAGAAAATCTGTGTTTTGTTTGTCTTGAGCTGCAGTGTGTGTTTTACAGATCCAACACTTGACTCCCAGCACGCTGCACTAAACAAAGCTACAGGTCAGATCTACGGAGAGACGACCCCATTGTAAAAATACAACTTATTCCAGGTTTTATTTTTTTATTTTTAGCTCTATAAGTTTAATGCCATTCTGTGGAACATTCCAGTCAAAGCAGTTTCATCTCCATGGAGACGAGCAGGAGGCGTTCTCTCCACATCATGAAAGAAATGAACAAATCCAGTTGTTGACGTTTATATTTTTATTTGTGTGAAGTTATTTTTCTGTACAATCTACAACATGAAGATGTGACGTTTTTATTTCACACAAAGGTTCATTTAATCATAAAATTAAATATACACAATAGTTTTAGAGGAAGATCAAACTTTAGTTATGCACCAGAGTATGTGTATGTGTTTATGTAGGCCTGCAGAGTGTAGGCCTACAGACTTATACTATTTATATACATCAAATCAAACAGGCGCCCCCTACAGGCAGACTGTGGTAGAACATCACTGACTCAATCAAATATTACACAGAACGTACAGACGAGTTATTCATACAGATGGATTTAAAACTAAACTAAAAACCAAATATCCAGCTGAAGAAAGATTTTGGTTTGATTTGATTTTGTATTTTCTGCAGGTTTTCATTGGAGTAGTATCCTCCGTTCTCCTCCACATTGGTCTGGATGGTCCTGAGCAGAGCTTTGACCTGCAGCTGGTTGTTCCTGTATGGATCCTGACTGTTGTTCCAGTATTTATTATCAAACACATGACAGCGCCCTCCACATTTCTGCACCAGGGACCTCAGAGCCTCATTCTGTTCAACCCATTTTTTAATCTCCATCCCTTTGTTCAGCTGGTCTCCATGAGTGAAGACCACAGTGGTGTATTTCAGAGCCTCTTCAGAGAAATATTTCAGTATTAGATTGACCACAATCTGCTCCTGTCGTGTGAACCTCTCCACTCTGAGCACGAGCACAAAGGCGTGAGGCCCCGGGTCACACTTGTGCATACACTTCTGGAAGTCTGGACTCAGCTCAGTGTCCCTCAGGTCCATGTCAAGCACACCTGGAGTGTCGATCAGAGTGATGTTTCTTCCATGGACTCTTCTGGTGATGGACTTGCTGATGTTTGATGAAAGCATAAACAGCTCCTCTCCCATTATCGTATTGGCCACGCTGCTTTTCCCTGATCCAGATTTTCCCAGTAAAACGATCCTCAATGTTTCAGCTTCTGAAAAGTAAAAGAAACGCAAAGTTATTTTTGTTACACTGACAAGAAAGAACTGAACCAGGTCTACAACAGGACTACACCCCAGAGCTGCACCGGGTCAGCTCCACGTTTATGTCCATGTCTAAATACCAGGTTTGTGAATTATTTCATGTTTTGTCAAATTACATGTGTCGGGTTCAACTTCTGATTTATATCAATTTGTATTTACTCTCTGAGTTACTCTTATTTGGGCAGTACGGACCCGTCAGACGGGCCGGTGCACAGACAGTGGAAACATGGAGTAACTGGACACATTGAGAAACACAGACGTGTAAATACCTGGACAGAGGTCGCTCTCTTCTTCAGTCACTGCTCTGTTTTCAAGCAAAGCTTCTGCAGATGATTCTTCACCAAGTAAAGCTCCCAACAAGACTTTTGCTGCAAATTTAAAGAAGAACCGGATCCTCTCCATGTTGTTTATCACAAACTCCAGGAACATGTTTGTGTAATGTCTCCAGTTCTTCTCCTCCACATTGGTCTGGATGGTCCTGAGCAGCTCTGTGACCTGCAGCTGGTTGTTCCTGTATGGATCCTGACTGTTTTTCCAGTATTTACAATCAAACACATGACAGCGCCCTCCACATTTCTGCACCAGGGACCTCAGAGCCTCATTCTGTTTGGCCCAGTCTTTAATGTTCTCCCTTTGTTTGAGCTGGTCTCCATGAGTGAAGACCACAGTGGTGTATTTCAGAGCCTCTTCAGAGAAATGTTTCAGTATTTTTTCCACCACTTCCTGCTCCTGTCGTGTGTATCTCTCCACTCTGAGCACGAGCAGAAAGGCGTGAGGTCCCGGGGCGCACTCCTCGATGCACTTCAGGATCTCTGGACTCATCTCAGGGTCGTTCAGGTCCGTGTCAAACAGACCTGGAGTGTCGATCAGACGGAAAACTCGTCTGTTTATGCATGACATTTTTTTGTCTCAGAATTTGGGGAATCACTCTCTTTAAACTTTCCTTCCTCTCCAAAAATGACGTTTGCCAAGCTGCTTTTTCCTGCTCCAGTTTTGCCCAGTAACACAATCCTCATTGGTTCATTTTCTAAAAAAAGGTAAAATATACATTCTGTCATTAATTCAATTCAGTTCAAGTTTATTTTTATATCACATTTAAAACAACTTAAATAACTTTAAAACAACAGCTGAACCAAAGAGCTTCACATAAAAGTCTACACAAAACAGATGCACAGGTAACACAACACACAGGAAAAGGACAAGAAAACACCTGTGTGTCCTGTGTGGTGTTAAATACCAGGGAGGAGTGGGTCTAGTGTTAAAGACTGAGAGGATCTGACAGGCACAGGGTGTACATAAATACATAAACACATAAATACATAAATACATAAACACATAAATCATCTGCACATGCGAACTGCCTGTGGTAAAAATATAAATAATATAAAATTGTACTCACGCTCCATGTTTCTTGAGTCTTGGGTCTTTCCTCTGGAGTTTTTCACTTTGTGTTTTCTGTTTTGTCACAGGGGGCGTGGTTTGTGTCACGTGCCATAATGTCACGTGACACATTTAGGCCTGTTATTCTTAAATAATTAATACGTATTTAAATTTTTTTTTTTTTTAAGTAATAAAGAAATAAATGATACTCACAAAACTGGCCTTTGTAAATAAAGGAGGTTTTTTTTCCTTCTTTTTTTTTTTTTTTTTGACATGACATTTGTCCAATCAGTGAGCAGTGTGCGCTCCGTCACTGTCCAATCAGAGCGCGAGTCCGGGCAGTGGGCGTGTCTCTCTTCCTGCGTGAGGCGCCATTTTGTGTGGTCTGTGGTCTCCTCTGCCTCACGCGGACCTGTGCTCGTTATTCTCCCCAAACTCCGCTGAAATTAGCTCATTTTTACTCTCTTTGCTCCTGGTGAGTATTTTTCAACGAGGTTTTTGCCGTAGTTTTTCCTTTTTCGTGCGTTTGAGCGGGTTTTTGGGCGTTTTGTTGACATTTTGAGCCGTTTGTGGCCTGTTCTCGGGGCTGCGCTGCTGTGGTTGGTTCATTTTGGATCTGCTCGTGTTTAAAGACACATTTTCTTTTTATTTTACATTTTTTTGCTTTAGGTCCTGAGTTTCCAGTCGGTTCTGTTCGCGTTACGAGCTGCTGTGGTTTATTTTAAGACTTACATTAAACAGAATGAGTTATATTTCTGCTTTTTCAGGTTTAGATGCAGATTGTTTTTTGTCATTTTCCAGTGAAAGTCTGAAGAGCGTTTAGTTCCATTAAAAACATTCGCTTTATATGAATAAAATGTTAATTTAACCCCTCACTGGACCCACATGAACTCCCCAGAAACACAGTAGTGGGTCGTGTGTTCTGTTACTGTAAAACCTGTTCACCTTTGCAACAAAAAAGCAGTGCTCTAAATCAGGGATCTGCAATTTTTCAGATCAGGACCCGAAAAACAGCCGCGCATTTGACCCAGGACCCTCAAAACAGTGATGCATTTGACCCCAGATCCCCAAAACCGCCGTGCATTTGACCTAGGACCCTTAAAACAGCTGCACACTTTATCCAGGACCCCAAAACGGCCGTGTATTTGACCCCGGGACCTTCAAAACAGTTACACATTTGACCTAGGACCCCCAAAACAGCCGTGCATTTGACCCCAGATCCCCAAAACAGCTGCACATTAGACCCAGGACCCTAAATGTGAAATATATTTGCAGGTGGTTACAGTTTTGAGGGACTAAACGTGTCAGGTTTAATGAGATCTGAGCGGTGGTTTGTGCTTAAATCTTGTAAACGTTGTGTAAAGTTGTAATGTCAGTTTTAAAATTATATCTTGAAACAAAAATATATTGAATTGTTTTAACTGGACTTTCTCTTTACCTCATCAGTCGTATCCTTCATAATTTGATAATCTGCTTTGTGAATCGTTACTTTAAGTGTAGTTAAAACATTTCCTCAGTGTTTTGCCTTTGGATTTAAAACCACAAAACTCTTTAGGCGTCTTATTTCTGTATTTTTTATTTACTTGCAGACTTTAACTTTGTTGGTCCTTGTTCTAATTTTGATATTTTTGTTTTTCTTTTTAGTTTTTGAAGCCACTTTTTTGAGCATCGACAAATCGTAAGTTGATCTCTCGCCTTTTTTTTCAAACTTTTGGAAAACCATTTCACCTCACCCTGTTCTTTTCAAAAGTGGATGTAGTTCATGTGTTTTCGCTCAAATATTATTGTTTGAAGCACAAATCATGTTCCTCTTCTTCCTGTTTTTTAAAGTTATTTTTAAAGCGACTGCATGGAATCCTGGGTAATGGTTCTTGTGATGGATCTGATTTTTGAAGCATGATTTTTATTTGATTTTTTTTTCCTCCTGAATCAAGTAAAAAGTATTGCACAACCACACATGTACACACCAACACCACATATGAGTTTATATATTTAATGTTATGTAGAAAGTGCAGTTCTTTCACCAGATCTCAGCCCTGCTCCTTAAACGCCTCATGAGACGGATCCAAACAAGCCCAAACACATTAAATATATGTGTAAAAATAAAACGGATAAATCCAAACTATGTGCCGTGTTTGGAAGTAAGAGTCCCTGTACTCTACTGCAGTTACTCTTTCATTTTGTGGTATTCAGTGTACAGTTACTTTACTAAAATAAGAGTACTTGGAGGTACTTTGTGTAATTTTGGCTTTAAACTGCACAATATTAGTGAGAATACAAAAAAAAACGCACCTGTGATGAGGCAGGTGTGATTTTTCAGTCTCTAATTACATGTTAATTTATTCATAACAGAGCAACACAAATCAAGCTGTTTGTAATGTCATGTTTTACACCATAACACGATGAACTCTAAAAGTATTCAGAGTATTCAGAATACAGCCCTCTGATATGTCACAAAACACATTTTACTGCAGTATTCTGTGGCTAAATACATTTCAGAGTATTCTTCCCTGACCCTGAGCCTCTTTAATGATCATTTCTTAACTTTAACTTTCCTAAAGAGGTTTTGAACAGTTTAATTCTGTTACTTATTTGAAGTGTGATGTTCTTGTTCACTGTGGCTCTTCTGGATGTTCAGATTAATCTAATGCTGCCTCCTAGTGGTTTTAGAAAGAACTGTCCTCTGAAGATCTGTGTAGTGGCATTAAAATCATTATTTTAGATATTTATCTGGTTGATCTCAGAAACATTATCATGAATCCAACTTTATACACACAAAATATATCAACAAAATGGAGTCATACAATTTGGAAACTCCATCTACTTAAAGGCTCTGTCTTTATTATTTATATAGAGGAACCAATGAGAGCTGTTTAAAATACAACACAAACAAGTAAACACGTCCATTTAAAACATAAGTGTGTATAAGTGTATATATATATAAAAACATGTATGACAGACAAACGCACTACTGTTTTTTTTATTTTATTTCTTGCAGTTCGTATATTGTATAATTTAGTTTTATGTTTTGGTTCCAGTTTTATCGTTTATCATCTGTTACTTCGGTGAAAAACAAACTGTTCTTGTGACAGGTGTGTTTGTGGAGAGTGCATTTGTGGCTTTGTATTGGAACAAAGAATTTAATTTTTCTAAATATCACATGTCTGTTCAGGCCTTTTCTCTCTCCCTCGTTCTCCTCTCTCCCTCCGTCCTCTCTCCCTCGTTCTCCTCTCTCCCTCCGTCCTCTCTCCCTCGTTCTCCTCTCTCCCTCCGTCCTCTCTCCCTCGTTCTTCGTTCTGTTGCGTCCTGTATTTTGTAAAACTTGTGTTTTTCTTTCAGCCTGTGGTGTGACCTGGTCATCGTGTCATCGACAAATCACAGAACATGGAGTGAGTTAAAAATGGTCTCGATTCTTTCACTGAATTCACTGGTTTAGCCGCTAATGCTAATGCTAATGCTAACATCCGTGTGTGTGACGTCACCACAGCCCCTCGATGAAGCTCATCAAGGGGCCACTTTGGAGACGAGATCCATATTTATATTTTTGACCATGTGTATCATAGCAACCAAAGAGCCAATCAGGAGCGAGGCTCTACAGGGTTAAAGAGGCTGAAGTTCTGTTTTATAATCCACATCCTTCGGTTTTGTTTTGTCGTTTTCAGGAGATCCAAGTCCTCATCCAGCCTCATTTCTGGCAACGTGACGAACAAGAACGACCCTCACTCCCTGAACTCGCGCGTCTTCATCGGAAACCTCAACACGCTCCTCGTCACCAAGGCCGACGTGGAGGCCATCTTCGCCAAATACGGGAAGATCGTGGGCTGCTCCGTGCACAAAGGCTACGCGTTTGTGCAGTACGTGAGCGAACGGAACGCCAGGGCGGCCGTGGCGGGCGAGGACGGCAGGGTCATCGTCGGACAGGTGCTCGGTGAGACTACGACGACAACAGGGGTTACTATGGCAATTAAATAGACGAGTTACATATTTGGAATTCTGACCGCGAGTGTCATAGCAACCAAAGAGCCAATCCAGAGCTAGGCTGTTGAAGGTAACGCCCCTTCCCGTCCGCACCGCTGGTTTAACAGGGAGCGGGCGCTTAGCAACACTGTCAATCAAACCTGTTGCTAACGCTAACAGGAGCGACCTCGGGGACAGAAGGACCTGATTTGTCTGTTTTTAATGTTCAGATCTTGATTTACAGACACAATAGTGAAATAAAAACCCCAGGATCATGTAGAGGGTTAATACGAACATTATAAAAAGTGCGTCCGTGATCACTTCCTGTTTGGAACGCGGCGACTAGCAGGTTAGCAAAGTATTTATATAAACAGTCTATGGTGTCGTTTCGTGTCCTGTTGTTGTTGTAAACTGGACAAAAAGGGTTTTATTCCTTCTTTTCCTTGTGGAGCTGGACTTGTTTTTTCTGCTTTAGTTAACTCATTGTATACAAAAAAGTGCATTAAAATATGATGGTTAAATCATGATCTGGGTCAGGGGTCAGAGGTCAGGTCATTTTAGTAACATTCTTCTTTGTTCCACAGACATAAACTTGGCCGGAGAGCCCAAGCCGCACAGATCAAAGACGGCCAAGCGCTCGGCGTCAGACATGTACAGGTGAGTCTCATTTAAAGGGACTGATTCTGCAGCAGGCGCCTCCTCCTGGTTTAAAACGGCATTACATCCTAATAAACCTGTGATGACGTTTTTCTATTTGAATACAGTGTTTGGACTAAACGGGTCACGTGTTTCCGCTACAAATCAAAAAGTATTCATTAAAGATTAAAGTCACTTCTGTATATCTCTGATCAAACTATTTGCTGAGTTTGTTTTAGACTCGACCAGGGACCGTCATCACTGATAAAATGTTTATAAAACCCAACACCTTTGATCATAACTGTGTTTGTTCTGTTCACAGTTCCTCCTCACTTGATCTGGACTATGACTTTCAAAGAGATTATTATGATCGGTAAGTCGCCCTTTAGCCCCTACAGGACTGTCAGAAAACAGATACTAATCCATCCTAAGACTAGTATCAAAACCTAGAGCAGGTTTCATTTTTAAAAGTCCCATTGACAGAAATGAACCTGTGGACAATATATAAATGTAATATTGCTTACTTTCTTATAATGGTGTAAAACGTTGTGTTTTCCACGCAGCAGGGCGTATACCACCTGACTCTGGGTGTTATAGAACTTCCTGATTCAATCACATTGTTCAATTGTGCTTTAAATTTGTATCTATAGAATGTTAACTCCCACTGCTTGAGTAATATAAAACACTGGTGCAAGCTCATCTTCTTCAGACTCTGTGACTTTGTTAGACTCTGTTAGACCATGTACTGCCTTGAACCCGACAGTATCGCTGTAACGGACAAAGATCTACAGAACGATCCCTGTGTCTCTGCGCCCGATCTGCAGGCAACAGAACAGAAACCTACAAACCTCCTGAATCTGTTTAGAATGATGTGTCTCTGTAGAAGACACAGACTAGAGTACACCCGTGGACCACTATGAACCTGCTGGACTGAACCAGGACTGAACCAGGACTGAACCAGGACTGAACCAGGACTGAACCAGGACTAAACAGGACTAAACGGGACCAAACCAGGACTAAACAGGACCATGGTCCACTATGATCCTACTGGACACTGAGGATTGCAGATATAAGACACACGGGAACAGAACACAAAGTAGCATAATTTAATGTGGCACATCCCCGTCTAAAAGTGTTTTTATCATCGTGGTATCGGATCAGTATCGATAGTACATCCTCTCGTGTGGCTGTCTTGTGTTTTAGCATGTACACGTACCCGTCCCGTCTGCCCGTGCCCTCCTTACCCCTGTCTCGCCCCGTGGTGCCGTCCAAACGCCCCAGGGTCAGTGTGAGCGGAGGCAGCACCCGAAGGAACCGCAACAGCTTCTCCTCGTCCACCAGGGGGAGCCCTCGCCCATCACGAACAAGTACAGACACTTTTTAGAACCACAGAGGTGAAATGTTGACACGTGTGTTTCACCCTGACGCTCCTCCTCTTCCTCAGTGAGAGCGGACGACCTGCAGACTGTGAAACGAGAGCTCACGCAGATCAAGCACAAAGTCGACTTCCTGCTGGAGAGTTTAGAGAGAATGGAAAACAGCGGGAAATCAGGTCAGAGCAGTACACGGACTACAGAGGGCACGGACTACAGAGGGCACGGACTACAGAGGGCACGTACTACAGAGGGCACATACTACAGAGGGCACGTACTACAGAGGGCACAAACGTACTACACAGTACACGGACTACAGAGGGCACATACTGCAGAGGGCACATACTACAGAGGGCACATACTACAGAGTACACCGACTACAGAGGGCACATACTACACAGTACACGGACTACAGAGGGCACATACTACAGAGGGCACGTACTACAGAGGGCACGTACTACAGAGGGCACGTACTACAGAGGGCACGTACTACAGAGGGCACATACTACAGAGCACAGAGACTACAGAGGGCACGTACTACAGAGTACACCGACTACAGAGGGCACGTACTACAGAGTACACCGACTACAGAGGGCACATACTACACAGTACACGGACTACAGAGGGCACATACTACAGAGGGCACGTACTACAGAGGGCACGTACTACAGAGGGCACGTACTACAGAGGGCACGTACTACAGAGGGCACGTACTACACAGGGCACGTACTACAGAGGGCACATACTACAGAGGGCACATACTACAGAGCACAGAGACTACAGAGGGTACATACTACAGAGGGCACGTACTACAGAGGGCACATACTACAGAGTACATGGACTACAGAGGGCACAGACTACAGAAAGTACTATGCTCCTGCTCTAATGAAATGGCGTTTTCACAGACACTCGCAGTCCGACGGCGGAGCCCGGGGAGGTGTCTCCAGGTTCTTCTTATAAACAGGACGAAGATCTGAACCAGGATCAGAACCACGAGCTGCACTCAGAGGAGGAGGGGCCAGAGGTCAGTCACATGCTCCAAACCAGCCAATCACAGACCTGCTAAGAGTTTAGACTCTGCAGACATGTCCTGAAATGTCCCCGTGTGTCAGATGCCCTCCCCGTGTGTCAGATGCCCTCCCTTTGTGTCAGATGCCCTCCCCGTGTGTCAGATGCCCTCCCCGTGTGTCAGATGCCCTCCCCGTGTGTCAGATGCCCTCCCCGTGTCTCCATGTGTCTTATTCTGTGTAAAATGATGTTTTTGTGGACGTTGGCTTGTGCTCATTCCGCCCTCTGACATGTTTATTACATTTTAAACCTCCCAAAGCTGATGTTCTACTCGTTAAATGGCGCTTGATTCGATCGACATGTTTTGTTGTTGTTTTCGATCTGCAGCTGAAGGCCGACGAGGAAGAGGAGGAGGACGCAGAGCGAGAGGAAGGAGAGGACGACGGGGACAGCGCCAATGGAGACTGAGCAGAAAAACACACAGAACAATGTTTATGATACACCACAAATCTGCAGACGGGAGCAGACGACGCCATTTTGAAATCTTTCCTATTTTACCTCAATAACTTCTGCATTTTTTTGATTCAAATCTTGTTGCGAGTTTAAACTGGAGAAATGGAATGGACGCTCTAAAAGGGAAGTGCTGCTGTGTTGCATCCTGACCAGCGGGGGGCAGTGTGACGTTAAAGCTGCTCTCGACTCATTTCACAGATCTAACCTGAGCATGGATCATCTCACATAGAAAGTTGAAAATGCACAAACTGAACGCTTCAATAGGATTTTTGTTTGAGTTTTTATTTTACCGTACGTCAGTGCAGATGTTTATGTGTCTTTGTCGAGTTTGTATCTTTGCACTGGTTCAAATAATAAACACGTTTATAAGTTATAGAAATGGACCCTTTTTCTGCCTGAAATCTCACCAAAATGTGCCAAAATCTGAGTCTGAACGCCCGAACTTCAGGGATCTAGCTGTAAATTTGTCTGTCTCCACGGAAACAAGCAGGGGGCGCCACCAGAGCAAGTTATAGATCAGCTCTGTGGAGTGTGCAGTAAGAGTGGAGGAGGAGGAAGAGGAGGGATAGAGCAGAGAGGGAAGATGAGACAGATGGAGAGAGAGATGGACAGACCGAGGGAGAGAAGGGCCGAATGTTCCACCTTATGGCTTTAAACTCACGCATCATGGTTTGTTTGTTTTTCAGGGTTCAGTTTTATTGTTTGAAAATGACCTTGAAAAACACGTGCTGCTCCTGTGGGCTCGCCTCTCCACAGAGCTGAGCTGTGACTTGTCCTGGTGCTGTCTGGTTTCCTCCACAGAGCTAAACTGTTTAATGCTTCAGTGTGGAACATTCAGGCAAAGCAGATGGGCACTCCCTCTGAAAAGTTCCACAGTGAGTCTTTACGTCTGTGAGGTCAGATTATATAAACAGAAAAGTTCCACAGTGAGTCTTTACGTCTGTGAGGTCAGATTATATAAACAGAAAAGTTCCACAGTGAGTCTTTACGTCTGTGAGGTCAGATTATATAAACAGAAAAGTTCCACAGTGAGTCTTTATGTCTGTGAGGTCAGATTATATAAACAGAAAAGTTCCACAGTGAGTCTTTATGTCTGTGAGGTCAGATTATATAAACAGAAAAGTTCCACAGTGAGTCTTTACATCTGTGAGGTCAGATTATATAAACAGAGCTGTGCAGTGGCAGGATTAATGCCACAGTGTGTAACTTTCTGTTGTCACTCCATAGGCTTCCTCCTCATTAATATTCATGTAATCCACAGAATCTGGGTCAGCGCCTCCTCGTCTCTCATTGGTCGATCGACGCTCGTCCTATAGAAGTGTGTGTGTGTGAGGTTTTAGCACAATGTGGGGACTGAAATCTGCACACACACACACACGCATGATGGGGACCTGCCTCCTCACGTCACACAAAGACACATCAACACCGCGGGTTAAAGGTTAAAGGTCAGATCCGGGTCAGAGGGTTTGGGTTAAAGTGTGAACAGTGAAATATAAAAACGATTGATAAAAGTCCTGTCCTTTTTTTTTGTGTCTAGTTTTGACATTTTCCTGAAGTTCATGATGTCACTTCCTGTTGGACACAGCAGCAGATGACGGACAGGTAAGTCCATGAGTGTTACCTAGCAACCGTAATGAAAACAACAACCATAAAGTAAACAAGCGCCTAAGCGTGTCTGAATCACACAGTGACTCTGTGTGTGATGTTTGTGTGATGTGTGTGTGATGTGTGTGTGATGTTTGTGTGTTGTTTGTGTGTTGTTTGTGTGATGTGTGTGTGATGTTTGTGTGATGTGTGTGTGATGTGTGTGTGATGTTTGTGTGATGTGTGTGTGATGTGTGTGTGATGTGTGTGTGATGTGTGTGTGATGTGTGTGTGATGTGTGTGTGATGTTTGTGTGATGTGTGTGTGATGTTTGTGTGATGTGTGTGTGATGTTTGTGTGATGTGTGTGTGATGTTTGTGTGTTGTTTGTGTGATGTGTGTGTGATGTTTGTGTGATGTGTGTGTGATGTGTGTGTGATGTGTGTGTGATGTTTGTGTGATGTGTGTGTGATGTGTGTGTGATGTTTGTGTGTTGTTTGTGTGATGTGTGTGTGATGTGTGTGTGATGTTTGTGTGATGTGTGTGTGATGTTTGTGTGATGTGTGTGTGATGTGTGTGTGATGTGTGTGTGATGTGTGTGTGATGTTTGTGTTGACAGAGGGATTCTGTTTAACTCAAACACTTTCTGGATGTTTGCACTTTTCTTGAACTTTTTCCCACAAACCGACACTGACCTGATGTAAAACTAATAAATGTTTAGACTCATGACGATAAAAACTCGTGGGGTTGAACTGGTTTTAGTAAAAATTCAGTTGTGACTGAGGTTCAGGATCAGGCTCCAGGAAATGAAGACAACGTCCCCAAGTAACATGGAAACGTGTGTGTGTGTGTGTGTATATAAAATGTGTGTGTATGTATGTATATATATATAAAGTGTGTGTGTGTGTGTGTGTGTGTATATATATATATAATGTGTGTATATATAAAGTGTGTGTATGTGTGTGTATATATATAATGTGTGTGTATATAAAGTGTGTATATATATGTGTGTGTGTATAAAGTGTGTGTGTGTGTGTATATATATGTGTGTGTGTATAAAGTGTGTGTGTGTGTGTATATATATGTGTGTGTGTATATAAAGTGTGTTTAACTGTTCTATTTAAATGCAGTGGGATAATTCACAAAATGAGGATTAGGAGATTGAAAGAGGAAGTGTTGTGTAACAGGAGAAAGGGAGGAAGAGGAGAGGAGGAAGAGTGGCTGACGTCAAAACAGTTTTAAAGTAGGTCAGGGTGTGATGTCATCAGGTTAGGACACGCCCACCCCCCCAGAGCAACACACACACACACACACACACACTGCACAGAACAGAGATCGATGACAATACACCAGCATATACTCTCTCTCTCTCTCTCCCTCTCCCTCTCTTTCTCCCTCTCTCTCTTTCTCCCTCTCTCCCTTTCTCTCTCTCCCTCCCTTTTTCTTTTTCTCTCTTTTCGCTGGTGATAAAGACCTGACTTTGTCTGTTTAAAGGTGCTTTATGTAACACTTATCAGGGGGTCAGGGGTTAAAGGTCAGCTCCGTGGACACAAAGAATTCTACTTAAAGATGCATTTTGTGACTCTCCATGGAGATGCTTCTTTGCTTTGCAGGAATGTTCCACAGTGTGGCTTTAAATGTTTATCTTGCACATGCTCAGTTGCAGATGTTTAAATTGCTCCAGTACATCGTGACATACAGGCTCGCCTCTCCACAGAGCCGACATGTAACTTAAATATCACGTAGAACAAGTAAAAACATCTCCATGGAGACAAACAGGTGGAGCACCCTCCACCAGAAAAGTTCCACAGTGTGGCTTTAAGGATCAGGCACACTCACATTAAAGCTAAACTGGAACTTTTCTGCTCGTCTCCATGGAGATGAGTGTTTTACCTTCTCCACAGAGAAGAGGAGGTCACCGGAGAAGAGGAGGGGGAGAGAGGAGGAGGGGGAGAGAGGAGAAGAGGAGGAGGAGAGAGGAGGAGGGAGAGAGGAGAAGAGGAGGAGGAGGAGGAGGAGAGGAGAAGAGAGGGAGAGAGGAGGAAGAGAGGAGGGGGAGAGAGGAGGAGGAGAGAGGGAGATGGGAGGAGGAGAGGAGAAGAGGAGGGGGAGAGAGGAGGAGGGGGAGAGAGGAGAAGAGGAGGAGGAGGAGAGGAGAAGAGAGGGAGAGAGGAGGAGGGAGAGGGGAGGAAGAGAGGAGAAGAGAGAGGGGAGGAGGAGGAGGGAGAGAGGAGGAGGAAGAGAGGAGGAGGAGGAGAAGAAGAGGAGGAGGAGGAGGAGAGGAGAAGAGGAGGAGAGGAGAAGAAAGGGAGTGCATCATGTCCCATGATGCATGTTCTGTTTCCTCGTCACACACAGACCTGGAGTTGTGTTTTGTTTCATTCTCACATGTTTCACACACAAACCTGCAGATTTAGGCTGAGTTCTTCTCTCAAACTGAAAACACTCTGTTCCACCTTGTGATGTCATCATGTGGTGATACAGGAAGTGCTCCACTGTGTTTTTAAACTCGTGTTGAGTAACGTGGTGATGCACATGATTCTTCTCGTCCAGGAGCAGCAGCGTGAACTTTAATACCTTCGCTGTGAAAGTCCCGAGGTCACATGACAAACTCTGGAAATCTCATCCTACACAGCGCTGTCTACAGACGCGCGGCTAACGTGCTAACGTGCTAATGTGCTAAGACACTAGCCTTTGTTCCAGCTAATCCCATTCAGCACAAACAGAGTCTGGAAACACACACTGTCTTTATGTGACAGACACACCAGTGTATCTGTGCTGCTAATAAATTAGCACGCTAGCTTCAGCGCGTTAGCTTCAGCGCGTCAGCTTCAGCGCGTTAGCTTCAGCGCGTTAGCTTCAGTGTAAACAAAGACACCAGGTCCATAATGATGTGAGTTGTGGTCTCAGATCTGAGCGTTCAGTCTCGTGTTTTCATCTGGAGCGGTTCTTCTTCAGGACAGATTTATGAGGACGTTTCCTGTGGACGTTTCGTGAGGACCAGGGGCTTCAGCTCTGAAACGGGGGGAGTTTAAAGCTTCCATCTGCACAATCTGTTTCTGTAAAATAAACACATTTTTAAAGTTAACGTTTTTAACAGCAGCAACAAATCTGTAATCTGACAGTTTAAAGGTCAGAGGTCACAGTCTTGTTTTTGCAGAAGCAGAATCCAGATCTGAAGCATAAAATAAACATATTTCCAGGTTGATTGTCTGGAGAGCGGTGCGTTCCTCTCGGCTGCGTGGGCTTTGAGGCTTTGTTCAGGTTTTGGCAGCGAAACAAAACAAAGTGAACTCGATATGAGGAGCACAAGAGTGAAACGGAGAAGAAACACGAGGGCGGCTGAGGACAAGCACGAATACTACAAAATAAATATGAGACGAGAATGGATCTGAAGCTACCGCGTGGAGCTACCGCGTGGAGCTACCGCGTGGAGCTACCGCGTGGAGCTACCGCGTGGAGCTACCGCGTGGAGCTACCGCGTGGAGCTCTGAAGAACTTACAGATCACAGTTAAGTCCATTTAAAAAGCCATTTTAATGCACGAAAACAGTTTATTAATTTGATAAATCTCATTTGAGAAAGGCCCCTGAGTACTTCAGAATATTACTCAAGTATATATATATATATATATATATATATATAATATATATAGAGAGATAGATAGATAGACGTACATAGAGAAAGTACATAGAGAGATGTAATACATTAGTCCCGGTTGAGTCCCCGGTTCGGTCCCGGTTTGGTTCCCGGTTTAGTCCCCGGTTTAGTCCCGGTTTGGTCCCGGTTTAGTCCCCGGTTTAGTCCCGGTTTGGTCCCGGTTTAGTCCCTGCTTTAGTCCCCGTTTAGTCCCGGTTTGGTCCCTGGTTTAGTCCCTGGTTTGGTCCCGGTTTAGTCCCCGTTGAGTCCCCGGTTTAGTCCCGGTTTGGTCCCGGTTTAGTCCCCGTTGAGTCCCCGGTTTAGTCCCGGTTTGGTCCCGGTTTAGTCCCCGTTGAGTCCCCGGTTTGGTCCCTGGTTTGGTCCCTGGTTTAGTCCCGGTTTAGTCCCTGCTTTAGTCCCTGCTTTAGTCCCCGTTTAGTCCCGGTTTGGTCCCTGGTTTAGTCCCTGGTTTAGTCCCTGGTTTAGTCCCCGTTTAGTCCTGGTTTGGTCCCAGTTTGGTCCCGGTTTAGTCCCTGGTTTAGTCCCCGTTTAGTCCCGGTTTGGTCCCTGGTTTAGTCCCTGGTTTAGTCCCCGTTTAGTCCCGGTTTGGTCCCAGTTTGGTCCCTGGTTTAGTCCCCATTGAGTCCCCGGTTTGGTCCCGGTTTGGGTCCCGGTTTAGTCCCCGGTTTAGTCCCCGGTTTGGTCCCGGTTTGGTCCCCGGTTTAGTCCCAGTTTGGTCCCGGTTTAGTCCCCGTTGAGTCCCCGGTTTAGTCCCGGTTTAGTCCCCGTTGAGTCCCCGGTTTGGTCCCTGGTTTGGTCCCTGGTTTAGTCCCTGGTTTGGTCCCGGTTTAGTCCCCGTTTAGTCCTGGTTTGGTCCCAGTTTGGTCCCTGGTTTAGTCCCTGGTTTAGTCCCCGTTTAGTCCTGGTTTGGTCCCGGTTTAGTCCCAGTTTGGTCCCGGTTTAGTCCCGGTTTGGTCCCGGTTTAGTCCCGGTTTGGTCCCGGTTTGGTCCCCGTTGAGGTCCCGGTTTGGTCCCGGTTTAGTCCCGGTTTGGTCCCGGTTTAGTCCCGGTTTGGTCCCGGTTTAGTCCCTGCTTTAGTCCCCGTTTAGTCCCGGTTTAGTCCCTGGTTTAGTCCCTGCTTTAGTCCCCGTTTAGTCCCGGTTTGGTCCCGGTTTAGTCCCGGTTTAGTCCCGGTTCGGTCCCGGTTTAGTCCCGGTTTGGTCCTGGTTTAGTCCTGGGTTGGTCTCGTTGCGTCAGAGGTAAAGCTCTTAATCCCGGGCCGTGCACATCTGCTCCGCTTTAAGTCCGAGATGCTGCAGCTGTCTCCATGACGATTGCACATCCTCAGTCTCTTTGTACGACGTAAACAACAGCACAAATCTGTTTGTCGCCGCGGTGACGGGTCAGGGGTCAGGGGTCAGGGGTCAGGGGGTGCTGTGAGGGCGGACACTGTACACAGAGGAAGTATTCTGTGAAACAGACTTTATAACAATGTTCCTCCTCAAACACACGTCTGAAGAGCTTTAATATGTCGTCCATGTTTGAGTCATCTAGAGATCTCTGCCCTATTCAATCCCTCCTTATGGTCAGCAGTACGAGCCTGTACGAGGCTCCGCCCACAAGCCTACATCACCCATGCTCCACACAACAATGCTCCATAAACACCAGCCCCTGTCCACCACCTGCCCCTGTCCTCAACCTGTCCATCTGCCCCTGTCCACCTGCCCCTGTCCTCAACCTGTCCATCTGCCCCTGTCCACCTGCCCCTGTCCATCTGCCCCTGTCCTTCATATTCTCTCGTATTTTCTTGTTTTTCTCGTCTCTTTTCGGTCGACTGATTTTAAAAACAGCTCTGAATGAGACGCAGACCAGGATGTGACCTGAGTTATGTAACACTACAGTGAATAACGCTCAGATGCCCTGCAGCGTTTAAAATCTCATGTATTTGAACTTTAAATAAAGGTGCAGTGTACGTGTTGTTAAACTTTAATGTTTGGACTTCATGATCTTTGGACTTCATGATAATCTTGATCTTCCTCTGCTGCTTCCTCCTCTTCTTCTTCTTCTTCTTCTGGACTGTGGTCTGGAAAACACTGGTGCTGTGAATGAGTTTCTGATCCTGAAGAATGTCACAAAAGAGAAACACAAACTGAGAGGAAGTGTGGCCCCGGGTCTATCACACAGGGAGGGGCGACCTGGGGGCGGAGCCGGGGGCGGAGCTGGGGGCGGAGGAGGCAGGTGTGAGAATCGGGGGTAAACACACTTTTACATTAGGTGTCATTATGTAACACATCGAAATGAGGGCAAATAAAACTCAGATCCTCATCCACACTCAGTATTGAAACTAGGTACTCATCAGGGCAGGTATCGATACTTATCAGAGCAGGTATCGATACTTATCAGAGCAGGTATCGATACTCACTAGAGCAGGTATCGAAATAAACAAACACATGGGTTATTAAATACTCTTTTTTCCAGTTCACTGTGGTCTTCCTCAGATGGTCACGTGACGTGTCAGTCAGCTGATTTACTCTGATTATAAATAAATAAATGTCACGTGTTCAGACAGTTGTTCTTGTGTGTGTGTGGCGCACTTGGAAGCGCACACAGACGACACAATAATGTCCCTGGAGTCACTTTAAACATGTGAAACTGAATGAAACCCCACGATCCAGCGTCTGAGCACGGCCCACGTCACGCGCTTTACTTGGGCGGACCCTGGGAGCGCGCGCTGCCTCTGTGGATGACCCCCCTGGAGGTCACAGACAAACAGGCCGGAGTCTGGAGCTCCGCGGGGCCCAGCGGATGCGCACTGGTCCCGGACTCCCCCCGCGCGTCTCCCGTGTCCCTCCCGTGTCCCTCCGCACTCTCCTCCTCTGAACTCGCAGGTGCGTTTGTTTACATGCTCCTGAGGGCCCAAAAGAGGCGAAAACACTCCGCTTTGGCCCCTCTCCACAGGCACAGTGCTGGACTGTACCACCGCGCGCGCAGAGGAGGGGGTTTCCACGGAGACGCTGTTCTTGGTTTTACGCACAAACTGCGCACGCGGCCAGAGGCTTTACAGCCCGAACGAGCAGAGCAGCGTCTCATCTGATCCTTTTAGGAAAATAATCCAGAATAAAGCACGTGTTTTACTTTGAAATTGATCCAATCTCCAAAACACTTTGGCGACCCCTACAACTCCAGTGCGCGCGTCTCCTCGTCTGCAGCTTGTGACTGACCGCTCCATATTTTCGCTCCTGGTGGAGAAAGGAGAAAAAACAAGTCTTAGGGGCAGAGTGGAGGAGAAAGAAACGGAGAGAAGAGCGTGTATCAGGAGGAGGCGGATCAACTGAACACGCGGCTGGACCGACGCTGGGACAACAGTTTAGGACACGTCCAACCCGCGCGCACTCGGGACCAGACTCGTGTTTGTGAGCGCGGCTCCGCAGAGGTGAGTCTAACGCGGCGGGTTCATGTGTCACATCTGGGACAAACCCGCGGGTCTCTGTGGGTCTCTGTGGTGTGGGTCTCCGTGGTGTGGGTCTCTGTGGGTCTCTGTGGTGTGGGTCTCCGCGGTGTGGGTCTCTGTGGGTCTCCGTGGTGTGGGTCTCCGTGGGTCTCCGTGGGTCTCCGTGGTGTGGGTCTCCGTGGTGTGGGTCTCCGTGGGTCTCCGTGGGTCTCTGTCGCGTGGGTCTGACTCTCTCTGGTTTGACTCAAAACGCGCGGATTATTGAGACATGGACAGTTGATTCCAGCCGAACAGTCTTCTGGGTAAAACTCCGCAGGATTTGAATTTTAAAATGACCAGAGCCGCGGCCCCGAGTCTCAGAGCGCGTGTCCCGGGAGCGCGTGGAATATGGACGTGCACGTGTGCCACTGCCAGCGGCTCTTTGTCCTCTGTCCTCTGTCCTCTCTCATCTCTCATCTCTCCTCTGTGCTCTCTCCTCTGTCCTCTGTGCTCTCTCCTCTGTCCTCTGTGCTCTCTCCTCTGTCCTCTGTCCTCTCTCCTCTGTCCTCTCTCATCTCTCCTCTGTCCTCTCTCCTCTGTCCTCTCTCATCTCTCCTCTGTCCTCTCTCATCTCTCCTCTGTCCTCTCTCCTCTGTCCTCTCTCCTCTGTCCTCTCTCCTCTGTCCTCTCTCCTCTGTCCTCTCTCCTCTGTCCTCTGTCCTCTGTCCTCAGTCTCAGATGTCTCTATAGAGGCAGAATATGGGGCAGTATTGACACAAGCGTGAACTTGACCCCCCCCCCCCCCCCCCCCGCCCCTCCCCCACCTCCTCTAATCCCCCTCTTTCCTCTAAAAGGGGGAACGGTCTTCATCTGTGGAGCAAAGACTCTAACCCCAGAGTCAGAGTACTGTCAGAGTACTGTGAGTACTGTCAGAGTACTGTGAGTACTGTCAGGGTACTGTGAGTACTGTCAGAGTACTGTCAGAGTACTGTGAGTACTGTCGGAGTACTGTGAGTACTGTCAGGGTACTGTGAGTACTGTCAGAGTACTGTGAGTACTGTCAGAGTACTGTCAGAGTACTGTGAGTACTGTCAGAGTACTGTGAGTACTGTCTGAGTACTGTCAGAGTACTGTGAGTACTGTCAGAGTACTGTCAGAGTACTGTGAGTACTGTCAGAGTACTGTGAGTACTGTCAGGGTACTGTCAGAGTACTGTCAGAGTACTGTCAGAGTACTGTCAGGGTACTGTCAGAGTACTGTGAGTACTGTCAGGGTACTGTCAGAGTACTGTCAGAGTACTGTCAGAGTACTGTCAGAGTACTGTCAGGGTACTGTCAGGGTACTGTCAGAGTACTGTCAGTACTGTGAGTACTGTCAGAGTACTGTCAGAGTACTGTCAGAGTACTGTCAGGGTACTGTCAGGGTACTGTCAGAGTACTGTGAGTACTGTCAGGGTACTGTCAGAGTACTGTCAGAGTACTGTCAGAGTACTGTCAGAGTACTGTGAGTACTGTCAGAGTACTGTCAGTACTGTGAGTACTGTCAGAGTACTGTCAGAGTACTGTCAGAGTACTGTCAGAGTACTGTGAGTACTGTGAGTACTGTCAGAGTACTGTGAGTACTGTCAGAGTACTGTCAGAGTACTGTGAGTACTGTCAGGGTACTGTCAGAGTACTGTCAGAGTACTGTCAGAGTACTGTCAGAGTACTGTCAGGGTACTGTCAGGGTACTGTCAGAGTACTGTCAGTACTGTGAGTACTGTCAGAGTACTGTCAGAGTACTGTCAGAGTACTGTCAGGGTACTGTCAGAGTACTGTCAGAGTACTGTGAGTACTGTCAGGGTACTGTCAGAGTACTGTGAGTACTGTCAGGGTACTGTCAGAGTACTGTCAGGGTACTGTCAGAGTACTGTCAGGGTACTGTCAGAGTACTGTGAGTACTGTCAGAGTACTGTCAGAGTACTGTCAGGGTACTGTCAGGGTACTGTCAGGGTACTGTCAGAGTACTGTCAGAGTACTGTGAGTACTGTCAGAGTACTGTCAGGAGTACTGTCAGAGTACTGTCAGAGTACTGTCAGGGTACTGTCAGAGTACTGTGAGTACTGTCAGGGTACTGTCAGAGTACTGTCAGAGTACTGTCAGAGTACTGTCAGAGTACTGTCAGGGTACTGTCAGGGTACTGTCAGAGTACTGTCAGTACTGTGAGTACTGTCAGAGTACTGTCAGAGTACTGTCAGAGTACTGTCAGGGTACTGTCAGGGTACTGTCAGAGTACTGTGAGTACTGTCAGGGTACTGTCAGAGTACTGTCAGAGTACTGTCAGAGTACTGTCAGAGTACTGTGAGTACTGTCAGAGTACTGTCAGTACTGTGAGTACTGTCAGAGTACTGTGAGTACTGTCAGAGTACTGTCAGAGTACTGTCAGAGTACTGTCAGAGTACTGTGAGTACTGTGAGTACTGTCAGAGTACTGTGAGTACTGTCAGAGTACTGTCAGAGTACTGTGAGTACTGTCAGGGTACTGTCAGAGTACTGTCAGAGTACTGTCAGAGTACTGTCAGAGTACTGTCAGGGTACTGTCAGAGTACTGTCAGTACTGTGAGTACTGTCAGAGTACTGTCAGAGTACTGTCAGAGTACTGTCAGGGTACTGTCAGAGTACTGTCAGAGTACTGTGAGTACTGTCAGGGTACTGTCAGAGTACTGTGAGTACTGTCAGGGTACTGTCAGAGTACTGTCAGGGTACTGTCAGAGTACTGTCAGGGTACTGTCAGAGTACTGTGAGTACTGTCAGAGTACTGTCAGAGTACTGTCAGGGTACTGTCAGGGTACTGTCAGGGTACTGTCAGAGTACTGTCAGAGTACTGTGAGTACTGTCAGGAGTACTGTCAGAGTACTGTCAGAGTACTGTCAGAGTACTGTCAGAGTACTGTCAGGAGTACTGTCAGAGTACTGTCAGGAGTACTGTCAGAGTACTGTCAGAGTACTGTCAGAGTACTATCAGAGTACTATCAGAGTACTGATACCGAACACTGCAGTAAAATGTGTTTTGTAACGTGTCTGATACATGGGCCAGTGAGATTACTGTGTCCTGCGTACTGAGAATACTTTTACTCCAAGTTCATTATGGTCCAGTGTAAAAAACATCACATTACAAACAGCTTGATTTTTTTTTCCATTTTTATTTATTTAGACATGAAAATGACACGTGACGCACCGTCAGAGCCGTGTTTGTATTTTTCTCAAACTGTGCAGTTCAAAGCCAAGATTGCATCATAATGAAACTCCTCATGTTTCATCTCATGTTTCAGTTGTTTCCTCGTGTGGACTGAGCTGTTTCATGATATAAACCTGTAGGAAATACCAGTGGTTGGGTTATAAAGAGGCTACATGGGTTATAAAGAGGCTACATGGGTTATAAAGAGGCTACATGGGTTATAAAGAGGCTACATGGGTTATAAAGAGGCTACATGGGTTATAAAGAGGCTACATGGGTTATAAAGAGGCTACATGGGTTATAAAGAGGCTACATGGGTTATCAAGAGGCTACATGGGTTATCAAGAGGCTGTGGATCTGTTTGGATTGCAGTGGGTCTCACATATGTTAGTGTCATTTGGGGGAGTGTCCCACGTGCTCTGTCCTGTCATTGGTTTGGTACAAAACGCAGCAGAACGCAACAAAGTGATGGAGAGGTGCAGGGTCCACAGTGGTGTGGAGGGGCCCGGTGTGGAGGGAGGTGGTTTGGACTGAAGATCAAGGACACGAGCACACGACCTACTGTTGAAATGCCGGTGTCTGAATAAAACACATGAGCCGAGGAGCTCAGACGTTTGGCTTGTGCTTTTGCAGCTCTTTGGTTAATGCAACATAAAGCTGTATATCCATCAGAGGACACGGGCGTAATGTGCACTTTCTGTAGCTGGGATCAAACTGACGACCTCCCGCTTTCTCTTGGCTTTTGCTGATCCAAACATGTGGAAGTGTTTGAGTCTCAGTTTACTGCTGTGAGATTTGGGGAAGCCTGACCTACTTTACAGCAAAGGTCTGAATAAACTTCTTTTCTTAATAATCAGCAGCTGAGTTTTTCTAAGGATCCCACGTCTTTATTTCACAACATGGTTGTTCTGAGCGTTTTGTTCTGGGGATTTATAAAACCTGAGGACAGTCTGTGTCTGCAGAACTTTATCGTTTTAAAATGTGGCTCTGCAGTTTGACACTTTGACTGTTTCTTGTTCCGGGTTCAGTTTAACTGAAACTACCTAAGAACAGCTGTGTGTGCTTCCCCTCGTGCACACTCCTCTCCCTCGTGCACACTCCCTCGTGCACTCTCCTCTCCCTCGTGCACTCTCCTCTCCCTCGTGCACACTCCTTTCCCTCGTGCACACTCTCCCTCGTGCACACTCTCCCTCGTGCACACTCTCCCTCGTGCACACTCCTCTCCCTCGTGCACTCTCCTCTCCCTCGTGCACTCTCCTCTCCCTCGTGCACACTCCTCTCCCTCGTGCGCACTCTCCCTCGTGCGCACTCTCCCTCGTGCACACTCTCCCTCGTGCACACTCTCCCTCGTGCACACTCTCCCTCGTGCACACTCTCCCTCGTGCACACTCTCCCTCGTGCACACTCTCCCTCGTGCACACTCTTCAGTCACATTCTGTCTCGTGATGTCGTTGACAAACTCCACATTTCACAGATCGTCTTTTTAAGTCCAGATTGTTCCACAGAAATCACACAAAAGGAACAGAACACCACACACACACATACACACACACACACATGCACACACATGCACGCATACACACACATACACACGTGCACACACATGCACACACACGCACACACGTGCCCACATACACACACGTGCACACACATGCACACATACACATGCACACACACACGTGCACATACATACACACGTGCACACACATGCACACATACACACACGTGCACACACATACACACCCCTGCACACACATGCACACCCCCACACGTGCACACACATGCACACACATGCACACACGTGCGCACATATACACGTGCACACGCACGTGCACATACATACACACATACTGGGAGACACTGACATGACACTTGTATCAAATATCGACTGTTCAGCCTGAAGGAGAAATAACAGTTACATAAATATTAGATCTGTGTCATAAGTGAGCAGAGTTTTGGGAGGGAGGGTTCTAGTGTCCTTGTGTCCTTGTGTTCTAGTGTCCTTGTGTTCTAGTGCCCTTGTGTTCTAGTGCCCTTGTGTTCTAGTGTCCTTGTGTTCTAGTGCCCTTGTGTTCTAGTGTCCTTGTGTTCTAGTGCCCTTGTGTTCTAGTGCCCTTGTGTTCTAGTGTCCTTGTGTTCTAGTGTCCTTGTGTTCTAGTGCCCTTGTGTTCTAGTGCCCTTGTGTTCTAGTGTCCTTGTGTTCTAGTGTCCTTGTGTTCTAGTGCCCTTGTGTTCTAGTGTCCTTGTGTTCTAGTGTCCTTGTGTTCTAGTGCCCTTGTGTTCTAGTGTCCTTGTGTTCTAGTGTCCTTGTGTTCTAGTGCCCTTGTGTTCTAGTGTCCTTGTGTTCTAGTGCCCTTGTGTTCTAGTGCCCTTGTGTTCTTGTGTTCTAGTGCCCTTGTGTTCTAGTGTCCTTGTGTTCTAGTGTCCTTGTGTTCTAGTGTTCTAGTGTCCTTGTGTTCTAGTGCCCTTGTGTTCTAGTGTCCTTGTGTTCTAGTGTCCTTGTGTTCTAGTGTCCTTGTGTTCTAGTGTTCTAGTGCCCTTGTGTTCTAGTGCCCTTGTGTTCTAGTGTCCTTGTGTTCTAGTGCCCTTGTGTTCTAGTGCCCTTGTGTTCTAGTGTCCTTGTGTTCTAGTGCCCTTGTGTTCTTGTGTTCTAGTGCCCTTGTGTTCTAGTGTCCTTGTGTTCTAGTGCCCTTGTGTTCTAGTGTCCTTGTGTTCTAGTGTCCTTGTGTTCTAGTGTTCTAGTGTCCTTGTGTTCTAGTGTCCTTGTGTTCTAGTGTCCTTGTGTTCTAGTGCCCTTGTGTTCTAGTGTCCTTGTGTTCTTGTGTCCTTGTGTTCTAGTGTCCTTGTGTTCTAGTGTCCTTGTGTTCTAGTGCCCTTGTGTTCTTGTGTTCTAGTGCCCTTGTGTTCTAGTGTCCTTGTGTTCTAGTGCCCTTGTGTTCTAGTGTCCTTGTGTTCTAGTGTCCTTGTGTTCTAGTGTCCTTGTGTTCTAGTGCCCTTGTGTTCTAGTGTCCTTGTGTTCTAGTGCCCTTGTGTTCTAGTGTCCTTGTGTTCTAGTGTCCTTGTGTTCTAGTGCCCTTGTGTTCTAGTGCCCTTGTGTTCTAGTGTCCTTGTGTTCTAGTGCCCTTGTGTTCTTGTGTTCTAGTGCCCTTGTGTTCTAGTGTCCTTGTGTTCTAGTGCCCTTGTGTTCTAGTGTCCTTGTGTTCTAGTGTCCTTGTGTTCTAGTGTCCTTGTGTTCTAGTGCCCTTGTGTTCTAGTGTCCTTGTGTTCTAGTGCCCTTGTGTTCTAGTGTCCTTGTGTTCTAGTGCCCTTGTGTTCTAGTGTCCTTGTGTTCTAGTGTCCTTGTGTTCTAGTGCCCTTGTGTTCTAGTGTCCTTGTGTTCTAGTGCCCTTGTGTTCTAGTGCCCTTGTGTTCTTGTGTTCTAGTGCCCTTGTGTTCTAGTGTCCTTGTGTTCTAGTGTCCTTGTGTTCTAGTGTTCTAGTGTCCTTGTGTTCTTGTGTTCTAGTGCCCTTGTGTTCTAGTGTCCTTGTGTTCTAGTGTCCTTGTGTTCTAGTGCCCTTGTGTTCTAGTGCCCTTGTGTTCTAGTGCCCTTGTGTTCTAGTGTCCTTGTGTTCTAGTGCCCTTGTGTTCTTGTGTTCTAGTGCCCTTGTGTTCTAGTGTCCTTGTGTTCTAGTGCCCTTGTGTTCTAGTGTCCTTGTGTTCTAGTGTTCTAGTGTCCTTGTGTTCTAGTGTTCTAGTGTCCTTGTGTTCTAGTGTCCTTGTGTTCTAGTGTCCTTGTGTTCTAGTGCCCTTGTGTTCTTGTGTCCTTGTGTTCTAGTGTCCTTGTGTTCTAGTGTCCTTGTGTTCTAGTGTCCTTGTGTTCTAGTGCCCTTGTGTTCTAGTGTCCTTGTGTTCTAGTGTCCTTGTGTTCTAGTGCCCTTGTGTTCTAGTGTCCTTGTGTTCTAGTGTCCTTGTGTTCTAGTGTCCTTGTGTTCTAGTGCCCTTGTGTTCTTGTGTCCTTGTGTTCTAGTGTCCTTGTGTTCTAGTGTCCTTGTGTTCTAGTGTCCTTGTGTTCTAGTGCCCTTGTGTTCTAGTGTCCTTGTGTTCTAGTGTCCTTGTGTTCTAGTGTCCTTGTGTTCTAGTGCCCTTTTGATTCATTTAATGTTAAAAATCAAACCTGAACTTTTAGTTCAATTGAGACTGAAATGATCCAAATGATTCTATAAATGAAGGTGTGTGAGTTTAAAAACACAGTGGAGCACTTCCTGTATCACCACATGATGACATCACAAGGTGGAACAGAGTGTTTTCAGTTTGAGAGAAGAACTCAGCCTAAATCTGCAGGTTTGTGTGTTAAACATGTGAGAATGAAACAAAACACAACTCCAGGTCTGTGTGTGATGAGGTCAGAGGTCAGAGGTCAGAGTCATATGGACCTTTAATAAAACTCTGATTGTTTTTTTCTGTTTACGGCTCAAAGTTTGAACGAAATGAAACCAACAAAAGTCTCACAAACAACTAAATGTGATGTTCCTCTGCAGAAAAACACCAACCCTGTGGTTTACATCTGTACAAACATGCTCCCCCCGTGTGTCAGATGCCCTCCCTGTGTGTCAGATGCCCTCCCTGTGTGTCAGATGCCCTCCCTGTGTGTCAGATGCCCTCCCCGTGTGTCAGTTTGTCTTTTTCTTGGTTTAAAATCATTATTAAACATCTTAAATCTAATCACAGTGTCGGTCCAGATGGTTGATACTTTTCACTGAACCGCGGCTCCTCGGACTCGGAGCGTTTGACCCCGGAGGGACTCGGAGCGTTTGACCCCGGAGGGACTCGGAGCGTTTGACCCCGGAGGGACTCGGAGCGTTTGACTCGGTCTGATTCAGGCTTAGGTGATTTTCTGCATAAACATGAATCTGTGGAGGATAAAATATCAACAAAAATCGTTTATGGGACATTTTATTTAACCGTGAGAATCGATAATGTTAAAATAATGTTTATATCACCACAACTTCACAACTGATGATCAAAGTACAGAACCACAGCAGAACCACAACAGAACCACAGCAGAACCACAACAGAACCACAGCAGAACCACAACAGAACCACAGCAGAACCACAACAGACGACGTCCACCAAACGACAAAAAGATTGATATAAATGACCCGAGCTGCCGGAACTAAACGTCCCCACGTCTGAGGCCATTACACCGACTTTAAACATCTTCGACCTCATTTGTTTTGCTTGTGTCTTTGAACGGAAAAAAAACAACAAAATGGACGACTTCTCCTTCGGGAAATAAAGGCAGGTTTTGTTGCTAACGCCTGTGTCCGGTTGGCTCTGCCGCGGTGTTATTGATTATAAAGGGCGGAGTAAAGACAGAACAGGCGGAGGTCAGGCCTGAGTCTCCAGCCTCTAAGACAAGTCTGACGGACAGATGGAGTTTTATTGACCATCTTGTGTTTTACAGATAAATATCGACAACCTGGAATTATGAAATATATCTGTGTCGTTAGAGGCGATTCACGCGAGGATAAGACTCGAGAGCCGTACGGTCCTATTGATGAGACGGGAGCCGATCTCGCTGAGTGGACACGGGACGGATGGAGTTTGATCGTTTTGGACGTGTAAGAACATGGAGCAGGGCTGACGTTCTGGACGGGTCACGGGTCGATGTCGTTGTGGGACAGGTCCGATGTTCTGGATGCACATGTGTCAAACTCAAGGCCCGCGAGCCAAATGTGGCCCTCCACATCATTTTCTGTGGCCCTCGACAGGGTCAATTAAAAGGTTTGATGGTCTTAAAATATCAATTTATCAGAGACACACAGTTACAGTCATATTTTTACATCCAGGCAAATGTCAGATTTATTTTACATCTGGCCCTTTGAGAGCGGCCATTTTGCTGATGTGGCCCCCGGTGAAAATGTGTTTGACGCCTCTGATTTAAACGATCATTACTCACCCCGATCATTTTAAACTGTGTGTGGGCCGGGCTGTGGGCCTGTGTGTGGGCCGGGCTGTGGGCCTGTGTGTGGGCCGGGCTGTGGGCCTGTGTGTGGGCCGGGCTGTGGGCCTGTGTGTGGGCCGGGCTGTGGGCCTGTGTGTGGGCCGGGTTGTGGGCCGGGCTGTGGGCCTGTGTGTGGGCCGGGCTGTGGGCCGGGCTGTGGGCCTGTGTGTGGGCCGGGTTGTGGGCCGGGCTGTGGGCCTGTGTGTGGGCCGGGCTGTGGGCCTGTGTGTGGGCCGGGCTGTGGGCCTGTGTGTGGGCCGGGTTGTGGGCCGGGCTGTGGGCCTGTGTGTGGGCCGGGCTGTGGGCCTGTGTGTGGGCCTGTGTGTGGGCCGGGCTGTGGGCCTGTGTGTGGGCCGGGCTGTGGGCCTGTGTGTGGGCCGGGCTGTGGGCCTGTGTGTGGGCCGGGCTGTGGGCCTGTGTGTGGGCCGGGTTGTGGGCCGGGCTGTGGGCCTGTGTGTGGGCCGGGCTGTGGGCCGGGCTGTGGGCCTGTGTGTGGGCCGGGTTGTGGGCCTGTGTGTGGGCCGGGCTGTGGGCCTGTGTGTGGGCCGGGTTGTGGGCCGGGCTGTGGGCCTGTGTGTGGGCCGGGCTGTGGGCCTGTGTGTGGGCCGGGCTGTGGGCCTGTGTGTGGGCCGGGTTGGGGGGTTAATGGACAGAGTGACAGACCAAACTTTCAGAAACTTTAACCATTATCATGATGTAATCGTTAATCGCGATTATTTTGACCCCGATCATCGCGGCTCCAGATTTCCGTACGGCTCCAGGTCGGGAGGAGGAGTCACGTCGCTCTTGTTCAGTTGAGCGTTCAGTGTTTTTGGAGGATTAAACTTTGGTTCCATCTGTTGTTGTTCCATCTGCTCAGGCTCATTTCTGTCTCTTTTTCCAGTTCAGATAAAACATCAAACATGTCACAGCTCAACATGGACACGCGATTACTTTAACTTCAATGCCATACCGTGAAACATTTCCGTATTACAGGTGATGTGTCTTGTCCCCATGGAGACTGGCAGCTGACGGCACGAAGACACATTACAGGTCAGATCTGTGGAGAAGTGACTCCACAGAATCCACATAATAAGAATGCAAGTTTTTAATGAGATTCTCGAGCATTAGAAGTGTCCCCGCCCCCTGAAGCAGTGTCCCCGCCCCCTGAAGCAGTGTCCCCGCCCCCTGAAGCAGTGTCCCCGCCCCCTGAAGCAGTGTCCCCGCCCCCTGAAGCAGTGTCCCCGCCCCCTGAAGCAGTGTCCCCGCCCCCTGAAGCAGTGTCCCCGCCCGCTTGTGCTCTACTTTCACTCCAGCCTCCGTCACATTCTCTTGTGTAATTGAAAAACTGTTTCAGGATATTACAAAACTCCACATAATACACTTGTTTTAAAGGCGCACTATGTACCTTTCCTGGTGGGGGTGTGTCCTCGGCCTGTCTCCATGGAGATGTCATTCCTTTGCACAGGTTTATTGAACTGATCTTTCTTGTGTTTATCCGGTGGTGATGGTGAAACTCTTTTCACTCATTTCTTTGACCTTTTGTGGCGGTGGATTTTACCGGAGACTCGTCCTCGTTTATTTAAATAATCACAGATTTACACGACGCATTAAAATCATTTCTGTTTTAAAGGTTCATATTTGAAGAGTCGGCGCAGTGTGACTGTGTTGCTAACGTTTCTAAACTGCACATTTCCGTGTTTTTGTTTTAGTCTCGTATCTTTTCACCTTTCGACTTGGCTAATATTAGCATTTAGCCGCGCGGTGTTTGCTAATCCATTAACGCTGCGTCTGAGGAACAGCACAAATACTGACCTTGAAACGTTAAGTTTCACTGATCCAAAAGTACAGTGTGTTTCAGCCTTAAAGGGACAGTCAGTGCTCAGAGGTGGACCGTCTATAAAGCCTTTTATTATGCAATAATCAGGAAGTGCACAGTTAACATGTTAGCTTTTATCATTGTGGTGGGCTCATGTGGAGCTGAAGCTGTGGTGACGTCACTTCCTCAGTCACTTCAGTTTGTGCACAGGACACAGAGGGACACTTTTGTCCTGAGGGCTGCTGCTCTCCTCTGGACCTGTTCAGACTTTAGTTTGTTCTTTTTTATCATGGTGTTTTACTGTAGTTAAATTGTTCTGAATTTATAAAGTCAGTGAGGAACTTTGAACGAATGTTTTTAAAACAGTAAAAATGAGACAGAGACTCACTGTGGACGAGTCTGTCTCCTGTAAGTCCAGTGCGACGTCTCTGCAGCCTGAGGTTTAAAAATAGTTTGTGTTGAAGAGACGAGAAATGTCTTTTTATGTCTCAACCAGTCAACAACTATAATTAGACCATCACAATTATAAGAGACGAGTGTGAGACGAGCGCGAGGACGAGAGACGAGTGTGAGGACGAGAGACGAGTGTGAGGACATGAGGGACAATGGACAGAGTCAGTTTGAAATAAATCTGTAAGAAAAACTGTGGCCTTTGAGTTTATGATGCAAGAAACAACCTTCTCCAGTGACGAGGGAAGAGAGAAGTATTTACACGACCAGAGTACTGCACTCTGAATACTACAGAGAAGTATTTACACGACCAGAGTACTGCACTCTGAATACTACAGAGAAGTATTTACACGACCAGAGTACTGCACTCTGAATACTCTGAATACTGCACTCTGAATACTCTGAATACTCTGAGTACTGCACTCTGAATACTCTGAATACTCTGAGTACTGCACTCTGAATACTCTGAATACTCTGAGTACTGCACTCTGAATACTCTGAATACTCTCAGTACTGCACTCTGAATACTCTGAATACTCTGAATACTCTGAGTACTTTTCCACAGAGTCACATTTAAATTCTGGAGTAAAACCAGGATCGTTTCAGTTTGTTTCATTTTTTTTTGGTTTCATTGGAGAAGTTCAAATCTCACTGAGCTGAGTTCAGTTTGAGTCTAAATGTTGTGATCAAACACGTCCTCTAAATACTAGAGTAACTGTACGAGGATACAGATACTCAGAGTACTCAGAGTACATACTCTGAGTACATGTGCTCAGTTCCTTGTGTGTAATATTTGTGTTTTTATATTTCTGCTGTGGGACGGTTCTGACGAGCCGTTTGTCTTGACACAGGTTAGATTCTTCAGGAGGACGGGTATAAAAGGTTGACTGACTTTTGCTGCTTGTTTCCATGGAGATGTTATCATTTTGCCTGCAATGTTCCGCAGTGTGGCATTGTTTTTTTTTTATAGCTCAAAACGACGTAGAAACGCTTGGGCTCGCCTCTCCACAGATCTAACCCGTCGTGGTCACATCATTTGCTTGTCTCCATGGAGTTTGAGATGGGTCCAATGCCGCACTGTGGAACATTCCAGGAAAAGCATTAACATCACCGTGGAGACGAGCGTGGGGCTGTTCTCTCTGATTTCAGTCGTGTTTTTCTTCAGTCGTGTCACGTTCTCTCTGCTCTCGTCCCTCGTCTTGAGTTTCTCTTTCCTTTAGCGTAGCCTTTAGCGTAGCCTCTTTGGGATTAGCTTGTCCGCGCTCCAGCTGGACCCTGGCCGTCCGAGCGCGCGGTCTGTGACTAACGCTGGCTAATGCTACGCTAACAGCTACTAACACACATCTCTGCTCTGCAAACGGTGGATTTGTTTTTCCTGTTTTTGAAGCACAAAAACAAAGAGCGTGAGGCCAGATGAACGCGCTAACACGAGCTAACACGAGCTAACACAACCTGGACGTGTGTTTTCACAGCTCTGAGTAAACACAGAGGCGACAGACGCAGACAGAGATGATGCTTTAAACGCTCAAATATTTGTTTTTTTCTTTCTCGGTTTTACCTCTTCTTGTGACTGATTTCACGCTCAGATGTTTCCTCAGAAAAGTGTTAAAACCTCATCAGGATGACGCCCAAAAAACTGTCTAAATGTTTTAGTCCCAAATTTTGAGTGAAGAAACGGAACTCTTTAGTATTTACTCACTATTACGGAACAAAACTGTGACAATTATTATGCAGAATGTGTTTTTTTGAGTGTTTAGTCACGTTCTGCTCGTGTCCCGGGGTCAGACCTGGAGCTGTGTTTTTGTTTCATCCAAAATCGTTTTCTCTGATAAGTCAAAAGTGCTTGCATTTTACCCGGATTGTTGCGTCATAGGTAAAAATCAGATGTAAAGAAGTGAAACGGGATCATTTGGATGTATTTTGTAATGATTTAATTAAACTTTTGACTAGAGATCGATGTTTTTTTTTCATGGATGACGATTGTTTAGAAAAATCAGAGCAACAGATGAACGATAAGATCTGATATTTTTGGAGCGATTTAGATGATTTCCCTCAAATAATTGAATGTGTTTGGAGCAGATTCATGTGTCCAGGAAACGTAATGCACTTTTCACATATTTTTCTTATTTAAGCTCAAAAACGAAAAAGAAATCTGTGTGTGAACTTACAACAAACTGATCCACAGACTTTTTATTTTATTTTTTCCCCACAGACCTTTGAGAGCTGTGGTCACCTTTAGTTTAGCCATTTTCTTTTCTTAATAAAGTCTGAACTGACCATAGATCCAGACGAGGTCATCAGGAGAAGTTTGTCCTGGTCATTCTGGAGATAAACCACATTTTCTTTGTTGGACGATTAAATAAAATGTCTCACGAACGATTACAGTTCTACTTTTTTACCGCGATGGACGGTGTTTTTGTTTGTGTGATTTGTGATGTTGGCTCAGCGCTGGTCTCCTCGATTGCCTGGACCGCCCGGACCGCCCTGACCACACTCCACTATTTTGGGAGTTGTGACATTTCAAAAATAGTGGAGACATTTTGTTCGTCCCGTTTACTCGCCGCGCGGCTCTGGTTTCATTCAGAGAAACCGTCCGTAATCAGAGGAACCACGTCCACGTTTGTGAATGAACCGAGCCGCCGCCGCCTCGACTCGACCGTCAGTGGACAAATCCCTGCCCACGCCGCCCTGGAAGAGCTCCTGTATTTAAAATATCCAAATGTGTGTAACTGGAGACGCTTCTAATTTGGTCGTGTTGGTTATTTTGGTCTCGCTGTAGCGTCACGAGTACGAGGCTGTAACCTGAGCCATGATGTATTTTTACTTCATCTAAAACAGTTGAGGAGTTTGTCGGTTCCTCGCTCCGGAGAACAGCTCGGTGTTTAGTAAATGTTTAGGTGAGCGTGAACGTGGCAGATGGAGCGGACGAACAGAAAAGGGACGAACGTCGGGAAAATAAAAACTTTTACTACAATATTTAAAATAGAAAACATGAAACACTCATTTTACAAAACATTTTACTGCAGTATTCAGTGTTGTGGTTCAGAGTATCACCACTGTGTCTGTGTGTGACTGCAGCTTTAATCAAACCTGCAAAACCAAACTCATTTAAGTGCTTGCCTCTCCAGAGATCTGACCCGTCACGTGGCCTGGTTGTGTTTTACTTTTTTACAGATAGTTTTAATGTTTAGCTTGTTATTTAAGTTACTCCCATAAGACTGCGTGTTTTTTAAGTATTGACACTTTGCAGCTGATGTCATAACATTCCCTGTTAGCGTGATGCTAACTGGAGGCACTGCTCTGTCTGAGGCTTTGTTAGTCGTTTTTCTGAGTTTTATTTTAACACAATCTGACCATAAAGAGCTGATTTATCTCAACTACAACAGGTGATTTGTGCCGTTAAACACGTCCCTCAAAGAACATCAGTCACACGCTAGCATTAGCATTAGCATTAGCATTAGCCAACAGTTTTGCAGTGAGTCATTTTCATCTTTTTGTGTAAAATCAAACTCTAAACTGGACCATGAGCTCAGACTGAACGCAGACTCCTGATAATGTGTCGGCTGAACATTCCACCATAGACATACATGCAGAACACACCCAGCTGATGTCACGGCAGAGTATGAATCCTGTTAATAAAAATGCCTTTATTTGAATAAATGCAAGTTTAATGCCACACCGGTGGTGCTGTTTGTTTTTTTGTCTGCCCTCATGTTTTAAGCGTGTTCTTCAGACGCTGTTTCCGCGGCGATAGCCTCATGTTTTAAACGCGTCTTTCGCTCCTCAGTTATGTCAGAGTAAATGTTTTCATGTGTGAGATGGAAACGTCGGGAGTTTGTCCTCGAGCTTCAGAACGAGGCCGAGTTTATAAAAACATCAAAATATAAAAGGAATTTTGAGCCGAGCTTCAGGACTGAGTTTAGGTCAGAAATAAAACGACTCAAAGGTCAAAGTTCACATTTTAAACACGTCCAGGAGGATTAACATAAAGAAAAATGAACCAGTGCCACGATACTAACGTTTAAAACTTTACTCCAGGACTAACAGACTCGATACTCGATACCGATACTCAATACTATGATGATGAAACTCTGCCATGTGTTTTATTTGTTCTGTCAATGGGACGTTTCAGTATCGAAACTTCAAACGAGGATCTGGTTTTGATACTAGTTTTTAGTTTGAGTATCGATTAGTGTCTGATTCTCGATACTTTGGACGGCGCTGACCTGAGCGGACAGAACGTGTTGTGATGTGGTGAGCCGTGCGTTCAAACTGGAGGCATGCTGCGTCTGACCCAGTGGAACATGGTACTGTACATTCTACAGGCTCTGGAACACATCGCCTAGCAACACACCACAATGGAAGAAAGAGCGAGGGACACGGAGATAAATATGGAACAGGAGAGAGGGAGGAGGGAAAGACGAGAGGAGAGGAGGAGGAGGAGGAGGGGGGGGGGATTAGGAGCTGTTAAATGAAGCTCACTGCTGTTTTACTCTGAGGCTTTGTAAAAACAGATGTGACGTTTATAAAGTTTAAGATTCAAACGGTTCATGTTTTTTCTGCAAATCTTAAACTTTCCAATTTGATCTAAATCTGTTTTTTAAGTGACATTTTTAATCTGGTCATAGTTTGATTCACCAGAGAAAAGTTCAGTATTTATGAAGGATCTGTGTCAGGAGGAGATCAACCACAGTCTGTTTATTTAAATGGACATGTCTAACCTGCCGCCGTGTTCCAAACAGGAAGTGGTCATGTGGCACTTCCTGTTCCGTCGCTTCATTTCTGTTTCTGTCTCTCTGTTCTTCTGCTTCAGACTCATTTGGTCTTAAATGTTCGTATCTCGGGGTCTTCAGTCTTTGCTCTGACGTCTCCTCATTTACTTTGTGTTTATTTGTAAATGTTTCTGCTTCAGTTGGACAGAGTTTCTCTCGTCTGAAGCTTCAGTCCTGGGGTCAGGGTCATGTTTCTTTAGTTCTGTTTCACTGATGCACTTTGTCTGTGGATAATTCTGTTTTCTGCTGTTTCAGTTTTGAGGAGGTCACATGACGACACTGGATTTAAACAAACGAAACAGTGAATTTAACTTTCAATAAAATAATGTAAAGACACAAACATATGAACACTCACAGTGTTAATAAACATTATATTTACACTCACAGTGTTAATAAACATTATATTTACACTCACAGTGTTAATAAACATTATATTTACACTCACAGTGTTAATAAACATTATATTTACACTCACAGTGTTAATAAACATTATATTTACACTCATAGTGTTAATAAACATTATATTTACACTCAGTGTTAATAAACATATTTACACTCACAGTGTTAATAAACATTATATTTACACTCATAGTGTTAATAAACATTATATTTACACTCACAGTGTTAATAAACATTATATTTACACTCACAGTGTTAATAAACATTATATTTACACTCACAGTGTTAATAAACATATTTACACTCACAGTGTTAATAAACATTATATTTACACTCATAGTGTTAATAAACATTATATTTACACTCAGTGTTAATAAACATATTTACACTCACAGTGTTAATAAACATTATATTTACACTCATAGTGTTAATAAACATTATATTTACACTCACAGTGTTAATAAACATTATATTTACACTCACAGTGTTAATAAACATTATATTTACACTCACAGTGTTAATAAACATATTTACACTCACAGTGTTAATAAACATTATATTTACACTCTGTGTTAATAAACTGATCAGTTGCAGTATCTTGATCATTGTAGATTCAGACTGATTTGTTTTATTCATGTTGTTGTGTTTCTGTTGGTGCCATCGACTTTTGTGTTGTTACTTTGACTTTATGTTTTTGTGTGGTTTTGTTTTATGGTTGTGTGACTTTGTGGTTGTGTTACTTTGTGGTTGTGTTACTTTGTGGTTGTGTTACTTTGTGGTTGTGTTACTTTGACTCTGGTTGTGTTACTTTATGGTTGTGTGACTTTGTGGTTGTGTGACTGTGTGGTTGTGTGACTTTGTGGTTGTGTGACTTTGTGGTTGTGTGACTTTGTGGTTGTGTGACTTTGTGGTTGTGTGACTTTGTGGTTGTGTTAATTTGTGGTTGTGTGACTTTGTGGTTGTGTTACTTTGTGGTTGTGTTAATTTGTGGTTGTGTGACTTTGTGGTTGTGTTACTTTGTGGTTGTGTTACTTTGTGGTTGTGTGACTTTGTGGTTGTGTTACTTTGTGGTTGTGTTACTTTGTGGTTGTGTCACTTTGTGGTTGTGTGACTTTGTGGTTGTGTTACTTTGTGGTTGTGTTACTTTGTGGTTGTGTTACTTTGTGGTTGTGTTACTTTGTGGTTGTGTGACTTTGTGGTTGTGTGACTTTGTGGTTGTGTTACTTTGTGGTTGTGTTACTTTGTGGTTGTGTTACTTTGTGGTTGTGTGACAGTGTGGTTGTGTGACTGTGTGGTTGTGTGACTTTGTGGTTGTGTGGTTGTGTGACTGTGTGGTTGTGTGACTGTGTGGTTGTGTGACTGTGTGGTTGTGTGACTGTGTGGTTGTGTGGTTGTGTGGTTGTGTGACTGTGTGGTTGTGTGACTTTGTGGTTGTGTGACTTTGTGGTTGTGTTACTTTGTGGTTGTGTGACTGTGTGGTTGTGTGACTGTGTGGTTGTGTGACTGTGTGGTTGTGTGACTGTGTGGTTGTGTGGTTGTGTGGTTGTGTGACTGTGTGCGTTCGTGTGGTCACAGTACATAAGTTGTGGTGCTACATCTTCACATTAACTCGACTTTATTTGAGATTTTATCAGTGAAACTTTCCTGCACAGACGCGGCCTCAGGGTCGAGGGAGTGGCCTGTAGAGGCGAGAGTGGGCGGGGCTGAGTCAGAGGGGCGTCTGAGTCTGGACGGACGTGTCAGGTGACCGCTCCCTCCGCCGCGTCTCGAGCCAATCACATTTGTTTCAGTCAAATGAAGGTTTCAGTTTCATTCTTCGCTCAGATTCTACAGAAATCCATCGTGTTTTTCAGGCTCAGTGATATTTTCTTTCCTCGTCGGCCATGTTTGTTTTGATACAGACGGATCATGTGACCCTGATCCACCTGTCAATCACCCATCTGAACTCAGGGAGAGTGTGTGTGTGTGTGTGAGTGTGTGTGTGTAGGGGTGTGGGGGTGTGTGTGTGTGTGTGTAGGAGTGAGGGGGTGTGGGTGTATGTGTGTGTGTATGTGAGTGTGTGTGTGTGTGTGTGTCGATGTGAGGGGGTGCGTGTGTGTGTGCGGGGGGGGGTGTGTGTATGTGTGTGTGTGTGGGGGGGGGGGTGCAGATCCTCCTGTAGAAATGTGCCGTACTGTTCTTTAAACAGGCCCCTGAGGTTCCTCAGTGTTGGCCCGGGGCCAGACGCCTGCAGAGGGCGATAGAGCGAGAGTCTGATAAGACTGTGGACCGTTAGTCTGATACAAGTACACTGAGTCCTAGAGTACTACATAATACTGCACAGTACTCTACATTACTCCACAGTACTCCACAGAACTCTACTCCACAGTACACCACAGTACTCCACAGTACTCCACAGTACACCACAGTACTCCACAGTACTCCACAGTACACCACAGTACTCCACAGTACTCCACAGTACTCCACAGTACACCACAGTACTCCACAGTACTCCACAGTACACCACAGTACTCCACAGTACTCCACAGTACACCACAGTACTCCACAGTACTCCACAGTACACCACAGTACTCCACAGTACTCCACAGTACTCTTCCATTCTCTGATCTGTTCTAATGTTGTTTCCTCGTCAGAAACAGACCTGGAGTTGCAGATTTAAGCCGAGTTCTTCTCTCAAACTGAAAACACTCTGTTCCACCTTGTGATGTCATCATGTGGTGATACAGGAAGTGCTCCACTGTGTTTTTAAACTCCACACACCTTCATTTATAGAATCATTTGGATCATTTCAGTCCTGGAGTTGCCAGGACGACAGTGTCTCAGTGTCTCAGTGTTGAAGGTCTGAGGATCACGTCCCGCTCGGACAAAGTTATCGTTGTGTCCTCGTGGATACAGTAGTAGTTTACTCACCTCACTCCTCTCCTCTCCTCACTCCTCTCCTCTCTCCTCTCTCCTCTCCTCTCTCCTCTCTCCTCTCCTCTCCTCACTCCTCTCCTCTCTCCTCACTCCTCTCCTCTCCTCACTCCTCTCCTCTCTCCTCACTCCTCTCCTCTCTCCTCTCTCCTCTCCTCTCCTCACTCCTCTCCTCTCTCCTCACTCCTCTCCTCTCTCCTCTCTCCTCTCCTCTCCTCACTCCTCTCCTCACTCCTCTCCTCACTCCTCTCCTCACTCCTCTCCTCACTCCTCACTCCTCTCCTCACTCCTCTCCTCTCTCCTCACTCCTCTCCTCTCTCCTCACTCCTCTCCTCACTCCTCTCCTCACTCCTCTCCTCTCTCCTCACTCCTCTCTCCTCACTCCTCTCCTCTCTCCTCACTCCTCTCCTCACTCCTCTCCTCACTCCTCTCCTCACTCCTCTCCTCACTCCTCACTCCTCTCCTCACTCCTCTCCTCTCTCCTCACTCCTCTCCTCTCTCCTCACTCCTCTCCTCTCTCCTCACTCCTCTCCTCTCTCCTCTCTCCTCACTCCTCTCCTCTCCTCACTCCTCTCCTCTCTCCTCACTCCTCTCCTCTCTCCTCACTCCTCTCCTCTCTCCTCTCTCCTCACTCCTCTCTTCACTCAGAGAGGTGGAATCATTAGTTCCTAGTTTGGCTCCAGATTCAAAATGTCAGATTCTTGACTGAGTCGTGACTGAGCCCAAAAGTCTGTGATAAAAAAACAGAAGGAGAGAGAGAGAGAGAGAGAGAGAAGGAGTGAGAGACAGAGAAGGAGTGAGAGAGAGGAGAGAGAGAGAGAAGGAGAGAGGGGAGACAGAGGAAGCCTGTTCTTTCTGAAGCAGGTGACGGGGGAGGACAGAGTGAACCTGCAGGACGAGTGCAGATCTGTCGTTCATTAAAAACCTGGAGACAGGAGCTGTTTCCACAGAGAGTCACAAGTATCGAGAATCAGACTCAAGCGATACTGAGACCAGTATCGAATCTAGAGCCTCATGTTTCACAAGTATCGATACTGAAAAAGACCAGGACTAAACCAGGACTGAACCAGGACTGAACCAGGACTAAACCAGGACTGAACCAGGACTGAACCAGGACTGAACCAGGACTGAACCAGGACTGAACCAGGACCATGATCCTGTTCACATGTGAGACTCGTGTGAACAGGACAGATTTTCATTAAACGTCTTTTTTTCCATCTCTAAATTATCGCTCCAAAATATTGTTGTTTGCAGCAGTGGCTCAGTTGGTAGAGTGTTTGCCCATTGATCTGAGGCTCCACATAGTGTGTGTGTGTGTGTCTGTGTGTGTGTGTGTGTGTAACTTAGTGATTGATGCAGGTGACTGATCTTTAAACAGTGACACGTTTGTTGTTCACAGGTGATTTACTTCTGATCTTTGATTCTCTTAAACTGCAGAAACTCAGAAACCCTGAAAAAAAAATGAGTCGGAGCCGCGCCCCGGGAGTCAGAGCCTCCAGAAGGAGACGCTCTGTCTGAAACGTGCTTCAGTGTGTGTTTGTAACCGTCCTGCAGACAGGGGGCGCAAAGGAGCCGCTCAGTTTGAGGATTTCACTTCTCGTCCACGTCAGGTCTGATACTGAAGTAAAAGTACAAATACAAGAGCAAACTGTGCTCAAGTAAAAAGTACACACTGTACATGTACTTACTCTGTTACATTCCACCCCTGCCCCCTGTGTGGGGGCGGGCGGGGGGCAGGTGGAGGGAAGGCGGAGGCGGGCGGGGGTTTGTTTGGTCTGATTGACGAGCAGGACATTCAGAACATTCCAGAACATTCCTCCCAGGTTTCATCCGTTTCATTCGTTTCATTCGTTTCATTTGAGGCTCTTTGTGTCGCTCGGGGAAACTGTAGCTCTTTTTAAATAAAGGTCGTTAGCTAACGCTATGCTAACGCTCATTAAACCCGGAGGCGGGGCTTTGGGGTTACACCACACGGACACCAGGGGGCGCTCTGCAGCAGTTTGAGTTTATACTTTATATTGAGTTTAACACGTCACTTCTACTTCCTCAGATTTAACTTTGACTTTATTAAAAAAGAGAAAATAAAACAAAAAAGGTTTAATCCAAAAAACAGACCTGGAGTTGTGTTTTGTTTCATTCACATGTTTGAGTCACTTTATTATTAGTCTGTCACATCTACAAAGATCAAAACGCTCTGTTCCACCTTGTGATGTCATCAGGTGGGAGTTTTCATGTTAAGTTTTCATGTTAACTCCTCCTTTTACCTTTAGTTCAGTCGTGATAAGAGACAACTCCAGGACTGAAATGATCCAAATGATTCTATAAATGAAGGTGTGTGGAGTTTAAAAACACAGTGGAGCACTTCCTGTATCACCACATGATGACATCACAAGGTGGAACAGAGTGTTTTCAGTCTAAATCTGCAGGTTTGTGTGTTAAACGTGTGAATTAGATCAGATCAGTGTCACGTTCATCAGATTCACCAGTTTAATGTGTCGTCTTTTTGTCGTGTCGTGTTGTTTTTGTGTGAGTGCTGCCCCCTAGAGGTGGAATCAGTCTGAGTCTGTAGCACGTGTTTAGTCCAGACCGAGAAATACTTTTGTCAACAACAGTAGTACATGTACACAGGAGGTAGTACATGTACACAGGAGGTAGTACATGTACACAGGAGGTAGTACATGTACACAGGAGGTAGTACATGTACACAGGAGGTAGTAGCAGGAGCAGAACCGTCTGGCTCATTATCAGGGCTGTTTGTGTCTGATACGGCTCTGATCTAAAGAGCCGTACAGTGAGCCAAAGAGCTGTACAGTGTGGCTCTGATGATGCTGTTTGCTCTGTTCACTTTAATCGTTCACACTCTCTCCAATTAGAACAGGACAGAAGTACACAACTTTACACAACTTCACACAACTTTACACAACTTCACACAACTTTACACAACTTTACACAACTTTACACAACTTTACACAACTTCACACAACTTTACACAACTTTACACAACTTTACACAACTTTACACAACTTTACACAACTTTACACAACTTCACACAACTTTACACAACTTTACACAACTTTACACAACTTTACACTTCTTAGTTAAAATGTATTAGTGCTGTATTATTATTCTCTTCCACACGGGGGCAGTAGCTTCTTCTGTCCCTTTGACACAGTAAATCTGCTAATCAGATACAACAGCCTGAACACCACCTCCTCCTCCACCACCTTCTCCTCCTCCACCACCACCACCTGTGTAAAAACATGTGGAGCTGAAGCTGTGGCGTCACACTCAGTTAAAGTGTCACTGGGTGTGTCTTGCTCAAGGGCACATAAACAGTAAACACTCGTTGAATCTAACCCCGAGCGTCTCCTCGTCGTCTCTAAACGTCGTGTCCTCGTCTTCTCTTTTGTCAGGACCAGACTCGTCTTGTGGCGTTTAGCTTCACACAAAACACACGGAACCAGATGAAACACGAGTGGGACCGATTAAAACGCGACACCACCAGGAAACGGCGCAGATGTGGAGGGCGGATCAGGCAGAAACGGTCCCATTGATTTGAGCGGCGCTTAATACTGCACTGGGGCGAGCGGACGATCGATGTGATTGATCCGACCGCCAGGGCCACGGCCAATCAGATCAGTTTATCTCAGTCACACGGGGGAAACGGACGAGCTCATTGGTTTAGAGCTTCACTCAGTGAATCCTCCATCTTTGTCAGTCCTGTGCTGTTTTTATCGTGTCCTCATGAGCGTTGGTAAACCAGGACTAAACCAGGACTAAACCAGGACTAAACCAGGACTGAACCAGGACTAAACCAGGACTAAACCAGGACTGAACCAGGACTGAACCAAGACTAAACCAGGACTAAACCAGGACTGAACCAGGACTAAACCAGGACTAAACCAGGACTGAACCAGGACTGAACCAGGACTGAACCAGGACTGAACCAGGACTAAACCAGGACTGAACCAGGACTAAACCAGGACTAAACCAGGACTGAACCAGGACTAAACCAGGACTAAACCAGGACTGAACCAGGACTAAACCAGGACTAAACCAGGACTAAACCAGGACTAAACCAGGTCTAAACCAGGACTAAACCAGGTCTAAATGCTGTGTGTTCTGTTGGTGTCTGATGTGTCTGTGTAATTTTGTGTGTCATAATTTACTGGACTCCTGTGAACCATGAACTTTAACCTTTGAACCATGAAAAGTCCGGTCTGGGTCTTTAAGTCGTGGTCGTGGTGTTGTCCCTGTGGACACTGTTCAAACGTCGTCTCCCTCAGACTTTTATTTACTCCAACTACAGCTCGGCGTTAATTGCTAATTAACTTTGCCGAGGTCCCGGAGCGCGGCGGAGCGCGGCGGAGCGCGGCGTAGCGTGGAGGGGACACGGGGTTATTCTGAGTCAAAGTGAATGAAGATGATGATGTCGTGTTTTTGTCTCTCTCCCAAACAGGAAGTGACATCATGGCGACAGAGATGCAGGAAGTTGCCATCACAGAAGACAAGCCTTTACTCACGGGTCAGGCCGACAGCACCAAGGTCAGAGGTCATGACATCACAGCACCGTTCACAAAACACACGTACACAGTCACATTATGTGAGTACTTTTCAGAGTACACACTTTTACTTCAGTAATATTTGAATTGAAGAATACTTGTTTGTTCAGACCTTCTGGTTGTCGGGCGTGTGCTCTAAACCTGATGACGTCATCTAATTTAAAGTGCACTATGGAACTTTTCTGTCCCGAGGGGGCGGAGCCATGGCCCATGTGACACAGACTTATGTAACACTCCAGATCAGGACGTGTCATTTAATAAAATAATAATAATGTGTTTCTTGTAACGCTCGTGTCAAAGCCTCGTTCTGTCGTGTCCACACTGAGGCCACAGCCGCCCTGGGGCAGACTGATGCACGTGTGAACGAGAGTGTGCACGAGAGGACAGGAGCGCTCTCTTCCTCTCCTCCTCTTCCTCTCCTCCTCTTCCTCTCCTCCTCCTTTTCCTCTCCTCCTCTTCCTCTCCTCCTCCTCTTCCTCTCCTCCTCCTCTTCCTCTCCTCCTCCTCTTCCTCTCCTCTTCTTTTTATTCGTCGTTCTCTTTTTCAAACGTGGGTTTTAATCACAGACCAGAGTTCACATTACAAAGCCCCATCTGTTCTTCCATTCATGTTCTCCACCTCCACCCCTCCCTCTCTCCTCCACCCCTCCCTCTCTCCTCCACCTCTCCCTCTCACCTCCACCCCTCCCTCTCACCTCCACCCCTCCCCCTCTCCTCCACCCCTCCCTTTCTCCTCCACCTCCACCCCTCCCCCTCTCCTCCACCCCTCCCCCTCTCCTCCACCCCTCCCTCTCTCCTCCACCTCCACCCCTCCCTCTCCTGATGGTGGTGTTTGTTTTTCAGGATGCAGAGTTGGCCGCCAGGATCCTGTTGGACCAAGGACAGGTAAAAAACACGATTCAGTTTGTGTAGAATGAACCAAACGAGTCGTTTTGTTCAAACTTAAATGAATCAAACAGTAAATGAAACGTGTGGTTCTTCAGGAGCACAACATCGAGACGCCTCATGGAGTTCTCCACGTGACGGTCCAAGGAGCTCGGAGCTCTCGACGTCCAGCCATCCTGACCTGCCACGACGTGGGACTGGACAGTGAGTACAAGACGGGTTAGACCTGGTTTAGACCTGGTTTAGTCCTGGTTTAGTCCTGGTTCAGTCCTGGTTTAGACCTAGTTCAGTCCTGGTTTAGACCTGGTTCAGTCCTGGTTTAGTCCTGGTTCAGTCCTGGTTTAGTCCTGGTTTAGACCTGGTTCAGTCCTGGTTTAGACCTGGTTTAGTCCTGGTTTAGTCCTGGTTTAGACCTGGTTCAGTCCTGGTTTAGTCCTGGTTTAGACCTGGTTTAGTCCTGGTTTAGTTGCTGTGGCTGTTGTGACTCGCAGACTAAGCCCAGCAGACCTTACAGGTCAGATCTGTGGAGAGGTGACCCTGGACACAGTTAGGATGCTACATAAATATAAATATAAATATAAATATAACACTGAAGTCGTGTCGTCCTTTTCCAGGTAAGAGCTGTTTCTCGACGCTGTTCCAGTTTGAGGAGATGCAGGAGATCGTGAAGAGCTTCACCCTGATCCACATCGACATCCCGGGGCAGGAGGAGGGCGCCACCGTCTTCCCCGTCAGGTACCTCCGCCCGTCCCGCCTCCGCCCGTCCCGTAATAACCCTCCTGTTTTCTCGTTTAAAGTAAATCCCTGAGCTCGTCCTCTGCCCCGGGACGTTCATATCCTGTGCACCTCCACGTTATTATCCCTCTGTTTGTTTAACCTTAAAGTCTCTGTCTGCTCCTCTAAATCCTCCATGAGCTTTAAAGACACAATGAGGAACTTTCCTGGTAGAATCCTCCGCCTGTTTGTCCAAGAACGTTTCAGTTATGGCTTTAAACTTCAGCTGTTTTTGCTCATTTTTATTGCAGAAAATCAAGATTTAAAAAATGCCTTTCCACAGATCTGACCTGTAACTTGGCCTAGTGGCGTGAGCTGATGATCTTCATGAGGAGGATATATGTTTAATGCCGTACTGCGGAACATTCTCTTGCTACAAACAGACTATCTGCTTTAAGATATTGTTTATAATCTTCCTCGTGCTTCTTCTCTTCTTTTACACACATTTATACAATTATGAAACTTAAAAATCTATAATAAACACTAAGATACAAAAATAAAAAAAGCAGACGTCCTTGTTCGTTTCATTTGACGTTTTGTCCAGATAAATGTGGTTTTGTGTTTGCAGTTATCAGTATCCCTCCATGGAGACGGTCGCAGAGATGATTCCTCCAGTTCTGCAGTTTTTCAAGTGAGTTTGAAACATTTATTTAGACGTTTGACTCGAAAAGCCTCGAAAATAAGAACAAAACTCCACGACCAAACTCAAAACGCTTTGTTCCACCTTGTGATGTCATCAAGTGGTAGTTTTCACATTAACTCCTCCTTTTACCTTCAGTTCAGTAGAAGATCGACAGTTCCAGGACTGAAATGATCCAGATGATTCTAGTGAAGGTGGAGTTTAAAAACACAGTGGAGCACTTCCTGTATCACATGATGACATCACAAGGTGGAACAGAGTGTTTTCAGTTTGAGAGAAAAAGGGTTTGTGGGTTAAATGTGTGAGGATGAAACAAAACACAACTCCAGGTGTGTGTGTGACGAGGAAACATTCGAGCAGAGGTCAGAGGTCAGAGCATTAAAATGAACTGACCTTTATTTGACCTTGTTTTCTGTTTGTGCAGCTTCCAGACTGTGATCGGGATTGGAGTCGGAGCAGGAGCCTTCATCCTCTCCAAGTACACAGTAAGTACACAGTAAAAAGTACTACATCTACTGCACTACTGCACACAGAGCACCGTGTACTACAACTACTGCACTACTGCACACAGAGGAGAGTATCTGTGTAACTTCTGTGTTGTGTGTTTGTAGCTGGCCAACCCGGACTCGGTGGAGGGTCTGGTTCTGGTCAATATCGACATCAACGACAGAAGCTGGATCGACTGGGCCGCTCAGAAAGTACGAACACAGAAGCTCCACCGACATGACACTTTCATGTTTAGAGATCAGCGTTTCAGACCAGAGTTTAGGGACGAGGAACCTCAGAGGAACCTCAGAGGAACCTCAGAGGAACCTCAGAGGAACCGAGAGGAACCAAGAGGAACCTCAGAGGAACCTCAGAGGAACCTCAGAGGAACCTCAGAGGAACCTCAGAGGAACCTCAGAGGAACCTCAGAGGAGCCTCAGAGGAACCGAGAGGAACCGAGAGGAACCAAGAGGAACCTCAGAGGAACCTCAGAGGAACCAAGAGGAACCGAGAGGAACCCTGACATAACATCATCATTTTTTTTTATTTTTTTTTTCAATTTATTTTTCACAATGGTCAAAGTTTAGTAAGGCACATACACACATACACACACACACCCACCCCTACACACATACACACACATACACACACATACACACATACACACACACACACACACCCCTACACACATACACACACATACACACACACATACACACACACACACACGTATCAACATACTATCTACAGTTCTGTGTTTATATGCTACATATGGAAGTGTCTGTCGTTCACCTATTCCCAATTGACCCTGTGAAAAACATGGAACCCCAAGAAGCTGTGAAGCTCATGTAATGAGTCCATCACCCTGTGAGACACACAGTGATGATCCATCTGAGACCAGGGCTGGACTCGGATGAACCTGGTTCAGTCCAGACTTTTGTCCTTAACTTCTCTTCAGTATCACAGTTTTAGTTTTAGGGACATTGTCTGTGTTGTATCGCCTCCTCTCTCCTCCTCCGCTCTCTGCTCCTCCTCTCCTCCTCTCTCCTCCTCTCTCCTCCTCTCTCCTCCTCTCTCCTCCTCATATCTCCTCCTCCAAACCTTCTCATCAGTGTTTTTTCTTTCCTGTTTGTGTTTCAGCTGAGTGCAGTGACTCAGTCTCTGACGGAGCAGATCATGACCCACCTCTTCAGTCAGGTGAGGACTTTGAACATCTCCACGTGGTTTTTAAACAGTTTACACTACGGTGGTTCTTTAAGACTCCGCCCTGTTCTGTCCAGATGTTTCTCCTGTTTCAGTCGTTTCTTCTCTTGAGCCTCTGACGTTTTATTTGGACAGATTCATGTTTGAGTTTAATGTTTTAGACGTCATTTAATGGTTGATACTCTGACTTGTTTGTTTTATTAATGGTTTAGATGAATTTTGTGATTTAAATGTGTAAATTGTAACAGAGATGAGAACCTTATAGACTGAATGTGCGTGAGAACCTTATAGACTGAATGTCCATGAGAACCTTATAGACTGAATGTGCGTGTCCTCAGGAGGAGCTGTCGTCTCAGACGGAGCTCGTCCAGTTTCACCGAGACAGAATCAACAAAGCTCCTCATGTGGCAAATATAGAGCTGCTCTGGAAGTCCTACAACAGGTACTACTACTACTACTACTACTACTACTACTACTACTACTACAACAGGTACTACTACTACTACTACTACTACTACTACTACTACTACTACTACTACTACAGGCCTACAACAGGTACTACTACTACTACTACTACTACTACTACTACAAGTACTACTACAGGCCTACAACAGGTACTACTACTACTACTACTACTACTACTACTACTACTACAAGTACTACTACAGGCCTACAACAGGTACAAATACTACTACTACTACTACTACTACTACAGGCCTACAACAGGTACTACTACTACTACTACTACTACTACTACTACTACTACAAGTACTACTACAGGCCTACAACAGGTACAAATACTACTACTACTACTACAGGCCTACAACAGGTACTACTACTACTACTACTACTACTACTACTACAACAGGTACTACTACTACTACTACTACTACAGGCCTACAACAGGTACTACTACTACTACTACTACTACTACTACTACTACTACTACTACTACAACAGGTACTACTACTACTACTACAACAGGTACAAATACTACTACTACTACAGGTACAAATACTACTACTACAGGCCTACAACAGGTACTACTACTACTACTACTACAGGTACTACTACTGTGTACTACTACTACAGCTGCTTTTGCTCCCAGTACAACTATAGAAATGTAAAATAAACTCAAACTCTTTGTCGTTTAGTCGCAGTCAACTCCACCTGGACCGGAACAACTCCTTCAAGTAAGTCACACGTGTCAAAGGTCAAAGGTCACAGTCGAAGAATAATCATAAAACTCTAAAAAGTAAACGTGTGGAGGACATAATAAACGAGTGGAGGACATAATAAACGAGTGGAGGACATAATAAACGAGTGGAGGACATAGTAAACGAGTGGAGGACATAATAAACGAGTGGAGGACATAGTAAACGTGTGGACATGTCTCCTCGTGTCCTGCAGGTGTCCGGTGATGCTGGTGGTTGGAGACCAGGCCCCGTATGAAGAAGCTGCTGTGAGTTTCATAAATAAACTTTAATCTCATGTGATTTGTGTGTAATGCTCCTCTGTGGCCACCAGGTGGAGTGCAACAGCAAGTTAGACCCGACCACCACCTCCTTCCTCAAGGTGAGTGTGTGTGTGTGTGTGTTTAATGTGTGTGTGTGTGTGTGTGTTTAAACGTGTCGTGTGTGTGTAAACTCACATACATGTGTGTGTGTGCAGATGGCTGATGTGTGTGTGTTTGTGTGTGTTTGTGTGTTTAATGTGTGTGTTTGTGTGTATAATGTGTGTGTTTGTGTGTATAATGTGTGTGTTTGTGTGTTTAATGTGTGTGTGTGTGTGTGTGTGTGTTTGTGTGTATAATGTGTGTGTGTATAATGTGTGTGTTTGTGTGTTTAATGTGTGTGTTTGTGTGTTTGTGTGTTTAATGTGTGTTTGTGTGTTTAATGTGTGTATAATGTGTGTGTGTGTGTTTGTGTGCAGATGGCTGATGTGTGTGTGTGTGTTTGTGTGTATAATGTGTGTGTTTGTGTGCAGATGGCTGATGCCGGGGGTCAGCCTCACATCACTCAGGTTTGTTTATTCAAATGATTCACAATTAATTTAATTAAAACAAGAGAAAAAAAAAGTTAAATAATAATTTATTTTTGTCTTTTTCAGCCGGCGAAACTGACGGAGGCCTTCAAGTACTTCATCCAGGGCATGGGCTACAGTAAGTCTGCAGAGTACTACAGTACTACAGTACTACAGCACTACAGTACTACAGTACTACAGCACTACAGTACTACAGTACTACAGTACTACAGTACTACAGCACTACAGTACTACAGTACTACAGTACTACAGTACTACAGTCTGCAGTGTACTACAGTACTACAGCACTACAGTACTACAGTACTACAGCACTACAGCACTACAGTACTACAGTACTACAGTACTACAGTACTACAGTCTGCAGTGTACTACAGTACTACAGTACTACAGTACTACAGTACTACAGTACTACAGTCTGCAGTGTACTACAGTACTACAGCACTACAGTACTACAGTACTACAGTACTACAGTACTACAGTCTGCAGTGTACTACAGTACTACAGTACTACAGCACTACAGTACTACAGTACTACAGTACTACAGCACTACAGCACTACAGTACTACAGTACTACAGTACTACAGTACTACAGTCTGCAGTGTACTACAGTACTACAGTACTACAGTCTGCAGTGTACTACAGTACTACAGCACTACAGTACTACAGTACTACAGTACTACAGTACTACAGTCTGCAGTGTACTACAGTACTACAGTACTACAGCACTACAGTACTACAGTACTACAGTACTACAGCACTACAGCACTACAGTACTACAGTACTACAGTACTACAGTACTACAGTCTGCAGTGTACTACAGTACTACAGTACTACAGTACTACAGCACTACAGTACTACAGCACTACAGTACTACAGTACTACAGCACTACAGCACTACAGCACTACAGTACTACAGTACTACAGCACTACAGCACTACAGCACTACAGTACTACAGCACTACAGTACTACAGTACTACAGTACTACAGTACTACAGTACTCTATTGTCCTCAGACTGAGGTCTTGGGCCTCACTCTGGGGACCTCCTCACATTTTATAAACTTTAAACTTTAAGTACTTCAGGTTCTTTATGACAGAGTCCTAAAGTTAAAGTTTTTGACTTAAACTCCTGCACTGACCCGGCGTGTTCTGTTCTGATACCGATGTCGATACTTTAAGTCTCTGACGATTCCCGACATCAAACGATACCAGAGGAGATCATTTATTTAACATGAAACATGTTTGAACAAAATGATCCAGATGTTTTATAATTGTCGTTTAAAGTAAATACACTGAAAAAATCAGATCAATAAACCAATGGGAAATCAACTGATCCGATACCAACTGATCCGATACCAACTGATCCGATACCGACTGATCCGATATCAACTGATCCGATACCAACTGATCCGATACCAACTGATCCGATACCAACTGATCCGATATCTGGTCCATGCTCTTCTCACACAAACACTGAATCTTCAGTTAAAGTTTCACTCGTGGTTTAAACGTGAGTGTAACTGTGACGTCTCCAAACGTTTGTGTTTGTATCATGTTTGTTTATGGTTTATAAAGTTTCATATTTATATTTTTAAGCTCTAAACGTGACCTGCTGAGCTGAACCAAAGATGCTGTTCCTGATTTTTAAACTTAAAAATGTGAAAAATGAGCAGTCGTACAAACATTCAGACGTTTTACTCACCGTTTTATTCACGCTGATGAGTTTATAAGCTCTTTTCACAACTTTCAGAGCAGAGATGTGAGTTTTACCCACAGACTGTTTATATAAATGGACGTAGCTAACCTGCTAACCACCGCGTTACAAACAGGAAGTGATCATGTGGCGCTTCCTGCTCCATCGACTCTAATTTACGCTGGAAAACGATGAGCTTCATTTGGAGCTGAAGCTGACGGCTCACGGCGACTTATTTTTTATTATTTTTATTATTTCTGGGGCAAAATGTCACTTTATCATATGAAAACAAAACAGGTGCAGGTAAAAATGTTCAGCACTGACATCCTCTAACCTTTGACCTCACGTTTCCTTGTCTCCACAGTGGCCTCGTCCTGTATGACGCGCCTGTCCCGCTCACGCACCACCTCCATGTCCTCCTCTTACTCCATGGACGGATCGCGGTCCCGCTCGCGCACGCTGTCCCAGGGCTCGCAGGGAGGCCAGATGCCCCCCAGCCCGTCCCAAACCATGGAGGTGTCCTGCTGAAGACGCCAGACCGACAGAGAGAGAGAAGGGAAAGATGAGCAAACACCACAGTCAAATACAGAATCAGGAGCTTTTTTTTGTCACTAAACAGCCACCGTCACTCCCCCGTGTAGCGCCGACGCAGACGGGGAGGGGGAGGAGCCGCCGCGTGTTTGTAGTCCGTCTGATTTACGTTTGTAGTCCATTTCAAGCGGACTGGAAATGGAAAAGCGGCGTCCTCCCTCGCTCCGTCTGCTGCAGCCCGTAAACCAATGGAGCCCTTTAATCTACAAAGGGGCGTTACTTCTAAACAGACCACGCCCCTTTTAATAACTCTGCGTCTGACAGATTATTGTTGAAAAAATGGACGTAACACTTTTCTCTTTCTGAGTTTGAAGCTACAGATAAAACTATAGCAGATACTTATATTAATAGAACTGTGTTTGTCGAATACTTTAAAGTACTTTTACTTCATATTAATACATTTGTTTGATTTGAAGTTTGTTTCCAGCCTCACAAAGAGGTTGAACGCTACTGATTGGCCGATGAGCTGAAGCTAGCAGCCAATAAGAGCCATTGTTTAGCGACTACTTCCTCGTCGATGTTGTTTCCGTCTTCCATTGGCCCCGTCTGTGTCGTCCCACGAGGAGGAGGACGTCCCTTCTGAATAAAAGACAGTTTTCTAAATTATGAGTAAAAAGTAGAAATAAACTAATGGATTTTCATAGGTGATGGAAAAGTTTGTGTTTTTAGAATCCAGTGAAGCTCGTGTCATTTCTGAAGGCGATAAGGAACATTTTGAATCTACCAAATTATGTAATCATTTTTAACAATCACACTGGGTTTGTTGCGTCAAATAGACACGATGTTTGTGCGTCTGTGTCGCTCCATCGTCCAGGTCCAGGTCTGCAACAACATCCAGTCTGTCACCAGTAAATTTAAACTGAAGAGGCTGTTTGTCCAAGAGGTTTCTCCAGCTCTGGTCAGATTCCTGCTGGACACTGAACACACCTGTTGGTCTAATGAGTGACCTGTGCCGTGGTCATATTTGTCGTGGTCATTCAAACCTTAATCTGACCTGAACAAACCTCCTGGACAAAACCAAACGTCTTCAGTTTAAACCTTTTGACAGATTTGATTTTTTCACATTTGAAACTTAATAATGTTTAGATGTTGCAGTTTATGGAGCAGTATTGACTTTTTAAACGTCACAATTTAGAAAACTGCGTGGGGGCGGGGCACTTCTCGTTTTGCTCGTTCTGAACAGTTTGAAACAGTTTGTGAATATTGACTGGATTTTTTTCTTTTTTTATTCAAATTTTTGATGTTTATGTGAGCGTGTGAGAAAATATCGATTTGTTTTGCTTGGAGGGTGTGAGAAGCTGCATTTAGCAAGTTAGCGTAAAGGCGAAGGTGCGCTTGAGAGCTAGCGTAGCTCTGAACTTGTTTTGATTCTAGTCGTACACTAAATAGTGCTTCCACAACTGCTGGAGGTCTCACACTGCACACCCCGATATCCACGCTGGTGCACCACTCAAATTAACACAGGAGACACCTAGCAAACGCGCTAACTAGCGTGGATATTTAGCGTCTGCAGTGCTGGCCTTGACCAGAAGGAGTCACTGTGTTTTAAATCCTTCTGGGGTGTTTTTTTTTACCTCCAAACAAACCCAGCTGCGTGTGCGACTTTACAGAGGGGCAAACTAATAAACAGGCCTGACGCAGCTAGCTAGCAGCTAAAGAGGCTAATGCTAATTGTTTTTGTTCATGTGTAACGTGTGAGAGAGGGTTAATGCTAAAGCTAATTAAAGCTAGTGTGTTAGAAGCACAAATAAAGCAGCACTGAGGATGGAAGGCCAGGGTCTTTCAAAACGAGACAAATTTACTGATAAAACTCGGCCCTTTTCACTGCCAAAATATAAATTAGACCAACTGTGATATTATTTTATACCAATGAAGCGTTAAACTGCCAACATCAAACCTTTTATACAATTTGAATTCCACTGTGAGCTTTCGACGTGACTCTAAATCGTTTTTCCACTGAAGCTGAGCACTGCCCTGTGACTCGGGGTTAATCGGACCCGTACCCCAGGATTGCATGCGTATTGTTGTATCTTAAATGCAGTATTTTCTTTTTCCCTTGTCTTGCTAGTTAGGCTAGCCACGTAGCCCGCTAGCTTTAGGTTTTTGTCAAGTGATCCTTTCTTAAACTCACATTATTCCTGATATTGCACGATCTTCTCTTTAAGTTCAGATTCAGGTGTGAGTCATAAAAATGGCACTAAAGAGATTAATTTAAACGTTTTCAGCCGTCGCATTGGAAACGTCTGACGTGTACCAAAAGTGAGCAGTTGGGGGCGCCAGTGATACAAATATTATGTGACAGATACAATCAAGTTTTTCAGACTCAAAATGTTTTAAAGCTGCGCTGTGTAACTTGTCTATTAGCGTTCGTCTCCATGGAGATGTTATTGTTTTGCCTCGAATGTTCACCCTGAACTTTGTCTCTGAGCGGGGTCGCCTCTCCACAGATCTGATCTATAATTTAGTGTCACCTGGTTGATAAGTTTAACATCATGGGAACATTAAAGGCAAAGTAATAAAACGTCCACAGAGACCAGCAGGTGGCGCTCAGAGCACAGCACATCTTTAAATCAGTACAAAACAGTTTGGTGGATATTTGTGCGGCGCTTTAGACCCGACAACACGATAAAATCATGAACCTTCACTCACACGGCGCTCGTTTGATCCTAAAACCGTCTGTACCATCGTGTCCTACGCCCTGGAAAAGTTTAGAACATTCTGCCAAATATTGAATCTCGACAGGAGCCAGAAAGTGAAGTTTTCCATTTTCTTTAGACAAAATGGCGACACGTCTCTGTGTGAACGAGGTTGAGACAAAATGGCGACGCGTCTCTGAGTGGAGCGAGGCTGAGACAAAATGGCGACGTGTCTTTGTGAGGGGAGTGAGATTGAGACAAAATGGCGGTGCGTCTCTGTGTGAACGAGGTTGAGACAAAATGGCGGCGCATGTCTGTGTGAACGAGGTTGAGACAAAATGGCGGCGCGTCTCTTTGTGAGGGGAGCGAGGTTGAGACAAAATGGCGGCGCGTCTCTGAGTGGAGCGAGGCTGAGACAAAATGGCGACGTGTCTTTGTGAGGGGAGCGAGGCTGAGACAAAATGGCGGCGCATGTCTGTGTGAACGAGGTTGAGACAAAATGGCGGCGCGTCTCTTTGTGAGGGGAGCGAGGTTGAGACAAAATGGCGGCGCGTCTCTGAGTGGAGCGAGGCTGAGACAAAATGGCGACGTGTCTTTGTGAGGGGAGCGAGGCTGAGACAAAATGGCGGTGCGTCTCTTCGCGAGGAGAGCGAATTAGAGACGAAACGGCGGCACGTCTGTGTGAGGGCAGCAAGGTTGACACAAAATGGCGGCGCGTCTCTGAGGGAGCGAGGTTGACACAAAATGGCGGCGCGTCTTCGTGAGGTTGTGCGGTTGTGTCCATTTTGTTTTCTTCACAGTTGTTCCTGGATTATGTTTTCTCTTCATGTTTTGCGTTTCTTCTATAAATTGTTCTCGTCTGTGTGTTCAGACTTTAGATAAACGTGTGATAGTTCTTGTGTAACTTTTTTAGCATTAGCGCTGATGAAGGAGAAGAATAATATAAAAATTAAATATTAATAATAATTGTAATAGGAAACAATCAGATTTATTTGTGTGGCTTTTTTTTCTGTGTTAACACAATGATCATCCTGAAGAAGCAACTTAAATATTAATAAAAACTTACAGAAAACAAACGTTTGTCTCTTTATAAAAACTGTAGAAATGACCAAAACAGAGAGTATTTCACACCAGCCTGAGGGTCGACCGGTCATCATTATGTCCAGAGGATCAATGGGCAAACTCTACCAGCTGAGCCACTGCTGACTATTAAAAATAATCACAATTGTCATCAGGACTAAGCACAAACAATAATTACACTTGTGATGAGCTTTAGAGCCTCAGACCTCCACACTAGACTCATTATTCATTCATTTCACTTGGTGATGGTTCTACTGTAGCCACAGCTGCCCTGGGGCAGACTGACGGAAGCGAGGCTGCCAATCTGCGCCATCGGCCCCTCTGACCAACACCTGTCATTCACACACACACACACACACACACACACACACCACTTTCATACTAGGCAATGTGGGTGAAGTGTCTTGCCTAAGGACACAACGACAGAACTTGGTCTGAGCGGGACTCGATCCTCTGACCTTCAGGTTGGGACCAACACTCAACCACTGAGCCACTGTCGCCACAAACAGACGTTTGTAACAAAGATGGCAACATGAAATCAAAATGTCAAAACGACCACGGCCCAGTCACTAAATGTTTTACTCTGAAAATGAGAAAGAATCAGGAGGGATTAGTTTCTCTGAGGCAGGAGTTTAATTTAAAGCTTTACTAAACACAATACATTCAATCTGGAATATTAAGAAGTTCATATACAAAATAAAATAAAACAATAGAACATAAACAATAGAACACACTTAAATGACAGAGTGAAAATTCACAGAAAACTGAGTCTGAAATTTCCAAAATACAAATATAAAAGTTTAGCTTCAGTTTAACAATGTTCAGATTATATCACATTTAACCTGAAAATGGGGAGAAACAATCAGGAGAGTTAAATTTGTGTCTCAGGAGTTTAACAGTGAAAGAAGGATTTACAATCAAACACAGGACCCCGGGCAGAGCACATGATCACATGATCACATGATCAGATGGTCACATGATCACATGGTCACATGATCACATGGTCACATGATCACATGGTCACATTTAAACGAGGTCACAGGAATATCATAGAAAATAAAATAAAACACATTTTAGAAAACTTTTAACTGTTTATATTGTGGCTTATTTCAGTGAATATTTATTGCAAACATTTCAAGGTTTTTAGCTTCTTTTTTTTTTCTTAGCATCAAATCACATAATGAATTACATCACTGTATTTGGCCCCACCCACTTTTGCCTGTTCCCTACGCTGTGTGGACAGTGTGGACACTGTGTGGACACTGTGTGGACACTGTGTGGACACTGTGTGGACACTTTGTGGACACTGTGTGGACACTGTGTGGACACTTTGTGGACACTGTGTGGATCATCACAAATATAAAACAGAATAAAATCATTAAACTGTCTGGAGTCTTATTGACCCTAAACTGCACAGACACGTCACAGTGTGATGTGTTTGACTGTGGCGCCCTCTTGTGGTCATCGTCTATAAAACACTTTGACTGTGTTTCCTCCTTCAGTCTGTGGAGTCTCACCTTTTTATTTCTGCAGAATTTAACCACGTTCCATTTCACACCTTGGACTTTTTTAAAAAAATAACTGTTTGACACGAGCTCATTTCTGTTTAAAGCCCCTCCTCAGGGGCGTGTCCTCAGGGGCGTGTCCTCAGGGGCGTGTCCTCAGGGGCGTGTCCTCAGGGGGCGTGTCCTCAGGGGGCGTGTCCTCAGGCTGTCACTGGGACACAACACCTGGTCCAGCAGCTCCAGGAACCGGCTCCAGGAACCGGCCCGGGCGCATTCATTCAACTGCAGGAGGAGGAGGCGGGTCCAAACAACCTGGAGGAAGTACTTCAAAACAACAGCAGAATGTACTGCATGTACTGCATGTACTGCATGTACTGCATGTACTGCATGTAGAGCACAGTGGGTATAAGTATTTGTGATAAACCTGCACATTTCACGTCTCTCTCTCTGGGGCTGCTGGTTCTAGTTCGTTTGGAAAGACAAACACATTTTTGTTAAAGTAGCTTTTATTCTGAAAAGATGTGGACCGGAAGTTCACTCGTGACCACGCCCATGTCCACGCCCATGTCCACGCGCAGGTCCACGCACAGGTCCACGCGCACCTGCCTGACACAGGTGAGTCACATCAGCCTCGTGCAGCAGCAGCAGAGGATTAAACTCAAGGATCGACTGAGTTTGATCTGAAATTTAAACTTTGGATAAAATGATCAGAGCGACTCAGGTGAGTTTAACAAAACATTTAAGTCAAACAACTGACAGAACTGCAGGGAAATATGTGTCAGGGACAGAGGACGAAATGGACAGAGGACAAAATGGACAGAGGACAAAATGGACAGAGGACAAAATGGACAGAGGACAAAATGGACAGAGGACAAAATGGACAGACACAGAGACAAACAGAGACAGTGGGACAGAGACAAACAGGGACAGAGAAAGAGAGACGGAGACAGTGGGACAGAGACAGTGAGACAGAGACAGTGGGACAGTGTGTTTCTGGAGTTTGTTTTTACCTCTGTACTTTTACTTCAGTAACAAAAGTGAGTACTTCATTACTGACAGATACTTACAGATGTGTGTGTGTATTTAGATATTTGTGTATTTATGTGTGTATTTATATGTATGTGTGTGTGTAGGGGTGTGTGTATTTGTGTGTATTTTCTCTCTTTAAATCTGACCTGATTCTTTTTTCTTCTCAGACGTGAGACTCTGGAGAAAATGCAGACGAGAGTTTCTCAAAGTCACTTTGAAGACCAGCCCCAGGTGTGTGTGTTCACCTGCTCAGGTGTGTGTGTGTTCACCTGCTCAGGTGTGTGTGTGTTCACCTGCTCAGGTGTGTGTGCGTTCACCTGCTCAGGTGTGTGTGTGTTCACCTGCTCAGGTGTGTGTGTGTTCACCTGCTCAGGTGTGTGTGTGTTCACCTGCTCAGGTGTGTGTGTGTGTTCACCTGCTCAGGTGTGTGTGTGTGTGTTCACCTGCTCAGGTGTGTGTGTGTTCACCTGCTCAGGTGTGTGTGTGTGTTCATGGGCTGAGTCAGAGTTTTCTTCTTGACTCTTGGTCAGTGTCTCCAAACCAAAAAACAGTGAATAAAATCAGGACGTGTCACTGGTACAGACGATAAAAACACAAGTACTGAGAGTACTCTGTACAGAGTAACTGTACTGCATCATTTATGTCTAAGTAGAGGTCCTAATGACCTCAGTGTGAGAGTACTCTGAGTACTCTGAGTACTCTGAGTACTCTGAGTACTCTGAGTACTCTGAGTACTCTGAGTACTCTGAGTACTCTGAGTACTCTGAGGCCCTGACACATGTGTGAGACTTTTATACGTCTGAGTGTTTTATGGTTTATTTTCACTTTTTTAAACATGTTTTTGTGACGGACTCGTCACTGTTTCACTGACAGGTCGTCATGTTGTGTTGTTGTGTCATCATGTTGTTGTGGTGTTGTGTCATGTTGTTGTGTTGTTGTGTCATCATGTTGTTGTGGTGTTGTGTCATCATGTTGTTGTGGTGTTGTGTCATCATGTTGTTGTGGTGTTGTGTCATCATGTTGTTGTGTTGTTGTGTCATCATGTTGTTGTGTTGTTGTGTCATCATGTTGTGTTGTCGTCCTCAGAGTCTCTGATCATGGACACTGATCTCTCTGCAGCAGCTCAGGTAAAAATAAACACCACCTATTTTTAGTTTGATAGAGGTGGTGTTGGCCTGGTGTGTGTTAGGGTGTGTGTCAGCGTGTGTGTGTGTGTGTGTGTGTGTGTGTGTGTGTGTTTGTGAATGACTCGTCTTTATCTTTGTGCTGTGTCACTTCTCGTCATGTTTGTTTTGAAAATCCAGTTTGTTGAGTCGTGTCATCGGCTCAGGGACAAAACAAAACAAAAATGTCGTCTTGTGTTCACAGAATGGAGTCCACGGCTCCTCGACCAACCCCTTCACCTCCTCCTCCTTCACCTCCTCCTCCTTCACCTCCTCCTCCTTCACCTCCTCCCCCTTCACCTCCTCCTCCTTCACCTCCTCCTCCTTCACCTCCTCCTCTGCGGTGAGTTCAGTGGCTCCTGGTCTGACACTGAACGACTGAAGCTCGTTTCAGTTTTCGTTCCACAGATTTTTCATAAAAGTGCTTTTTATTTCATGAGGTCAGTGAGCTGCCTGGAAAGTTCCACAGTGGCATTAAATTGAGTTGGTTTTATTGCTCACACGTCCCAGAGAAGCACGGGGTCTTAGATTCTTGTCGTTCACGGGGTCGCCTCTCCACAGATCTGCTTCGTCCGCTTGTCTCTGTGGAGTTGGAGATGTTTCTAATGCTACACTGTGGAACATTCCAGGCATCGTCTTCCTAAAACCAAACAGTTAAACGTATTTTAAAGCTCAGAGTCACATGAGCCGCCTCCCGGAGCGTCACAAAAGATTTAACAAACAGATGAACCCGAGGCCTCGCTCATCCTGATTAGGTTAAAGCCACACTACGGAACATTCCAGACAAAACGATAACATCTCCATAAAGACAATTAAACATGTGTGATGTTTGATAGTGGCTCCTCTGACCTCATCATGGTGAGTCATCAGGATGTTCACGGTGCTTAGTTTATATGAGACCAGAGGTTTGTGGTGACGGTAAAGATAACAACAATTAGCATGACAACCACATACTTCCTTATTATCAACCATGAAACACTTAATTAGATGTTGACTTATTTTAACCTCGAGCCTTGTGGTGCGTCTGAGCTCAGATCCATCGAGAACATTGAGTCCAGGATCTTTAAGACGTTTCATTTCTTCTGGACTCTGATCACTAACCTGTTTTTATTTTATCGCAGGAAAACGCCGTTCGCCCGGTGGAAAATTCTCCTCAAACGTGGACAGACTCTTCAAACGTGGCCTCTGTTTTTGACCCTCCTCCTGAGCTTCAGAGTTCACTGATGTTCCTCAGGAGCTCGGGACAAAACCAGACCGATCCCCTCCCACAAAACGACTTATTTCTAAACTTTTCTGCTAAACCAGCTCCAGATATTTCCCAAAAGTCAAAATTGTCTCCAGAGCTTCTCGACGTGACTCTGGATTCGCCGGATTTATTCAGAACTACGCAGACGTCCGCCTTGCTCAACGGCAACAAGTCAGAAATGGAGGATTTATTCACAGCAGCTCGTTCGAAGGAAGTGAACGAGTCTTTCGACGGCGCTGACAGTTTGTTTCAGCCCAAATCAGCCGCAAAAGCATTTTACACAGAACATTCCAGTAATAACGAAAAGGGAAACCAGTCGCCAGCGTTTGTTCAAACCAACGATCTTTTCACCGCAAATTCAAACGACAAACTGGATCTTTTCTCTCCGTTTTCCAGTTCGAGCAGCGTGGACCCTTTCCCAAGTGACGTCAAGAGGGACATCGACTTTTCCAAATTCGACGATCCATTCGCAGATTCCCCTTTGAAACTCTCGGATCCTTTCCAAGACGCGTCACTGGACGCTTCCGATGTTTTTAGTCCCGTTTCGCCCAAAACAAATGGCATCGTTGATGCGTTTAAAGTCGCTCCGAGCAGACCCAAGCCTCCGAGGCCCGCTCCTCCGAGGCCCGCTCCTCCGAGGCCCGCTCCTCCGGTCCGGTCCCCCAAAGCGACCGCGCCTTCGTCGGACAAACCCAAAGAGATCGTCCTGACCACTCCAAAGGGCTCGCAGCACAGTATCCTCCAGCCCACCCCGCTCATCCAGGCCAACAGCCAGTGCACCTCGCCAAACCAGTCGCCGACGCTCACACACGTACGTCGTTTTTATTATTTACGTGACGACAGTAGAACTCCTGACACACGGAGTACGGCACGATAAAAATTCTTTTGTTTCTGTTGCTAAAAGTGAAACCTTCATTCTTGCTGTGAGTCGTTGTAAAAGTTCAATCTGTCACTCGACAAAACGTTGGAGCGAAGACGTTTGGACGATCGTCCAAACGTCTTCGCTCCTACAAGACGCTTCTTCAGTTCTGGTCACATTCCTGCTGGACACTGCCTTATATCTGTCTGAAGGAGGCGCTAACGACACCAGAACTTCAGCCTAAATGAGCTACGGGCTCGCTCTGTTGTTCTCTTTGTTAGTTTTGTTTGCTTTGGGTCTGAGGATGGAGGTATAAATAGGAGATAAATGACGCCTATGATGAGGATTGTGTTTTTGTGGTTCAGACTATGGAACAGCGCCCTCTGTCTTTTTTTTAATTTATTTTATTTATGAAAAAACAAAAACAGTAGAGTTCAAAACATAACAGGACTTGACCAGAGATAGAAACAGAGAAGAAAATGAATGATAGACGTGGTACAAAGTGAATGAGTTTACTTAAGTTAAAACTACTTTTCACATTCAGTTTCAGGGTTGAGTCTCTATTTTATTTTATTTTTTCCTCTTCTCCCTGGTATTTAACACACAGGAGTTGTATTGTTCTGTTTTTATAGAAATAGATTTGATTAAACTGAAAACAGAAACACAAAACTCTGAAACAGTTTATAAACCTAAAGGTGCACTGAAAGGAAAGTCAGCTAAATGGCATTAAACTTGTCTGTTGCTATGACGACAAGCAGGTGGAGTAGGTCAGGTCTGTGAGAAGGTGACCCCGCCCACAGTGAAAATAGTTTCCTAATATAAACACCTGTAATTGTGTTAATTGTGTTTATCGACCTGGTGACACGGGACATTCCAGACAAACGCATCAGACGAATCACAGGCGTCCAGTCCACAGACGCGGCGCAGAAACAAAGCACACTTCACTTGTATCTTTGTCCCTCGTTTCTCTCCAGGTGCCGACCTTCAGACGACCTCCTAAGCCCCTCCCTCGCATCAGACGCGCTCGGACCTCCGTCACCTCCGTCGGCTCTGACACCACCGCCTCGTCCAAACCCACGTCCTCCGATAAACCCCCCAAACCCCAGAGACCGTCCCCTCCTGCTCCGCCCGCGCAGGACACGCTCAGGGTCAGTATCTGTCCAGGATAACGACCACGATAATGACCACGATAACGACCACGATAATGACCACGATAATGACCACGATAATGACCACGATAATGACCACGATCGATAACATCCTGAACATCCCGCCCACACTAAAGTTCACAAATATGACTTTATATTCTTTGACATTTTACACCACACGTTTGTCTTTTTCACTTTTCAGTTTGACTTTACGTCTTTATTTTGTCGACATCAAGGTCAAACTCAGAGTTTTTATTTTTGTCCCTCTGTGAATTTGAGTCTTGGGCCAAACTAAATATTTATAGAAAAATTTGATCTGCTTGTTTTTCAAAATGAGTGGATTAAATTTGAGACGACAGGAGATAATGAGTCAACGGAAGAGAAGGGGGCGGAGCCAGCACTTTAGCAAAGCATTGTGGGGTTTGTAGTATTAGAGGTGCATGAGCTGTAATGGGACAGATCAAAGACCTGCTGATCTCACGCCCAAATATATTTGTCACTTCACCATCTACAGCCCCGCCCCTTCACAGTCTACAGCCCCGCCCCCTTCACAGTCTACAGCCCCGCCCCCTTCACAGTCTACAGCCCCGCCCCCTTTAGTCGGTTGCAGAAGTTCATGTTTCTCACGGACTTCACCCCCTTCACTTCACTCGACAGAACCTGCTCATATTTTTTTGTTTGTTTTTTTCCGTGTTTCAGGATGTGTCTGAACCGGCTGAAACGGTGCCGTCCTCAGACCTCGGTCCAGACCTCAGTCCCAAACCTCCTCCCAAACTGTCCCCGAAATTCCCCTTCAAAGCTCCTCAGCTTCAGGCTCCGGTCGTACGACGCAAACACAAGAAAGTGAGTTTATATTTGGCTCTTTGGTTGCTATGACACTCGAGGACAGAACTCCAATCAGGAGCCAGGCTGTCGAAGGAGACGTCTCATTTTGTGTTTTTTTTCCCTCATTTAAAGTCGGACCAGGTGGATCCAGAGAATTACGTTGTTTTTGAGAACATCCTTCTCATCGGTCAGGTGAGTTTAAATACGATGACGCTGCTGTTTTTGTTTTTATTTGAATAGTTGAGACGTTTATTTTTCTGTGAATGTGAAACAGGAGCAGTGTGTGGAGGACTGGCCCGAGGACAGTCCTGAGGTCCAGCCCGACTTCAGACCTGTAAATGAAACTTTTAACACACATTTGATGGTTTTTCTCTCTGAGGTAACAGTTTTTTGTTGCAGCGCGGCACGTTCCGACTGCGCCGAGAGTCCCTCATGGTACGAGTCTTTATTAGTCCCACCGCGGAAATACAACACTTTAACTTTAAAATGCTTTTAAATAAATAAATGTGTTTTCTGTTTCAGGCCAGAACCGACTCGGAGAACGACGACCCTGAAGCAGACGGCGGCTCAAAGGCGAGTCACGAGATTTAACTGGACTTTAGTTTTTACAACTTCCTACGTTTTAAATCCAGAGAAACATGAAGTCGTTTGGATTTACTGTTTCAGTTTGTCCCGGCGTGTGACTCATAAGAGAAATCAGGTTTTTTTCTTCATTATTTTACATTTTTTGGTGCGACTTAAACTCTGGAAAATACAGTGAGATGTAAAGAAAAGTGGCTCAGTCGGTAGAGCGTTCGCCCACTGATCTGAAGGTTGGAGGTTTGAATCCCGCTCTCGACTTAAAGGTCAGAGGTCACATTTTACACACAGAATAAAACAGATGTGACAGATTCATGCTGTCGTTGTGTCCTTGGGCAAGACACTTAACCTCACCCCAGTGTGTGTGTGTGTGTGTGTGGGGGGGGGTGTGTGTGTGTGTGTTGCTGTATAAAAATGGGATTATTTTCCATTGACCAAAATAACTTTACTAAATATTTTTGGACAGGGCGGAGATTTGAATTTAAAATAAAAATCTATATATTTATTTAACTTTTCCACTTAATTCCATTTATCTCATGGATCTGATGTTTTCTGTGTCTGGATAAAATGTAGAAAGTAAAAAAACAGAAAGTGTGTGTGTCCAAACTTTGACTGTTAGTGTTTGTTGTTTTGTTTTTTTATTTGTCAAACTTTTAACACAAAATGTTCCACAGAAAAAGGAGAAAAGGTTCAGCTTTTCCATCCCCTCCAGAAGAGACTCAAAGGTGAACACAGAAACACACAAACAAACAAACACACAAACAAACACACACAAACAGACACACACAGAAAAGCAAACACACACACAAACAAACACACAAACAAACACACACAAACAGACACACACAGAAAAGCAAACACACACACAAACAAACACACACACAGACAAACACACAAACAAACACACAAACAAACAAACACACACACAAACACGCAAACAAGCAAACACAAACAAACACAAACAAACACAAACAAACACAAACAAACACACAAACAAACACAGACACACACAGAAAAGCAAACACACACACAAACAAACACACAAACAAACAAACACGCAAACAAACAAACACACAAACACACACACACACAAACACACACACCCCAACAAACACAAACACACACAAACACACACAAACACACACACAAACACACACACACAAACACACACAAACACACACACAAACAAACACACAAACAAACACACAAACAAACACACAAACAAACACACAAACAAACAAACACACAAACAAACACACACACAAACAAACAAACACACAAACAAACACACAAACAAACACGCAAACAAACAAACACACACAGACACACAAACACACACACCCCAACAAACACAAACACACACACACAAACACACACACAGAAACACACAAACACACAAACACACACACACAAACACACACACCCCAACAAACACACACACACAAACACACAAACAAACACACACACACACTGATCCTCGGGCTTAATCTCTGCTCTAAATCGTTAAACTGGTTTTTCTGACGTCTTTGTTTCTTTGTTTCTTTGTTTCAGGGCTGGTCTTCAGACGAGTGTTCGAGCAGAAGCAGAAGTCAAATGAGCTCACGGAAATCATCCAGAGTAAAACACAAAACATTTAAACTGAAACAGACGAATGAAACGGGGATTATTTAAATCAGAATCATTAGACTTTTATTGCCATAGTCTGTGAACACAGTTCACAAACTAGGAACTTGATACGGTGAAAAAGTGCAACATAAACACACTGAATAAATACAAATACAAATACAAATAAGAGCATGCACAAAGTTAAAAAGATCTGCTTAAAAAATCAAATGAAATACTTAAAGGGAGAAAATATGTACAACAGCAGCATCAAAAACTGAAACAGACGAATAAAACAGGGATTATTTAAACTGAAACAGTGACTTTCCACCAGTTTAAATAATCCCTGTTTCATTCGTCTGTTTCAGTTTAAATAATCCCTGTTTCATTCGTCTAACAAACTACAAATGATACAAACAGATTTTTCTTTTTTTCTGTGATAAAAACGCTGCACATTTGTGTTTTTGTGTTTTCAGGAGGATTTCTCAGACACAGGCCGTTATTCTTCTCAAGAGATTAAAAAAGACACAGACGATCCAGACCAATGGGCGGAGCATAAGGTGAAGAACCGCACACAAACCGCACACGAGCCGCACACGAACTACAGATGAACCGCACATGATCCACTGCAGGCCAGACCATGGACTGTGTGGACTTAGCTAACCTGCTAGCATACACTGACATGATCATGGTGCACTTCCTGCTCCATTGTCTCTGGCTCCAATTCATTTTCTATTTTCTCGTCATTCTGGTCTTAAATGTTCGTATTAACCCTCTACATGATCCTGGGGTTTTTATTTCACTATTGTGTCTGTTATTAATGTTCATATCTGGATTTACAGACACATCAGGTCCGTCTTTCCCCGCGGGCGCCGTCTTGCGTTAGCGACGTGTTTGGTTATAAATGTTTAGACGTTCAGCTCCGTCAAACATCTCACCGTGGTCTTTTACATTTAAATGTTTTATTTTTAGAAACCTCATTTTAAAGACAAAGTGAGCAGTTTACTGAGGAGGGCGTCGGCCGCGGCGTCTCTGTCCGACCACAAACGAACCAACGGAAATGTGCCTCATGAAGCCAAGGTAACGCCACAGTCACATGACCAGGACAGTGTGGACACGCCCCCTCGCTCTACGTTTGTTTTTATTACTTTGTACATTTATAAACACAGACACAGATTTATATGAAGGAGGATATTTTGAATTATGTAATAAAAAGTAAAATAACTATAAATATATTTAGATTTATTTCACTTTTTTCTTTACTGCATAAATCTGATGTTTTCTGTGTAAAAATAGTCTAAAGTTTGATTTATTTTTATTACTTTATACGTTATTCATAAATAAGATAATACACAGTTGAAAATGTTTTTATTTCCCGACAGGATCCTGAGTTTAAAACGAGTCTGAGGGACTCGGTCAGACGCCACTCAGAGGTAACGTGTGTATTTAATGAGACGCACAAACACACACACACACACACACACACACACACGGACTCACAGCCACTGGTTAAAGACACATTATGTAACTTTACTGGTGGAGATTTTACAGTTTGAATATTCATGAGTTTGTTTATAAAATGGAGGTGTAACATGATCTTTCCCGATGACGTCACAATTAAATACTTTTGAATGGACCAGAAAGAAAAATATAATAAAGTAAAAAAAAAAAATCAAATATAAAAAAGTAAAAAAAAAATCAATCAAATATATATATAAAAAAATCAAATATAAAAAGTTTAAAAAATCAAATATAAAAAGTAAAAAAAATCTAATATAAAGTAAAAAAAATAAAACTAAACTAAAATATAAAAAAAAATAAGTAAATACTTTAAAAGTAAATAAATACATATAAATTAAAATACATAAAAATCTCCATACCTCCATGAGACGGGCAGGTGGACGACCCTCTACCAGTAAAGTTCCGTACTGCACCTTTAATCCACAGTAAGTCCAGTGTGATCTCGTTTTAACGACAGGGAACGACGTTGGATCAACACTCGGGAGAAAGTGGAGACGAGTTTCAGTCTGTGAGTTTCATCCTGTTTAAACTCCATCTTTAAGTTTATTTATGCCCCGACCACTAGAGGGCAGATGAACCCTGACACAAAATAAAAATAAAACTAAAGATATAACGTCAAGCTTTTTAAATTTGTTCATTTTTGTTTCAGAAAAAGTCCAAACTGAAGAATTTAAAACTTCTGCGAAATAAAGCATTTAGCTTCAGCAAGGTATTTACTGCAATGTTTGACTTTAAAGCCACAGTATGGAACTTTTTAAGACGAGAAATGACCTCGGATAACTCTGAGGCGGCTCGCATCTCCACAAACCTGACTCTTAGGGCCTTCTGAAGCTTGTTTCCATGGAAATGTTGTTCCTTTGGAACATTCTCCGCGCAGACAGACACGTTTCAAGCTCCACTGTGGAATATTATCGCCAAAGTGTGGCTTTAACTTTGTTTCCATGGAATCATTCGGGTGACGTGGCGCCTCCAGAAAGTTCCATACTGCAGCTTTACATAATCACAGTTTTTCTTGAGATGTTTGTGTGAAAGTGTGTGTGTTTCAGAGCAGTGAGGAGGAGCCTAAAGGAGCTCACGGCCCCACGCCACGAAAACACACACAGGTCAGACTTTAACCAAACGTTAAAACCAAACGTTAAAACCAAACGTTAAAACCAAACGTTAAAACCAAACGTTAAAACCAAACGTTAAAACCAAACGTTAAAACCAAACGTTAAAACCAAACGTTAAAACCAAACGTTAAAACCAAACGTTAAAACCAAACGTTAAAACCAAACGTTAAAACCAAACGTTAAAACCAAACGTTAAAACCAAACGTTAAAACCAAACGTTAAAACCAAACGTTAAAACCAAACGTTAACCTCTAATTTAGACCAAAATGACCTCGTGTCTCTTTGTTTTCAGGACGATGGTATTTTTTTTTTTTTTATGAATCAAAAACACGACATGAAAAGTCCAAAAGTCGACTGAGAAACTTTGGTGTGAAATAAAGAGCAAAGACGGAGGTTTAGTGAAGAACAGGATGGAACTACGTAAACTTTAGAACTCGTAGTTGTAGTGGTGGTAGTAGAAAAATATTTAGTAGTTTTATCTTTACTACATAAGGCCATATTTCCTCACACATCTGTTTTATTCTGTGTAAAATGTAGAAATAAAACTAAAAAGTAAAACACTGAATGAGAGGCGTGTTCAGACTTTGTCCTGGTCGTGTCGACGATAAAACGACAAATGGGTCAAATATCAGATTAAATAGTTTGAGTCATGTAGTTTTGTGTATATTTGTGTACTTCGTGTTCAGTTGTGTGTTTGTGCCTCAGGACGACGGACTGGACCTGATGAGCCCGAGTCTCCACTCACTGAAGGTTCAGTTTATATAAAATCTGAACATTTACAGTCAATTATATAAACACTTTTATCTTTAGTCACGTCTGAACTGAATTTAAAGCTGAATTTGATTTTTCAGGCTGATTTTTCTGAAAAGTCCAAAAGTCTGGACGAAGAGGAGGAGGATTCTGAAGCGGAGGAGCTGAAGCTGGTGAAGTTTAAAGTTTATACGACACAAATGTGTGTCTGTGTGTGTATATATGTGTGTGTGTATAGGGGTGTGTGTGTGTGTGTGTGTGTGATGGGGGAGTGGTTCTTTGTGTTTTATTGTTTTCCTCTGGTCAGAACATGCCTCTAGTTGTATTTTTTCTTTGTTCATTCTTGTTTCTTCTCTGAGCACTTTAAAATGCTCTGTTTGCATTTTGCCTGGATTGTTGCGTCACAGGTAAAGGTTTACTAGAAGTGGGACTTTCTAATAAAAAAAAGAATACAAACCCCCCCCCCCAAAAAAAAACAACACAATAATAATAAATAAATAGAAAATGATATAAAAAAATACAAAAATCTATTTAAAATACATTTGAAATAAATTAAATTAAATGATAAAATAAAATACTACTTAAAAACATGAGCTTAGAAGGCTGTAGTGTTGGCGAGTACGTTTGGGGGCCCGGTTGTGTTGGGGGCCCGGTTGTGTTGGGGGGCCCGGTTGTGTTGGGGGCCTGGTTGTGGTGGTGTTGGAGGTGGGAGGAGCCATTGCACAGATTGGCCGTTGTCATTCGCAGAAGTACTTAAATAATTTAGATTTTTCTTCCTGATAGTTCCTCCTTTTGCAGATTTTTACTGACACATTTCAGGCCCGAAGTTGAAAAAGTCCAAATGAAACTTAAAATTCAGTAAAACGTGTCAAAATGTGATTTTTATTTACTCGTGTCTGTTTTTGTTGCTTTAGAAATCGTCCAAACTGAAGCCTCTTCCAACAAAATCCAAGATGAACCAGTCGACTGAACGCCTCGACGCTCAGGACCATTTTAATGTTCGATTAAAGAGTTTTATTTCAGTTAAATCTGGTTTTATATTTGTGAAAATATCTAAACTCATTGTGTTTTTGCAACAGGGAGAATTTGAAGATGTCGACGCTCTTAAACAGGCTCTGAGTCCGACTGAAGCGAACGACAACGAACTCGACGCGTCTGAACCGGTAAAACCACAGAAACATCAGATAAAATAAAGATTAAATAAATAAATAAATGTCAATAATGTCACAATCACATCGAGATCAGCAGGAACTAGAAAACCAAAATAAAGACATGGGACTTCCTTATTGGAAAAAAATAAATAATAATTATACATAATAATAATAATAAAATAATCATTAAAAAAAACTTTTAAAAAATACAATAAATATAAAATTTAATATATAAACTAAAATATAAAGTATAAAATAAAAATATAAAATTGGAAGTTGTGAAAAATGTAAAATACATCACAGTTTAACTTTGAATTGTTTCTGCAGAAAAAGCCGTTCAAGCTCAAAGTGTTTAAGAAGTTCAAATCCAAGGTGAGTCGTTCTGTTCACGAGTTTTAAATATATTTAAATTTAAACGTGATGTAAATTATTCAGAGCAAATCCATGGAGGAGCTGGACGACTTTTCAGGAGCAGCGTCGGGCGACTTCACATCAGAGGCGGCTCAGGTGAGTTTGGTTTAGAATGCACCGATACGATACTGAAACATGAGCCGGATCAGGTATCGGTTCCATAGTATCGATTCAGACGATATCCTGATTTGTTTTTTTTATTTTGGCCTAAAACGTCTCATGTTTGGTTCGTTAAACTCATCCATGTTGCATTGACTCAATTTCAGACGTTTTTACTCAGAAACATCTTAGAAAAACATTTATTCTTACTCTTAGGAGGTCGCCATTCCACAGATCTGACCTGTAACTTTGTCTGGTGGCTTCACCTGCTTGAATCCATGGAGTTGGACATGTTTAATGCCAAACTGTGGAACATCTCCATGGACACAACCAGAGATGAAACAATAATAAAGTCTCAGTGACGTCGATGCGTCTCAGTCTGACAGAACTACATGGACCATGATGCTTTGCTGCGTCAGGGCAGATTACATCATCATCATTAAACCTGAATCTTTATTTAAATAACGACACAACCAAAGTCTCGTAAAGACATTTGGAAAAAACATTCACACTTTTCTTCACCTCCACAAAATGTCAGAATAAACACGACCCAGTGAGACGCGTTTGGACGAGGGACGTGACGGTGTCCACGCGTGACGGTGTCCACGCGTGACGGTGTCCACGCGTGACGGTGTCCACGCGTGACGGTGTCCACGCGTGACGGTGTCCACGCGTGACGGTGTCCACGCGTGACGGTGTCCACGCGTGACCGTGTCCACGCGTGACCGTGTCCACGCGTGACCGTGTCCACGCGTGACCGTGTCCACGCGTGACCGTGTCCACGCGTGACCGTGTCCACGCGTGACCGTGTCCACGCGTGACCGTGTCCACGCGTGACGACAGCACACGGCCCCTTCACTAAAGTTCAGTTGCTCCTTTATCTGCTTCAAATCTGGTTTCATTCGACCAGATCAGCTTCAGCTCATGATTCACTGAGCACGAGGTTTAGACACATGCACACGCACATGCACACACATGCACACACACACATACACACACACACATGCACACACACATGCACACACACACATACACACACACACATGCACACACACATGCACACACACATACACACACACACATGCACACACACCCCCATGCACACAAGTACACACACACACACACACACACTGAGAGAAAACTCACTGTTGACAATTATAAATAAAATGGGTCAGATCCAGAGACGTCGGCTGTAAAAATGTTCTGAAGAAAATGAGAATGTAACAGATCAGTGTGTGAGGTCAGAGGTCAGTGTGTGGGGTCAGAGGTCAGTGTGTAGTCACAGGTCAGAGGTCAGTGTGAGGTCAGAGGTCAGTGTGTGGGGTCAGAGTCGGGCTGAGCGTCTGAGGGTTTAATACAAGGTCTGATCAAAGTCACAGTTTAAAGTACAAAGACAGAATATGACACACACGGGGAGGGCATCTGACACACGGGGAGGGCATCTGACACACACGGGGAGGGCATCTGACACACACAGGGAGGGCATCTGACACACACGGGGAGGGCATCTGACACACACGGGGAGGGCATCTGACACACAGGGACATGTTTGGACTCGCTCTGTGAATTTGACACCTTTCCTCATAAATGTGAGAAACAGATTAAATATTTCTGTGACCTCTGACCTCTGTATGGGTGGCCTCCGTATCACTGACCTTTGACCTCTGACCTCCGCCAGCCGCTCTCGGCGTGTACAGTTTTCACAGTGTGTATTTGTAGGCGGAGTTTATGGCGTCCGAAAAGGACAAACGCTCCATGGACGACATGGAGGACGAGGACGAGGACGGGGTCAGTGACAAAATAAACACAAATCATTTAAACAACAACAACAAACCTGAGTGTTGTGTTTGCAGGACACGGACAGTCTGATGGAGTGGTGGAACACCGTGGAACGTGAGGACAAATACTTTATGTACTTTATTATATACTGTAAATATGGAACACCGTGGAACGTGAGGACAAATACTTTATGTACTTTATTATAAACTGTGTGTAAATATGTGTTTGTTCAGAATGGGACGAGCTGCCGTCAGACGAAGAAGAAACGACACAAGAAGAGGACGAGTCCAAGTATGAAAACACACATATATACATATATACACACACACACACATATATACACACACACACGCGGGTTTGTTTTGTTCCCCTCGTGTTCATCACTTTGGCAGACGTCATCATGTGGTTTGTACATTTTGTATTGGTACAGTTTGGACACGCCCCCTCAGTGGTTTTGTGAGTGTAAGTGAGATACAGAATTATGTCACAAATAAATAACTCGACTAAATATGTTTGAGCAAAGGGAGGATTTATATATATATATATATATATAACATTTTGTAATTGACCTTTTTCTTTTCATAATTCCATATATTTTACTTTAATGTTTCTGTGGATAAAATGTAGTTCTCAAAATAAAGAAAAACACATTAAGTGAAAAGAGTGTGACTGCCCCCTGGAGGATGAAACAGGACTCACTTTAGTCCATTTCACTTCAGCTCAGACAGTTCTGTGACTAAACTAGAGCAGAGGAGGTCAGAGGTCAGGGGAGAGGACATGTGAGGTCAGAGGTCAGAGGTGAGGACATGTGAGGTCAGAGGTGAGGTCATGTGAGGTCAGAGGAGAGGTCATGTGAGGTCAGAGGTCAGAGGTGAGGTCATGTGGAGTGTTGTTAAAATACATTCTCACACTGGCGTCTCATAAATCAAAAATGTAACATCTATGCTAGCAGGTTAGCTACTTTGCCCTGAAGAATCCAAACATATAAACTGTGCTTGTCCTGTGGACGTGGCGTCGCTCACACTCCTCTCCTCAGGTCGTTCTCTGGTCTGGCCGATAAAGTGGACCGTGGGCTGCGTCTGTTTAATAAAGTGTTTGTGGAGCGTGCCGAGGTCCTGTGGCAGTCCGTCATCACCCTCCACGCCATCGCAGACGACATCAGCCAATTCCACAGCAAAGCCCGGATCGCAGGTAAACGGCTCACCTGTTCACCTGGCCACCCCCCCCCCCCACGTTTCTAAAGTTCAAGTCAGATTTAAAAAAATGATTATTACTTTAGCCTCTTAAATCCGCCCTGTTGCGCTCGCGTTAGCATGAACACTTGACTCTGACACGTTGTGGGCAGGTATCACAGGAGGCACCACCACGGCGGTCGGGGGCGTGACTGCGATCACTGGACTGGTCCTGGCTCCATTCACACTCGGTACATCTCTGGTCGTCACAGCGGTAGGAGTGGGCGTGGCCGCAGCCGGAGGCATCACCTCCGCCTCTGCCGTCATATCGGACAACGTGAACAACACCAGCGACAGGAAGAAGGTTCGTCTCCGGCGTCCCGCGCTTGTCCGTTGGTCTCTCCGTTTGCCCCTCCTCTCACCGTCTCACCTCGTTTCTCTCCCGTTTCTTTCAGGTGGAGACGTTGCTTCTTGAAAACGAGGTTCACCTGATGGAGCTGTCAAAGATCCTTCACTTCTCAAACACGGGCCTGTCCAAACTGCGCGGTCACCCGTTCCTGCGCTCGGGCACGCAGCACTACGCCCAGGACTGGGAGGTGCGGCGGGCGGTGCAGATGATCGGGCAGGTGGACGAGCCCGTCATGAAGGCCACGGAGTCCCTGGACGAGGCGATTTCCTCGGTGCAGGGTTTGTTTCAGGGGATAGACAAGTACTTCCTGAAGGACGGAACCCGCGAGCTGAAGAAGGGCTGTAGGAAAGAGGTCGTAGGTCAAATCAAAGACGTGGCCTCTGTGCTGAATGAATGTCTCATAGAACTGAACGGAGTGAGAGAGGAGCTGCAGGGCGCCATCGGAGAGGTGTAGAGAGGGGTGGAGAGGTGTAGAGAGGGGTGGAGAGAGGTAGAGAGAGGGGTGGAGAGGTGTAGAGAGGGGTGGAGAGAGGTAGAGAGAGGGGTGGAGAGAGGTAGAGAGAGGGGTGGAGAGGTGTAGAGAGGTGTAGAGAGGGGTAGAGAGGTAGAGGGGTGTGGAGAGGTGTAGAGAGGTGTAGAGAGGTGTAGAGAGGGGTGGAGAGGTGTAGAGAGGGGTGGAGAGGTGTAGAGAGGGGTAGAGAGGGGTAGAGAGGTAGAGGGGTGTGGAGAGGTGTAGAGAGGTGTAGAGAGGGGTGGAGAGGTGTAGAGAGGGGTAGAGAGGGGTGTGGAGAGGTGTAGAGAGGTGTAGAGAGGGGTGGAGAGGTGGAGAGAGGGGTGGAGAGGTGTGGAGAAGTGTGGAGAGAGGTAGAGGGGTGGAGAGAGGTGGAGATGTACAGGAGACGTTTGGTCGTGGCTCCAATTGTGTTTTTTTTTTGCACTAAAATGTATAAATATATAAAATCATGATGTGGATGTTGTATCATGGACTTCTCTGTGTCTTTTGTGTCTTTTGTAAATTGATCTGATCAGACGCATCAGGACAAACAGGAATCATGGGAAAATTATAAATGAAATGTAAATGTGTTTATTATAAATCCTGATGTGTTAAAATGACGAATCAAACGTGTCTCTGTCGATAAAAGACTAAATCAGTTTTGTTCTGTATGAATATTTAACCTTTAAACATGAGTCTGACACATGCTCCTGTAATATTATTATTATTAATATTATTATTATTAATAATATTATTATTAATATTATTATTATTATTATTATAATGATCATATGAATCTTTGTGAATAAAGTCTGATTATAAACGTCATATTTTTGTTCTGTTTAAACCTCAGAATGTTGAATTTATTTTATTTTTCTTTTTAACTGAGTAGGTGATGTTCTACTTAACAGCATTAAACTTGACTCAACAGAAAAGTTCCACGGTGCATCTTTAAATCAGCAGAGTTATACCTAAAATAAGATTATGATGTACAGATACAGACCGATATACAGGACCGATATGTGCTCCTTTTAGCAGACACGATATCGACTTTAAATCTCCAGCAGAGACAGATATTTAGTTTGGCCAAAACAGCCGAGTAAATATGTATAAAAATATGTATAAAAATATGTATAAAAGTATTTTTTGATACAAAAATCCCACATGGATCAGTCTCTGATTTTAGGAGACACAGGTGCAGTGCACGATTATCACCACCAGGAGGCGCCAAAACCAGTTAAATCATCAGACCTCATCATTTCTGTTCTGCACTGAGCAAAATCCAGTTTAATGTGATTTAATGTGTCATTAATGAAAAGAGAATTCTGTTCAGAATGTTTCTTATTTGAAGATTATTTTTAGTGTTTAAACTTTAGATCAGGACAAACAAACTTTTACACAGAAAAAATGACTCAAATGTTCAACAGGTCAGAATAAAGCACGACACTGTTCACTGTGATCACATCCTTAAAGGGACACACTGACTCTGACTCTGACTCTGACTCTGACTCTGACTCTGACTCTGACTCTGACTCTGACTCTGACTCTCTTGAATCAGAACTGAAACAACTAACACTCCAGACAAATGATGATGAGACTTTGTAAAATGTTGTCTTTTTCTGATGTGTGTTTATGTTGTTGTTGTTTTTATGTTGTTGTGTTTTTATGTTGTTGTTTTTATGTTGTTGTTGTTTTTGTTCTTCCAGATCTTTTCATTTTTCCAGTTGAAGTTCTGTTTCTGAGGTAGATGAAGTACTCGATGCAGTACTCAGTGCAGTACTCGATGCAGTACTCGATGCAGTACTCAGTGCAGTACTCTAGTATTATTCATGATTCAGTCTAATCTCTTCTCATGATCTGGAACATGTTTATGAAACACCCACGTGACCTGTACGTGCCCTGTACGTGGCCACGCCCCCTGTAGACTCAGGTGTTTCACAGGACGTTTTCATGACGCTCCCATGACTCTGCCTTTGTCCATCTCTGAGAAAGTTCCGTAATCTGAGCTTTAGTCTGTGAACGGGGCGTCTCTGTTTTTACAGAAAGATTCAGAAGAAACGAGAAAAAAGAGAAGTGAGGAGCGGGACAGAGACAGAGGGACAGAGACAGAGACAGAGGGACAGAGACAGAGGGACAGAGACAGAGACAGAGGGACAGAGACAGAGGGACAGGGACAGAGGCAGAGCGTGGACCCGGGACAGACTGAGACAGACCGTGTGTTTCTGTCTCGTTGGACACATTTGGACACATTTCTGAGGTGAGTCTCGTTCTTTTCTCTGTCCTCGTCTTTAAACAGCGCGGAGTTTGTCCAGAGGCGGAACCTTATCTGACTCATGTGGACATGTCCCCAGAGACATGTCCCCGCGGAGACACATCAGCTCCAGACCGAGACAAAAGACAAAGGACAATTCAGTTTTTAATTTCCCTTGACGCGGAAAAGACTCCCCCCCTCACCCCCTCCCTCCTCTCTAACCTCCCCCTGATCCCACAGTCACGCCCCTGGGTTTTGTCCCTGGGTTTTGTCCTGCTTTTGTCCCTGGGTTTTGTCCTGCTTTTGTCCCTGGAGTTTCATGTGACGTGACGCAGACCTCCGCGTGGAGTTTGTGAGTTTGTTTTGGAGGATTTAAGGCAGATCGGCTCTTTAACACGGCTCTTTAACACGGCTCTTTAACACGGCTCTCTGAAGGACGTGTGTGCGCATGCGCAGGTTTTATATCAGTGACAAACTTTAAATTTCTTTAAATCTTTGTTTATTTGACACGTGTCCGCAGAATGTTTGTTTTATCGGTGATAATCGGTGATAATCGGTGATAATCGGTCCTCGTGTCCTTGTTTTGTCAGACACAGGTGTTTAATTTAAACTGATACTTTTCACCTGAGGACACTTCTGTCCACGTGGGTAAGAGTCACGTGACAATAACATGAGTCCACGGCGGCCTGTGTGGGACAATTTTAAACATTTAAAAATCACACTTTTTATATTAAAACAGAAACTTTAGTCTGTTTTGTGTCAAACTCAAATAGACAAAGAAATAAATGTAAACATTTAAACACTGTCCACTTCAAATGTTCCACAGTGTGGTATTAAAGTCTCCATGTTTTATTTATGCAAAAAGTAAAGCTCGTCTCCATGGTGACCTATTACCCCTGTAGACCCTGTTGCCCCTGTAGACTCTGTTGCCCCTGTAGACTCTGTTGCCCCTGTAGACTCTGTTGCCCCTGTAGACTCTGTTGCCCCTGTAGACTCTGTTGCCCCTGTAGACCCTGTTGCCCCTGTAGACTCTGTTGCCCCTGTAGACTCTGTTGCCCCTGTAGACTCTGTTGCCCCTGTAGACTCGGGCCTGCTCTGTTTTCAGTTGATATTTGTTTGTTTGTTTTAGTTTGTTTATTATTTTAATGTTTCTGTTTTTAGGATGAACATGTTCAGGAGAGAGCGACCCCCGACACAACCACCTGTCCCCCCACGACCCACCCCACAGGTGAGAACACCCCACAGGTGAGAACACCCCACAGGTGAACACCCCACAGGTGAACACCCCACAGGTGAACACCCCACAGGTGAACACCCCACAGGTGAACATCCCACAGGTGAGAACACCCCACAGGTGAGAACACCCCACAGGTGAGAACACCCCACAGGTGAACACCCCACAGGTGAACACCCCACAGGTGAAAACACCCCACAGGTGAGAACACCCCACAGGTGAGAACACCCCACAGGTGAGAACACCCCACAGGTGAACACCCCACAGGTGAGAACACCCCACAGGTGAGAACACCCCACAGGTGAACACCCCACAGGTGAACACCCCACAGGTGAGAACACCCCACAGGTGAGAACACCCCACAGGTGAACACTCCTCTGTGGGGGCGGGGCTTACATCCATCACCTTCCGTTCTGATGCTAACAGGAGGCTAACGGCGTCAGGTTCATCGATAATCGTGGTTATTTTAGAAGTAAAGGGGCGTGGCCTTCCCCAGCCTTGCTCCTGATTGGCTCTGTGGTCTCTGCTTCAATGAGCTTCATTTGACTGAAGCTGAACGTTATGGGGGACGTCACACTCAGTCTATGGTAAATTCTTACTTCATGTGTGTTTTTATCTGAAGAGTTAATTTATAAAAACAGATCCATCTGAAAAAGTCAGAGTTTTATTTAGATAAAAATCCACAAACAGTGAAGTGCAGCTCCTGAAAAATCCACTTTATTATTAACAAAAAGAAAAAAATGTGTTTTTTCTGTAGGAGCTGGAGAACCCGGTCACACACAGTTTAAACAAACAGGACTCAGAGAACACACACACACAGGTGAGTCCTGATACACATACACACACACACACACACACACACCCACAGGTGAGTCCTGACACACACACACACACACACACACAGGTGAGTCCTGACACACACCCCCACACACAGGTGAGTCCTGACACACACACACACACACACCCCCCCACCCACACACACACACACACCCCCACCCACACAGGTGAGTCCTGACACACACACACACACACACACAGGTGAGTCCTGACACACACCCCCACACACAGGTGAGTCCTGACACACACACACACACACCCACACACACACACACACACACACACACACACAGGTGAGTCCTGACACACACACACACACACACACACACACACACACAGGTGAGTCCTGACACACACACACACACACACACACACACACACAGGTGAGTGGCCTGTGCTTTACACTGAGCAGATGTTGTTGTTTGAATGTGTGTGTGTCAGTGTTGAGTTGTGCGTCTCTCACACAGAGGACTGGAGTCATGTCAGTGATGCACAGAGTGAACCCCTTCAGGTCGTCTCCAGCTCAGGTCTGTGGAGTTAAACTCATTTTTCAGGGCTGTGATTCTGTCCAGATTCAGAATTTAATTTATATTATATATTTTTCAGTTTTAATAAAAAGATTCTGTTTGTTTTTTAAACCAGAAGAACTGAGAAAAATGACACAAGAAACATGGGACAGGGCATCTGACACACAGGGAGGGCATCTGACACACAGGGAGGGCATCTGACACACGGGGAGGGCATCTGACACACGGGGAGGGCATCTGACACACGGGGAGGGCATCTGACACACGGGGAGGGCATCTGACACACAGGGAGGGCATCTGACACACAGGGAGGGCATCTGACTGATGATTTGATTTGATTTTGCTGAATCTTTGTTTCTGTATAAAAACTCTATTGTGTTTCACGTGTTTCATGTTGTTTTGTGTGTTTAATGTTTCATATGTTTCTTCTGTTTCTTCTGTTTCGTGTGTTTCTTGTGTTTCTTCTGTTTCGTGTGTTTCTTCTGTTTTGTGTGTTTCTTCTGTTTCGTGTGTTTCTTCTGTTTCGTGTGTTTCTTCTGTTTCGTGTGTTTCTTCTGTTTCGTGTGTTTCTTCTGTTTTGTGTTTCTTCTGTTTCGTGTGTTTCTTCTGTTTCTTCTGTTTCGTGTGTTTCTTCTGTTTCGTGTGTTTCTTCTGTTTCGTGTGTTTCTTCTGTTTCGTGTGTTTCTTCTGTTTCGTGTGTTTCTTCTGTTTCGTGTGTTTCTTCTGTTTCTTCTGTTTTGTGTGTTTCTTCTGTTTCGTGTGTTTCTTCTGTTTCGTGTGTTTCTTCTGTTTCGTGTGTTTCTTCTGTTTCGTGTGTTTCTTCTGTTTCGTGTGTTTCTTCTGTTTCGTGTGTTTCTTCTGTTTCGTGTGTTTCTTCTGTTTCGTGTGTTTCTTCTGTTTCGTGTGTTTCTTCTGTTTCAGGACGCCGCTTCAGTCGTGGCGTCGTCGTCTTCAGATTCTCTGGACGAGGCCGGCGTCGCGTTTCAGGTGAAAATGAAACATAAATGATCAAACTTTAAAGCTGCAGTGTGAGACTTTTCAGATGAGCTTCAGCTTCCTGCTCGTTTCTTTGGTTGTGCTGTTATTGTCTGGAAAGTTTCACAGTGTGGCATTAGTAAAGTCCATTCTCACTGGAGCTCGCCTCTCCGCTGATCTAATCTGTAACTTGACCTTGTGCCGACTCGGTGCAGACGAGCGTAAAGCCCTAATGTGGAACATTACAGACAAAGGAAAAACATCTCCACTGAGGCAAGAGAGCGGCGGACCGTCCACTAGAAAAGTCCCACAGTGCAGCTTTAACGTCGACTTTAACAGATTTAAGTCTCAAAGAGTCAAGAGACGTCAGGACCAGAGAGAAGAGAAAGAACAGAGAGAAAAGAACAGAGAGAAAAGAGAGAAAGAACAGAGAGAACAGAGAGAAAGAACAGAGAGAAAAGAACAGAGAAGAGAGAAAGAACAGAGAGAAAAGAACAGAGAGAAAAGAGAAAGAACAGAGAGAAAAGAACAGAGAGAAGAGAGAAAAGAACAGAGAGAAAAGAAAAAGAACAGACAGAAAAGAGAAAGAACAGAGAGAAAAGAGAAAGAACAGAGAGAAAAGAACAGAGAGAAAAGAGAGAAAGAACAGAGAGAAAAGAGAGAAAGAACAGAGAGAAAAGAGAAAGAACAGAGAGAAAAGAACAGAGAGAAAAGAGAGAAAGAACAGAGAGAAAAGAGAGAAAGAACAGAGAGAAAAGAGAAAGAACAGAGAGAAAAGAGAGAAAGAACAGAGAGAAAAGAGAGAAAGAACAGAGAGAAAAGAGAGAAAGAACAGAGAGAAAAGAGAGAAAAGAACAGAGAGAAAAGAGAAAGAACAGAGAGAAAAGAGAAAGAACAGAGAGAAAAGAGAAAGAACAGAGAGAAAGAACAGAGAGAAAAGAGAGAAAGAACAGAGAGAAAAGAACAGAGAGAAAAGAGAAAGAACAGAGAGAAAAGAGAAAGAACAGAGAGAAAAGAGAAAGAACAGAGAGAAAGAACAGAGAGAAAAGAGAGAAAGAACAGAGAGAAAAGAACAGAGAGAAAAGAGAAAGAACAGAGAAAAGAACAGAGAGAAAAGAGAGAAAGAACAGAGAGAAAAGAGAGAAAAGAAAGAACAGAGAGAAAAGAGAAAGAACAGAGAGAAAAGAGAGAAAGAACAGAGAGAAAAGAGAGAAAGAACAGAGAGAAAAGAACAGAGAGAAAAGAACAGAGAGAAAAGAGAGAAAGAACAGAGAGAAAAGAGAAAGAACAGAGAGAAAAGAGAGAAAGAACAGAGAAAAGAACAGACAAAAGAGAGAAAGAAAAGAGAAAGAACAGAGAGAAAAGAGAAAGAACAGAGAGAAAAGAGAAAGAACAGAGAGAAAAGAACAGAGAGAAAAGAGAGAAAGAACAGAGAAAAGAACAGAGAGAAGAGAGAGAAAGAACAGAGAGAAGAGAGAAAGAACAGAGAGAAGAGAGAAAGAACAGAGAGAAGAGAGAAAGAACAGAGAGAAGAGAGAAAGAACAGAGAGAAGAGAGAAAGAACAGAGAGAAGAGAGAAAGAACAGAGAGAAGAGAGAAAGAACAGAGAGAAGAGAGAAAGAACAGAGAGAAGAGAGAAAGAAAAGAGAGAAAGAACAGAGAGAAAGAACAGAGAGAAAAGAGAGAAAAGAGAGAAAGAAGAGAGAAAGAACAGAGAAAAGAGAGAAAGAACAGAGAGAAAAGAGAGAAAGAACAGACAGAAAAGAGAAAGAACAGAGAGAAAAGAGAAAGAACAGAGAGAAAAGAACAGAGAGAAAAGAGAGAAAGAACAGAGAGAAAAGAGAGAAAGAACAGAGAGAAAAGAGAAAGAACAGAGAGAAAAGAACAGAGAGAAAAGAGAAAGAACAGAGAGAAAGAACAGAGAGAAAAGAAAGAACAGAGAGAAAAGAACAGAGAGAAAAGAGAAAGAACAGAGAGAAAAGAGAAAGAACAGAGAGAAAAGAGAAAGAACAGAGAGAAAGAACAGAGAGAAAAGAGAGAAAGAACAGAGAGAAAAGAACAGAGAGAAAAGAGAAAGAACAGAGAAAAGAACAGAGAGAAAAGAGAGAAAGAACAGAGAGAAAAGAGAGAAAAGAACAGAGAGAAAGAACAGAGAGAAAAGAGAGAAAGAACAGAGAGAAAAGAAAGAACAGAGAGAAAAGAACAGAGAGAAAAGAACAGAGAGAAAAGAGAGAAAGAACAGAGAGAAAAGAGAAAGAACAGAGAGAAAAGAGAGAAAGAACAGAGAAAAGAACAGACAAAAGAGAGAAAGAAAAGAGAAAGAACAGAGAGAAAAGAGAAAGAACAGAGAGAAAAGAGAAAGAACAGAGAGAAAAGAGAAAGAACAGAGAGAAAAGAGAAAGAACAGAGAGAAAAGAGAAAGAACAGAGAGAAAAGAGAAAGAACAGAGAAAAGAGAGAAAGAACAGAGAAAAGAACAGAGAGAAGAGAGAGAAAGAACAGAGAGAAGAGAGAAAGAACAGAGAGAAGAGAGAAAGAACAGAGAGAAGAGAGAAAGAACAGAGAGAAGAGAGAAAGAACAGAGAGAAGAGAGAAAGAACAGAGAGAAGAGAGAAAGAACAGAGAGAAAGAGAGAAGAACAGAGAGAAGAGAGAAAGAACAGAGAGAAAGATAAAGAACAGAGAGAAAAGAACAGAGAGAAAAGAGAGGAAAGAAAGAGAGAAAAGAGAGAAAGAAGAGAGAAAGAACAGAGAAAAGAGAGAAAGAACAGAGAGAAAAGAGAGAAAGAACAGAGAGAAAAGAGAGAAAGAACAGAGAGAAAAGAGAGAAAGAAAAGAGAGAAAGAGAGAAAGAACAGAGAGAAAAGAGAAAGAACAGAGAGAAAAGAGAGAAAGAACAGAGAGAAAAGAGAGAAAGAACAGAGAAAAGAACAGAGAGAAAAGAACAGAGAGAAAAGAGAGAAAGAACAGAGAGAAAAGAGAAAGAACAGAGAGAAAAGAGAGAAAGAACAGAGAAAAGAACAGACAAAAGAGAGAAAGAAAAGAGAAAGAACAGAGAGAAAAGAGAAAGAACAGAGAGAAAAGAGAAAGAACAGAGAGAAAAGAGAAAGAACAGAGAGAAAAGAGAAAGAACAGAGAGAAAAGAGAAAGAACAGAGAGAAAGAACAGAGAGAAAAGAAAGAACAGAGAGAAAAGAACAGAGAGAAAAGAGAAAGAACAGAGAGAAAAGAGAAAGAACAGAGAGAAAAGAGAAAGAACAGAGAGAAAGAACAGAGAGAAAAGAGAGAAAGAACAGAGAGAAAAGAACAGAGAGAAAAGAGAAAGAACAGAGAAAAGAACAGAGAGAAAAGAGTAGAAAGAACAGAGAGAAAAGAGAGAAAAGAGAGAAAGAACAGAGAGAAAAGAGAAAGAACAGAGAGAAAAGAGAAAGAACAGAGAGAAAAGAGAGAAAGAACAGAGAGAAAAGAAAGAACAGAGAGAAAAGAACAGAGAGAAAAGAACAGAGAGAAAAGAACAGAGAGAAAGAGAGAAAGAACAGAGAGAAAGAGAAAGAAACAGAGAGAAAAGAGAGAAAGAACAGAGAAAAGAACAGACAAAAGAGAGAAAGAAAAGAGAAAGAACAGAGAGAAAGAGAAAGAACAGAGAGAAAGAGAAAGAACAGAGAGAAAAGAGAAAGAACAGAGAGAAAGAGAAAGAACAGAGAGAAAAGAGAAAGAACAGAGAAAAGAGAGAAAGAACAGAGAAAAGAACAGAGAGAAGAGAGAGAAAGAACAGAGAGAAGAGAGAAAGAACAGAGAGAAAAGAGAGAAAGAACAGAGAAAAGAACAGAGAGAAGAGAGAAAGAACAGAGAGAAGAGAGAAAGAACAGAGAGAAGAGAGAAAGAACAGAGAGAAGAGAGAAAGAACAGAGAGAAAAGAGAAAGAACAGAGAGAAAAGAACAGAGAGAAAAGAGAGAAAGAAAAGAGAGAAAAGAGAGAAAGAAGAGAGAAAGAACAGAGAAAAGAGAGAAAGAACAGAGAGAAAAGAGAGAAAGAACAGAGAGAAAAGAGAGAAAGAACAGAGAGAAAAGAGAGAAAGAACAGAGAGAAAAGAGAGAAAGAACAGAGAGAAAAGAGAGAAAGAAAAGAGAGAAAAGAGAGAAAGAACAGAGAGAAAAGAGAAAGAACAGAGAGAAAAGAGAGAAAGAACAGAGAGAAAAGAGAGAAAGAACAGAGAGAAAAGAACAGAGAGAAAAGAACAGAGAGAAAAGAGAGAAAGAACAGAGAGAAAAGAGAAAGAACAGAGAAAAGAGAGAAAGAACAGAGAAAAGAACAGACAAAAGAGAGAAAGAAAAGAGAAAGAACAGAGAGAAAAGAGAAAGAACAGAGAGAAAAGAGAAAGAACAGAGAGAAAAGAGAAAGAACAGAGAGAAAAGAGAAAGAACAGAGAGAAAAGAGAGAAAGAACAGAGAAAAGAACAGAGAGAAGAGAGAGAAAGAACAGAGAGAAGAGAGAAAGAACAGAGAGAAGAGAGAAAGAACAGAGAGAAGAGAGAGAAAGAACAGAGAGAAAAGAGAAAGAACAGAGAGAAAAGAACAGAGAGAAAAGAGAGAAAGAAAAGAGAGAAAAGAGAGAAAGAAGAGAGAAAGAACAGAGAAAAGAGAGAAAGAACAGAGAGAAAAGAGAGAAAGAACAGACAGAAAAGAGAAAGAACAGAGAGAAAAGAAAAAGAACAGACAGAAAAGAGAAAGAACAGAGAGAAAAGAGAAAGAACAGAGAGAAAAGAACAGAGAGAAAAGAGAGAAAGAACAGAGAGAAAAGAGAGAAAGAACAGAGAGAAAAGAGAAAGAACAGAGAGAAAAGAACAGAGAAAAGAGAGAAAGAACAGAGAGAAAAGAGAGAAAGAACAGAGAGAAAAGAGAGAAAGAACAGAGAGAAAAGAGAAAGAACAGAGAGAAAAGAGAGAAAGAACAGAGAGAAAAGAGAGAAAGAACAGAGAGAAAAGAGAGAAAGAACAGAGAGAAAAGAGAGAAAGAACAGAGAGAAAAGAGAGAAAAGAGAGAAAGAACAGAGAGAAAAGAACAGAGAGAAAAGAAAGAACAGAGAGAAAAGAACAGAGAGAAAAGAGAAAGAACAGAGAGAAAAGAGAGAAAGAACAGAGAGAAAAGAACAGAGAGAAAAGAGAAAGAACAGAGAAAAGAACAGAGAGAAAAGAGAGAAAGAACAGAGAGAAAAGAGAGAAAAGAGAGAAAGAACAGAGAGAAAAGAGAAAGAACAGAGAGAAAAGAGAGAAAGAACAGAGAGAAAAGAGAGAAAGAACAGAGAGAAAAGAACAGAGAGAAAAGAACAGAGAGAAAAGAACAGAGAGAAAAGAGAGAAAGAACAGAGAGAAAAGAGAAAGAACAGAGAGAAAAGAGAGAAAGAACAGAGAAAAGAACAGACAAAAGAGAGAAAGAAAAGAGAAAGAACAGAGAGAAAAGAGAAAGAACAGAGAGAAAAGAGAAAGAACAGAGAGAAAAGAGAAAGAACAGAGAGAAAAGAGAAAGAACAGAGAGAAAAGAGAAAGAACAGAGAAAAGAACAGAGAGAAAAGAGAGAAAGAACAGAGAAAAGAACAGAGAGAAGAGAGAGAAAGAACAGAGAGAAGAGAGAAAGAACAGAGAGAAGAGAGAGAGTGTCCCAGAGAGAAGAGAGAGAGAATGTCCCAGAGAGAAGAGAGAGAATGTCCCAGAGAGAAGAGAGAGAGAATGTCCCAGAGAGAGAAGAGAGAGAAGAGAGAGAAAAGAACAGAGAGAAAAGAGAGAAAAGAGAGAAAGAAGAGAGAAAGAACAGAGAAAAGAGAGAAAGAACAGAGAGAAAAGAGAGAAAGAACAGAGAGAAAAGAGAGAAAGAACAGAGAGAAAAGAGAGAAAGAACAGAGAAAAGAGAGAAAGAACAGAGAGAAAAGAAAGAACAGAGAGAAAAGAAAGAACAGAGAGAAAAGAGAGAAAGAACAGAGAGAAAAGAGAGAAAGAACAGAGAGAAAAGAACAGAGAGAAAAGAGAGAAAAGAACAGAGAGAAAAGAGAGAAAGAACAGAGAGAAAAGAACAGAGAAAAGAGAGAAAGAACAGAGAGAAAGAACAGAGAAAAGAACAGAGAGAAAAGAAAGAACAGAGAGAAAAGAAAGAACAGAGAGAAAAGAAAGAACAGAGAAAAGAGAAAGAACAGAGAGAAAAGAGAAAGAACAGAGAGAAAAGAACAGAGAGAACAGAGAGAAAAGAGAGAAAGAACAGAGAAAAGAGAGAACAGAGAGAAGAGAGAAAGAACAGAGAGAAGAGAGAAAGAACAGAGAGAAGAGAGAAAGAACAGAGAGAAGAGAGAAAGAACAGAGAGAAGAGAGAAAGAACAGAGAAAAAACAGAGAAAAGAGAGAAAGAACAGAGAGAAAAGAACAGAGAGAACAGAGAGAAAAGAGAGAAAGAACAGAGAGAAGAGAGAAAGAACAGAGAGAAAAGAGAAAGAACAGAGAGAAAAGAGAAAGAACAGAGAGAAAAGAGAAAGAACAGAGAGAAAAGAGAAAGAACAGAGAGAAAAGAGAAAGAAAGAGAAAGAAAGAGAGAAAGAGAGAAACAGAGAGAAAAGAACAGAGAGAAAGAAATAACAGAGAGAAAAGAAAGAACAGAGAGAAAAGAAAGAACAGAGAGAAAAGAAAGAACAGAGAGAAAAGAGAGAAAGAACAGAGAGAAAAGAGAAAGAACAGAGAGAAAAGAGAAAGAACAGAGAGAAAAGAACAGAGAGAAGAGAAAGAACAGAGAGAAAAGAGAAAGAACAGAGAGAAAAGAACAGAGAGAAAAGAAAGAACAGAGAGAAAAGAAAGAACAGAGAGAAAAGAAAAAGAACAGAGAGAAAAGAAAAAGAACAGAGAGAAAAGAAAAAGAACAGAGAGAAAAGAGAAAGAACAGAGAGAAAAGAGAAAGAACAGAGAGAAAAGAGAAAGAACAGAGAGAAAAGAACAGAGAGAAAAGAAAGAAAGAACAGAGTGAAAAGAGAGAAAGAACAGAGAGAAAAGAGAAAGAACAGAGAGAAAAGAGAGAAAGAACAGAGAGAAAAGAGAGAAAAGAGAGAAAGAACAGAGAGAAAAGAGAGAAAGAAAAGAGAGAAAGAACAGAGAGAAAAGAACAGAGAGAAAAGAGAGAAAGAACAGAGAGAAAGAACAGAGAGAAAAGAGAGAAAAGAGAGAAAGAACAGAGAGAAAAGAACAGAGTGAAAAGAGAGAAAGAACAGAGAGAAAAGAGAAAGAACAGAGAGAAAAGAGAGAAAGAACAGAGAGAAAAGAGAAAGAACAGAGAGAAAAGAGAGAAAGAAGAGAGAAAGAACAGAGAGAAAAGAACAGAGAGAAAAGAGAGAAAGAACAGAGAGAAAAGAGAAAGAACAGAGAGAAAAGAGAAAGAACAGAGAGAAAAGAGAAAGAACAGAGAGAAAAGAACAGAGAAAAGAGAGAAAGAACAGAGAGAAAGAACAGAGAGAAAAGAACAGAGAGAAAAGAACAGAGAGAAAAGAACAGAGAGAAAAGAAAGAACAGAGAGAAAAGAGAAAGAACAGAGAGAAAGAACAGAGAGAAAAAACAGAGAAAAGAGAGAAAGAACAGAGAGAAAAGAACAGAGAAAAGAGAGAAAGAACAGAGAGAAAAGAACAGAGAGAACAGAGAGAAAAGAGAGAAAGAACAGAGAGAAGAGAGAAAGAACAGAGAGAAGAGAGAAAGAACAGAGAGAAGAGAGAAAGAACAGAGAAGAGAGAAAGAACAGAGAGAAAAGAGAAAGAAAAGAGAGAAAGAACAGAGAGAAAAGAACAGAGAGAAAAGAGAGAAAGAACAGAGAAAAGAACAGAGAGAAAAGAGAGAAAGAACAGAGAGAAAAGAGAGAATAGAGAGAAAGAACAGAGAGAAAAGAGAGAAAAGAGAGAAAGAACAGAGAGAAAAGAGAAAGAACAGAGAGAAAAGAGAGAAAGAACAGAGAGAAAAGGGAAAGAACAGAGAGAAAAGAGAAAGAACAGAGAGAAAAGAGAGAAAGAACAGAGAGAAAAGAACAGAGAAAAGAGAGAAAGAACAGAGAGAAAAGAGAGAAAGAACAGAGAGAAAAGAACAGAGAAAAGAGAGAAAGAACAGAGAGAAGAGAGAAAGAACAGAGAGAAGAGAGAAAGAACAGAGAGAAGAGAGAAAGAACAGAGAGAAGAGAGAAAGAACAGAGAGAAAAGAGAAAGAAAAGAGAGAAAGAACAGAGAAAAGAACAGAGAGAAAAGAGAGAATAGAGAGAAAGAACAGAGAGAATAGAGAGAAAGAACAGAGAGAAAGAACAGAGAGAAGAGAGAAAGAACAGAGAGAAAGAACAGAGAGAAGAGAGAAAGAACAGAGAGAAGAGAGAAAGAACAGAGAAAAAACAGAGAAAAGAGAGAAAGAACAGAGAGAAAAGAACAGAGAGAAAAGAGAGAAAGAACAGAGAGAAGAGAGAAAGAACAGAGAGAAGAGAGAAAGAACAGAGAGAAGAGAGAAAGAACAGAGAGAAGAGAGAAAGAACAGAGAGAAAAGAGAAAGAACAGAGAGAAGAGAGAAAGAACAGAGAAAAGAGAAAGAACAGAGAGAAAAGAGAAAGAAAAGAGAGAAAGAACAGAGAGAAAAAACAGAGAAAAGAGAAAGAAAAGAGAGAAAGAACAGAGAGAAAAGAGAGAAAGAACAGAGAGAAAAGAGAGAAAGAACAGAGAGAAAAGAGAAAGCACAGAGAGAAAAGAGAAAGAACAGAGAAAAGAGAAAGAACAGAGAGAAAAGAGAAAGAACAGAGAGAAAAGAGAAAGAACAGAGAGAAAAGAGAAAGAACAGAGAGAAAGAACAGAGAGAAAAAACAGAGAGAAAAGAACAGAGAAAAGAGAGAAAGAACAGAGAGAAAAGAAAAAGAACAGAGAGAAAAGAGAAAGAACAGAGAGAAAAGAAAAAGAACAGAGAGAAAAGAGAAGAAAAAGAACAAGTAGAACAAATAGAGCAGGAGGAGGACGTGTCTTCATGTCGTGGACACATGGGACAAACCCAGAGTCTGATCTGTTTGTTTCCTCGTCTCAATCAGACCTGGAGTTGTGTTTTGTTTCACATGTTTAACACAAACCTGCAGAAAACACTCTGTTCCACTTTGTGATGTCATCATGTGGTGATACAGGAAACAGGAAGTGCTCCACTGTGTTTTTAAACTCCACACACCTTCATTTATAGAATCATTTGGATCATTTCAGTCCTGGAGTTGTCTCTTATCTCGACTGAACTAAAGGTAAAAGGAGGAGTTAAACTACCACTTGATGACATCACAAGGTGGAACAGAGCGTTTTGATCTTTGTAGATGTTACAGACTCATAATAAAGTGACTCAAACATGTGAATGAAACAAACACAACTCCAGGTCTGTTTTTGAGACGGACACTTTAGGACATGGAGTAAACCTCAGACTCAGGTTTATGTAAAAAATAATTTTAATAAAAGTTTAAAACAGAACGACCTGAGCCCCAGAGACACAACCAGGACAAATACACAACAGTACACACAAACACACACACACACAAACACACACACACAAACACACGCACACACAAACACACACACACACCCACACACAGACACACACACCCCCCCCCCCACACACACACACACCCCCACACACACACACACACACACACACACACAGGGCCATTTAAAACATGACAAACAGGAGCACATGTGAACTGTAGGGGGCGTTGTTCAGTCTGGGGAGGCCAGCGCCCCCTCAAGGCCAAAAGTTTATTTTCTTTAATTCAAAGGGAAACAACATTTAGATTTTAAACTGTTACATATTTTTTAGTTTCACACTTTCAGACCACACTCCTCCAAATATGACACGTGTGTCCGGTCCGACGTGTTTGACCGGTTTGTATCTGTGTCACAGACACACACGACACACACGGCACACATGACACATGACACACACGTTTATGTAAACGCACAGAGCTAACCTGCTAACGCCGCGCTACAAACAGGAAGTGATCATGGGCGCACTTCTGTGTGAAACAGCGCCCCCTCTCCCTTTTCCCCCCAAACTGCACTGCGTACACACACATGAGTTTTGACTTCCTGTTTATAGGCGCCATTTTGAGGACTTTTCACCAAAGGTTGTTTTGAATGAATCACCACGGCAACAGTGTCATTTTTATCTGAATTTCTCAAATTATTTTTTTGCAGAATCCTGGAGTTTTTCGAGGAGCAAAGAACAAAATAAATCCATTTAAATCAAAGGTAAAACTCAGATCTGAAACACACAAACACACAAATAAACACACACACAAGCACACACACACACACAAATAAACACACACACGCACACACACACAAATAAACACACAAACACACAAATAAACACACAAATAAACACACAAACACACAACTAAAAAAACAAACACACAACTAAAAAAACACAAACACACAACTAAAAAAACACAAACACACAATTAAAAAAACAAACAAAACAAACACACAAATAAAACAAACACACAAATAAACACACAAAGAAACACAAAGAAACACACACACAAAGAAACACACAAACACAAATAAACAAACACACACACAAAGAAACACACAAACACACACACACAAAGAAACACACACAAAGAAAAACACACAAACACACACATAACACACACAAAAACACACAAAGAAACACACACACAAAGAAACACACACAAACAAAACAGAAACACACACAACAAACAAACCAACACACACAAATAAACACACACACTTTAGTCATGATTGTGTTGTGCTTTTGTCTTGTTCAGTTTTTATTTCTGCAGATTTGAGTTTTTTTTAAATTCACGTTTAATTTAAACTGAACAGATTCATAAAAACAAAAATAAAGATTTAAAACAACACAAATATTTATGTGTCGTGTTTGTGCGTCACATTTGACCCACAGTCGAAATGTTACACAATAAAAACACACAAAACAAATGGGCCGCTCTGTCCACGCCTCTGTCTGGGGGCGTGTCCAGTCCTCTGTCTGGGGGCGTGTCCACGCCTCTGTCTGGGGGCGTGTCCAGTCCTCTGTCTGGGGGCGTGTCCACGCCTCTGTCTGGGGGCGTGTCCAGTCCTCTGTCTGGGGGCGTGTCCAGTCCTCTGTCTGGGGGCGTGTCCACGCCTCTGTCTGGGGGCGTGTCCACGCCTCTGTCTGGGGGCGTGTCCACGCCTCTGTCTGGGGGCGTGTCCACGCCTCTGATTGGTCGTGGATGTTTCTGAATCGTTGTATTTTGTTTTTTTCAGTCTGTGAGCGACGCTGAAGCTGCAGGACGTGAGGACGTGACTCCAGCTCTGAGACAGGTGAGACATCAGAGACACATGGAGCAGTGTCTCAGTGTCTGTGTCCGTGTCTCTGTGTCTTTCTGTCTGTCTCTCTGCCTCAGTGTCTCTGTCTCCATGTCTCTCCGAGACACCGTCTCCGTGTCCGTGTCTCTGTGTCCGTGTCTCTGTGTCCGTGTCTCAGTGTCTCCGTCTCCCCGTATCTCCATCTCCGTGTCTCTGTGCTTCAGTGTCTCTGTCTCTCTGTCTCCGTCTCCCCGTGTCTCAGTCTGTCCTTCTGCTGCAGGGTCCCGGCCTCATGTCTGGGCTGATGTCCCGGGTCAGTCCCTTCAGGTCGTCTCAGGTAAAACACAAACAGCTCCTTTAATATGTGGCTTAGAGGTAAATCACCCGCCCTCCAACCAGAGGGTCACAGCTCTGACCTGCACGTAGAGGACACAGAGTCTAAACAGAAGAGACAGAGACGTCTCCGCTTAAACGGAGACGTCTCCGTTTAAGCGGACACTTCAGACACAGAGTCACAACTGAGTGAAATTAAATAATAAAACTTAAACTGTAGTTATAAATATTAAATAACAGGTTTGAAGAGTTGACTTTTTAACAACTTCACAAATAAATATTTTGTCTCTATGGAAACAGATTTCTGTAAATAACCAAAAGCCAGAGCCCCCCCCACGCCCCAACCAGCAAGTACGACTTTATTTACTACTACTACTACTATTATTAATATTATTACTACCACTACACTAATACTACTAGTACCATAATCCTGTTACTGTCCTTTACTTTTAAACTGAACCTTAAACTCTGAATGAAGGAAAAGTGTGTGTGTATGTGTGTGTGTTTGTGCGTGTGTGTGTTTTGGTGGTGGGAGGGGCCGATGGCACAGATTCTGTCTTGTGTGGCTTTTCTTCAGTCTGTCCCAGGGCGGCCGTGGCAGAAACGCTGCAAAAACAGGGAGAGGATTCATTATTTAAAACATCGACTCATGTAAAAAAAAACATGATCCTGAAACACACACACACACCCCAACACACACACACACACCCCAACACACACACACACACACACCCCAACACACACACACACACCCCAACACACACACACACACCCCCACGCACACACACTTAACGAGACGTGAAACAGAAAAATGAACTGAAATGTTCCACATTTCTCTTTGTCCAGGCACCAAAGACCGAGTCAGCAGAGCCCCCTGACCCCGCCCCCCAGGCCCCTGACCCCGCCCCCCAAACCAAACAGGTGCGTGTCGGGGCATCTGGAGTTTGAGTTTTGTTTTTTTAATCCAACACTTTTCTAAACATTTTAAATGTGTTTGTAGAATCCAGGAGTGATTTCAGGAATGATCCACAAAGTGAACCCCTTTAAGTCCAAGGTACATGTCACTCCACCAGGGGGCAGTCTCACACTGTGTGAAAAAGAACATGTGCATGAGTCACTCCACCAGGGGGCAGTCTCACACTGTGTGAAAAAGAACATGTGCATGAGTCACTCCACCAGGGGGCAGCAGAGTCACATTTACATAATGTTTGTGTTTGAAACAGGATTTTATAAACGTGTTTAATGTTTTTGTTTTATTGTAGGAGCCAAAGCTCCACAGAGACGTGTCCAACAGCGACGGGAGTTTGACCGACAACAACAACGTCCAGGACAAACAAGTGAGACACAAAAAGACACACACAGACATACACACATATATATACAAACACACACATAAACACACATCAGGTTTATAGTTTGACTCAGTGGACCCTCAGATCTGGAGAATTCTCATGTTTTTTCTTCAGTTAAATATTTTTGTAAAACTAAAATTATTTAGTGTTGATTTTATCCTAATCCTTAAATACACATTTGAACTAAAATATCTATCTATTTTTATTTTTTTTCTCAGTTGACAGTTTTGACTTAGACTAAAACCTGGAGTTACACTGAGTCTAAACAATTAAACAAAGTGATAAAAATATAAAAATGTGACATTTACATTTGTGTAAATTGATATATTTTAGTTTCTTTAAGTATAAACCACAGAGAACCAACTTTAAAACTCACATTTAAACCTCATGGACAGATTTTCCCTGATGAAAACCCGACTCCAGAGCCTCCACCTCGACCCCAACAGGTACGACTCCACCTCCACTTTACACTTTGTCATTCAACCTCACGTCTTTTTCCTGTCGTTTATTTAAACTCTTAAACCGACTGAAAAATAAAGTGATTTAAATTAAACTGTAACATGTCCTGTCACCACCAGAGGGCGCCACATGAAAATAAAACCTGGAACTTTTAAAGTAAAAGAAGTTTAACACTGACTAAAGTTACACTGAAAACTTAATAAGTGCAAGGATAATACACACACACACACCCCGACCCCCCCACACACACAGACCCATACACACATACACACACACACAGACCCCCCCCCACACACACACAGACCCACACACACACACAGACCCATACACACACACACACACACACAGACCCCCCCCCACACACACACAGACCCACACACACACACACCGACCCATACACACACACAGACCCACACACAGACCCACACACACACACACCGACCCATACACACACACAGACCCACACACACACATAGACCCCCCCACACACACAGACCCATACACACACACACACACACACAGACCCCCCCCCACACACACACAGACCCACACACACACACACCGACCCATACACACACACAGACCCACACACAGACCCACACACACACACACCGACCCATACACACACACAGACCCACACACACACATAGACCCCCCCACACACACAGACCCATACACACACACAGACCCACACACACACATAGACCCCCCCACACACACAGACCCATACACACACACAGACCCACACACACACACAGACCCACCCCCACACAGACCCACACACACACACACACAGACCCACACACACACAGACCCCCCCACACACACACAGACCCATACACACACACAGACCCACACACAGACCCACACACACACACACCGACCCATACACACACACAGACCCATACACACACACACACACAGACCCACACACACACAGACCCCCCCCACACACAGACCCACACACACACACACAGACCCATACACACGCACAGACCCATACACACACACACACACACACTGGTGTGTTCTGTTTGACTTTTTAATTCTACAATTAAATATTTTGTCTCTGTGGAAACAGATTTCTATAAAAAAACAAAATCCAGAGCTTCCCCCACGACCCAACCAGCAAGTACGACTTTATTTACTACTACTACTACTATTAATATTATTAATACTACTACTACTTCAATTACTATTATTATTACTACTATTAACAGTACTATTACTGTGAGTCACTGCCTCTTAAACTCTTCATGTTTTATTCTTTTATTGTTCTACTTTCTGTTGTTTGTCGACAGATGAAAATTATCTTTGTTATAATCTGAAATATTTATACTGAAACTACATCAAATAAATAAATGAATAAATAAATAAATAAATAAATACTTCTACTGTCACTAAAACTACTACAACTCAGCAGACTGAAGAATATGATTTAACACACACTGTGTTCAGTGTTCTCTCTGTGTTCTCTCTCTGTGTTCTCAGTGTTCTCTCTGTTCTCTGTGTTCTCAGTGCGTTCTCTCTGTGTGTTCTCTCCGTGTTCTCATCATTCTCTGTTTGTTCTCAGTGTTCTCTGTGTGTTCTCTCTCTGTGTTCTCCCTGTGTTCTCAGTGTTCTCTCTGTGTTCTCAGGGCATGTTCTCTGTGTGTTCTCTCTGTGTTCTCAGGGCGTGTTCTCCCTGTGTTCTCAGTGTTCTCTCTGTGTTCTCAGGGCATGTTCTCTGTGTGTTCTCTCTGTGTTCTCAGGGCGTGTTCTCTGTGTGTTCTCTGTGTGTTCTCAGGGCGTGTTCTCTGTGTTCTCTCTGTGTGTTCTCAGTGTTCTCTCTGTGTTCTCAGGGCGTGTTCTCAGGGCGTGTTCTCTGTGTGTTCTCTCTGTGTGTTCTCAGTGTGTTCTCTCTCAGTGTTCTCTGTGTGTTCTCAGGGCATGTTCTCTGTGTGTTCTCAGTGTTCTCTGTGTGTTCTCTCTCTGTGTTCTCAGGGCGTGTTCTCCCTGTGTTCTCAGTGTTCTCTCTGTGTTCTCAGGGCATGTTCTCTGTGTGTTCTCTCTGTGTTCTCAGGGCGTGTTCTCTGTGTGTTCTCTGTGTGTTCTCAGGGCGTGTTCTCAGTGTTCTCTCTGTGTTCTCAGGGCGTGTTCTCAGTGTGTTCTCAGGGCGTGTTCTCTGTGTGTTCTCTCTGTGTGTTCTCAGTGTGTTCTCTCTCAGTGTTCTCTGTGTGTTCTCAGGGCATGTTCTCAGTGTTCTCTCTGTGTTCTCAGGGCATGTTCTCAGTGTGTTCTCAGTGTTCTCTCAGTGTTCTCTGTGTGTTCTCTCTGTGTTCTCAGGGCGTGTTCTCAGTGTTCTCTCAGTGTTCTCAGGGCGTGTTCTCTGTTCTCTCTGTGTGTTCTCAGTGTTCTCTCTGTGTGTTCTCAGTGTTCTCTCTGTGTTCTCAGGGCATGTTCTCAGTGTGTTCTCTGTGTGTTCTCTCTGTGTGTTCTCAGTGTTCTCAGTGTTCTCAGTGTGTTCTCAGTGTGTTCTCTGTGTGTTCTCTGTGTGTTCTCAGTGTTCTCTGTGTGTTCTCTCTGTGTTCTCAGGGCATGTTCTCAGTGTGTTCTCAGTGTTCTCTCAGTGTTCTCTGTGTGTTCTCTCAGTGTTCTCAGGGCGTGTTCTCAGTGTTCTCTCAGTGTTCTCAGGGCGTGTTCTCAGTGTTCTCTCTGTGTTCTCAGGGCGTGTTCCGGGGGATGATGCAGAAGGTGAATCCGTTTAAATCGTCTCAGGTAAAATTAAACTAAACTATTTGATGAAAGTATTTTCTTTATTTAAAGTTTATTGTTTGACCAAAGCCTCTAAACCACAGCACAGACACAAGAGCGCCCCCTGCAGGTTACATCAAATAAGCTTTCAACACAATATTTAAATTAATACAACATGGTTAAGTTTAATGCCACACTGTGGAACATTCGTCTCTGTGGTGAATGACCCACAGAACCTTTGACAGATCAGTGTTTGTTTTGTCTGAAGGTCAAGTTTTTTGTTTTTGTTGTTGCTGCAGAACGAGCGAACAGCAGCTGCTCTATTTAAAGAATAAAACAGACTTCAGAGGTCGCCTGAAGGTCACCTGAGGGTCGCCTGAGGGTCGCCTGAAGGGTCACCTGAAGGTCACATGAGGGTCACCTGAAGGTCACTTAAAGGTCGCCTGAAGGTCGTGGAGACTCTAGAGCTTTGTCAGGTTTAGACTCACCAGTGTCACAAACTCAAATTTCAAACTCAAATTCAATCCCAAAAATTGTGACTTATGTTTTTTTTCTTCATTATTCCACAGTTTTCGTCCAGAGCGACGTACAGTCCTGAAAACACAGTAGTCCAGATACTCGTTTTAGTATCGATTCAGTATTTGACTTTTTTTTAAATCTTTGGACAAACCCTGGTTCAGACTCAGAGCTCGAGTTTAAAGCTTCACCTCGTGATGTTTGATCAGTTCTTTTGTGGAACAGTTACATTTGAGTAGGTTTTTCTTTACTCGAGTATCGCACAGACTCAAAGTGTCAGGATTGATCAGGGAAATGTCAATGAAACAAAATGGCCGTCATCGTATTGTGAACCTTTTAAAAACTTGTTACACAAACGTTTTTCTCTTTATGTGATTGACTTTTGCACTTCACTGTGAGCGAAGAAAACGTTTGTAAAAATCCATCGTTTGAACAGTTTTAAAGGTTTTATGTCGCACAAACTGACTCTGAGCTTTAATCCATGTTCTAATGCTGTTGGCACAAACAGAAAACAGTGTAACTTTAGCCGTTTAAGTCCTTAAAATGGCGCCGCTTCCAGGATGACGCATTCATGTTTTTGTAAAAATGCTGTTTTCTGATTAGCAGGTTGGTGACTGTGAACCCGACGGACGCCCAAAGCGACAGTCAGACACAGAGGTACATGAGTTTAAACAAACGTCGTGTATTTTGAACTAAACGACGCCGCTGGTGTTTTGTAGACGGTCCCAGGTCTGGAGAGCTCCTCCTCTTCGAGCTCTGAGAGTTTAAACGACGAGACGATACAGCGACATGTAAGACTTTTATTAACATAAAAGATTTTATTAGGAAATGAAACTCGTGATTTCTCTCTGTACATTTTTACACCTTATCATTTATATATTTTTTTTCTACAATTTTTCAAAATGCAGATGTTTGTGCAAATCCAACAAATACTTAAGATCTATTTGCAACAACAGATCTTAATTTTAAAAAAAGAAAAGATGATGTTAAGGCGTAGAGGACGAAGGATGGAATCATATTCATATTTTGATCAGAAAAAAAAAAAATTTAGTTTTAAAAAACACAACTGTACAAAGAGTAAAAGTTAAAATGACACAAATCTGTTTTTGTGAATGATTTTGATTTGATTAGTTAGATTTTTTTCCCCTCTTTTTTTGGATGTTGTTGCTGATCTGTTGACTGTTTTAACTGTTTGTGTTTTAACTGTTTGTTTGTGTTTTAACCCTTTGTGTTTTAACCGTTTGTGTTTTAACCCTTTGTGTTTTAACCGTTTGTGTTTTAACCCTTTGTGTTTTAACGCTGCGAAGGGGCCGATCTCTCAAAGGTAAAGGGACAAACGGGTTCAAATCTCAGAAATGAACGACATGAGTGAGTGAATCTGGAACTTTCTGACTTTCCCGTCAGAGTGCAGTGCGACAGGTTTTGTTTGTCTAATTGTTGGTTTGGTGTGTGTGGTAAATATTGATCATATTTTTACGCTGATTATTAGATGAAGAATCGACGAGTTTCTGTCGTCACCAGATTCTTTGTAAAAGACACAGAGACGTGTAAAAACGTGGACAGAGGTTTGACGCCAGTGAAACGCTTTTTTAAAGTGTTTTTCAAATCAAAACTTGTGCCAAAAAAGCTTTTGTTTTTAGTCTGTTCCACATCAGGTTTTAGGTTTAGTAAAACAGTCAATAAATATTTAGATTTGTCATGATTATTATTAGAAAGTTTGAAGTTACACAAGATTCTTTCCAAAAGGCGTCGCCTGTAGAGACGTGGACGGAGGTTTGACGACTTTTAAAAGTGTTTTTTCTATAAATATATCACTATGTTTACATAACGTGGTTTAAACTTGATGTAGTCGAACAATAAAACTAATTACTCAACAGTTAAAAATAATTAGATTCTTGTATTTTGGATTTTTATTTAATTTAAATTTCAGCCTCAACTTAAAATTTCGAATTAGTAAATTTCACAATCCAAACAAATGTGAAAATGAGTTATTTCCCAAATGTAATGTTTATCATTTATTTCCTTGTGTCCCAGGTCTTAGGTTAAAAAAAGGTTTTCTTAATTTAAAGTCGCAGCATGGAACTTTCTGAAGGAGCATGAGTCTATGGAAATGAAAAGTAAAAAACAGATTCAAGGAGATTCAAGCCCAGTCAGAATAAAGACGCATCATATTCTACATTTTTAGAGCAATAAACACAAATAAAATAAAACACAAACACTAAGAAGTTCCATACTGTGACTTTAACATTTAACCAATATCCAATATAATAAAAAAAGTCTATAAACTTTAGATTTATGTTTGTTTTGTGTCGTTGATGAAGAAAACACTTTATAAAACAGAATGAATGTCACCTCCTTGTTGAACTTTAATATGGGAACCGTTTCAAAGTTCAACAAGGAAATGACACGAAACGAGTCTCATGTCGACGTCTAACGACACAGGCCCAACTGGAGCACATTTACATACAAGAAACGCCAAACTGGACGGACCGGCGCCGCTCGTGCTCTTTAATAATGTGGAGATGAACCTTTATAATCTCACCTGCTCCTGTTTTGAATGTTTGAAATGGACAAACGTTTGTATTGTTCTGTGTTTGAACAGAGTCTGGTCTGTTTTTGGACTCTCCCTGGACAAATACAGAGACATAAAGTGAAATAAAGTGTTTTTTTTATCTTACAGTCCATTTGGTACACGGACACGGTCGGCACCGAGGTCCAGAGCAAACCAAAGGAGCCAAAAAAGAAGCGGACTAAGGTGCGTAAACACGACCCTCATGACGTCGTAACAGTAAAGTATTTGATTTAAATCCAAGTCCACATGTCACAGTAAAAGCAGAATCCCCACAGACTCCGCCTCCTTCGCCTTAAGGAATGAAACAGGCTCCAGACAGAAGTTATCCTCTGACCTGAGGGACTTATAATGTCCAAAAAGTCGTTTTTAGGGAGTCTGTCTGCTCTGTGTTTGCACATCGGAGCTACACAGATGATATTTGAGTGATTTTAAAAGTGGAAATGTGGAGTGTGATGTTTTTTAATGAGCTGTTTGGACGAGCAGACAAACGTCGTCTTCTACAATGTTTTATCTGTAATCTGCCCGGCGACTGCAGATGTAAACGAGCTTTATCTAAATCTGGTGTAAAGCATCTCCTCTTTTATGAGATTAATGCGTTTGTACCTCGTCTTGTTAAAATAAACCAACAAACTAAACGCAATTTCACCCACGCACCACTCAAATTCACCTGCTTCCTTCACTATTGTCTGTCACTCCTTAATAAATGTTTTTTTCTCTATTTCTAGACTTTCCGGCTGAAGAAGATCCTGCCCACGGGCTTGTTTGGCTCAGGGACACAGGTAAGAAATAGTTAATCCTGTATTTTTTTAATTCAGTACTGAGGCATCACCGTAGACTGGACATAAACGGACATGTGTCGCCTTACTCCGCTTCTTTAGACGGTCTTTGGCTTTAGCTCAAACTCGTCTTGTTGGTGTTTATCGTGACGATCGATCAGAATACGGCTCGTGTTCTTTATCTCATTTTCAATCAGTTAAAAATCAAAAATCTATGACGGAGTATTAGGGTCACTTAAATAAAACAAAATGTGCGGGCGCTACAAGAAAAAAAAGTCGCAATATTATGAGAGTATAGTTGTATTTTTATCAGAGTATAGTATAGTTGTATTTTTATCAGAGTAGAGTTGTATTTTTGTATTTTTATCAGAGTATAGTATAGTTGTATTTTTATCAGAGTATAGTATTTTTATCAGAGTATAGTTGTATTTTTATCAGAGTATAGTTGTATTTTTATCAGAGTAGAGTTGTATTTTTATCAGAGTAGAGTTGTATTTTTATCAGAGTAGAGTTGTATTTTTATCAGAGTAGAGTTGTATTTTTATCAGAGTAGAGTATAGTTGTATTTTTATCAGAGTAGAGTTGTATTTTTATCAGAGTATAGTTGTATTTTTATCAGAGTATAGTTGTATTTTTATCAGAGTATAGTTGTATTTTTATCAGAGTATAGTTGTATTTTTATCAGAGTATAGTTGTATTTTTATCAGAGTATAGTTGTATTTTTATCAGAGTATAGTTGTATTTTTATCAGAGTATAGTTGTATTTTTATCAGAGTATAGTATAGTTGTATTTTTATCAGAGTAGAGTTGTATTTTTATCAGAGTATAGTTGTATTTTTATCAGAGTATAGTATAGTTGTATTTTTATCAGAGTAGAGTTGTATTTTTATCAGAGTAGAGTTGTATTTTTATCAGAGTATAGTTGTATTTTTATCAGAGTATAGTCTGCTGTGTGAAATTGCCATATCTGAACAAAATGCTCCAAATTCTTCATAACGCTCTGGTCGCTCATTCACTCACAGCAGCCTATTCTCATAAAAACACGACTTTATTCTCGTAGCGCCCGCGTATATTTTTTTATTGAAGTGACTCTTCTACTCCGTCGTACGAATCCATGTGACTTGTAGAATCTGTTATTTGCAGCTTGAGACTTTGATGCGACATAAAGATGTAAACGTGTTGATGTTTCCTAGATCATTATAAAAGATTTATTCATGAACGTCACAAATTCCTTTTATACCATTTTGATTTAATAAATTGCTGCTTTTTTGATAAAGTGTTTGTCAGGATTTAGGATTAGTAAAATGATCAATGAATATTTCAGTCGATTTATCATGATTAGAAGTTTATTTAAATCGGCAGAACTGTCTCACGTTTCATGGAGTCGTCTTGAAGCGTCTGAAGCAGATTGGATTTGACGATGTTTCATGTGATTGGCTCCAAAATGATCAAACAGAAACAGGCAGTAGAAGCCGACGCGTTTAAATCTAGTTTTGTATTTCTAAGCAAAGGGGTTCCCCAGGGCTCAATTTTAGGCCCAATACTTTTTACTATATTTATTAATGCAAAAATAATAATTGGTTATAATTTTAGAGAAATCGTCATATTTATACACAGAAGATGCAGTTTTGATGCTGTTATTCAAATACAGATGTTTTTTTTAATGAAAACACGACTTCAGGCCCTCTGCGTAAAAACAAATGTGTTGTATTTATGCAGGTTTGAAATGTTTAAACTTTTTATTTTTTCTCATTTCAGAACGCTGATGCAGCAGAAGCACCGGCTCAGACAGAGGTTTGTACAATAATCATAATTTAAGAGTTTTAAAAATACATTTGAGATGGAGGACAGGGGAGACTGAGAGGTTCACAGTTTAAATAAATAAAAACAAACATATAAATGTTGAACTATATTTGTCGACGAGTCAAACGAGATTTGTGATTATAATCTGGGCACTCACATAATCTATTAATCTGACGACACACGGTATGAAGGAAAAAGAGAAAATGATAATAAATAGAAAACACTGAACTCAGAGCCAGAGCCGCTCGACTAAGAGCCAGAGCCGCTCGAGTAAGAGCCAGAGCCGCTCGACTAAGAGCCAGAGCCGCTCGACTAAGAGCCAGAGCCGCTCGAGTAAGAGCCAGAGCCGCTCGACTAAGAGCCAGAGCCGCTCGACTAAGAGCCAGAGCCGCTCGACTAAGAGCCAGAGGGAGCCCACCCCAGCACCAGCTCATCCATTCGGGCGAGGGAAGGGTCCGGGTCCACAGGAGGGGATCTAGGGTCATGACCGTCAGTGGGAGGGCATCTGAAACGGTCAGACAGTGGGACAGGGAACATGTGAAGAGAAATGAATGAACTCCAGGTGAACTGAAGAGTGAAGCAGCTGAGGGAAAAGAGGAGGAAACAGAGGACAGTGCTCAGATCACATCCCCCCGCACAGCTCCCCCTAGGCCTCCTAACTGAAACTGCAGGGTTTATTTCTGCTCCTGACTGGAGCTCAAAGACTAGACTGAAAACACACCTTGGTATTTAACACAGGTGTGTTCTTGCTCTGTTCTTGTTCTTGTGTTATCTGTATCTCTTGACTTTTATCTGGGTTGTTTTAAATGTGATATAAAAATAAAACGTAACTGACCTGATTTACCTGAAGATAATTATATGATATAAAGCAAACACACACACAGCTTGTAATTATTCAGCTGCTGCTTTTGTTTGAACCGTGGATGATAAACACAGGGTAGAGTGGCCAAAGAATGAACGAGTAAAAGTAACAATACTTCAACTTAGAAATTATATCTCAGATGTCGTGACTTAATATTATGTTTATGTAATTTAAAGGACAAAACATGAAATGCTCAGAATGTGATATTTTCAAACACAAAACTGAGCCAAACTAAATATATTTTTAAATCAGCTGCAAGAAAAACAAATGTTCAGATCATTTCATGAAGTTAAATAAAAACTCAGGTCACTTTAGACTCAGGGAGAACAGGAACCACAACTTACTCCAGTGATATACTGTACTGTGTAACAGTACTTTTACTGGAGTAGGAGTAAAGCTATGCTGCTAAAAAGTACTCTGAAAAGGTACTTCTATTTAGCCAGATAAAATTCTTTAAAACGTCAGTAAACACGTGGGCAGGTCTCAGGTACAAATTATAAGTTGCGTTTTCTTTCTATCTCAGGCCACACCCACATGTCACATTAAATTCCAACTAAAGAATTTGTTTCCGTACGGTAAACAGCGAGTGATCTGGGTTTAGTTTGGCAGCGGGTTGGTCTCGGAATGTGGATTTAAAAATAGAACAATACAATATATAACAAGGAAAATAGTGTTGTCATGTAATGCTACATAATCGTTGTTACCAGAACAAATAAACATAAGGACAACTTTGTGTTGCAGATTAACTTTACTTCTTTTGAACAGTAAAGTTACTTTAATGTTTATTTAAGCTAATGACAAACACATTAACCCTGCAGCGGTTTAGACAGACGACTCGACACTGACTCGATTAAACTCATTTAAACTGAGTTAACCCTAAACGAAGACGTCATTTTAACACAAACTTTTACCTTTGTCGTCCTCGCTCTGTCTTCGTTTGTGTTACGTTTTTATGTCTGAAATTGGCTGATCAGAACGAGGACGAGGTTTGTACCTGGGACAGAAACACTGGTGTAATTAATCTGTTTAACTGGAGCAAACAAAAAACTGGCAAGGGTTTTCAAATAAATGACCCAGATACTAATCAATAGTAAAGCTTCACACCTGGTTTGAGCCCAGTCCTGATGCAGACTTGATTTGGTCCTGTTCTAGTCCTAGTCCTAGTTTAGTCCTGGTTTAGTCCTGGGTTGCTGCTTTAAAATCTCTGAGCCACAGGAGCCAGAGACCTGAGCACAGGACACATGTGTGAAGTACTTCCTGGTTCTAGTCCTGACCCGAGCAGCAGTGTTCTTGGATGTTCTGGATGTTCTGGATGTTCTGTTCTGTGGCTCGTTTGGAGAGTCCAGTGATCAGGACGTTAGTCGTCTAATCTACTGGACACAAATGCAGGATAAGTCTCTCTGAGTCTGGTTTTGACAGTTTACATTTGATTTTTGACATGTTTTTAGATGTAAAAAGCTACAGATGTTACTGATGTGATGTGGCTGTTAAAGTTCAAGTCTGAGTCCATTATTACCTCTAGATTTTATTTCAGTATTTTGTCCTTGAATTGAAGATGTTAACATAAATAAATCAGGCGCCTTCTTTCCCCGAGGTCGCTCACGCTAGCATTAGCAGGTAACAGGTTTGCTTGACCGCGTTGCTAGGCGCCCGCTCCCTGTTAAACCAGCGGTGCAGGTGGGAAGGGGCGTTACCATCAACAGCCTTAATCCTGATTGGCTCTTTGGTTGCTATGATGCTCGCAGTTGAAATTCCAAATATGGAACTCAGCTCCAAATCCGCCGCTATACCTGCTCCAGCCTCGATGAGCTTCATTTAACTGGACGTCGTAAACACCGACGTCACACTCGCTTCGTCCACTTCTTTATACAGTCTGTGCTATGAAGACCATCAGTTCACACAATTTTTTTCTTATTCATTTCTTATAGTTTTTTTTCTCTTTTGTGTGAAACATTCCAGGCAATGCAATACCATCTCCCTGGAGACAATAATAGTCAATGGATTCACCAACCTCCTCACATTTTTTGCCACATTTCCTGGTCTGCGATTATGTCACACTTTTAAGTTTGAAGTTGATAAACATAAACTGGCAGGGTGTTGGTTGGATTTTAAATATGATAATTGTACTTACATATTTTGCGTGTATTACTTGTACTGTTATGGTGTTGGCTGAGTCCTAACAATAGAAATTAATCGATCAGCAGCGTTTCTGTTCAATAGGACGGGGCAATAATGTGCTTGGACCACAGCAAACTGCTTGGACCATAACACTTGATTCTTATATAAATAATTTAAAAAGGCTATTTGTGCTAATCCACCTCTTCAGTCGTTTGTGCATAGTTGTAGTTTACACACTGCCTGTCCAAAAAACACCACCCAAAAAAGGTCGCACACACTAATATTTCGTCGGACCACCTTTGAAAAATGCTCTGACTTTCACTTGAACACAGCCCTGAGTTCTACTGCTGTTTTTCTTTGATTTGATTTCACCAAACGTTTAAATGTCGCCGATCACGATCATACAGGATTCTTTTTCCGGCCACATTTCTTCTTCAAAGACGATGGGTTCCCACTATCCGTCCAGTTTTTAATCACGCGTTGGGCAGTTCTTAACCTGATTTTGGTTGTCTTTTGCTGTCTGAGGAGATCGCAGAAACTAAGTTTAAATCTGTCATTGTAGAAGTGAAGACGTTTAGCAGCCAAATGTCTTCACTTCTACGATTTGTCCATTTGACAGATTTAAACTTCATCTTTGTCTGCGTCGTCCAGGTCTGATCCACAGCAAATTTCCTTTAGACGTTTTCTCCACTGGATATCAATGATTTAACCTTCTCAGACTAACATCTTTTCCAGGACCACAGGATCTGTCTTTTGACCTGGTTGTTTAAGAAAAGAAAAGTGACTCATTGCAGCAGTTGGAGTTAAATAACTTGTTGCTGAATGATAATTAACCTGGCTCATACCTATTTGTTTAGTTAAATCCAGGTGGCATCTTTTTGGCCAGGCAGTGTATTATCAGGGTGTGGAATAATAATAATTCTCTTTGTTTGTCGTGCTGTTTCCGTTGCAGGAGACGGTGCAGATTCAGCCGCTGGAGTTTGCAGATGTCAGCAGTGACGGAGCAGGTCTAGACCCTCTGGATGTAGGTTTAAAAAAGCAAAACTATTATATACGCAACCAGTCACCAGTTTGGACTCGATATATTTTTTCTTACTTTTCTTACTACAAAGGAAAACATTGAATATATGATGCAAGATATGTGGAATTATCCAGCAAAAAAATAGATAAATAATGCAATTTGACAGTTTAAGATAAAGAAATGTCAAAAGGGTGACTATAAAAAAAAAAGAAAAAAACCCAATTCCAAACTTGTTTATATATTTTTATTACTACATTAAACACATTCATTCAGATTGTTGATGCTTTACTATTTACACTAGATTCTCACGTAAATAAAATAAAGGCGAAACAAAAATTGTGAAAACGTGTACGTAAAATTGTTTCCATGTTTTTTGGTCTAATCTGTGTTTGATTCCAGGATGAAGACGGGCTCCTGTCCTGGTGGAACACAGTTGAGGGTCAGTCACATTTGAGATCGTTTAATATTTTTTTTAAAAGCATTTGGAGCTAATAGTTTGTCGTGTTTAGGTTGGCACGAGTGGAACGAGTCAAACCAAGACGCAGAAGCTGAAGAGTAAGTACCCATACTACGCTCACCTGTGGGTTTGGGATCTCTTTTTACGTCACATAGTCAATCAAACGTATTGTTAATCTTTTTGTTGAAGTGAAAGTAGAAACCAGGGTTAGTTCTAGGCATTTGGTGGCAGAAGATGTTGGTTGTGGCCCATAATGTATAGTTTGATGCTATGATACTCGCCGTGAGAATTCCAGATACAGTTGTCCCTCGCTATATCGTGGTTCATCTTTTGTGGTCTCGTTGTTTTGCGGATTTTTTTGGGTGCAATTTTGCATGCTTTTTTACACTGTATGAATGTGCATTGGTCTACAGTCCAACAGCCAATCAGGACGCACGACAGCCTGATTGGCTGTTGGACTGTAGACCATTGTCCATCAGTCTCCTCCGTGCCGTGTCTCTTGTCCAGTACAGAATGTGTTCAGACAAATTTACATAAACGTTGGATCTCAGTGTGACTCTGAAGTGCTGTACGTTTGCAATTTGTTTTCTCCTTGACAAAACCCACAATATCGATGAAACAATTTTTAAAAGCATAATTTTTATTTACAGTTTGAAGGACAAAGGTTTGAGCTCCACAAAGTAAAGCGAGGAGTGTCTGAGGGTTTGAACGTGAAATATAAAACATATTTAGTCGAGTTATTTTACTTTTATCACTCCTTTGCTGCATAATTCCTCTCGTCTTGCTTCATATTTGTGTGTCTCTGTGTATAAATGTAGAAAGTTATAAAAATACTTTGAAAATGAAGATACACTGGTCCCTGGTTTATCACGGGGGTCACGTTCTAAAAATAACCCACAATAGGCAAAATATCAGCTTTATTTTGTACAATTATTCTCTATGTTTTTGCTGTAAAACCCCTCACCACACACTTTATAAATTTTTACTCACACAGGCATTAACATTTTCTCACATTTCTCTCTTGTTTAAACTCTCTCAAAGTTCAAACCTTCGTAGGCGCCTTTGTTGGTGCAGAACGTTTCATCGACATTTAAGTGCTGTAAGTTTTCTCCCTGACAAAACCCACAGAGTCACACTGCGATCTTTGGTTTCATTATACAATACTGAACTTATTTTTTTAAATCTATGAAGGTTTGAACTTTGAGAGTGTTTAAACGAGAGAAATGTGAGAAAATGTTAATGCCTGTGTGAGAAAAGTGTGTGGTGAGGGGTTTTACAGCTGGAAAACAAAGCTGATACTTTGCGGATTTCGTCTATTGCAGGTTATTTTTCAAACATAACCTCTATACAGTGGTCCCCATAAACCAGGGACCACTGTATAGAATTCGACTCCAAGTTCGTCCCTATAACTGCTAGCGTTGATGAGCTTCATTTGGAGCTGCACTGTGGGTGACGTTGCGATCCCTTAGTTCACTTCTTGATACAGTCCGTGGTCCAAACTGTTGTGCAGATCTGACTTTATTCTTGTTCCCTCAGTGTGGTGGAAGAAGCGGCCGATCGTGTCTTCATGGCCGCTCGCCTGTTCGTGCGCCTGTTTAACAAACGCGGAGGTTCTCTGCAGCAGAAGATCCTGGAGCTGCTCGCTATGGCCGACGCTGCAGACAGTTTCCATAAGAAGACTGTGACGGCGAGCGTGGGAGGGGGCGTGGCCAGTGTGGCGGGTTCGATCACCACCATCACCGGGCTCATCCTGGCCCCGTTCACCGCTGGGACGTCCCTCATCGTGACCGCTGTGGGGATCGGGGTGGCCACGGCGGGCGGACTCACTTCGGCTTCGGCCAATATCACTGACACGGTCCACTCCAAAACTGACCGTAAGAAGGTGGAGAAGATGATCCAGGACTATCAGGACGAGATCAAGGACATCAAGGACTGCCTGGACTTTCTGCAGGTAAAAAACACACAGGGTCATGTTTCAGTAAGTGCCCAGATGATTCAAACTAGTTATATTTATTTAACCAGGAAATCACATTTGGAATCAGAATATATTAAACAAGAGAGGCCTGGGCAAGGTAACACAATGAGCAGAATACGAAAAAGCCTGAGCTTGTGTGGGAAGTTTAGCAGTTCCGGCTAAATATAGTCGGCCTCACCTCCACGTACAGCTTGGGCTCTGGAGCCCAACTCCTCGAGAGGAGCTGGACTCTCCATTTCTCTGGCGTTGCCCGCGGGGAGCGGCGGCGAGCTGGTGTGGGCTCATTGCCCCACAGCTCAGCTGCTGCGTGTTGGGGTTCACTCCGGTGAACGAGAGGGTCACGTCCCTGCGCCTTCGGGTTGGAGACAGGTCTCTCACTGTTGTGTCGGCCTACGGGCCAAACAGCAGTACAGAGTACCCGGACTTCTTGGAGTCCCTGGTAGGGGTACTAGACAATGCACCGACCGGGGACTTCAATGCCCATGTGGGTAATGACAGTGACACTTGGAGGGGTGTGATCGGGAAGAACATCCTCCCTGATCTGAACCTGAGCGGTGTTTTGTTATTAGACTTCTGTGCTATCTACAGTTTATCCATAACGAACATCATGTTTAAGCACAAATGTGTCCATCAGCGTCCACCAGGACACTCCAGGTCGGAGGTTGACTTTGTTGTTGTGTCATCTAACTTCCGGCCGTGTGTCCAAGACAGGTGAAAAGAGGTGCAGAGCTGGTGACGAGCTGGATGCTGGACAGACCTGGCAGGCCCATGTGTATCGTGAGGGTCTACTGGGAAAGTCTGGAGCCCTCTGTCAGGGGGGTGTTCAACTCGCACCTCCAGGAGAGCTTCTCCTTGATCCCGGGGGAGGATGGGGACATGGATTCCGAGTGGGCCATGTTCTGTGCCTCTATTGCCGGCATGGCTGCTCATAGCGGTGGTCGTAAGGTTTGCAGTGCTCGTCGTGGCGGCAACCCCAGAACCCGGTGGTGAACACTGGAAGTAAGGGATGCCATCAGGCTGAAGGAATCCTATCGAGCCTTGTTGGCTTGTGGGACTCCTGAGGCAGCTGACGAGTACCGGCGGGCCAAGCGTGCTGCGGCTCATGCTGTCACGATGGCAAAAACTCGGGGTTGGGAGGAGTTCGGGGAGGTCATGGAGGAGGACTACCGGATGGCCTCAAAAGAAATTTTGGCAAACCGTCCGACGCATCAGGAGGAGGCAGTACTTCTCCAACACTGTTTCCAGTTTCAATTCAATTCATTTATTTTTGTTTCCAGTGCAGGTGAAGGGCTGTTGACCTCAACTGGGGATGTTGTTGGACGGTGAAAGAAATACTTTGAGGATCTCCTCAATCCCATTGTCACGTCTTCCGAGGAGGAAGCAAAGACTGGGGACCCGGAGGTGGATTCATCCATCACCCTGGCTGAAGTCACTGAGGTGGTTGGCAAGCTCCTCAGTGGCAAGGCCCCGGGGGTGGACAAGATCCGTCCCGAGTACCTCAAGTCTCTGGATGTTGTGGGTCTTGGCTGATACATCTCTGCAACATTACGTGGTGGTCGGGGACAGTCCCTCTGGACTGGCAGACCGGGGTGGTGGTCCCTCTGTATAAGAAGGGGGACCAGAGGATGTGTTCCAATTACAGGAGGATTCACACTCCTCAGCCTTCCCAGTAAGGTCTATTCCAGGGTACTGGAGAGGAGAATCCATCCGATAGTTGAACCTCAGATTCAGGAGGAGCACTGCGGTTTACGTCCTGGTCACGGAACACTGGACCAGCTCTATGCTCTCCATTGGGTCCTCGAGGCTCATGGGAGTTTGCCCAACCAGTCCACATGTGCTTTGTGGATCTGGAGAAAGCACTTGACCGTGTCCCTCATGGTGTCCTTTGGGGGGTGCTCCGGGAGTATGGGGGTCCATGGCCCTTTGCTAAGGGCTGTCCGGTCCCTGTATGACCGGAGCAGGAGCTGTGTTCATTGCCGGCAGTAAGTCAGACCTGTTCCCGGTGCATGTTGGACTCCGCCAGGGCTGCCCTTTGTCACTGGTTATGTTAATTGTTTTTATGGACAGAATTTCTAAGTGCAGTCAGGGGCTGGAGGGGGGGGTCTGTTTCAGGAACCACAGGTTCTCATCTCTGCGAGATGAGAACCTGTGGTGATGAGAATCAGCTCCTCCAAATCCAAGGCCATGGTTCTCCACAGGAAAAAGGTGGCTTGCCCTCTCCGGGTAGGTGGTGGATCTCTGCCTCGGGTCTTGTTCACAAGTGAACAAGACCCGGAGATACCACATAGCAGGCCCCAGTGCCTGCTACATGGGGGGAGCTTGAATTTCTCCACTTGAGGCAGAAACTCACAACCCACCCGGAGAGGGCAAACCACCTTTTTCCGGTCGAGGACCATGGCTTTGGATTTAGAGGAGCTGATTCTCATCCTAGTCACTTCACACTTGGCTTCATCAAGCCAGGACTGGGGCAGTTTGCAGCCATAAGGACAACATCATCTGCAAACAGCAGAGATGAGATCCTGTGGTTCCCAAACCAGACCCCCTCCGGACCCTGGCTGCGCCTTGAAATTTTGTCCATAAATATAATGAACAGAACCGGTGACAAAGGGCAGCCCTGGCGGAGCCCAACATGCACCGGGAACAGGTCTGATATACTGCCAGCAATGCGAACACAGTTCCTGCTCCGGTCATACAGGGACCAGACAGCCCTTAGCAAAGAGCCTGGGACCCCATACTCCCGGAGCACCCCCCAAAGGACACGGTTGAATGCCTTCTCCAGATCCACAAAACACATGTGGACTGGTTGGGCAAACTCCCATGAGCCCTCGAGGACCCGATGGAGAGTATAGAGCTGGTCCAGTGTTCCGCAACCGGGATGAAAACCACACTGCTCCTCCTGAATCCGAGGTTCAACTATCAGTCGGATTCTCCTCTCCAGTACCCTGGAATAGACCTTACCGGGACAGCTGACGAGTGTGATAACCCTGTAATTGGAACACACCCTCCGGTCGCCCTTCTTATTCAGAGGGACCACCACCCCGGTCTGCCAATCCAGTGGTACTGTCCCCGACCGGCACACGTTGCAGAGACGTGTCAGCCAAGACAGCCCCACAACATCCAGAGACTTGAGGTACTCAGGACGGATCTCGTCCACCCCCGGAGCCTTGCCGCCGAGGAGCTTGCCAACCACCTCAGTGATGGACGAGTCCGCCTCCGGCTCCCCAGTCTCTGCTTCCTCCTCGGAAAACATGACGGTGGGATTGAGGAGATCCTCAAAGTATTCCTTCCACCACCTGACATCTTCAGTTGAGGTCAGCAGCTCTCCACCTGCACTGTTTCCCCCTCCTGAGGCGTCGGACGGTTTGCCAGAATCTCTTTGAGGCCGTTCGATAGGCCTCCTCCATGGCCTCCCCAAACTCCTCTGACCCCGGAGTTTTTGTCTCTAACCACACGAGCTGCGGCACGCTTGGCCTGCTGGTACTTATCAGCTGCTTCAGAAGTCCCACGAGCCAACAAGGCTTGATAGGACTCCTTCTTCAGCCTGACAGCATTCCTTACTCCTGGTGTCCACCACCGGGTTAGGGGATTGCAGCGCAGACCTTACAACCACAGCTACAAGCAGCCACATCGACAATAGAGGTGGAGAACATGGCCCACTCGGAGTCCATGTCCCCAGCCTCCCCCGGGATCAGGGAGAAGCTCTCCTGGAGGTGTGAGTTGAAGATCCTTCTGATGGAGGGCTCCACCAGCTGTTCCCAGCAGACCCTCACGATGCGCTTGGGCCTGCCTGATCTGTCCGGCTTCCTCCTCTGTCAGCGGATCCAACTCACCACCAGGTGGTGATCAGCCCCTCTGTTCACCCGAGTGTCTAAGACAAGTGGCCGGAGATCAGATGACACGACAACGAAGTCGATCATCGACCTCAGACCTAGGGTGTCCTGGTGCCATGTGCACTGATGGATACACTGTGACTAGCACAGAAGTCCAATAACAGAACACCACTCGGATTCAGATCGGGGAGGCCATTCCTCCCAATCACGCCCCTCCCAGTGTCACTGCCATTACCCACATGGGCATTGAAGTCCTCCAGGAGAACAACGGAGTCCCCGGTTGGTGAACTGTCTAGTACCCCTCCCAGGGACTCCAAGAAGGTCGGGTACTCTGCACTGCTGTTTGGCCTGTAGGCCGACACAACAGTGAGAAACCTGTCCCTGACCCTCTCGTTCACCAACACGTGAACTCCACGTGAACGTGGGGTGAACTCCAACACATGGTGGCTGAGCTGTGGGGCAATAAGCCCACACCAGCTCACCGCCGCTCCCGGTGGGCAACGTCAGAGAAATGGAGAGTCCAGCCCCTCTTAAGGAGTTGGATTCCAGAGCCCAAACTGTGCCTGGAGGTGAGGTCGACTATATCTAGCCGGTAACGCTCAACCTCCCGCACAAGCTCTGGCTCCTTCTTCCCCAGCGAGGTGACATTCCATGTCCCCAGAGCCAGTCGTTGGGGGGGGCCCCCCCTTCGACTGCCACCCGGATCTCCCGCAGGGGGTGGGTCCACGGGAGGGCGGCCCCACGTCACTCCTTCGGGCTGGGCCCTACCGGACCCCATGGAGAAAGACCTGGCCACCAGGCGCTCGCTGCCGAGCACCCACCCCAGGCCTGGCCCCAGGGTGGTGCCCCGGTAACGCCAGTCCGGGCGACAAAACTGGCTTTGATATACTACTCATCTCCAACAAACATACCTATTAAGAATATTTTTGCATAAAGATTTGTATTTCTAATTCCCAAACATGACCTTCTCATTTACTCTACTGAAGTTTTATTCTGCGTGATTCATGCTTGTTTATCTTGAGTATCTTTATTTAAGATTCCGTTTTATTGATTTATCCGTTTTCACGCCCACCGTGACACACACACTTCCTTCTCCAGTTTTATTTTCTTAATCGGTGATAGTCATAGGATTCAGCAGTGTCTTGTCGTCATTTTGGTACAGATGTAAAAAAATGTGATGTGCAGCTGTCCAAAGGGGGCGCCGACAGCATGACGACTGAGGGATTACCGCTTTGTTCTGATGATGTTTACGATGACATCAGCTTGCATGTTTCTTTTATGAATATTGTTATTTAAAATGTGTAAATTATCACAGAATGATCCATAGAGACAAGAACGATGGGGCGGATTCAACATTTGCTGTGTGCTTGTTCAATCCACAGGAGGGAATGGAGACCCTGGAGGAGTGGAATTTCGAACAATACGCCGAAGCCATTGCCAAGAAGCACCTGAACCAAAACGTGAAGCATGTGGTGAAGGAGGGCGGGCGTGCGGGCAAAGCTCTGGTCATCAACACGGAGAGCCTCATCAACACTGTGCAGGTCGACTGTTTATTTATTTTTAAAGTAGTAATAAGTTCCACATTCAAACCAAGCACAATAGACATGAAAAACAGCACCACAACAATGACAAACTAAACAGTCTGTCAGTCTGCTCCAGGGCAGCTTTGCTCACAATGGGAGCTTAAAACCAGTGTGTGAGAAGTGAATAAACTAAGCTCTGCAAAGCTTTGGGCGTCTTCATATACACTGCCTGGCCAAGAAAAAAGTTGCACCAAAAAAAAAAAAAGAGGTCACACACTACTCTTTGGTTGTTCCTCCTTTAGCTTTGATTACGTCACACATTCGCTGTGTCATTGTTTCGATTTCGCTTCTCCAACGTCACAGATTTTATTTTTTCCATCCAGTGTTGCATTAATGTTTCACCTGTTGCATTGATGGTCGAGTCTGACGCTGCTCAAAGCTTCTCCAGCACATCCCAAAGATTCTCAATGGGGTTAAGGGCTGGACTCTGTGGTGGTCAATCCATGTGTGAAAATAATGTCTGTTGCTGAACCTGACAAGATGTTGGGATGTTTAGATTGAATCAATGAAAAGAGTAATAGCCGTGGAGTAGGGACACGGAGACGACAATTGTGAGGATTACTTTTAAAACAGATGCACCTCCTCCGTTAGCATCTGCACACTGCTTATGTCCAGTGAGGCTCAATCTGGTCTTCTGTTTTCATGCCTGACCATCTCGACTGCTCATTACCGGCCTTCGTCAGAGTGGTCACGTGATGTTTGAAAATGCCGCTTATGTTGTTGTTTTTTTTCACCGTTCAGGTTCTGAGCGTAGCAGGAGGAGCCGCTAAAGCTGCCCAGGTCATGAGCGTCACCACGGGGGTCATGTCCGGGCTCTTCCTGGCTCTGGACGTCTTCTTCCTGGCCAAAGACTCCATCGAGCTGAAGCAAGGAGCCAAGACGGACTTCGCCGCCAAGATCCGAGAAGTGTGCAAAGACCTCCAAAATGGACTGCTGGAGCTCAACCGAATCAAAGAAGACTTACAGAAAACAATGGATGGGATTGAGGTGGAGGTAGAGGAGGAAGAGGATGAAGAAGTCTTAAAATCAGATCTGAAAAAACTGATCGAACTTGAAGAATGAAACAAGATTACAACTCCATTTTTTTAGCAAACACTGAAGGAACTTAGCATTGAGATATTTGGTTACTGAGTTTGTACTAGCTGTTTTAAAGTATTTAAGAAGGCATTTTATTTAGTAATACTATTTAAAGGTAATTAATTATAGAATGTGTCTACAATAAAGTTATTTCTTCAAATGTTGATTGTGTTTTGGTGAATAGTCACATTTCTATACAGCACTTTAGATCAAGGAACCACTCACATCACGCATAGCAAAGAGCCAATCCAGAGCGAGGCTTTTGAAGGTAACGCCCCTTCCCGCCTGCATCGCTGGTTTAGCAGAGAGCGGGCGCATAGCAACACTGCTATGCACTGCACTACAATTAAACATTAGTAAAAGCCAACGTTAAATCTGTCAAATAGACAAAAAGTTGTAGGAGTGAAGACATTTCGCTGCTCACCCAAGATGCTTCTTCAGAACTGAAGCGTCAGACCATGACAACAGAGGGATTACTGTCAATCAAACCTGCGCTAGCGGGAGTGACCTTGGGGAAAGAAGGCGCCTGATGCATCTGTAAAGCAAGATATGAACATTAATAACAGCACAATAGTGAAATAAAAACCCCAGGATCATGTAGAGGGTTAATACGAACATTTAAGACCAGAATGAGTCTGACAGCAGCAGAGACAGAGAGAGGACACAGTTTTTACACAGAAAGTGAATTAGAGCCAGAGTCGAAGAAGCAGGAAGTGCGCCCATGATCACTTCCTGTTTGGAATGCGGAGGCTAGCAGGTTAGCTATATCCGTTTATCTGATTCAGGTCACAAATTTCAGTATCAAACAGACTGTATAAACAAAATAATGAACAGCTGTGAGGATCAGTGCCGGACAAAGGCGTGAACAAGAGGAACAGCTACAGGACTCCGCTGCTCTTTGGTCCACTTCCTCGTGAATTCCCGTTTGTTGCTGTACAAACCCAGCCAGTTTGTACAGGTTTGACCAGACTAAACATTGTATTGAGGTCATTCATTCACTTCAGATTATTGTAAAACCTAGAACATTCTTCCTGAAGATGTGAGTCACGCCTCTACTTTGACAATGTTTAAATCCAGACTCAAAAGGATTTTATTCTGCACTTTTCTCATTAAATGTTAATCTTATGATGATTATTTTTGATTATTTATGTTTTGATTTGTTGTATTGCGACTTTAATGTGTTTTTTATTCTGTAAAGCACTTTGAATTACCTCATGTACGAATTGCGCTGTACAGATATACTTGCCTTGCTTAATTCTGTAGCCACAGCTGCCCTAGGGTAGACTCATGGAAGCGAGGCTGCCAACCTGCGCCTTCAGCTCCTCCAATCGCTCTCATTCAGAACAGAATTTACAAACTAGGACGTGACTTCGAGAGAGAATGATTTCTCTGACTGGACTTGAGGTGCAACGGAGGACGAGGACCAAACTGTATAAAACAAACAACAAACAAACGTGATCATCCAATTAGATTCGTTCTTTCCAGTGACATGTGACTGACGGAGCTTAGGCTTCGCTCGTCGATTCTCCGGACACCGCCGTGTTTTTTAGCGTCCTGTGATATATTTTTTCTTTATTTTTCCTGATGTGGACGGACCATGAGTGTCCACCTCACATCTTCAGAGAGTATAAAAGAAGTGTGTGTTCTGGATCCCAGGCAAGTGTGCAACGTAAAATAATAATGATAAAATTATATGATGATAAAATAAAAAATAGAAGGCCGGCTGGGTAAAGGCCCTGCCCAAGGACACAAAGGCAGTTTGTATTTAATCACCGCAGGCTACTTCAAAATGGCATGGACTTGTGCTTAGGTTAATGTTTTGTTTGCATAAGGATGATTGAAACATTCAAATGATTATTAAAATGTAAAACTAAAAAATGTTACGAGTCATGAAAGACGTCAAAGACGCGAATGGCTGTAATAAAATGCCCTAAATGCGGTTGGGATTAGTCACGTTAACTGTACAGGTCTATCATTATGGGGCCACAGGCATGTCACCGACGAGTCAACGGCTATTATAGAGGGGATATTTACTTCTACGGGGTATTGAAGAGGGGATATTTACTTCTACGGGGTATTAAAGAGGGGGTATTTACTCCTACGAGGTATTATAGAGGGTTTTTTACTTCTATGGGGTATTATAGAGGGGGTATTTACTTCTACAAGGTATTAAAGAGGTAAAAAGGTATTTACAGTTCAATTTTTTTTGGAAAGCCCAAAATCACAGCAGCAGTCGCCTCTTAAAGCTGAACGTGAGAATTGATTTAACGAACAGAAAGTTAGAAAATCAACAATGACAATCAACAAGAAACAGATGAGCAAATAGAGAACAGGATCAAGGAAATGTAGAGACTGTGGCAGCCTCTTTAACTCAGACAGGAGCTGCTCCCTTAACAGGTATTAAAGAAGGAGGTATTTGACTTCTATGGGGAAATAAGTTTCTGTCTTTCCTTCTTTATTTATTTGTCATGTACATTTTAAGTAATCTTATTAAAAAAAAGATTTGTACCAGATTTAGCTGTAGCCTCTTTCCATCTGCGGACCCTGGGCAGGTGCGGACCCTGGGCAGGTGCGGACCCTGGGCAGGAGAACAATCAGTTCAACATTAATATTATCAGTTAAATACAATAAAACATCCCCATGTCCAGTACATGATGTTTATACAGTCCATAACAGTATGAAAAAATGTGAACAGAACAGACTAACCAGACTGATGTGGACACATTTTATGATCCAAAATGTCCTTTTTTTTAGTAAAATGATGCAAATCTACAAACTGATGAAGCTGATTCCACTGTCTGATGTTTTTTTCAACGGCCATGGAGCTGCATTATTAATAATTTTGTATAAATTTCTTAGATTTGAACATAAAATTAAATTGTTGAAACTCAACATTTTGTATTTACTTAGTGATAATAAAGTGTTTGTTATCGAGTGCCTTTACTGCCCGATTATCGATGGATCTGAGAGGTTTGAGCTGTAACATATTTAGATCATCATGGTTCATTTATTGTTTTGAAAATGCTATATTCACCCGACACAAAGTATTAACATATTTAATATTTAAGTCCCCTCATATGGGCGATGTCATTGATATTGTGTAATTCCCTCTTTAATGATTGGCAGCAGGTGCTGGGGCTGAGGGGGATTCAGATCAGAGAGAGTCCTTTAAGGTTTAAACCAACTGGATTTCAACATTTGTGATTGAATCGTCTTGGACCAAAACACCAAATTATAACAAATTTCTTGGCCTCATGTTCATTGTTTTGTGATTAAGAATAAATCAGCATTAGAATAATTATCAGTAAAATATATACTTAATTTGAACATGTTTACCTTATATGTGGGGACACAGTTCAGTCATGTTTATGGAATAAAAATCAAATTCTTACAGTTTAAAGGATCATTTAAATAAAGTCAAACAGCCAAAGATTTTAAACGTGCCCACAGTCCTGTGTGTTTACATTTATAAACGTCTGTGCCCACACTTCTGTGTCGGCAGGTGGGGGATTTTTGGAGCTGTCCACAGGTTGAACCATGGAAACTTTTCATGCTAAATCTGTTGATGAGTTTTCTCTTAATCGTTCCACTAATGCCTCCTGTCATCTAAAAGACAATAGCGCTCAGTGACAGAAAGAGGAGGGGGCGGGGCCGTGTCGTCGGAGCGTTGCCATGTTCATAAACATGTATGAGCCTCGTGGGGCTTTGGGCGTTTTTTCAGATGCTGCTGGGCAGGTTTGGTTGGTCGAATCTGGCAACCTCACAACCTTGCAACGTCAGATTGAGTTATCACCTAAACTTATTTTTAGCCCATTTAATTTGAGTTAATGTCACAACTTTAAGAAAACCAACTACACAAAAACAGCCTGGAAATTTAAGAAATCTTTTGCATCAGTTAAAATCAGCTAAATTCTTTATCAAAATCACTACATGTGATGCTTTGTTCTAAAAATCTCTGCAAAGTACTTTGTACTCTTAAGTACATAGATTATTTTATGTGATACTTTGGGCCCTGCATCTGTACTTTTACTTAACACAAATGAATACTTCATCCACCACTGATTTTCTCCATATTTTTCTTAAAACCAAATCAATCAAGTACCTGTACATTTTAAGTATGACACAAAAAGTGAATGTATATACAAATTATTCAACAACTGAAGCGGAACAGTTGACCCTGACCCTAAATTCTGACCCTAAACCCCTGATCCTTTGTCACGTGAGGGTGAACTGTTGAATAGCAGGAAAATGTTATATTTGAGTCTTCTCCACAAACATTTTTGAAACACAAGAGCTCCTTGGTCTCTTATGATTTAGAAATAAAATCACATTTCTCTCACCTCAGATTAACAGAGTTTAGGCTTTGCATCAGTGAGATTTATTCACATTATAAGAGTAATAACTACATTTAAGCATTAACAGAGACTGCATTTTAAAGGTACACTATGTAACTTTTCAGGTTGGACATGTTCCACAGTATTGCATTTACAAGGGGTTATTACACTTCTATGAGATATAAACTGTAAACACATGTGTAGTATGTTTATCATAGACCGTTTATATAAATGGACATAGCTAACCTGCTAGCCACCGCGTTCCAAACAGGAAGTGATCATGTGCGACTTCCTGCTCCATCGACTCGTCATTCTCGTCTTAAATGTTCGTATTAACCCTCTACATGATCCTAGGGTTTTTATTTCACTATTGTGTCTGTAAATCAAGATATGAACATTAATAACAGACAAATCAGGCGCCTTCTTTCCCCCTTTTCCCCAGCGTCTGGACTTTAAGGAGAGAGTTTGGAGTCAGACAAAATATAACAGAGACATCTAAGGATCTGTCATTTATACTTGACCGTCAAGTTTCTGACTGGAACATAGACCATCTCTGAAAAGTCAGCTGTGAGACGGGCTTTGAACAACGAAACGGGCTCTAAACAACGAGACGGGCTCTGAAGATCCTCCGAGATCATCTCATGACCTCACACAGTGTGAGCTCCTGCATTCTGGGAGGAGATACAGGGTTCCATTTTGTAAAAAGATGAACCACATGGACTGACAGAAGCACACTGATTGTATATTATCCACTTCTCCAAGCCAAATGTCTCCGCAAGGACATGGAAATGAAACAAATGTGACACCTAAAAGTGCAGATTATTCTAACATGGGGCAGTACCTTGGCTGTTCTTGTTTAAATATCTTCTTACTTCTTTCCCTGTTGTCCTGATTTGACTGTGTATTTTGAACGTAGGCTCGTGGAATGAGCCCTGCATAAAAGACGTGGTTGCGTACTGTTAACCTTAAAGATGAAGTTATAACATGATAGGAAGCTCCAAAAAGTGGATTTTGCATAATACCCTGTCGTTAAAGTTACCTTTAGCTTTCATTTCATTATAGTATTGCTCAGAAATTCAATAAAATACATAAATTTAGTGCATTTTTACTTAAAGTGCTGTGAGCTGGATTTGAGCTGCAGCAAATTTTGTTGAAGATTTTGTTGAAGAGACAACATGGTAGAACCTCATGCAAGTCTGAAGTTGATAAGCAATAAATAAATAATGTAATCTGTCTTTTTTTCCTTTGGATCCCAGAACAGGGCTCAAAAACAAACCCATACTGGACTATTAAATATTAATGTACAATCGCTTCCTTTAAGTTGTTCTAAAAAAAAAAAAAAAAAGCATTACAATTATGAACTTGAGTTTATGGTATATGACCCTGGTCACAAGAAGGCGGACTCCGGTCCGGATCCGGACCAAGATGCGATCCAATCCGGACCAGAGCTTTTTTAGCCTATATCTGGTGAATTTCAAAGTTTATAATGCGCGCATTATCTAACCATCTTGCGCAGCTTATAGCCTTCGCCGCGGTAGAAAGCAGAGTCTCCTCCGAACGAGGCGGAGTGATACGGTAAAGTTTTTAAGAGAGCCATGCACGGTGCGGGTCAGCCAATGAGATCAGTGTATTTGGGGAAGGTGCCGTAATTTTTAGATGCACAGATTCAATGACAGTTTCATATGGGCAAATGCAGGACTTCTTCAGATGGAACTTGCAGATCTCCAGTCAAATGTGGTGCTGAAAGAGCAAGTTAGTGAAAGAGATGCTGACTCTTTCTGGATCCAGTTAGTTTCAGAGACATCTTTCCCAACACTAAAGAAAGTAGCCCTGTACATATTGTGTATGTTTGGTTCAACATACTGCTGTGAAGCTGCTTTCTCCACAATGAACATCATCAAAAACAAATACCGTTCCAGGCTCACCAATGACCACCTTCACATGTGCTTGAGGAAGGCTTTAACAGCATTCAGCCCTAGATTTAGAATGCTTGCAAAGCAACAAAGAGCTTACTTCTCTCAGAAAAAGTAAAATCCTTTGTTAGTTCAAATTATTTATCAACGTTCAGTGTTGTGTAGTTTTTGTAACAAGCACTTTTTAAAATTTTGTTTCACATTCCAGTCAAAAAGCATGTTTTTGTTTTACTTTAAAATAAACATGTAATTTATTTTCATAGTTAAATGCACAACTTAAAAACTGTTATCATTACAGCTGTTAAAATTGGAACTAAAAATAAAACAGAAGCTTCAGACCTTCACTTGTCGATTTTTTTCGGACCTCAGTGATATTTTATTTGTGACCCCTGGTATATGAGAAGGTGACACTCACCAAGTATTTTTTATTTTTTAATCTAATGCCTCCTCCAATCTTACACCACACCCTTTTGACTCATCATATCACATTATTTGTTATACCTCCTCCTCGCCGTGGTGCAGGTTCAACAGATCGACATAAGTAGATCATTAAAAGATAGACTGGCACTCACATCTAAAGACACCGGAAGACCAACACTCACGCTGCAGACGGCCAGGTAATATCTGACTTTTATTATTTCACAATTCAACAATACGACTCCAACATTTTATATGAATAATTGCGATTAATGGACTGTTCAAATCTTTGTATTTTAATACATTTTTGTATTTTAATAATAGATTTTAAGATATTAAAAGCTGTTTAAAAAGAATAAACTACGTCTCTACAGCTGCATCATGTAGAATCATCATCTTCCTCTCCATTATCGAGAATCATGAGTCACACACCTTTATTTCAATTCAAGTTTATTTACATAGGACATGTAAAACAACTTCAGATGACCAAAGTGATTCTCAAAATCATAGATAAATAATTGTTTAAAACATATTTAAAAATGATTGAAGTATAATATAAATGTTAATAATCGCTGACTAGTCAACTATAAAATAATTGTTTGTGGAATAGAACTGAAACAAACACATTTGTAAACTGGATTTTCCATAAAAGGCAAATGACTTTTTTGCAAATGAGGAGCAGCACACAAATGTGAGTTGTATTTGTAGTCCCAAAATAAAAACTGGTGCTGAAACATATTTTCTTATATATTACAGAAAAAAAATACAACTTCTATTAGGTGTTTCATAAGACATATATATATATATATATACATTATATTATATATACATATATATATATATATATATATATATATATATATATATATATATATATATATATATATATATATTATATGTAATATAAAACTTATATATTACAGAAGATATACATATTTTCTAAAATATTACAGAACATATTATATATATCTTTTCTTATTTATTACAAAAGATATTATATACATCCTTTATAAATTACAGAAGACATTATATAAATCTTTGTAGAAGTCTCGAGGGCTCACTCTTTCATGCCCTGGCTGTTTTCACATTTGTGCTGGTTTTGTCCTGCTTTAAACTTGGTTTGGAGACTGGTTGGTCCTGTTCTAGTCCTGTTTTAATCCTGGTCTAGTTCAGATATAGTTTTAATTATTATGTTGTATGTTCAAGTATGAATGCAGCCAATCGAGTTTCCCAAAGCAGGACTTCTATAGGCAAATATTTCAGACCTAAAGAGGATATAACAGAGTTTGTTTTTACAGTTTGATTGTAACAGTGGTAAATCTTTTCATAGTTTTATATTCATGTTTTAATGAAAAAAATGGTGGAAAGTGCATTCTAAAAAGGAACAGCTGAAACCAGAAGTTTATATATAATGTTTTGATTTTTTTCTCACCGTCATGTCTGACATGAAATCAAACATTAGGGCAAACCTCAATTATACCAAAATAATTTCTATTTGCTAAATGTCAAAATAATGAGAAGGATTTTAAGATAATTTTTCATGACTTTCTTCTAAGAAGTTTACACACATTTCATTAGTATTCATTCCATTGTCTTTAAACTGTGTGACTTGGGTCAAATGTTTTGGATTTCCTTCCACAAACTTCTCACAATAGTTAGTTAATAATCCAATCCAGTAGTTGTCAGGAGTTTTGTCCCATTCGTCCAGACAGAGCTGGTGTAACACTCTTACAGCTTCAGCAGCTTCTTCACAAGGTCTTTTGCTTTTGTTCTTGGTTTGATCTGCACATTTCAGACCAAAGCTCATCTCTGGGACACAGAACTGTCTCCTTGCACATGATAGTTTGAATAGGAGAACGTGACACCTTCAGTCATCTGGAAATTGAATGGATAAACCAGGAAGTCCACAATTCTCTTCCTGATATCTTGGCTGATTTCTTTTGACTTTACGATAATGTTACAAAAAGAAGCGGTGCGTTTCAGGGTCAACTGGGTTTCCCCAAATTGTTAACTGTATGCCAACTTCTGACTTCGAAGAAAGTCATGAAAAATTGTCACTAAAAATCCTTCTCACATTATTCTGGCATTTAGCAAAAAGAAATAATTTTGGTTTAGTCTGATTTCATGTCAGACAGTGAGAAAAAATAAAAAAAAATTAACTTCTAGTTTCAACTGTATATATGACATTTAATAATAATAAATAATAATACACATTTATCGACCACAAATCTGGAAGTGATGGCTGTTAGATGGAAACAGTTATATCTGCAGTGCTGTGATGCTCAAATTTTGCTTTGAAATGCATTTAAAAAAGAATTGGGGTTGAGACAATACTTTTTCTTATGGTACAAACCTCTATTCGTTTCATACTTTGACAGTTTCACTTGGACTCTGCCGCCTTCATCTTCCGTGTCACATGATGTTGCTGTGACGTGTTTGGTCAGCTCATTGAAACAGATTTTGGTATCTGCAACAAATACCTTTGTCAATAGGGAGGCCATCGAGATCCAGAAATGTGCTCACCAGACTATAAATCAGGAGGAGGGAGTGTACCGACTCTCTCACGCCCCGGATACAGTCAGATAAGTCGTACTGCAGATGGCGCTGTCATCCTGTTTAAATCAGCTGACCAGACATGTCACAGCAGCATCATGTGAGACTGACGAGCAAGGCTCCAGAGCACAGCCGAAACGGTCAAGATATGCGGTGCGTACAGTGGGGAGTCAGTTGCTAAAACTGTTGCTGTGTCCTTAGGCAAGACACTTCACCCAAATTGCTTAGTATGAATGTGATATCTGCGTGTTACCAATATTGCCTCAGAGTCCATATAACAGATTATACTACCCCCTTTAATGTAGCGCAATTTTCCTAGTGTCAACATTTTGGTGAAGTTTACAATTTTGCTTCCTGGTTGGACATGCGCAGTAAATGTGTGAAGTGAACATAATAAAAATTAAAAACATTTACTTCCGAAACAAAAAAACACCTATTTTGTAAATATTTTTTTTGTTTTGGAGAAGCTCAAAATTAGAGTATATTTTCTACAGTAAAAACATCAGCATGACCATTTGTTCTAAGTGACACTTTTGATTTTTGTTCTTTATTCAGTTTTTTGTTTCGTTGCTATTATTGTCATGGGGTCTCACTATTGTTTTTAATCTCTCAACAGGAAATGGGAGATTACAAACTTCTGCCCAGTTTCCTCCTTGTAGCACTGTACTTGTGCAATCCAAGCACAGTGATGACAACAACAACAGAGATGACGACAACAACTCCAGAGATGACGACAACAACTCCAATCATGACGACAACTACTACAGAGATGACGACAACAACTCCAATCATGACGACAACTACTCCAGAGATGACGACAACAACTCCAGAGATGACGACAACAACTCCAATCATGACGACAACTACTCCAGAGATGACGACAACAACTCCAGAGATGACGACAACAACTCCAGAGATGACGACAACAACTACAGAGATGACAACTACTACAGAGATGACGACAACAACTCCAATCATGACGACAACTACTACAGAGATGACGACAACAACTCCAGAGATGACTACAACAACTCCAGAGATGACGACAACAACTCCAATCATGACAACAACTACTACAGAGATGACGACAACTACTACAGAGATGACGACAACAACTCCAGAGATGACGACAACAACTCCAGAGATGACGACAACAACTCCAGAGATGACGACAACTACTACAGAGATGACGACAACAACTCCAGAGATGACGACAACTACTACAGAGATGACGACAACAACTCCAGAGATGACGACAACAACTCCAGAGATGACGACAACTACTACAGAGATGACGACAACAACTCCAGAGATGACGACAACTACTACAGAGATGACGACAACAACTCCAGAGATGACGACAACAACTACAGAGATGACGACAACAACTCCAGAGATGACGACAACAACTCCAGAGATGACGACAACAACTCCAGAGATGACGACAACAACTACAGAGATGACAACTACTACAGAGATGACGACAACTACTACAGAGATGACGACAACAACTCCAGAGATGACGACAACAACTACAGAGATGACGACAACAACTCCAGAGATGACGACAACTACTACAGAGATGACGACAACAACTACAGAGATGACGACAACTACTACAGAGATGACGACAACAACTCCAGAGATGACGACAACAACTCCAGAGATGACGACAACTACTACAGAGATGACGACAACAACTCCAGAGATGACGACAACTACTACAGAGATGACGACAACAACTCCAATCATGACGACAACAACTACAGAGATGACGACAACAACTCCAATCATGACAACTACTACAGAGATGACGACAACAACTCCAATCATGACGACAACTACAGAGATGACGACAACAACTCCAATCATGACGACAACTACTACAGAGATGACGACAACTACAGAGATGACGACAACAACTACAGAGATGACGACAACTCCAATCATGACGACAACTACTACAGAGATGACGACAACAACTCCAATCATGACGACAACTACTCCAGAGATGACGACAACTACTCCAATCATGACGACAACTACTACAGAGATGACGACAACAACTCCAGAGATGACTACAACAACTCCAGAGATGACGACAACAACTCCAATCATGACAACAACTACTACAGAGATGACGACAACAACTCCAGAGATGACGACAACAACTCCAGAGATGACGACAACAACTCCAGAGATGACGACAACTACTACAGAGATGACGACAACAACTCCAGAGATGACGACAACTACTACAGAGATGACGACAACAACTCCAGAGATGACGACAACAACTACAGAGATGACGACAACAACTCCAGAGATGACGACAACAACTACAGAGATGACGACAACAACTCCAGAGATGACGACAACAACTCCAGAGATGACGACAACAACTACAGAGATGACAACTACTACAGAGATGACGACAACTACTACAGAGATGACGACAACAACTCCAGAGATGACGACAACAACTACAGAGATGACGACAACAACTCCAGAGATGACGACAACTACTACAGAGATGACGACAACAACTCCAGAGATGACGACAACTACTACAGAGATGACGACAACAACTCCAATCATGACGACAACAACTACAGAGATGACGACAACAACTCCAATCATGACAACTACTACAGAGATGACGACAACAACTCCAATCATGACGACAACTACAGAGATGACGACAACAACTCCAATCATGACGACAACTACTACAGAGATGACGACAACTACAGAGATGACGACAACAACTACAGAGATGACGACAACTCCAATCATGACGACAACTACTACAGAGATGACGACAACAACTCCAATCATGACGACAACTACTCCAGAGATGACGACAACTACTCCAATCATGACGACAACTACTACAGAGATGACGACAACAACTACAGAGATGACGACAACAACTACAGAGATGACGACAACTCCAATCATGACGACAACTACTACAGAGATGACGACAACTACTACAGAGATGACGACAACAACTCCAATCATGACCACAACTACTCCAGAGATGACGACAACAACTCCAGAGATGACGACAACAACTACAGAGATGACGACAACAACTCCAATCATGACGACAACAACTCCAATCATGACGACAACAACTCCAATCATGACGACAACTACAGAGATGACGACAACTACAGAGATGACGACCACAACTCCAGAGATGACGACAACAACTACAGAGATGACGACAACAACTCCAATCATGACGACAACAACTACAGAGATGACGACAACAACTCCAATCATGACGACAACTACTACAGAGATGACGACAACAACTCCAATCATGACGACAACTACTACAGAGATGACGACAACAACTCCAATCATGACGACAACTACTACAGAGATGACGACAACAACTCCAATCATGACGACAACTACTACAGAGATGACGACAACTACAGAGATGACGACAACAACTCCAATCATGACGACAACAACTACAGAGATGACGACAACTCCAATCATGACGACAACTACTACAGAGATGACGACAACAACTCCAATCATGACGACAACTACTACAGAGATGACGACAACAACTCCAATCATGACAACTACTACAGAGATGACGACAACAACTCCAGAGACGACGACAACAACTACAGAGATGACGACAACAACTCCAATCATGACGACAACTACTACAGAGATGACGACAACAACTCCAATCATGACGACAACTACTACAGAGATGACGACAACAACTCCAGAGATGACGACAACAACTACAGAGATGACGACAACAACTCCAATCATGACGACAACTACTACAGAGATGACAACAACTCCAGAGACGACGACAACAACTACAGAGACGACGACAACTACTACAGAGATGACGACAACAACTCCAATCATGACAACAACTACAGAGATGACGACAACAACTCCAATCATGACGACAACAACTACAGAGATGACAACAACTCCAATCATGACGACAACTACTACAGAGATGACGACAACAACTCCAATCATGACGACAACTACTACAGAGATGACGACAACAACTCCAATCATGACGACAACTACTACAGAGATGACGACAACAACTCCAATCATGACGACAACTACTACAGAGATGACGACAACTACAGAGATGACGACAACAACTCCAATCATGACGACAACAACTACAGAGATGACGACAACTCCAATCATGACGACAACTACTACAGAGATGACGACAACAACTCCAATCATGACAACTACTACAGAGATGACGACAACAACTCCAGAGACGACGACAACAACTACAGAGATGACGACAACAACTCCAATCATGACGACAACTACTACAGAGATGACGACAACAACTCCAGTCATGACGACAACAACTCCAATCATGACAACTACTACAGAGATGACGACAACAACTCCAATCATGACGACAACTACTACAGAGATGACGACAACAACTCCAATCATGACGACAACTACTACAGAGATGACGACAACAACTCCAGAGACGACGACAACAACTACAGAGATGACGACAACAACTCCAATCATGACGACAACTACTACAGAGATGACGACAACAACTCCAATCATGACAACAACTACAGAGATGACGACAACAACTCCAATCATGACAACAACTACTACAGAGATGACGACAACAACTCCAGAGACGACGACAACAACTACAGAGATGACGACAACAACTCCAGAGACGACGACAACTACTACAGAGATGACGACAACTACTCCCCCACCTATAGAGAGAGACACAACTGTTGAAACTCTTCAGGTAAGACGAAGACATTTTAAGATGGGGTTACATTGTGATTTTCATTACATTTTCGGGACAATATTGACACACATTTTAATCCCAGAATAGTTTAAAAATCATGCAGAGTTTTGGCTCCTCTGTGCGTCTGAGTCATGCAGTGTAGATATGAGTGGTCACATGCTCATGATAAGCGCATGATGACCTGGTGACCACATAGTAGCAGGGACAATAGACATGTTTGATGTCTCCAGTGAGTCATATCAGACGTGTTTGATGTCTCCGCTGAGACGTATCAGATGTGTTTGGTTTGATAGTCGACTCATGACAGATATCAAAGTTTGCTAAAAGCCTCTGACTTTAAATACAGCAGAATTAAATTTAGCATCACCAACAGTTGCATAAGTATTTTTATGATTTGAGAGTTTAAATGCACTGTATGAATAGATAACGATGCCAAACGTGCACACAGCTCTACACACGCCCCTCCTCGGGCTCCTGTCCCTCGTACAGTGTGAGGTCAGCGAGTACGACCATCGCTCCATACAGTGTGAGGTCAGCAAGTACGACCATCGCTCCATACAGTGTGAGGTCAGCAAGTACGACCATCGCTCTGTATAGTGCGTGCGCACCCTGCCGTGAGCTTGGGGTCTCTTAGTGTGCACCTGAATCTAATACAGTCTTTTTCCAAATTATTTGGTCGTCTTAAAGCTGCAGCGTCCAGCAGCAGGTCGTGAGTTTTGATTGGCTGTGAAATTAAAGGGAATTATGTGATGAAAAGCCGCAAATACGAAGCCAAAACGAGCTACAAGCTTTTTTTTATGTGAATGAATGATTGATTTCGCGCTGCCACACTTGTCTTGTTAGAAATGAATCGAGAAGCTGTGACGTCGCTCCTCGTGTGTCGAGCCCATAAGCTCAGCTTAGAGGTAGAAAGTGCTACTTGATTCAAAACCTATAATTAAAGCTACGCTGCAGTACATTTCAAACAAATTAATGAACAAAAACAGAAGCCCTCATTTCATTACATTAAATATGCCTTAATAATCAAAGTCTTAAATTTGAGCGCACTCGCCTATCCACAGATCTGACTTGTAACACAGCCTAATTGCAGGAAGTGGCCTGCTAGCCTCCCTGGGGATGTTACTGCAAAGGTTTAAGCAACTGCCTGAATCTTCTTATACATTATCACAAACTCAGTCATGCATCTTGTAAAGCAGAGGCACATCACCTGGGATGTTCCGCTGTGTGGCTTTAAGGGGAGAAATCTAACAAATGTACAACAAAATGCAAACATACTGTTCCTTTCTAATTGTGTTGTTCGTGTTTCAGACTCCTGTTAACAGTGATGGTTGTGGGACCACTGAGTTCTGTGCGAGGGAACCATCCAGTTGTAATCCTGCAGATCCCGCCTCATGCTTTTACGCTGGAGCAAGAAGAGAAGGTGGTCGTAACTTTCGAATTAACCTGTCTGGAGATTCTGACGGGTATATTGGCTGCGCTCTACGACCTTCAAGTGTAAGTCAACACAGCATAAACACAAAAAGAACACGATCCAACACCAAATACCTACTACATGCCACTGTAACCCTAAAGCAGGATAATCCCAGCCTTCAAGCCACAATGTCTTAAACACAACATGGCACAATGACACTACCATTTACTAAACGTTACAATAAAATAAGCTATTTTATCTTTTTTGTTCTTACAGGGGGGAAATGAAGTTATATACATCTGCGCTAATAACAGAGGCAACCTTAGGATGCTCACAGGTGATATAACGCCAAATGGAATAGTCTTAAATGAGGTGAGTTAAACACGAAAAAAACTTTTTGGTAACTGAAACATGTTGTTTATTGTAGTTCTGTTATTTTCAACTTTTACTGATAATACAGCTACAGTTCACACGACTGCCATGACAAAAGGGCGAATCTGGATTTTAATATTGTCAATGTTTGATATGCAAAATGTTTAAAACAAAAAAGCTGATTAAAAATAAAAATGCTATAAACCTTTTACATTTGTCACTTAGTTTCGGATTAAAAGACATATCCAAACTATAAAACTCACAATAACATGAACTGTGTGCTCCATAGCTGTCTGTCGGTCGTGTGCGAGGTAGAATAAATGGAAGACGGATTCAATGCGCCTTTTCTGCCACTCTCCTTGATTCTACGGCCACAAGAGCCAAAAGAGGAGCCGATACCACATACGGCTTTTCTGTTGTAAATGGAACATACGATCCTGGTAAGACCTTACACACATTTGTGACATTACAACACACACAAGTTCAACACTGAGCTGGAGCAGGTCAGAATCTACTGCCTTTATAACTGTCAGAATATAGATGCTTTGACCTGGTTTATGGTCCTCATCTTTGCAAAGTGCCTTCAGTCAGACCAAATAAACTATGGAATTATAGTTCGTAATAATAATGAATGCATTAGGCTGTTGATGCAAAGTTCTTTTCATTATTCATTCACTCCACATTTACTATTGCAACCAAACATGCTTAGCTTTTCAGAACAGATAACTGAAGGTATGGGCTAACTGCTGCCATTCCTGTAAAGAAGATCAGATTACACATTTGACAAATTTTTCTTTTTTTATTAACTGTCTATTTCTTCTCTTCTTATGCTGAGTTCACACTTGTTTGTCTTGTTTGGTCTTGTACTGGTTTTCGTCCAGTGTAATTCTGATGAGGACTTGGTTGGTCCTGTTCTACTCCTGGTTTAGTTTATTCATACCTGTTAAATGTTAATGTGTTAATGTGTTGCCATTTATTTTTATTGCTCTAACTATAATTCAGTTTAAACATTGTGGTTGCTTGGTCATCTGCTCCCGTGTGCAACCAGAAGGTCCAATTATGAACTTTTTCTCTCACAGATACAAACCAAGTTGGTCTGCAGAACAGAAGGGTCAGGGCAGAGGATGTGGATATTTCACAACCTTCTCAAAACGTCAACAACTTAGTCACGACCCCCCTCCCCATGACGACTACTCCTCCCCCAACGATGACTCCCACTGTCACCACAACCACCACCACCACCGTCAGCACTACAGGTGCTGCCACCTCCACACAGCGCTCAGTGTGCACAGGTAAGCACTTAGTGTAAACATTTGACTTAAACCTAATAATTGTATAACTTTTATTGACTTTGAATTACCACTGTTGCATTAATATCTACATGGATTAGAATCTTATTGTAAACTGGCACTATGTAACTTTTCTATTTTCACAAAACCTCACATTTAAATGTTTAACTTTTCTTGGTCTTTTTCCTGTAATTTTTGCTTATTCAGTTTCTTATTGCACTGTGTTCTCCACTGGCAGATTTTCATGATCAAAATTTGAAACAAAATATTGAAACCAAACGATCAAAATACCTTTAAATGATACTGACTTTTCTCACTCGCTGAATAATTTGAAACTAGTAAAAAGCACTTTCTGAATATTTCATCTTACCTTGAAAACATTAAGCACATCGTCACAATCACCATGTCGAAGTTGGGACTAAACCAGGACCAAACCAGGACTAAATCAGGACTAAACCTGGAAATGTAACATGAGTTTTGCAATGAACATCTGGATTTCCTTGCTGTGTTTGCAGGTCTGGTGATCGTTTTGGGCATCTTGAGTTCACTGTGGCTTTGATGGACCAAAAACCTCCTCCTCACCTCTAGTCATAAATACATAAAGTATGCATATTTTTTTCTTGCCACATAAATATGAAGGAGATGGGCAATAGGGAACATATTTTAGACCCTACAACTTACAAATGTGAACAAATTAAATTATTTAATAGGAATCTTACATTTTACGAAAAAAAAAAACAAAACATAGATGGTTGCTTGTTATTTCCATAGAATGTTTATGTAAATGGACAAAGCTAAGCTGTAAATAGAAAGTGATCATGGGTGCACTTCCTGCTCCATCAACTCTGCTCCAGTTCACTTTCTGTGTATAAACTGTGTCCTCTCTCTGTCTCTGCTGCTTCAGACTCATTCTGGTCTTAAATGTTCGTATTAACCCTCTACATGATCCTGGGGTTTTTATTTCACTATTGTGTCTGTAAATCAAGATATGAACATTAATAACAGACAAATCAGGCGCTTTCTTTCCCTGAGGTTGCTTACCTTCAACAGCCTCACTCAAGGTCAGAATTCCTGATATGCAACTGGACTCCAAATTAGCCGCTATACCTGCTCAAGCCTCAATGAGCTTCATTTGGAGCCGAACGCTGTGGTGACGTCACACTCAGTCACTTCTTTATACATGCAGTCTATGGTTATTCTACAGCACATGACAAACTCAAGGCCCAATGCCACGTCATTTTATGTGGCCCACGACAAAGTAAATTAAAAGGTCTGACTGTCAAAATATCAGTTTCAGGAGATACAGTTACACAGACATTTTTTCATATCTATGCAAATCCATATGCAATATTTGTAACTTGAATAAGTAATAAACATAGAAATAGTTTATTAACAAGGGTAAAAAGTAGTTGCATTTATTTTACATGACATTTGGTTACATTTATCTTACAGTTACATCTGGCCCTTTGACAGCAACCAATGTGTTGATGTGAAAATGTGTTTTACGCCCTGTTCTACAGTTTGTCACACAAAGCTATTTATTTTGCACATGCATTTTCATTACATTGCTTTTTTGACAGTGAAATGACGCCCATGGTATATTTATATTTTTGTTCACCTATGAATGATGAAGTATTTTTATGAAGCCTTGTCTGGCTGATGATACAGAAAATACAGATTAATATGTAAACTATTTCTTGTTTCAACTGAACTTCCTTCGTGATCAATAAAGTATCTATGTATCCAGCTATCGATCTCAATGATTTTTTAAGGCTGAATAAATGAATTAATAGAAACAACTAAACCTTCTATAAATGTGTAAATGAGTTCAATGTAAATATGCCGGAGACAGCACAATAACTAAATGTACTTCTTGGTCCTAAGGCAGGTCATCAAAGCAGGTAAACACTGAACATACATCATCACATCAGTGATATAATAAGGATAGACAGAATGTGTGTTCTGTTGCCATATCAAATGCGGCGGCCATTTTGAGAGTGGAGCAAGAGCAAAACAGATTGAAAATAACATAGGATCAGGTGTTGGACATACAGTGAGGCAGTACTGATGTCAGACTGAAGGGGGCGACGCCTCTGAACCTGTCCAAATCAGTGTCTCAGGTAAATGCCATGAACATGTACTGAGGCAAATAAATATTTGAACACCCTGTGATTTTGCAAGTTCTCCCACTTAGAAATCATGGAGGAGTCTGAAATGTTCATCTCAGGTCCATGTTCACTGTGAGAGACAATCAAAAAAAATCTGGAAATCACATTGTATGATTTTTTAAAAAATAATTTATTTGTATGTTACTGGTGCAAATAAGTATTTAAACACCTGACAAAATCAATGTTAATATTTGGTACAGTAGCCTTTGTTTGCAATTACAGAGGTCAATTGTTTCCTGTAGTTTTTCTCCAGTTTGTTCACACTGCAGGATTCTGGCCCACTCCTCCACAGATCTTCTCTAGATCAGTCAGGTTTCTGAGCTGTCCCTGAGAAACACGGAGTTTGAGCTCCCTCCAAAGATTTTCTATTGGGTTTAGGTCTGGAGACTGGCTAGGCCACTTCAGAACCTTGATATGCTTCTTACGGAGCCACTCCTTGGTTATCGTGGCTGTGCTTCAGGTCATTGTCATGTTGGAAGACCCAGCCATGACCCATCTTCAATGCTCTAACTGAGGGAAGGAGGTTGCTCCCCAAAATCTCACAATACATGGCCCATACATGGCGTTCAAATACTTATTTGCCTCACTGTATAATGGTTTATTTATGGTCCTAATAATGCAGGAACTCTACCCGTCTGAAAAATTTTCTTTTCCACCTTAAAAATACTGCACTGGTCTATGTGTTTTATACAGAATTAAACTGTGTGAATGCACCGCATGGACAGAAACTGACAATTATGTTTACATCACGCCTAGTACTATAAAAGAAGAATGTGTTACCTCGAATGGAACATTTTTTCATGATTTGTTCAATGCAGTTTGTTGATCACGGGCATTAGATAAAGTACAAATACAAAAATGTCAAATCATCAATCAAACTTTAATCAATCAAACTTTATTTCTATAGCACCTTCAACAACCAGAGGTGACCAAAGTGCTGTACACCATTAAAAGCAAAATAAAAAAACAATAAACATCATACAAATAGGTCAACAAAGCAAATTACACCATTAAAATAAAGGAATTGTCACAGGGCCACTCGGTGTTAAAAGCCGTTCTAAATAAGTAGGTCATTAATCATCATCATTATTAAGTATTAGAGCGAAGAGTCCCTGTTCATATTAGTTTTAGTTCCTGAGTACAATTCTTCACTCACACGTCTGCTCAAGTGGACGTTCTTTACTACAGGTTATGACAATCTCTCTATTCGAGCTCATGGCATCAAACGACACGAGAGCAACACCGGCTCGATTACAACCAATTTTTAAGAACTGGACAGTTTCTGAGGTGCTCTGAAAAAAGTATTCCAGTTTGTTTTTTGGTTTTTTACATTTAAAAAAAAAGGGGCACGCCAATTTAAAACTTTGAAAATGAAACAGGCATCCAGATAAACCTTAAATTCCAAATATTGTACTTAGAATGTTAGAATAATGATAATGTAAAGGCTTCTAATCTGGAGTTTTCTTCAACAGAGACTAGTTTATGTGTCTAAATACCATGAAGAGCATATCATGTACTTGCTGACCCTGCACGTTTAAAAAAATAATAAAAATAGTAAATGTTCTTTATATGTTTTTTTAAAGTCAAATTTGAATCAAAAGTTAGATTTACTTCAATTGTTCTACCACAGCTAATCATCACTACTGACTAAAACAGATAGAAGTTCACCCCCTGCTGGCTGATGTGAAAAATACATTCACACAAAAACACTACAAAATAGCCACACTCACGCACACTCACACATACACACACACCACATTCATTTTAGCTTCAGAGATTTGGTGAGGTCAGGCATTGACAACACCCATAGTAGATACTTTGACATCATTTTTGGTTATTATTTCTGTAATTATTGGGCCGGGACGATCGTTATAATCGAAAACTGTCCCAAAGTTCACTGACTTCTTTGCCCGCACAAATAAAATTGGGTAATTTTGAAGTGTCAAAAGGCCAAAAGGTGGAGCCATTAGTCAAACACAAAGGCGTGACTGTTCTTTCTCTTGGATTTTACTCATGTGTCATGTGTTTTTATGCCCTGCCCAAGTGTAGCTTATCTCACCTTTCCACCTATCATCTGATGCATTGATCCAAGTCCAAAATTCACTAAGTAATCTGGTCTCAGGAACCAGACGAGCAGGTTTTGGAAGGTTCTAGTCAGACAGAGGAATGTAGCTCCCCCATTTCTCATATGTTGTGCAAACATTTGCACAATCGATTCGGTCCATTTAAAGCATGACTTTGCTCATTTCTGGGTATTGATAATAAAGATTTGTTACATCCAGAACCTGCGTAACGGGTATTTTCAGAGAGATTTTGTGTACGATGGGTTTGGTTTGTGTGACGTCACTGCATTCAAAATTACTCATAGTTTCAAATTCAGGCAGAGGACAAGTGACGTATCTATAGTGTCAACATAATCGCTCAAATGACTGGCCCTATTCACATTAAACCAAAAATGGCAGACTGTTGAATCATTAAATAATAAATAACTTCACATTTATTTGTTCGAGTTGAGGAAGTGTCTTTACTCCCAGTAAACGCAAAGCAGCCAAGGCAAAAGCAAGCAAAGTTTATTTGTACAGCACAATTCATACGAAGTAATTCAAAGTGTTTTACAGAATAAGAATGACATTAAAATCACACAAATCAAAACATGAATAATCAAAAAATAATCATAAGAGTGCAGAATAAAACCCTTTCAGTCGTATGCACAGCTGAACAGAACTGTTTTGTGCCTGGATTTAAACATTGTCAAAGTCGAGGCCTGTCTCACATCTTCAGGAATGTTCTGGGTTTTAGCTACAGAAACCTGAAACACTGATTCCTCATGTTTAGTCCTGACTCTGGCAGCAGCAGGAGGCCTGTCCCTGAAGTCCTCAGTGTGCGAGATGGTTCATATGGAACCAACATGTGGGAGATGTTCTTTGGCGCTGGTCCATGGAGACTTGTTCACACAGAGCTGCTTTAAAGTCTAATCTCTGAGCACAGGACACATGTGCTCGTACTTCCTGGTTCTAGTCCTGACCCCAGCAGCAGTGTTCTGGATATTCTGGATGTTCTGGATATTCTGTTCTGTGTTAAGGCTCGTTTGGAGAGGCCAGTGAGCAGGAAGTTACAGTCATCTAACCTACTGGACACAAATGCAGGATAAGTCTCTCTGAGTCTGGTTTTGACAGTTTACCTTTGATTTTTGACATGTTTTTGGATGTAAAAAGCTGCAGATATTACTGATTTGATGTGGCTATTAAAGTTCAAGCCGAGTCCATTATTACCTCTAGATTTCTGGCCTGATTTGAAGGTTTTAGAGAGAGAGAGACTGGAGGTGATACTGACATTTTCTCTATATTTTTGTGACTTGAGTCTTGTCTGAGTTTATCTGGAGAAAGTTGTTTTGCCCTGAACGCTTCCCTGGGGAGGTGTTCTGGGCATGTCCCACCAGGAGGAGGCCCCGGGGAAGACCCAGGACACACTGGAAAGACTATGTCCCGCGGCTGGCCTGGGAACGCCTTGGGGTCCCACCGGAGGAGCTGGAGGAGTGTCTGGGGTGAGGGAAATCTGGGAGTCCCTGCTTAGACTGCTGCTCCCGCGACCCGGCCCCCGATAAGCGGAAGAAAATGGATGGATGGAAGTTGTTTTGCATCCACACACTGATCTGTTGGATGCAGTGGCAGGGTGAATCCATCCATCCATGGGCAGAATGAAGACTGAGATTGCTTATGTTAATTTAAAAAAGCCTTTTGTTGGATGTGAACCATGTGGAAAGAACTACTTGTGACAATCCTAGACCATGGTTATACATATCAGCTTTACAAAGACATGACATGAGACTGTCCTTGTACCTTATCTTTGAAAATGTTTTTCTCTATTCTATCCGATTACTCCATTTTTCAGTATTTATAAAACTTGATCTCAGTTTCAGGCAGGTATATCCACCTCTGCTCAGTATCGCCATAAACACTTTTTAGCAATGTTTTTTTTAGTTACAGTGGTCCCTAGTTTGTCATATGTCACGGATAAGTGGAAGAAAATGGATGGATGGAAAAAACGTCTTTAATAAAACACGGCCAAGATTCAAATGCTGAATGCCATACTGTGGAACATCCCAGAGAAAGCAATAACATCTCCATGGAAACGAGAAGGTAGCAGGTAGCAACTAAGGCAATATACACTCACCTGAAGGATTATTAGGAACACCAGACTAATACGGTGTTTGACCTTTCGCCTTCAGAACTGCCTTAATTCTACTTGGCATTGATTCAACAAGGTGCTGATTCATTCTTTAGAAATGTTGGTCCATATTGAGGAGCATCTTGCAGTTGATGGAGATTTGTGGGATGCACATCCAGGGCATGAAGCTCCCATTCCACCACATCCCAAAGATGCTCTATCGGGTTGAGATCTGGTGACTGTGGGGGCCATTGTAGTACAGTGAACTCATTGTCATGTTCAAGAAACCAATTTGAAATGATTGGAGCTTTATGACATGAAGCATTATCCTGCTGGAAGTAGAGGAGGAGGATGGGCACATGGTTGTTATGAAGGGATGGACATGGTCAGAAACAATGTTCAGGTAGCCCGTGGCATTTAAACAATGCCCAATTGGCACTAAGGGACCTAAAGTGTGCCAAGAAAACATCCCCTACACCATTACACCACCACCAGCCTGCACAGTGGTAACAAGCCATGATGGATCCATGTTCTCAATCTGTTTATGCCAAATTCTGACTCTACCATTTGAATGTCTCAACATAAATCAAGACTCATCAGACCAGGCAACATTTTTCCAGTCTTCAACTGTCCAATTTTGGTGAGCTCGTGCAAATTATAGCCTCTTTTTCCTATTTGTAGTGGAGATGAGTGGTACCCGGTGGGGTCTTCTGCTGTTGTAGTCCATCCGCCTCAAGGTTGTGCGTGTTGTGGCTTCACAAATGCTTTGCTGCATTCCTCAGTTGTAACGAGTGGTTATTTCAGTCAACGTTGCTCTTCTATCAGCTTGAATCGCTTGGCCCATTCTCCTCTGACCTCTAGCATCAACAAGGCATTTTCGCCCACAGGACTGCCGCATACTGGATGTTTTTCCCTTTTCACTCCATTCTTTGTAAACCCTAGAAATGGTTGTGCATGAAAATCCCAGTAACTGAGCAGATTGTGAAAAACTCAGACCGGCCCGTCTGGCACCAACAACCATGCCACGCTCAAAATTGCTTAAATCACCTTTCTTTCCCATTCTGACATTCAGTTTGGAATTTGGGGTTTGTCTTGACCGGGACCACACCCCTAAATGCATTGAAGCAACTCCCATGTGATTGGTTGATTAGATAATAGCATTAAGGCGAAATTGAACAGGTGTTTCTAATAATCCTTTAGGTGAGTGTATTCTACTTTAGTGGTTTAGGTGATGCATCAATGGAGGTAAAAATGAGAGGTTCAACAAGGAAATTATGACCATCGCCATCTGTCTATATTATTGGTGTAAAGAATACTGTGATGGGATCTGAAACACACACATTTTCTTTTTGGAAAAGTAAAACAAAAAAACAAATGAAACAGAAGAGAAACAAGGGCACATGATATTTTTGCACATGACAGTCAATGGGTCATCTTAATATAGTTTGAATACCATCATCAAGATCCAAACAGAGATATTCATTTTTGTAAACAACGCCCATCCCAATCGCTAAGTTACATTTACTTGAGTACTTCCTTTTTAAAAAGTAGTTTTATGATACCATCGCTTTACTTCTCCTCGTGTAATTTATGTTTTTTGAACTGACAAAACCCAACCTGAGTAAGTGTTTGGGTTTATTGTAAATGAAATATTAGACAAGTCCATCAACTGTGTTTTACAACAACTGCACAGAAATACAAGTGAAAAGTGAAAATAGATATGATAAAGTTAAGAGCCACACCTCATTCCAACCCATCTTTTCTTTCATTTCTTGAAAGTGGCTCTGATCTCCAAACCTGTCAATATGCCACCTGACAATAGGCTGGGTTCACCTGACTTCAAAACACATTAAAATCCACCCTTTAAACTTGAGCTGCAGAACACAACTCTCCAGTGACTGCAGACGTAGTGCTCTCATAGTTTGGGCCTATGGTTAAAATTTCTGGGCCAATCCACAAACGAAACAAAAACCGACGCAAAGTTCTAAATTTTGTCAGTCAGCACCAATGGAACAGATCTCTTCAAAATGTGGGACAAACCACAAAGGCTTCATTTTTGTCATGAGAAAAGGATATTTAAGCCGTAAGTTAAATATGGAAATGTTGTTGACCCAAATACTGTGCAGCATTTGTGGGGGTTTTTTCAAAAATTTTGAATCTCCTGAGATTGTGAGATAATATTTGGTCATAAAACTTATACAACTCCATACAGAATGTTCCAAAGTATGGTTTTATCTTTCTATTTCCATGGAATCAGACATGTGCCTTTAGAAGAAAAAACAAAACATTTTGTCTTATAACAGAGCGGTGTAGTGGTTTAAGGCGTTGCACAGGTCTCATTAACAGGTTCAACACTTAGTTTGCCCTCTGATCTGAAGGTTGGCTCTTCAAATCTTACTCTCGACATAAACCAGATCCATGTCAGAGAGTGGTCAGATCCACTGACCCAGAGGTTGGTGGTGTGATTTTGGCTCCCACAAATGAATGTTGTTATTGTGTCCTTGGGCAAGACACTTAACCTCTCTCACCCCCAGTGTCTGTGTGCAGTGGTGCGTGAATGATGAGTGGTTCCTTTATGCGAAGTGCTTTGAGCCTTGAAGGTGGAAAAGTGCTGTATGAAAATGTGAATATTGACCATTTAACGTGTGAAGAAACAGGAAGAAGTTTATTTAAAGAGGTTAGTGCACTTCCTGATTCAACGGGAGGATGGTAATGATGCAGATCATTAAACAGTCACATGTCACATGTAAGTAGAGGATCACTCCCAAAACTATGAATCACCTCCACAGAATGTACAATGAATTTAGAAACAAGAAGAACCAGAACAAACCCAGTATTAAACACATTTGATTGGCTCATGTACCTGATGTACTTGATTAACACATGACATAACAGTTTTGGAAACTGGAGTCATGTTCAATAAACGGTGAGAAAAGATGGTTTGGAATGAGGTGTGGCTCTTATCTTCATCATATCTATTTTCAGTTGCATTTCCGTACAGTTGTTTTCAAACACAGTTGGTGAATTTGTCTAATATTATTACAATAAATTAATCTTGGGTAGAGAAGACAAAAATAGCACTCTTGTTATATTTGAAGAAACGGTGCCAGAAACACAAATGCTGATAATGTGACATGATGGACTTGTAGACTTACTTGAAGTGGGACAAGTGACCCAGACGTTTACTCAGGTTAGATTTTGTAAAAAACATTCAGTACAGGACTAGAAGTAAAGCGATGGTATCACAAAAGTACTTTTAAAAAATAACATACTCAAGTAAATGTAACTTAGCGATTGCAATGAGCATTATTAACCTCCTCCAGGTTTGTTTTTTGGGTTTTTGTGAGTTGTTCCTGCAGGAGGAGAGTCTGAGGACAGGGGGCGCTCTGGAACAGTTCTCCATTTGCTTGTTTTCTATGAACATTGATTAATCTGTCTGTTATTGACCATATTGACTGAGTCTGTTTCACTTTAGAATGTTATAACTTCCTTCTGGTTAAATCAGTGATCCTGTTAAACCCTTAGAGGAAACTGCCTGGTGATTTTGGGCTTTAACCTTCCTCAGGAATCAGAGCGACCCAAACGTTGTATTAATAAAAGTGAACCAAGAGTGAGACAGTGTGCGGGGGTCTTCTTAAAACCTTTCGGTCAAGTGCCTCTTCTCCAATGTCCCTGTTGCCCAGTCAGGTGTGCAGAGTCTACACAGAAACGGGCTTTACAGAAATCATGAAAAAGAGAGCCCAAGTGCTCTCATTGGGTCCCCCTGTATAAATAAAGATAAATAAAATTTAGTTAAATTGATTTGAACATATTGTAGGCAAAGCCAGACATTTTTGGTTAGAGGAGATGAGGTTTTGTGTGTGGGTTAATTTAGAACCTAACAACAGAGAGCACCCCCGCCCCGCCAAACATGTTTGTTTAGCTAATTTAAATCTTTAAACCTATAAAACCCAATACAGATGCTTTATTTTACTGTAGTCTCACACTGAGGTTGCCATTTGATCATTTTCAGTCGAAACTGGATGTGTTATTAAAGTGAGGAAAAATCTTTGGGGGAGTTAAGGGGGAACACATTGGCCATTCAAGGGGAGGCTAGTGCCCCCTTAAACCCCCCCCTGTCGCCGCCCCAAAGCAAAACCAAGCAGGTGTCAAACCCTCCACCAGATAAGCATACATAGTTCACCTTAAAATATCGCCCTAGTTTTCTATCGGACATGTTTTCGCTCATGGTGTCAATCTTGTTTAGCATATTTGTTCGTCGTAATCGCTCTAATCTTCGGACATGGGCACTCGTCCAGAGATAACCAGGAGACACAAATCTGATTATGGCTGATTGACAGCTGGAGCTTTAACCTGAGGTGAACCAAGAACTAGTTTCGTAAAAGTGTTTTGATAAACCAGTTTAACTGATTGTACTGATGCAGTGTTTGTGCCACTCACACTCTGCACAATACTCGTAACGAGTACGTAAATATTCAGCAAGACATTCCACGTTCCTCCCATTATGCAGTAAATATGAAATGAAAGTTTACACAAGTAGAATAATACAATAGTGTTTTGAGGATTAGTAATCATCAAAAGAAATAAATGAATTGCATTCTGAGAGCGATATTGGAATGTATTTTCTATACATCAAAATAACACGTTTGTAGTTAATAGTAGGGATTGGCTGAAATTGATTCTTTATTGCTGATATTTGGCCTGCTGTTGTGGCGAATACCAATATTTAGCTTTTAAAATCCACAGCCAGACCCACAAATTTATCTAAGGCTGAAATAAAGATCACTGATTACCTTTTCCCTTTTGTAAAAATAACAAAATATATTTCATTGGGATATAACATGATATTTTTTTCTTTTACATTTTTGTGTCACATACAGCGATATACCGCTCTTCTAATTCCAATTTTACTCATGAGTGTATTCAAAAAGACAAGTCTGACACACTGAGACAATCTGGGAGTTTCTATAATACCTTAAGTCCAAGGTTCAATCACTACATTGAAAATTGTCATGGCAACATTTGTGGATTTTTCTTTTGGATATTTCTGATGAAAATACCAACAAAAAACAAAAAACCCTTAACCTTGTGAACGTTTTGATATTCACTGAATCTGAAGTGATGTATGCCACATGTCAAATATATGATATTACGGCTCCGTCTGTGTCTCAACTTGTCTGTTTTACAAATGGCCAAGGAGTGGTCCAGTGGAAACCCAACTGCACAATGGAGATACTGAGTCAAACAGAACAGATACCGCACAATTGGACAAACCAGTTCTGGCCCATTGTCACGAGTGTTCTAGGTGGTTTCAGATGTCACTTGTGTTATTATTATCAACTAGCGGCCAGGTGCACAGGGCTGTTATAGAGCTCAGCGTTTTTAAGCCTTTTACTTTACAGGATTACTAAGTGCCCGCAAATGTAAACCAAAACTATAACAGGAGTGTGCCACATTTTAAAGGGGGTGATTTCTGGTCACTGTGCCAAATTTTTTCCCACGTTTTTGAGCAAAATGTGGTTTGCCCAAGTACAGATATATTGTATAAGCAGCTCTTGATGTGAAAATTAAAAAAATGTGTAATGTCCATATCCAATTACAGAGTTTTATTGTGAGATGATCAAGAAGAGTCTTTTAGAATGATAGTTTCTGTTAGCTTTACAGTGTCTGCAAAACTCCGGTCTAGTCTCTGTGAATAATTAGGATGCTCAGAATGCTTATGATAAATGAGGAATAACTTTGGACCACTGCAAACTGTTTAAAATCTAGTTTAATGTAATAAAATAAAATAAAATTAATGAGAGCCCTGCGTTCTGTCTGCATCTGATTATAAAGCATTTTTATTGTTCATGAACCAGGAAGTTACACTAGTGCACTGATTCAACACTGCAAAATGTTTCAAAATGAACTCATTTGGTTTTCAATACTGTACTAAAAAATATCGATATGAGAATCATTTATGTTTTCATAACATAAACCAGTCATAAATTGCCGAGTAACACGTTTACATACTGACCACTGCGCTAACCTGTGGAGCTGAAAAAAGTCACTGGTTTGCTATTAATATGGAATTCCTATGGCTGTTCTAAACTACTTTCAAGGTCTTATCTGTGAATAGGAAAAGTTAAAACTAAAACAGGAGAGATCGTGAATTTGTAGCTATAACTAAATATTTACTTACTCGTTATCAGATGTAATTCTGTAAAGTTAATACCCAGTTTAGACTTTAGACTTAATGTAAACCGCCTAATTAAAGAATTCATGTTTATGAGGACCGCCGCACACATCGTCTGCTCCCACCAACTACCACCTTGGAAAATATTTATCATTTTGAATTATATCAGTTCTGAACAAGGCAAAGTCTAAACCAGGATTACATAAAATATTACCAAACCATGACCACAGCTATTTTTAAACTTCTCAACCACAACTGCTACCAAGAAATTATTAATTTGCGTAGCACCAGATCTAAACCAGGTCTAAACCAGACTTGGTGTTAATCCCTGCTGTAATCCTAATTTATGACACAACGGAAAGTTTATTAATTGTTTTGGATCGTTATTAGTTATTACATCAGTAACGATTCCTCCCAGGGCACACAAGGCAGTTAACAGATACCTAAACACACAAATTAACTTTAAAAAAAAACTTGTTTAACATCAAATTCCCGCTTTTAAATATTGATGTAAATGTAGAAATGTTACGGGTGCACCTTTGGGAAAAATAATACCTACTAAATCTTTACCGCTACCCGGAAATGAGGAAATCAAAGTCATATTACAGTAACAATGCAATGTTATCTCAGAAATGTGTTGGTTTGAAACGTCTGAAGCGGGTCGATGCTCCGCCTCCTCAGCATCATGTTTCCACACACACCTGGGTTTTCCCTCCTCCTTTGTTTAAATAGTGGCATCGAGTGAACAGGTGAGCATCACATAGACAAGAGCTGGACTAACAAGACCGGACACACATCAAGGCGAGACACAAGCGCAGGTAAGTCATTTTCATTACTATGATTAGAATTACATACATTTTCATTACACATCTGTTTTTGTTTTATTTAAGATACTAATATTACATACACAATTTTGTTTATCTGTACATTTGAACATTTTATTCATGTGTAAGTGTACGTATAAAACTATAGTATTAAAAATGCTTCAATCTGTTAAGTATATTTTACACTGAAGTCAATCGCTCATTATGTCAAGTGAAGCAGAGGAATGACATTGACTAACATGAAAAAAGTATGTTCATAACTGATTAAAATGACACTCAATTCATTTTTGATTTACTTTTTTTTACTTTTATCTTATTTGTAGTACTTATTTAGTTTTTTAGTTTGTGAAAGCATTTTGTTAATCTTTCCCTCATGTCTGGAACACGTCATAACAAGGATGACATTTGAAAGTCATTGTTGTAATTAGTTAACTGATGCCATCATGTGAATATAATTGTATGTGTAGAATTATTTGGTTAACTTTGGAGCTAATTGTCTATTGAGATCATAAATGTTTGAAGAGACCACACCTTGAAGCACCTGTCACTATAGAACACCTTTATGAACGACCTATATCCTCCTGTGCCGCCGCCATATTTACACAGCAATGATATCTGATATTAGGTCTTGTTTATTCAAGTCAAAGTCCTGAATAGGATTAGCAAGCAAACAGTTTAAAAGGTTCACCTCAGCAGGTTAAACGCTGACTATTCACTCATTTTAAAAAGAAACAAGTTTATCTTCACTATTTTAAAACATTCTATTTCCTGTGTCCTTATTTATGACAAACATGTTCAAATCAAAATTATACACTATTACAAAATTATATCATGTATAAACTGTTTATATTTCCGTTTTGTATATTGTTTCACAAGCTAATCATCTGATGACACTTTGGGCTGCCAGATTCTAAAAATCACTCTAAAATATACCCTTAAGGGCTGTCTACAATACGATCCGTCTTCAGTAGATGAAAGCTGATGGTATCTTTGGTTCAGTTTGGATTCAAATGCATCATTACCTGAGATTTTGTTACGCTCTGAAGAGATCTGTCATTTACAGGAAGATGCTGACATGTGATAGGCGACTTACTGACTGCGTGAGAAAATGTATTTAGATAACATCTTTGGTGTGGCTTATTCTGATTGTATTTCTATTTAGTCAAATCCTAGAAACCAAATATTGACGCTAAAAATGTCACTTGTTTAGGAGATCTGACCAAAGTAAAGACCAAAGATAAGACTCTGTCCTCTGTTTAATAATAACATTTTCTGGTTATATTTTCAACAGAAATGAAGTTCAACCCTGCTCCCATCGTCCTCTTGGTGGCGCTGTCCTGGATGTCTGCCCAGATCAGTGTAACCACACCAACAACAACCGCAACAACCATGAACACGACCACAATGATGAACATGAACACGACTATGACCCCGACCATGAACATGACCACGGCTATGACCCCGACCATGAACATGACCACGACTATGACCCCGACCATGAACATGACCACGACTATGACCCCGACCATGAACATGACCACGACTATGACCCCGACCATGAACATGACCACGACTATGACCCCGACCATGAACACGACGATGAACATGAACACGACCACAACTATGACCCCGACCATGAACACGACCACGATGATGAACATGAACACGACCATGATGATGAACATGAACACGACCACAACTATGACCCCGACCATGAACACGACCACGATGATGAACACGACCATGATGATGAACATGAACACGACCACGACTATGACCCCGACCATGAACACAACCATGAACATGACCACGATGATGAACACGACCACGACTATGACCCCGACCATGAACACGACCATGAACATGAACACGACCACGATGATGAACATGAACACGACCATGAACACGACCATGAACACGACAACGACAACTGTGGCTAGCAATACAACAATGGCGCCAACTAGCAACAACGGAACAACTGCGATGGCAATGAACACAACCACAAACAATGCTACCACGATGGAGTCAAACATGACAACAGCAACTACTACTGCTCCCCCAATTGTGGCCAACACAGAAGTCACGGAACTTCCGGTAAGACAAAAAAACATATAGAACAAGGCAGGGCAAATTTATTTTACAGCACAATTGGTACACAAAGTAATTCAAAATGATTTACAGAACAAGAAAGACATTAAAATCACAATACAACAAATCAAAACATAGAAAAAATCATCATAAAAGTAACATTAAGAGGCAGGATAAAACCCTTTCAGTCGTATGCACAGCAAATCAGAACCATTTGAGCCTGGATTTAAACATCGTCAAAGTCGAGGCTTGTCTCACATCTTCAGGAAGGATGTTCCAGGTTTCCAGGTTTTAGCTGCATAAAACTGCAATGCTGATTCCCCTGGTTTCTTCCTGGTTTCATCCTAGTTTTGTCCAAGACACATGTGTGAAGTACTTCCGGGTTCTAGTCAGGACCCGAGCAGCAGCGAACACACAAAAAAACAAAACTGACTTCATATTACTTAGGTGACTACATACATTAGAATATTTGCTTTGCCTGAAAGGAGTGGTTAGCTCATCATTATCTAATTAAATAGAAAACCAAATCACTCAATAATTGTACCAGCAATTTGGTGGATTTCAATAGAGTGGTATGACATCATAGAGTCGTATGATGTCACCCACCCTGAACAGAAAAGGGCAAAACTGGTTTAACATCACATATTAACTGCCTTAAAGCTTTGCACACATCTTAGCAAAAATATGACTAAACTGTGACCAAGCCCATCTAAACATGGACTAGACCATGACTAAAACAAGGACTAGAACTGGACCAAACCAGTTTAAACCAGTTGAAGAGTGAACACTTAAATTACTAAAAGGTCTATTACTATGTTGCACTGAAGTTCCCGGTTTGTGTGGTTGATAACGTTTTTGTGATTTCTGTTATAGAGCAACATTAGCAGAGCAGATTGTCGAACGGAGAAGCTGTGTGCTGCCGAGCCCGCCGAATGTGACCCCGAGGTTCCTGGGTCTTGTTTCTTTGTCGGAGTAAGACAAATAAGTGGCCGTAACATCGACTTTGAGGTGTCTGGAGAGACCGACGGCTATGTGGGCTGCACTCTGAGGCCAACTGGAGTAAGTTTGAGGATTGAAAGAGCCAGTACTTGATTTTTCAAAACACGAGTTAGGAACATATTTGTGGTTTGAACTGTTTGCCCCACCCATTTAGTCCTTTCTGCCACTGTGATATGACACATGACAAAAAAAAACTGTCTGGAATAGTGTCAGGCAGTTGTTTTCCCATGATTCTTAGTAACACTGTGCCTGATTGGATGAAAAGTTAGTAGTGATGGGACTTTCAGCTCTTTTATGGGATCTGAATCTTTTGGACCTCTACTCTGTTTCTGTCCTGATTCTTGTATTTGTTCGGCGGTAATTGGTGTAAAAATCCACAAAGACTACAAAGAAATATTTGGTTCTTTTAAAAATTGAGATCTGATTCCAAATGTTCACATTAAGGACTCGTTCACAAACATCCCATCACTTGAGCATTTATCTCAACAAGAATCTTCAAAGATCAATTAATGGCCCTTTAATTAGCAAAAGAGTGATTCTAAATTTAACACATGCTAATCATTTGTTTTGATTGTAGGGAAACGAGACTGCATACTTGTGTGTCAAAAGCAACAACAGACTGATCTTCGTCGGAGCTTCAATCTCTAATGGCAGAATCACAAATCGAACGGTGAGTGAACGTTTCCAAAGAAATCAGTAAATGTTTTCAGAGTTGTGGATATATATTTCATCATAAGAATTTTAAGGATTTACAAACTATGGCTGCGTTCACAATACACGTCTGGAGGCCCAATTCAGATTTTTTGAGGGGGCTGTTCACATTGCAAACACAACATCCCTGAAGTGTCCTGATGTGCAGAATTTGGGCACCGACACTATATTATTTAAAGATATGTTAGTGTTTTAGTTTGTCTATATCTAATTAACTACAATAATTCTTAATTTGTTTTTAATCTTTCCCCTTGTTTAATGTTTTGTGTGTCACTCACATTCTTTCCCAATATATTAATATATTAACTTTTCAGTGTCTTTAGCTTTGCTGGTGTTGTCGGGCAGATGTTTGAATGCTTAGTTGTATTTTATTTTTGCTTTTTCCAGTGAAAAATTATAGCACCTGTAGTTTCAGAACTGTAAAAAGCAGATACATGTGACTTGAGTTCACACGGCAGTCAGATCAAAATTGAATCTGATTTATTTCCACCTATGAACGTGTCCTGGGTCACATTTGGACAAAAAAAGAAGGCTGGACCTGTAGCGTGAATGCAGTCTATAACATCTGATGTGAATGTAAACTACTTTAAATCAGAGTAGTATTTAATGTTACTGGGGCATTTGGCATATTTGTTAAGACTACAGGGATGTCTAGTCTTCATAGAAAACAGGTGTTGCTTTTAGTTTGAACCTTGTACTTTCTACAAATACTAACTTGAAATGATGTTCATCCCCAGCTGCCAGTGAACAACGTGAGAGCGAAGATGAACGGCAGAAAGATCCAATGCATTTTCTCTGCCACTGTGCCCAATGCTACAGCCAGAGCAGCAGACACCACCTTTGAACTGTCTGTGGTGAACGGAGAATTCAACTCTAGTGAGTGAACTTCAATGCAATCTCGATAAAATATGTCTCCAAACTCTGGCAAATGTAGGATAATGGGCACAAATAAGCGTACATGCAATCATGCAAGTTCAGAACAGAAACTGATTGACTCAAAGGACAAAACCCTGAGCCACAAACAAAGTACTGTAGTCTACTCCATTCAGTGTAGTGAAGAGTGCAGTGAGTGTTACACTATAGAGAAACTAAACAGACACTCCATAAGAAAATGAACCAACACAGAGAGAGCAGCTCAGGACCACAGTCTGCTGTGCATCTCCAGCTCAAAGACACCAACCACTCCTTTGAAGAGAGTAAGGTTCAGATCTGAGCCAGAGGGAAAAAAAAAAGGTTAAAGAAGCATTTTTTTTGTTAAGAAAGACAACCCTTCTTTGAACAGTGATGGTGGCCTTAGACATCATCCATCGCCTATTTATAACAACATCCTCAGACCTAAATCTAAACAAGGAAACCAACAGTGCTAACTAGTATGTTAATAGCCAGTATGCTAATAGGTGCGACAGCGCCCATTAGAGGAACGATAATGACTCGGATACTGACTTAGTGTAGCTCAACAGACAGACAGATATAAGGCAGTGTGCAGCAGTAATCTGACCAGAACTGAACAAGTGACTTAGACGAGCAGCGAAACGTCTTCAGTCTAAACCTTTTTGTCCAGAGACACAATAGAATTTTTTCTTTTACTTTAGATCCTACCTGGACGACTGACGGATTACACAGACATTAAGTTTAAAGCAAAAAACAAATACAATGGTTTTATTGCCTCTGTATTAAATACATTTTCAGTGCTTTGGAAATAAAGTGAAGATGAATCTTTGAACACAAAAATCTAATCAACTCAATCTTTCCCGTTCAGCCACAGGAGAGTTTGGTGCTCCGGTCACACAGATTAGAACTGCGCCGGTGGATCTGACCAACACAACAGCTGACACCAACAACACAGTGTCCACCAACTCCACCTCTCCACCCACCACCAGTACTGCAACTGTGCCCCTGCAGTCTATGTCCAAAGGTAGGAGCAACTATGACACGATTACACTGTATATAAGCTCAACATATATAGACTGAATAATATTACCTAGACATTTTGTTGGATGAGAACCATAAGGAAGAGACAGACGTTATCCAATCAAACGGTGTTGAATGAGCACTGAGTAAACGACTGCCTCTGAATATTCTGGTTGTTCCTGTCTTGGATCAACATCAGACACTCAACATACCATTTAAATCATTTATGTTACGTGAAAGTATAGATTTGAATTAGAGAAATGCAATGAAATAGTACATTTAAGGCTATGAATATCAGAACCATAAGTTTATTAAGGCAACTTCGAGATTTTCTACGTTATTTATTCAACTTGAACGTGTCTGTTTGCAGCTCTCCTGATCGTCCTGGGTGTTCTGAGTCTGGCCTGGCTGTGAAGAACCACACACCTCCTTCTTGAGACAAACTAAAGCGAAAACCAAAGCTAATCACAAAGCTACATGCAAAACATTACACAATTTAAAAGATGAATCAAATTTGGACATTTATCCCTATACTTCCTGGTGTACCAAAAGCATTGTTATACCACGGGCTGGGCACCATTTACAGATTTACAACTGGTAGCAAATAAATATTGGTACTGAAAACTGGTAAAAGGAAAAAAAAGTTATTTTAACGCCACATTTTTTCCCAAATCAAATCAGACAGTTACTATGCAATGCAACTACAAATATGAAAATTACTGGTTCTGCTGGTTTATAAACGTAACCACTGTCTAAAACCATAAATAGAATAAGTTTAACAGCAAAGATACCAAAGATACTGTGTATACCAGATATTAATGAAGTACTGCTACACAAAAGATGCAAATAGCGTCCAGCCCTATAAAATGTGTGCAATAGACTGTATTCTGAAGCTTTATTAAAATACAGTGGTGTTGAATTACCACAAGACATGAAAGGCGAGAAGGCGTGGCTAACGTCCCTTTTGTGTCTGAAAGGGAAGAAGACGCTTATGATGGTTACTATGGTTACTCAAGAATGAGACAAGCTGGAACCTGTCTTATGACCTAATACTCTCAGGACAATGTTTTCCCATAGACTTCAATAGAATAGCTGTAACATGCAACTCCCACTGGTTTAAAACAATACAAGACACCATCACACTCTCATGCACTGAGAAAAAGTATCAGAGCCTTTTTGGGTTTTATTACAAACTGGTTTTAGTCGTAGGATCTGGCAAAGAGCTCATTCTTTCCAAAACATGTAAAAATGCGCACCTTTTACATCGTATAGTTTAGATTCATTGTGTATAAATCAAGAGAATAATTATCAGTAAAATGCATATTTGTTTACTTCACATCTGAGTACTGACATAAAAATACTACATAGATACATTCAATTTTATACCTGAAACTATGAAAAAATATAATAATAAGTAAATCTGTCATTTCAACATTTTTATAATCATTTACAGTCATTCATTAGCAGAGCCTTCAAATTTTTAATATGAGTTTTTTTTTTTTTTAAGTCTATGGGTAAAATAATCTTTTACACATGAATTTCCATAGAGCACTTAAAGTAACCAGGGCCTCTGCTATAAGCCATTCTCTTTTCATTTATATTATTTTGTCATTTTTGTGTTTTTGTTTTTCACTGAAATGATGCCCGTGAGGGCAGACTGTATTCTCTTATTTAACATGAAGTTTATGTGTGTGAATGAAAGTTTAAATATATATTTTATTATGACGCCTGTTTGGGCTGATAAATATGAGTGTGTAGTGTGTGTGTGTGTGTGTGTGTGTGTGACTGAAAACTGAATGCTACAGATTATATCTTATTGTTTTCCTTGAACAGATTTTTGCACATTGCAGCTGTTACACTGAAATTGTTATCAATATTTTTTTGAAATAAAATATTCCCTGAAATCATCTTTATTATTATTATTATTATTATTATTATTATTGTTTTGTTATTTTACTCTCACTCCTCTATAAGACAGTGACAGGCTGATATACAATCACAGGTGAGTTACCGGTGCTTAGGCAACACAAAGATACTATATAAAGATGAAGTGTGGGTTGAAGTGATTTAGACTATATATACCACCAGGCCAAGTTACAGGTCAGATCTGTGGAGAGGAGACCCCACTCATGGTAAGAATATTTTGAACATTTCAGGCTCATTCATGTTTGGCTGCAGGTGCTTTTAGGTCCTGTTAGGTTTAAACCAGCTAGATTTCAGCATTAAAACTGGCAACCAAAACGAGAGTCATGTGAGGCTTTCTGATAAACAAATCAGCAAATTCTAACAAATAACTTGGCCGTCATGTCCGTTTATTTGGGGTTTTTTTTGTTTTGTTTTGTAATTAAGAATAAATCAGTAGAGCTGTCTCAATAATCAATACTTATCGTTCAGTCTGTGAAAGCTGGAAGAATGTATTTTGGGGCTCAATATTTATTGAGATTTGGGGTATTTTTGTTGTAATATGATAAGATTTGAGCTGTGGATGAGTGAAAACCACCTTTATGGCTAAATATTGGTATATTCTGTTTCTCACCTTTTAATAAGTATTAATTATTTAAATTAGTGGCATAAAGTAGTTTCAATATTACTGTTTATTTTTGCACTAGATACATCAATATATCCAGTGCTATAATATATACTGGTCTATAAATGAGAATTACAATTGTTATTAGTAAAACTTATTTTTGATTAAAACATGGTAACCTTGCATCTCAAGACACAAAGTGCTTGGTCCAATCCTATTTACTCTGTATATGTTGCCATTGGGTAACATTATCAGAAAATATGGCATTAATTTTCACTGCTACGCTGATGACACTCAGCTGTACTTATCAATGAAACCAAATCAGACTGATCAAATAGATAAACTCAGTGCCTGTGTGAAGGACATCAAAACCTGGATGACCTTGAATTACCTGCTCTTAAATCCTGAAAAAACAGAGGTCATTGTCGTTGGTCCCAGAGGTCAAAGAGATTCTCTGTCAGACCAGATAATCTCACTTGACAATGTGAGTATAGCTTCTAGTCCTACTGTAAAAAATCTTGGAGTCCTATTTGATCAAAATCTCTCATTCACAGCCCATATAAACCTAGCTTGTAAAACCGCATACTTTCACCTGCAAAATATAACTAAAATTAGAAATATTTGACCTAAAAACAATGCTGAAAAACTCCATGCATTTGTTACTTCCAGACTTGATTACTGTAATTCTCTGCTCGCCGCCTGCCCCAAAAGTACTATAAAGTACTATAAAGTACTATAAGGAGCCTCCAGTTGGTCCAAAATGCAGCGGCCAGAGTCCTAACAGGAACTAAAAGAAGAGACCACATCAGTCCTGTACCTAAAATATCTGCACTGGCTTCCTGTCGAGCTTAGAATCAAATTCAAAGTCGTCCTCCTGACATACAAAGCCCTAAACGGTATGGCCCCATCCTATCTGCAAGATGCTATTGTCCCGTACCAGCCAAACAGAGCACTCCGCTCTCAGAATGCAGGACTATTAGTGGTTCCTAGAGTGTCCAAAAGTACAGTGGGAGGGAGAGCATTCAGTTACCAAGCTCCTGTGCTATGGAATCAACTCCCTGCTGATGTTAAACAGGCCCCCACAGTCTCTGTATTTAAGACCAGGCTTAAAACCTTCCTCTTCGGTATAGACCAGGTTACATAGTGAGGGAGTTAGGGACAAACCCGGGATAAGACAGGCTGCAGTAGGAGTAACTAGCTGGGGAAAGTATGGCAACCTGAGCACTATCCTCTGCTTTGTCCTATTTTCTCATCAGCAATGCTATTCACATGTTGTCCCCTGTCCCACTCCCCCTGTGGAGTGTATCTCTTTCAGATGCCCCGATGACAGCTGGACCCTCTCCTCCTCCTCGCCTGGCTCTCCTCCTCCTCACCTGGCCCTCCTCCGCCCCCCTCCCTCCTCCTTGCCTGGCCGAATTTTCTTATTTTGTTTGATTTTTCCTGTTGTTTGATTTTCCTGTTTGTTTTTGTGTGTATATCACGGTGGCTGAGTGGCTCATGTCTCACAGCAGAAGGTTTGGTTGGATCCCCGGGTCGCCCAGGCCTTTCTGTGTGGAGTTTTTCATGTTTCTCCCAATGTCTGGATGGGTTTCCTCCGGGTACTCCGGTTTCAATCAAATCAACCATCAATCAAAACATGAACGCCCTTCGAGACAACTGTTGTTGTGATTTTGGGCGTTACAGAAATAAAATGAATTGAATTGAAAGGCGTTTATGAAAACTTAAAATTAGATTATGGCCCCCGTCTATGGAACAGTCTGCCGGAGGACCTTAGGGCCGCAGAGAACATTCAGGTTTTCAAAAGCAGGCTCAAGACCCATCTTTTTAGCATAGCTTTTGACTAGTATTTATCACTTTAGTTTACTTCTCTATTTATTTAGGCTTATTTAGGCTGGCTAGTGTGTTTATGTTGATATCAATGTTTTACTTATGTTTTATTTACTTGTTTAGCTTTGACTTATTTTATTATGTTTAATCATTTTAGATTTGCCAGTGTTTCCTCTGAGGAGCCCTCTTCACCGGGAGCTGTGGTTGGCTGTGGCTCCTGGGCCCTGGAGGTTTTGGTCTTGACCTCATCTCTTCTCTGGGCCCTGGTGTCCTGTGGCTGTGGGTGACCCTGCTCCTGGTGCAGATGGTTCCTCTGGTGGCGCTCTCTCTCATCTGGTTCATCTTTATCCAGCCTATGGCACTTAAACATATTTTAATGAAACCAAAGGTATTTTAACATGTGTTGGGGTGGGGGGTGGGAGTGTGTGTTGGGGTGGGGGGTTGTCTGGTTGTGTTTATTGATGTGTTGGGGTTGGGTTGTTTGGCTGTGGTGTGGTTGGGTGGGTTTGGTGGGTGGGTTTGGTGGGTGGGACTGTTTTAATGCACTGTGAAGGACTTTGTGTTACATTTTTCTTGGATGAAATGCGCTTTATAAATAAAGTTTGTTGTTGTAGATTATATACAGGTGAAGCATTTTTTGTAGTGTACCTTGTTGCATAGAGTCGGCGCTGCATATCAGGTTAAGCCCATGCAATATTTGTTTGTCCAGTGTACTTTTCCATCCTTACAGACGTGTGTTCACTACTTTGCTTGTGTGTGGCTAATAAGGTGCAAATGTGGTGGTATTGTTTTTCATGTAAACTACGGGCATGCAAAATGTGACCATTTACATGTTTTCTGATACTAGATGGAAACATCTGTTGGGGTTTGGGGACTTCTCTGTAATGACTGAACAAGAAACTTTCAGGACTAAATGAGTGCACAATGAAAAGGGCATTTGTGTGACGGGATTCAGACTATGGCTCCACATTTCGTCACATCTTATGGTTAGTTACATTTATAATTCACTGATTTTGTATAAAACTTTACAGTGTCTTTTTCCCCATCAGGGCTTTGGCTGATTCTCACACCCAGTCTAGTCACCGGTAAGCACTTTTGCTTTTCAAAGTTTTAACTTTACTTTAGATTGTTCTTAGTTTTTATGATTTAGTATCAGGAAAGTATTATTTCGTGTGTTAGTGTGTCACAGTGGCTCAGTTGGAGGGTGTCAGATCCACTGAGCCGAAGGGTCGGTGGTTCAAATCTCACTCTCGACATAAAAATCATAGGTTAAGAGGTCAGATCCATTGACCCACAGGTTGGCGGTGCAATTCCAGCTCCCACAGATGAATGCTGTCATTGTGTCATAACATCATATCAACATCATAACCCTCCTTGTCCCCGGTGTGTGTACACTCGTGTATGAATGTGCAAATATACAGACTGACTCAATTTTTTACATTTGAATTATTTTCTTTTAAACATCAAATCAGATCATATTAACTGTATTATACTGTACTTATATAAATACAAGTTTTCAAATTCAGCGGGGTGTAAATGTAGTGTTTTCAAATTCAGATGGTTAAGATACAATTGGTGTTTTTATTTTTTCAATTCAGTGCAACAATATTCAGTTAAAAAATGTTGGCTCAAACCATCAGCTTCCAATTTCAAGCTCAATGCCAGAGTATATAGACTATTACCATCTGTTTGCGTCTGTAATCAAAAACTTTTAAAACCATGCTATTATAGCTTTTATTAGTTATACTGATATTGATACATGTATAGCAAAGTTTTGCCAATAGAAAGTGTTGGTAAAGTTTTTGGTAAAGGTGCAGTCTATGGTCCATACACATTTGCATTGCGACTGTAAATAGTTTGCGTTCACTCATTTATGTTTTTAATGGAGGTTTCTGCTTACAATGGAAGTTTAGACGCTTCCATAAATGATTGAAAAATTGAAATATTAACTGAACTAATACAAGAATCCCATGCATTTCAGAACAAAGACAAGATATTTTGATGTTTGGCAATGGCATTACTTCAATAGTTGCAGTATTAAATTTGACAATTGAATCTTGCAAATTCAACCCAATATAATAGAATACACAGAAAAGCAATATATTAAGAATAACAGCGAATAAATGTTACAAAGCTGCAATTACATTTGAACATGTTTATAATTCTTTAAGGTATTCGAATGCTAAATGTTGCTGGAAATGGGATCGCAGATCAGTCGTCTACCATATGGAACAGCAGCGCTCAAAACGCGATAGATGGAAAAAGAATGACTGAATTCAACCTTGGCTCCTGCTCTCTCACCGACATGGAGAGTGACCCCTGGTGGAAGGTGGACCTGGGAAATACATTCAAAATCCATTCAGTTATAATCACCAGCAGCAACATGATCGAGTACAGTTTGGACGGAATTGAAGTCTGGATCAATAAACCAGACCCAAATGAGAACAGCATCAGGTACAACTGCACTTTGCACTGGGATTTTGTTCACAAATCTAACATCTGAGCATCTACACGACCAGCCAAAGGTTTGAAAACACCCTCTCATTCAATGTTTTATTTTTACTACTTTCAAAATTTTATGCAAACAGAAGACATCAAACATATGAAGATATATGGAATTATGTAGCAAAGAAAAATGTTGTCAATGACAGAGGTGGTTTTCTGTAAGTCTCCAGAGGTTTTCACTGTTGCTGTAGTTTGGTCCATTCCTCCTGCAGATCTCCTCTAGAGCAGTGATGTTTTGGGCTGTCGCTGAGCAAAACAGTTTCAAGTCCCTTCAATGATTTTCTATGGGGTTGAGATCCGGAGACTGGGCCACTCCAGAACCTTGAAAGCTTCTTACGAAGCCACTCCTTTGTTGTCCGGGCGGCGTGTTTGGGATCATTGTCACGCTGAAAGACCCAGCCACATTTCATCTTCAACGTCCTCGCTGATGGAAGGAGGTTTTCACTCAAAATCTCACGATACATGGCCCCATTCATTCTTTCCTTTACATGGATCAGTCATCCTGGTCCCTTTGCAGAAAAACAGCTCCAAAGCATGATGTTTCCACCCCCATGCTTCACAGTAGGTCTGGTGTTCTTTGGAGGAGAAAGAATGGTGAGTTGCATCCAAACACAAGTTGACAAAAAGTTGTATTTTGGTTTGATCTGACAATATGACATTCCCCCAATCCTCCTCTGGATCATTCAAATGCTTCTATCAAACTTCAGACAGGCCTGGACATATGCCAGATGTGTCCCCCTTAAGCAGGGGGACACATCTGGCACTGCAGGATTTGAGCCCCTGGCGGCGTAGTGTGTTACTGATGGTCGCCTTTGTTACTTTGGTCCCAGCTCTCTGCAGGTCATTCACTAGGTCGCCCCGTGTGGTTCTGGGATTTTTGCTCACCGTTCTTGTGGTTATTTTGACCCCACGGGGTGAGATCTTGCGTGGAGCCTCAGATCGAGGGAGATTTTCAGTGGTCTTGTCTTCCATTTTCTTATAATTGCTCCACAATTGATTTCTTCACACAAGCTCTTACCTGTTGCAGATTGAGTGTTCGGGGGCTGGTGTCTACAGTTTTGTTTGTGGTTCCTTTGCTCTTTGGTCTTGGCCATAGTGGAGTTTGAAGTCTGACTGTTTGAGGTTGTGGACAGGTGTCTTGTATACTGATAAGTTCAAACAGGTGCCATTAATACAGGTAAAGAGTGGAGGAGTTACAGGTCTGTGAGAGACACAAATCTTGTTTGTTTGTTTGTTTGTAGGTGAACAAATACTTATTTTACCAAGGAATTTACCATTTAATTTATAAAAAATCCTACAATGTGATTTCCTGGATTCTTTCCCCTCATTCTCTCATAGTTGAAGTGAACCCCCTCATCTTTTTAAGTGGGAGAACTTGCACAATTGGTGGCTGAGTACTTTTTTGCCCCACTGTATGTGATGTCTGTGTGTGTGTATATAAAAAGTAGAAAGTCGTAAAAATAAAGGGAAAAATAAGCATTGAATGAGATGGGGAATGAGTCTAAATTTTTGACTGGTTAATGGCAATGCCTTTTTATATTTGGTTTAAAGGAAAGAGAACATTTTAATAGTTATAACAATCCCTCATATGTCTCTCAAATACTGCACTTCCATTTTCATGCCATAAAACCAGTGTGGAGTGAACGACTTCACAGGTGCCCTGGGGCAGAGTGGGGTAAGCGTGAGTAAATTAAAGCCAGTAATATAAAGCAAAACAAAACAAAAATCATGTTATAGCAATGCTTTCTCAAAATTTGTATCCTTAAAGTTGCATTTTCATCGATTCATGTATGTTTGAGTGCTCAGGAAATTCCTGTTTTTACCTACCCCCTATCTCCACTCACTGCTCTGTACATATTTCAATTGCATAAAAAGTCAGACTAGGGGTTTTACATGTACAGTTTATCTCATCCAGTCATTTTTCAACAATGAAACCTATTAAAATTGTGCTAATCGTTGCTGTAAAATGCCACTAAAAAGAGGCTGCTTGGAACAGGAAGTCAGTAAATCTGTTCCTGTTATTAAATCGTTTTAGAACATTGTGCTTTAAAATAAACAGTGTTGATAATGATCTTCATTATAGTTCCATAATAACTAGTTGTTTTTTTTGTTGACTTTTATGTGAAGCACAGGTAAAGTTGTTTTAAATGTGCTGTATAAACAAACTTGAATTGAATGGCAAAGTGTATACACAGGACTAGCATGAAGGTCACATGTCTGATTTTAACCCAGGTGTGGAAGGATCCATCAGTTTCCAGTGTCTCGATCATGGTACGTGTCCTGTGACAATGTGAGGGGGCGGTTTGTGACGCTGCGTCTTTATGGAAACAGAAATCTCAGCCTCTGTGAAGTCAAAGTTTACACTACAGAATACGGTAATGATCCATGTCCCTTATCTATTGTACTTTTCCTTCACATATGAAATGGATTTGATTAAAATGTGTTCTTAATGGAATATTCATTTGAAGACTTAAATCACTCGAATCCCAGTTCAGTTCTTTTTACAGTTATATATCAACATGCACAGAAAAGATGGTAAATATAAAAGTTAAAAATCTCTTCAAATTTATCACAATTTGTGATTAGGACATCTTGGTATTGATTGATTAGTCAACTAAAGGGAGCATGGTAAAAGCTCTCAAAACTATTGTATTTATCTGTGTATCTGATGTGTTTAAATGTGTGCACTCTGTGGGTCCAGTCTCTGTGGTTCCTCTTTATCTGAGGGAGTTACTGCAGCCCTATTCTTCACCCAGAGCCTTGAGGTCAGAGGTCAGCTGACCAGCTCCTGCTGCTGGGCCCAAATCCAGGCTCAAGACTAGAGATGACAGACTCTTTTCTGTGGCAGCGCCCACACTATGAAACAGTGCCCTCTGCCTGTCAAATCCACTCAGTCTTTATGCAGTTCAAGACTAGACTGAAAACCTACCTCTTCTCCCTGGTATTTAACACAGAATATCTTGGTCTTTTATTTTTTGTACTTAGCACTTTGGTCAGCTAAAAAAAAATTAAAATGACCAAATCCTCTGCTAGCTCACTTTTCCTTTCTGCTGGTGTCCCATAGAAATCCTTAGACTCTAAAGATTAGTTGACTAATACACAATACGACCACTTCGACTGATTAATCATCTAATTTGAGACACTTGTTTTTACGTGTGTTGAATAATATAACATAACCGTCCCCAGACTATCCCCAGCCCAACGTGGCAGTGAAAGGGCAGGCAGTGCAGTCGTCCACACTGTATCCCGCCGCAGCCAACAGAGCCATAGACGGGAGGAGGGACACGTACTACACAGAGAGCAGCTGCAGCCACACCCAAGAGGAGACTGCCCCCTGGTGGAGAGTCGATCTGGGACAAATCTTCGTCGTCTCAACGATTAAAGTTACTAACAGAGGAGACTGCTGCCCTGAGAGGCTGGACGGAGCACAAATACACATTGGAAACTCACTGCAGAACAACGGCAATAATAATCCCAGGTACTTTTGACTGACTAAAATGCAGAAACATCTCAATGGAAACAAGTGGGTCACATAAAATATGTAAAAATTATGTATATATATATATATATATCTTTTACAGGTGTGCCACCATCACTCACATACCTTTGGGAGACACCTTTTCGTTTACCTGTGAGTCTGGCAAAATGACAGGCCGTTATGTGAACCTGGTCCTTCCTGGAGACAAGAAGATTCTGACCCTCTGCGAGGTGGAGGTGTACGCCAAGCCACCAGGTGAACGAAGAAAATATGAGCGAAAATACAGTCAGAGCTACTTTGAAAAGTTGGCCAAACACCTGCCCTGAACATTGATTAATAGACTAAAATTGGGAGAGAAGTTATGCTAGCAAAAGCTCTGAAAATGATTAGGCTATTGAGCACATTTGATCGACCAAGATTCCATCCCCATCCTAGGACTGCAGCCCTAGTAGTTATGAAACCTTTTTTCAATTCACTTCAGAATATAAATATATGTAAAGACCAAAATCAGAGCAGTTCCTCTTAGAGCTGAATGGCCTCACTGATTTAACCAACACACAGGGTGAATTGGTCAAACACAGACAGATTAACCAGCATTCATAGAAAACAATCGTTTGCAGATAAAGTTCAAATCTGTAGGGCCAGAGCCCGCTCAAGTCTAAGGGACAGAGTGAGGCTCATCCAGGATAGATAGGGCTCACCCAGGTGAGGGAAGGGAGGATCTGGGTCCACAGAACAGGATCAGGGCATCCTAAGGCAGTTTAGCTAAAACTGTGGGTTTATCAAGTTCATCTACTCAATCAGTCTGATCTGGTTTAATTGATAACAGATGTGTGTCATCAGCATAGCAATAGAAGCTAATGCCATGTTTTCTGATGATATTACCTTACGGCAACATATAAAGTGTGAACAGGATTGGACCAAGTACAGAACCCTGTGGTACACCATAGGCTACCTTAGAACACGGAGAGGAGCTCTGATTTACATTAACAAACTGGTGCCTATCAGATAAGTAGGATTTAAAACAGCTGAGGGCTGCCCCTCAGACACCGGTCACATTCTAACCTCTGCAGTAGAATGTTGTGATCGATGGTACTCTGAGGTCCAACAGAACCAGGACTGAGACCTGCTCTGAGGTCCAACAGAACCAGGACTGAGACCTGCTCTGAGGTCCAACAGAACCAGGACTGAGACCTGCTCTGAGGTCCAACAGAACCAGGATTGAGACCAGTCCATTGTCAGCAGCTACTAACAGGTCATGTGTGACCTTAAGTAGTGCAGTTTCTGTGGTGAGCTCTGAATCCTGATTGAAAACCTTCAAATAAATTATTAGCCTGTAAGTGGTGACAAAACTGCTTAACTAAAACTTTTTCAAGGATTTTTGAGAGAAAGGGAAGATCACAGATGGGTCTATAGTTGAAGGTCACAGATGGGTCTGTAGTTGAAGGTCACAGATGGGTCTACAGTTTGCTAAAAGATCATATTCAAGATTAGTTTTTTTCAGAAGCAGTTTAATCACTGCATATTTGAAAGACTGGGTGACAGAGCCAGTTTCTAATGAGGTATTTATTATAATAAGGATAGGATCTATAAGGATCTATAATTAGAGGGAGGATTTCTTTAAGAGTCTACTTGCAATAGGGTCTAAAATACAAGTTGATGTTTTTGAGGACATTATCACTTGATCGACAGCAGTAAATCTGTCTAGTATCACTGGCTTTTTGTGACAAAGACATAACTACACTTTTTTCTCCACACCATGGCCACACTAGTTGTCTGTATATGATAAAACTCATTCCACCTTATTCTAAAACCAGTTCAACATAAAACCAAATACTACATCTGTTTATCACCAATATCATCATCCAGTTATAAAAGTAGGATGAGCACAACTGACAAAAGCCTATTTGGACGTTATTTTGCATTATTTCAATAAAAACTGCATTTTAACAGCACTTCAGTGATGTACTAAAATGTTCTTGTAAAAATCTTGGTTGAGGTTCAAGTATCGCATGAAATGACCATGGACCATGAACTTGACCTCAAAATATCACTTTATACACATTATACTGTGTTTCTGTTCATTGTATTTGTAATCAGCTGTTATCTCTCGCCCCGTCTACTCCCCTGCTCCTATGTCTAAATTTAAGATATTGTTTTCATAGTGGTACCTCTGAAAGACGTGGCCAAATGGAAAACAGCGCATCAGTCGAGCAGCTGGGAGCCTGATGGGACTCCCGCAGGAGCATATAAAGCTGTGAAAAACTGTAATCGGTACAAGTTTACTCAGTACTGCTGCAGTCGGACTGAGGAGGAGTGGGACCCCTGGTGGAGAGTGGACCTGGGCGCTGTGTACAGAATCAGCGCCGTCGTCATCTACAATCGAAAAGACTGCTGCTCGGATTACATCACTGGAGCAAAGATCAAAATCGGAAAAAGTCTAAGTCACAAAGACAATCCGGTGTAATGTAAAGTTTCATTTTCTCTCATAAGTTCTGGTCTACTTTAGAAAATAACATTTATTTGTTCCACCAGGTGTGCCACAGTCCATTCTGCAGACCTTGACCAGGCCTTTTACTGCTCTGAGATGGAGGGCCAATATGTGTCTCTCAACATCCCCCAAAAAATAAATTTAACCATTTGTGGAGTGGAGGTGTTTGGTTCTCAAGTTGGTATGTCTTTCCAACACATTTAAAAATGACATATTTTATAACATGATGATCATTTTCCATTTAGTTCATTGTAATGGCCGATGTCGATTGAAAACTGCTAAATAACAGAAACGGATCTATTGACTTCCAGCAGAACTTTATAGTGGCATTTTAACACGGTTTATTTACATGTTTTCATTATTGAAAAAAAGGCTTTTAACCCAACATGTATGACCCAGAGTTGAATGTAAATAAAGCAGTGGGTGGAGATAGGAGGTAGGTGAAAACAGAAATTTTGTAGTGCTACACCAATCCAGCTTTTACTGTTCCAACACCGATGTCAGTACTTTGGCTTCAACTATCTGCCAACACCCGATATCAAACGATACCAGTGTAGAGACTGAATATATAATTTATTTACTTTAAACACAAAAAGCATGTGTAAAAATGATCCAAATGTGTTTTGTAACATTTATCATTTATAGCAACTACAGAACAGGTTTGTAAAACACGTTTTGGGGGTAACATTGTCCAGTAAATAGTCTTTTAAAAAAAAAAATAAACCAAAACGGGATATCGACTGAACCAATATCTTAGATAACATTTTGGTGTGTATTGCCTTCTATCTCATTTCACCTTCACGCTGGTGCATCCCTAAAATTTTCTGAGCATTCAAGCCGTAAATACCGGACAATACATAATTCGTCTTACATATGTGAATTAATTAAAATATCAGCTTATGGTCATGAAGCATTATAACATGGTGGAAAGCTCATTAAAGTTGATTTTATTGTGTCCTTTAAGCAAATATGACACAAAATCCAGCTGTTTACATTCTATAGAAACAAACTTATATTTTTTCATTTTTATGGAACCAGAGTCAGCTCCAGTCCCTCCACCAGCCCCCCGTTATAATTTTCCCAACGCGAGCGCACAGATTGGGGGCCGCACGGTGTGGTTGTTGGGGGGCCGGTTGTGCTGGTCGGATGCTCTGCTCTACTGCAGACGGCATCACTGGGACCTCCTCAGCATCCACAGCCAGGACGAGCAGATGCAGGTGGAGCAGCTGATCGCACACACCTCTCTCTCTCCTCTTTCTGACCATGTGTGGCTGGGACTGCGCAGGTACTTTAGCATGTCTGAATGATTTGGTTTTTGTTTTGTTTTTTTGGAAATGCTGTACGCATCTAAAAACACGATAAACAGAACTAGTTAATTTTAAATGGTTTGCACCAAAGTTACACCTCACTTATGCAATCTGAGGATCCTTATTATTCACCTGGTTTGGCGGTCCTAGTAGCATTAAGAAGCTTATCGATCTGTCCAATCGCAAAGCTGACATCCCTTAGAAAAACAAGAGAAAACCCTTCCTTTTTCCATTGCTAGAGCATGTTTATATCTATTAAATATGGGACAACACCATAGACTGTACAAAGAAGTGGACTAAGTGAGCGTGTCGTCACCCACAGCTCATCGAGGCTAGAGCAGGTATAGGGGCCAATACGGAGTTGAGTTTCGTATTTGGAATTCCGACTACGAGTATCACAGCAACTAAAGAGCCAATCAGAGCAAGGCTGTGAACATTTTAAGACCAAAATGACGAGTCTGACAGCAGCAGTTACAAAAAGAGGGGACACAGTTTTTCAATACAAAATGAGAGTCGAAGACCACAGCATAATTCATATAATTTTCAGGGACACTGCGTAATCAGTTTTCTCGTATTTGGCTGCTGACGAAGAGGAGAAACAAGCCCACACGGATTATTCAAATTTTAGTTTTTAAATTTACATCTCTGCCCTTCCAAAGTAGCATGTTGACAGTATTTTGCAAAGCCTAGGATTTAAATAGCAAACTACTGAATTATGAAGACTCTGTATGTGTTTGACAGAGAAGTGATGGGTATGCGGTGGTTCTGGATGTCAGGGGAAGCGGTGACTTTTGACAATTGGAGGATGCACCCCCCTGTGTTCCCAAACCCGTGTGGTGGCATGGAGAGGGACACTAGCCTGTGGAGCCCGCTGCCCTGTGGGGAAAACAACAACTTTCTCTGCCAATCAGGTGAGCCAAACATTCTGGTTTTAGTGTTTAGTGTTGTTTTTCCATGAATCCGTCTGGTGCACTTAGGTGGAGTGTGCGGGACATGATTGTTTCCAAGGAGAGTCATGCATCCAGTAGGAATGTTTTTTTAAAGACGCTGAAAACAACTAGTTCATTTTGAACAGTTTGCAGCGGTCCAAAGTTATTCCTCACTTGCCATATGCATTCAGAGCGTCCTAATTATTCACTACAATGAGTTTAAACGCACTCTCTCACAACTCTCACAGAGTCTCACCATCATGGCAGCTGATGAACACACAGCAGACTTATTTTGACCAAGAGCTGCTTGTACTGGGGCAAGACACAGTTTGCCAAAATAAATGGGGTTAAAATAATGTATAGGGGCTTTAAATATTATAATGTAAAATAAAATTGTAATTCAAAGTAGATGGGTAAAGTTTAACACCACACTCCATATCATTCCAGGTAAAGCAAGAACATCAATAATAATATCTGTATGTTTGTTTTTTGTTGACTTTTATGTGAAGCACTTTGGTCAGCTGAAGTCGTTTCAAATGTGCTATAGAAATAAAAACAATTTTAGATAAGCAGATGGCAGACCTATTAACAGAAACAGTTCTAGTGCACCTTTAAATAAATGCAGTTTCAAGAAGACTGTTCATATTCTTGTGTTGAGAGATTGTACGTTATCATTAAAAAAACATTTTGAAGGGTTTTTGTAGCAAACTCTAAATATGCTGCTGTGCCTCTAGAGGAAGTCTGGCCTTGTACTTTGGTTTAAGGTCAACATGATCTTGTTTCAGGATTGAACCAAAGTAATAAGTCATCCTTTTATATCTGAATATTTCAAATGAAGTCACATTTTGAGTCAATGTATCTGTATTTACACTGCAGTTATAACATGGGATATGCATAGTGAGGTAAACTAAGATCTGTTTTGTTGTTTCTAGCTCCAGCACAGAACACTACAAAAGTGTATTACTACAGCAGCAAGGACCCGATGCCATAACCAGCACTGACCTCACTTTTCAATGTCATTATTGTGTGTCTGTACTTCTTATTCATTTGGTCAGATGTAGCTTTTCAACTTTGTGCGCAATGCGGAATAAACCCATTGAGTTTGAATGAATGTCGCGTGTTCTTGTCATTACGATGGATAATAATAATGTGAGTTCACCCAGACACACCGTGGTGTAACGTTCTGGAAAACCCCAAGTTAAATCACATTTTAATGAGTGTTAAAGGTGTGGCACAACAACCACACATAATGACAGAGTGAATCATACTAGCTCAAGCAGGGCTAATTAATATAATCAAAACGTTAATTATGCCTGACACGTTATTAGTGAGACATACATTAGATAACTTTGGCTTGAAATTCTTGTTCAATTGCAAAAAATGTGTGACAAAAGTTATATTTGGGTGTTGATTCTGAAGCCGATTATCCAGTCCAAAAGCAGGAAGGCCATCTCACTTTTGACAGACATATGACTCATCATATGACTAAAACCAGTTTGTAATAAACTAATAGGACAGATACTGACTCCAGGGACAGACCTGATATTTGGGCCTTTTAATGTCGGCTATCGGCCTTAAATCTCCAGCATATTTCCATATTTGTTATGGTTGATCTGCTGCCTTGAACATTCACACAAGAATTAGGGAAAAGATTTGCAGCTAAAATATAATATGATTTGTGGCTCATTTGTGTAAAACTCAACTTAACAAAATAACCAAAGCATTACTTAGGCTTGTGCTTTGGCCATTTTGTTATTTTGTAAACTAGATTAATTTAAAACTATATATTTTATGCTCCAGTTTTTGTTTCATACATATTACAGAGATATAAACCACGTCAATAACAGTTAAACACCATAGACTTCTGTCCTGTCCTCAATTTGAAACTATGGTGATTCAATAATATTATGATGGATGCAAATCAAATGTGCTGTGATCTCTCAGTAAACACGCCGCGTGTCCTGGATGTTCATATGATCTGTGGATATCCTGCTCCACCCGTACTTCGCTACTGTTGACCTAAACTGTTTGTCTTGGGTTGAGGAACTCACTCATCTGTAATATTGTTAAAAAAAAACTCTAGAACAAGTAAAATGCACTAAACTAAATGGAAAAACACTGGTGGGTGAATAGTGTGTGTGACACATGAAACAGTAGAATTGTAAAAATACTAAATATGAATAAGTCAACCAAACAATATGGCATTAAACTTAACTAGTACTTTCACTACACGTTTTATTGCCCAAACATGCCTCAATGCCACCTGCCTGTCTCCATGGTGACAACTATGTTTACATGATAAATGGCAATTTTTAGAACCAATGAACCACTCTCCCATTGACACACACATTCATACACCAGTTTACACAGAGACGGGGGGAGGGTTTAAGTGTTTCAATAATATTCATTCAATAGCATTCATCTGTGTGAGCTGGAATTGCACCGCCAGTGGACACAAACTACCAACTGAGCTACTGTCACACAAGTTTAATGTCACTAAAGTTTAATGCTATACTGTGCAACATTCCAGGGGACAAGCTGGTGGCAGACACTACCAGACTCTTCTACAGAAGTTTACTTCATCTACATCACTCCATGAAGCGTTAGTCAGATATTAGTAATGAAATTTAATCTACAAGTCAAATAACAAGGATAAACATGTGATATCCATTACACTGAAGGGTTAGGGTATATAAGAAAAGAGTTTAGTCCAAGTGTTGCCCAGTGACAGCCCCAAAACATCACTGCTCTAGAGGAGATCTGCAGGAGGAATGGGCCAAACTACAGCAACAGTGAAAACCTCTGGAGACAGAAAACGACCTGTCACTGCCAACAAAGGGAATATAACAAAGTATTGAGATGAACTTTTGTTATTGACAAAATACTTATTTTCCATCATCATTTGCAAATAAATTCTTTAAAAATCAGACAATGTGATTTTCTGGATTCTTGTCTCTCATAGTTGAAGTGAAACTATGATGAAAATTACAGGCCTCTCTCATCTTTTTAAGTGGGAGAACATGAACAATTGGTGGCTGAATAAATACTTTTTTGCCCCACTGTACATCGTATTGACACTAAGTTGAAGTTCGTCTGCTGGCATCGCCGTGTTTGTTTTGGTTTATTTGAGCACTTCACCTTTGGCTTCTGCACAAACCTCAATGCTACTCTGTGATCGGTCCATCCGGTCGATTAACACAACTCACAAATATGGCGAGAGTCTGTTGCTTTACCTGAAATGTTCCACTGCATGATATTAAACTTATCCATCTTGCTTGGCTTACTGCCCAAAAACATGAACAAAATATGCATTATAGAAGTTATGCACTGACATTTTATTCATAAAATGCTCATCATTCCAACTGAGTGGCACTGAGGCAGAACTATGGGCAAAAATTTGTTTCTTGGCTTTTTACTGTCTCATTTCCATGGCACTCATTTTCAACACAATGGCTCAGAAACATGTTCTTTAACCCTATAGCGTCGGATCCTATCGTCGCCCATAGAGCGCGGTTGCGGACTTTCCAGCAACGTAAATCCGCAACCAGTCGTGCTTTCATGTAAATTCAAACGGCGTCTCAAAACGGAGGCACGGGCTATTTAAATATTTTACCCTCATTACAGTAATCTGCCTCTGTTGTCCCTCGAAGGTGACGAATGAGAGCGCGGGGCTGCGGAGATTTTCAGAGTCACTTTATTCGATGTGTAAAAGAAAAAATACGGATGGATATGTAAAAGAGAGGTAGTTGTGTGGAAAAATGCACTAAATTATGATACTTCCTTTAATGTGATTTTTATGGCTAAAAAAAGAATAAAAGTCTAGGTGAGCTGTACCGGTCCATAGTGTGCTCAGTCCTTGAGTTAAGGAAAGGCTCAGTGTCTTAGCCAAAAGTCTGTCAGTGATAAATGTGAGTGAGCTGTGTCCTTTTGGTTTCACTGTTCTCTGATTTTAATACATTTACTTGATTTTCTTGTTTGTCAGAGCTGTAGAACTTCGGATTTATTTAACTGCAACAACTCTTACACATTTTGGATTTAGCATTTTGAGCTTTTTCAGGTGAATATATTACTCACCATGGACTCTCATGTACCTTTGTCACTCACTGATAAAGTTCCAAAGGTTCCAAGTTATCGTGAGCAAGGTGGCTTCTTCATAGACCTGTTCTGTAACATGGCCTTGTGGTGGCACCTGCTCATCTCAGTCAATATTCAGTTTTCTACAAGATTCAAGTTTAACTTTATTGTTCCACGAGTAGAAACAGGTCTTGGACTATCCGCCCATGCAGCAATCAATGCTGTGCAATGCCATACTGCGGAACATCCCAGGAAAAGCACTAACATCTCCATGGAGACAAGATGATGGTGAACGCTCCACCAGAAGTTCTATAAATCACAACCAAGCACAAAATCACCAGTAACAAGCTCTGCTAAAAGGAGGACAAATAACACAACCAAACTTAAAATGGGTACAACTGTAATGGATCATTTTAGAAGAAAATGTGGTGTAGTGGCCTTTAGTGCAGGTCTTAAGAATATGTGGTAGTTGACAGGTAGAACCAATACGTTTGGAAACAGGTAGAATGCAGGAATTATTTTTGTGCAACGCCACCGTGAGGCCACTCTAAGACCTGCAGGTAAGGACTGAATGGACAAAATGTACATTCTTCATTACAAGATAAAAAAAATTAACGTTAAGACATTTAATTTAACTGATGTATTAAGTTAAACTAGATCAGAAGCCATTTTCTCATTCACATAAAAGTGGCCAGTTTCAGAAATCCATAAGGCAATTACAGAAATACACAGGAGCACACAAAATGAGTGCACAACGGCATCAACCCAAATAGTCCACAGTGGACACAAAGAGGGAAGAAGGAGAGCCCCATGCCAGTCCTGTAGCAGCAAATTTGAAATCGTTCCCTAAACTAAAATCGGTTAAGGTTTTTAGAGAAATACTGACCTGCAGCACTTCAGAGACATAACGCAGCACAGGAGAGGCTGAGATGATCCAAACAGCGATACTTTTTTATTATTTTTAACTCTGGCTATTATCAGGGTGACTGGCTTATGGATAATTAGTGGGGAGTGCATTTTTGTTTTTGTTTTTTTTGTTTGCATAAAGCCAGTTGTTGTGCTCCATAACCTTCCATTACAAAATGCCTATTTTGACAATCCTTTTTAAAAGCCAAAAAACATTATTGCTGTTTAGTGTTTTTCTGTTGGAAACTACACACATGAAAGAAACATTTAAGAATGTGATTTTTTTTAAAAACTAAATTACCACATTTTCCATGACTGCTTAAATCCATAGCTCTATTATTGCCACATACTGGCATAAACCAACTCCAAAAATGAAAATAAACGTGACTTTCCCTGATGTCCTTGAGATGTCTCGCCCACATGAACACTCAGAGGGAACATGGAGTTTGTTGTATTTTTTGTTTTGGTAAACAGTACAGAACATGCTGATTTATCCCATAGACTCCCATTATAAATGTATCATTTAACTCTGGTACAACTTATGGAGAAAAATCTCATTTAATGCACATTTTTAAGCAGCGTTACATTTTGTGACATTAGAGATACAAAGATACTACAAAGGTTTTTTTTTCAGCTTTAAATCTAATATTTGCTGTGGGTAATTAAATGAGTGGTGAAGCATTACTGGTGTGTTTTCATTTGTCATTTACTGCTGTTGTGTTTTTTGTTTACAAAAACAAATAGATTTTTATGAAAATCATTGTAATAAAACAATGTGCTTTACCCTTTAAATACAACAATCTAAAAGTGCTACAGTTTAAAGCCACTTTTTCATAGAATGTTCTGTGGCGCCCTCAGGTGGTGCAGTAATACACTGCACAGACACAAGAGGGTAGAAGCATCAGTCTTCCATAGTGCATGAGCTAAAGTGTGAAAAGTTCACAATGACATGAGTCTACATCTGGTTCATGTCAGGAGTTGGAAACTACCAACATTTCATGAAATTTATTTTGTCAAAAGAAAGAATTATTCCCATAAAATACGATTCAGAATGTTTCAGTCCAAATTAACAGAGGTTATTTTAATATTTGGATTAGGCAAGAGTTTGTCATAATGGAACATCTGTCTCAGACAAGGAACCTACCTCCAAATCTAAATTTCATAGAATTTTTATTTATTATTACTTTTGAAAGATTCAAGTTATTCCTGTGACCATTGTGAGTTTTTCTTTCATTAGCCAACAGGTACCAACATTTTGTGCACATGTATAAATGTTTATTTTTTTCACTGTTCTGATTACTCGTGAGGGGGCAATCCCTTTACTTAAATAAGGGGAGGGTGTCCTCATACCTGAGGAAGGTCAGAGGGGCCGAAACATCAACCAAGAGGTGATGAGACAGTGTGCAGGAGTTTTCTTAACCTTTCAGTCAGCCCTGTCAGGTGTGCAGAGTCTGCACAGAAACTAATATTAACATGATTAACATGATGATTAACATATTAACATGAGTTCGCCCAGGCAAATTGTGGTATAACGTTCAAAAATCCAAGTTAAATCACATTTTCATGAGCGTTAAAGGTGTGGCACAATAACCACCCATGTGAGTGAATGAATCATGCTAGCTAAAGCAGGGCTAATGTAAACTGACACACCCATACACATTATGAGACATACATCAGCTAACTCTGGCTTAAGTTTATATCAACTCTTCCTCAAAGGAAGCAGGAAGGCCACTTCACTTTTGCTTGACATCCCATGACTAAAACCAGTTTGTAATAAAACAATATCCAACATGACAGATACTGACTCCAGGGACAGACCTGATATTTGGGCCTTTTAGTGTCGGCTATATTTCCATATTTTGTTTTGGTCGATCTGCTGCCTTGAACATTCACACAAAATCTTATTTTAACACTTTGATAAGAAAGGAAAACTGCACTAAATGCAACACATAGTTCTCTTAACGCTTTGTGTAAAAAGGGTTTGGGGGTAGTTTGTAGTACATTTAACCCACAATATGGACCAGTACAGCTCACCTAGACTTCAATTCTTTTTTGTAGCCATAAAAATCATATTAAAGGAACTATCAGAATTTAGTGCATTTTGTCACACAACTACCTCTATTTTACACATCCATCCATATTTTTTCTTTTACGCATCGAGTAAGTGATTCTGAAAATCCCTGCAGCACCCGCGCTCTCATTTGTCACCTTCGAGGGACAAAAGAGGCAGATTACTGTAATGACGGTAGAATATTTAAGTAGCCCCATGCCTCCGCTTTGAGACGCCATTTGAATTTACATGAGAGCACGACTGGTCGCGGAGTTACGCTACTGGAAAGTCTATCGGCGACGATAGCATCTGACGCTATAGGGTTAAATGACGTAATTTGAGGAAAAGAACAAAAATCTGTCCAAAAATATTGTCAGAGCTTATCGGCCATCGGTTGGTCTGGGTTCTAAACAATCGGTATCAGCATCAGCCATGAAAAAAAAGTCAGTCGATCTCTAATGCATTTCGAAGTTCAGGTTCAGTTTTAAAACAGTTAAGGGTGTGGTAAAACGGTCATGGGCACTTACCACAAATACAACAGCTAAAGCCGGTCTAATATAAACTATGAACAGAGTCAGTAACACACACACACACACACACACACAGCATTACTGAGCCATTTCTCTAGTTCCTGTCCATGCTCTAGTTTTTACAAACACAAAACTAGCACTAAGCACTGGTGTCAAACTGTGGGGAGATATTTATTAAGTTCAAACCATAAACTGTATAAAGAAGTGGACTAAGGGAGAGTGACGTCACCCACAGCGCCCGACTCCAGTCAAATGAAGCTCCTGGAGGGTGGCAATTATACGGGAAGATTCTGGAGTCGAGTCTCATATCTGGAATTCAGACTGCGGGTATCATAGCAACCAAAGAGCCAATCCAGAGGGAGGCTGATGAAGGTAACGCCCCTTCCCACCTGCATTGATGTTTTTAGCGCGGAGCAGGTGTTTACAAACACTTGGGGAGAGAATTTACCTGATTCGTCTGTTAACGTTCATGACCTTAACTGGTCCCACCCATTTTTATTGTAAATGTGACTAACCCTCGCTTTCTTTGTGGTGGCACTTCCGTTTAGGTGGAAATCCTGTTCCTTTCAATAGAGAATTAGGGAAAAGTTTTGCAGCTAAAATATGATTTGTGTAAAATGTTCAATGTTCATGTGCAACAATAAGTCCACACTGCACCGATTCCCTGTGCAGCTTTAAAACGGATCTGTAGTCCATATAGAACTTATTCACTGTCAAGATCTGCCCCGTACAAAATAATACAACGTAGAGCGGGTTAATATGAGCCAATGATTGATATGGTTATGGATATGGTTAAAACAAGTCAATGGAGCCAGAGTAATGCAAATTATCACCTCTTATTTGGAACAAGCAGGTTAGTTATGTCCATTTATATATACAAGTCTATAGTTTAAACAAACACATTTTAATTAACTGTCCTGTGTCAGCCTTAGACCAGTTGTCTGAATATATTACGTTTTTTGGAAAAACACAAAATTAAACTGCCCGTGTTCATAAAATTAATAAAATGGATAATTAAATGATTGGAAGAGGACAGACCCAAAGGCATAGAGTGTGGAGAGTAGACAAACAGAAAACTCAACCAAACCATTACTTAGACTTGTGCTTTGGCTAATATGCTGCTATGTTATTAATTTGTATGCCAATTTAATTTTTTGAAATATTCTGGACGTTCATATGACCTGTGGATATCCTGCTCCACCCGGACTTTGCTACTGTTGAGCTAAACTGTCTTGGGTTAGATTGCTGAATTCTCTTGTTCTAGATTTTATTTTTAAGAAAACTATAGACAAACAAAAGACACTAAACGAAATGGAACAACACTGATGGGTTAAGAAATTAACAATTAGCTTTGCAAATAACCGCTTTATTTACAAACAATATGAATAGTGACTGACACAAACAGCAGAATAGTTGTAAAAATACAGAATATGAATGATAAATCAGCAAAACAATATGGCATTAAACTTAACTAGTACTTTCACTACACATTTTATTGCCCAAACATACCTCAATGTCACCTGCCTGTCTCCATGGCGACTGCACAAGCAGGAAACACACAATTGCTTCTGCAGCAGTTTACCTAATCTACATCACGCCATGGAACGTATTAATTAAAATATTAGTCAGATATTAGTAATGAAATTTAATCTACATGTCAAATAACAGGATAAACTTGTATCAGTTAAATGGAAGGGCTAGAGTATATAAGAAGAGAGTGTGGTCCAAGTCAGTACCACAGACGAGAAAGTGAAGGTTGGTCATTCTTATGTTCGAATACTGTAGATTTTATATATATATAATGTGTGTGTGTTTATCTGTTATTTCAGGATTTCATCTTTAGACTTCTGCAGCTTAAACTTCACCATGAAACTGCTGGTGCTGTTTCTCTTATGTGCCACAATGGCCCATGGAAAAGGTGAGTTTTTAGTCAAGATACTGTAACTGTAAAACTGAGAAAGATGTTTTTGATATGGAAGTTGACTGGTCAGAGACTTTTTATTGTACATGACGAGATAAAAGGTAAAATGTGCTGATTGTAGGCCTCTAGATATAGATTATTTGCGTATAATTGATCAATTTTTTTGCCATTTTGTTTTTTTTGTCTCTGGTGAAGTTTAACAAAATAAATGTCAATCTTTCATTTTTACATTGCAAACCTTTTATACAGAAGATCCCGAGGTGGAGGTGACTTCTGAAAAACTTGAAAAGCACAGTGAGTTGGGTGAGAGAGCGGCCAACATAACAGGTTTGCAAATGTATACTTTATCGTTTATGTACAGACCTATTTATGTCATACCATGAGTTTCCGCTGCACTCTGCCGCCTGCCTCGAAAGTGTCACATGATGTTGCTATGATGTGTCTACTCAGCTGAGTTTGAACAGAACAGTCTTCTTACCTGGAGTAGGATGACATCTGCAGTCCGACTTCTGACAAGTAGGAAAACTGCACCAAAATATGTTAAAATCAGCTGAGCCACCACGTCACAGAAACATCATGTGACACTTCTGAGGAAGGCAGCAGAATGCAGCCGAAACAAACAAGGTATGAAACAACTACAGGTTTGTAAGTAAGAATCTTAAGTACAATCAATACAGAAAACCTCATGAACCTAACCAGACTTTTGCAAATATAGTCCTAATAATAATTAATAATTTAACAGTCAATCTATAATTGTTGCATCATAAATGAGACTTAGAGTATTATGCAAAATCAACCTTTTGGAGGTTCTGTAATGTTCCCTCATCAAAAACATGCCTGGACAGGGTTTAGATGTCATCCATGTATGTTTGAGGAACCTAGCGATCTCTGCCCTATTCAAACCCTCCTTATGGTGACCAGTACCATTCTATCCAATGCTCAGCCCAAAAGCCTGCATTACCCACGCTCCCACACGACAATTCTCCATAAATATATAAAAGTACGAGACAAAAAAAAAAAAAAAAACCCAATACATTATGACTTCACAAATCTGATGAGATGTGCAGTTGTTCCTTTAACAGGATGCACGCCGATTGTAATATGATAGCGCTCTGAAGGAGGAGTGACTAAGTGAGGGGGGATTAAAAAACATGTTCATACGTTGTTTTTGGTGAATATAGCATTTTCAATAAAAGTAACCTGGTGATCTACATATGTAATGTTTTCAGTTAATACTCCATAGAAGTATAACACCCCCTCTTTCAATAACACTTTACAAAATGTCTTAAAATCCCGAGTTTCAGCAATCAGTCCCTAGCGACCATCATAAAACAAGAGAATGTTGCAAATACAGAAACCAAAAGAACAAGATTAACATGTTTATTTTACAGCTTTACGCAGACCAGAAGAAATGGATGACACTGAACTCTTTACAGGTCAGTTTCCAGATCAACACACATCTTCAAGACTTTTCAGCCACGTTAGCTTTGTTTTCCCTTAAGTGTCCCTCGTGACCATCATAAAACAAGAGGATTTTGCAAATACAGAAACCAAAACAAGATTAACGTGTTTATTTTACACTTTTAGTCAGACCAGAAGTAATGGATGACACTGAAGGCATTGAAGGTCAGTTTCCAGATCAACACACAACTTCGACTTTTCAGCCACGTCAGCTTTGTTTTCCCTTAAGTGTCCCTCGTGACCATCATAAAACAAGAGGATTTTGCAAATACAGAAGCCAAAACAAGAAGATTAACGTGTTTATTTTACAGTTTTAGGCAGACCAGAAGTAATGGATGACATTGAAGGCAGACCTATTGAAATAGATGACATTGAAATCTTTGAAGGTCAGTTTCCAGATCAACACACAACTTCAAGACATTTCAGCCACATTAGCTTTGTTTTCCCTTAACCCTTTAGGTGACCTATACTGGCCCATAATGTGCTCAGTCCTTAGACTTTTATATTTTTGTTAGCCATAAAAATCATATTAAAGGAAGTATCAGAATTTACAGCATTTTTTCACACATCTACTTCTATTTTACACATCCATCCGTATTTTTTCTTTTACGCATCAAATAAATGGCTCTCATTCGTCACCTTCAGGACAACAGAGGCAGATTACCGTAACTGACGGAAAAAAATATTTAAATAGTTCCGTGCCTTCGCTTTGAGACGCCGTTTGAATTTACTTGAGAGCACGACTGGTTGCGGAGTTACGCTGCTGGAAAGTCCGCATCCGCGCTCTATAGGCGACGATATCCTTCGACGCTATAGGGTTAAGTGTCATAGATTATAGCTCCATAACAGACAAAAGCATAATATACATTTAAACCAATCTGCACTTCGGCCTCTAGGGGTTTGGTCACAACACACATGCCAGGCTCTGTGAATGAATGTCTCTCCTTACTCTTCACACACCCCAATATCGGTCTTTTAGGTCCAATCCGTGTTCCAGTTCCTGAAGATGATTGCGGTAGGCTTTATTTCTGTACATATTTTGGTCTGCTGTAAAATCAACCACTGACCGATTTTCTTTTTAATTGTCAGCCAGTAAATGTCCTCCGCGAACATGGTGCACCAACAGGGGGATAAATTACATGTATGTGCCCACTGCTATGCACTGGGCTCAAGCTCAGGTAAAGTCAGTTTCATGTGATTGGTTTTATTATATGAAGTTTAATAATCTGATTTACTGTGGTCTTCCTCAGCGCTACTGCCAGGGCTATGGTGGAACTCTCGCCACAGTTCCTGACAGCCAAGTGAATCATTTTTTGAGCCTACTTAGCCAAGGAGCAGTGGCTTGGATTGGATTCTCTGATGCTCAATATGTTAGTAATAGCAACCTCAAAACTTTTTGGTTAAACATTCACCATGGGACTTTTCTGGTGTAGGAGTGTTGCACAATATGGCAATAAACATTTTTTCAATTACAGGTGTTTATACTATCAAATTATACATTTCTATGAGCGAGGTCACATCTGTAACTTGAGACATGCATGCAGATACACTACCCTCCACCAGAAAAGTTACATAGTACAACTTTGAAGTCAATCAATTATATTTTAACTTATTAATTCCTAATCCTAACCCCCAACCCTAATGTCTTTTATATTTTTAGGATAGGTTTTGGCTCTGGATAAATGGTCAACGTCTGGGCTATACAAACTGGTGCCGTGGAGAACCCAGCAACGCTGGTCGAAATGAGGCGTGCGCACTCATCAACTGGTCGGGTAAATATTCTTAACACAGCTGTAGGTTTGAAATGTTTGGGTCATTATTATAATACACAACTTTATCATTTACAGAGGCTAAGTGCTGGAACGACGGGAGATGCACCGACAGGTTCCCTTTTGTTTGTGAAAGAAACTACATTAGACGTCCTAACATAAGGCCCATGGTGTGACTCAAGAGCAGAGTGAATCGATCAGAAAGATGCTTTGACTTCACTGTTCTTTTCTGTAAAACATGATTAAAACGCTTAAGCATTTAAACATGGCTATACAACTGTAATGGATCATTTTAGAAGAAAATGTGGTGTAGTGGCCTTTAGTGCAGGTCTTAAGAATATGTGGTAGTTGACAGGTAGGATCGATATAACATTTGGAAACTAATACTTCCCCCCTAACCCACGTAGGATACAGGAATATTTTTTGTGCAACTCCGTGAGGCCACTCTAAGAACTACAGATAAGGACTGAATGAACAAGACATAGGAACTATAGGAAAATGTACATTCTTTAGTACAACATAAAAACCAAAGCATTAAGACATTTAATTTAACTGATGTATCAAGTTAAACTAGATCAAAACCCATGCATTCTCTCATTCACATAAAAGTGGCCAGTTTCAGAAATCCATAAGGCAATTACAGAAATACTGACCTGCAGCACTTCAGAGACATAACGCAGCACAGGAGAGGCTGAGATGATCCAAACAGCGATACTTTTTTATTTTTTAACTAGCTATTATCAGTGTGACTGACCTATCAGTGTATAATTAGTGGGGAGTGCTTTTTTTTTTTTTTTTTGCATAAAGCCAGTTGTGTTGTGCTCCATAAATTTCCATTACAAAATATGCCTATTTCGACAATCCTCTTTATTAAAAGCCTAAAATCTTTTTCTTTTTTTTTTGTTGTTGCCATTTTATTGTTTCCTTTTGAAAACTATATACATTTATCTAACATTTGAGAATTTATAGTTTTCTCCACTAAATTACCACATTTTCCATGAGTCCTTAAATCCATAGCTCTATTATTGCCACATACTGGCATAAACCAACTCCAAAAATGAAAATAAACGTGACTTTCCCTGATGTCCTTGTGATGTCTCACCCACATGAACACTCAGAGGGAACATGGAGTTTGTTGTATTTTTTGTTTTGGTAAACAGTACAGAACATTCTGATTTATCCCATAATAAATATATCGTTTAACTCTGGTACAACTTATGGAGAAAAATCTCATTTAATGCACATTTTCAAGCAGCATTAGATTTTGTGAGATTAGGAGATACAACAAAGATACTACAAAGTTTTTTTCTAATATTTGCTGTGGGTAATTAAATGAGTGGTGAAGCATTACTGGTGTGTTTTCATTTGTCATTTTACTTACTGCTGTTGTGATTTTGTTTACAAAAACAAATTGAATTTTATTAAAATCATTGTAATAAAACAATGTGCTTTACCCTTTTAATACAACAATCTAAAAGTGCTATAGTTTAAAGCCACTTTTTCATAGAATGTTCTGTGGCGCCCTCAGGTGGTGCAGTAATACACTGCACAGACACAAGAGGGTAGAAGCATCAGTCTTCCATAGTGCATGAGCTAAAGTATGAAAAGTTCACAATGACATGAGTCTACATCTGGTTCATGTCAGGAGTTGGAAACTACCAACATTTCATGAAATTTATTTTGTCAAAAGAAAGAATTATTCCCATAAAATACGATTCAGAATGTTTCAGTCCAAATTAACAGAGGTCATTTTAATATTTGGATTAGGCAAGAGTTTGTCATTATGGAACATCTGTCTCAGACAAGCAAAAAGGAACCTACCTCCAAATCTAAACCAGGTCAATAACTAGACTGTTCCAGGTCTAATTATAACTGAATCAGGTCTATAATTAGAATATGTTACATATTACACCAAGAAAAGCAAAAATGCAGCTCTCTTCATTGATATGAACAGGAGACTGAAGTCAGTCTGAGAGAAGGATTTGGAGACCACTGTCGCTGTGGACGAATGGGGTACAGTCATTAGATATATGTAGAAAACTATTACAGACACACGTTCAAAACCTATTCAATCTAAGATATTGAAGAGACAGTACTGGACACCTGAGAAGTTACACAGAGCAGGTGTCACTCAGTCTAACATCTGTTGGAGATGTAAATCAATTTGATCCAGTCTTGTATACGTATCCACTCTTTGTTTGTATACATGTACACGAGAATGTCTATGTTTTCATACTCTGGGATTGTGCAATCTACATGGATACATGTATGTAGAAGGAACAAATAAACATTTAAAAAAATAAAATGTCAAAACTAAAAGCAAACACCCAAACTGCAGTGCTGTCTCTTGACCACCAGAGGGAGGAGTCGTCCTAGTTTTGGACCTGCTGGTCTGTGCTGTCTCTGGGTCCCCTACAGGAGCAAACATACCTGTTAAGAAAAAAAGGTCTGGTGCCTCAATTGCCACCACTCCTTTAAAAAGGTCCTTTATTACACAAAATGGATTCTTGAGCGTTTAGTCATGTTATGTCGTTACTGCCTCCAAAGCTCAAAATGCTCATGAAGCATTAGTTTTCATGTTAACCTTTTACTTTTATTTCATTAAATTTTGTAAATTCCAGGGCTGAAATTATCCAAATGATTCTATTGAAGATTTAAAAATGCAGTGGAGCACTTCCTGAATTACTTGACATCACAAGGTGGAAAAAGCGTTTTCTGTTTGAGAGAAGAGCTCAGTGTAAATATGCAGGGTTAGTGTGTTAAACATTTGTAAATGAAACAAAACAACTTCATGGATCTAAACATAGATCAGAAAATAGTATAATATGGGCATTTTGTATAAGTCCCAAAACTCAAAAGCAAATGTCAGGGTTTAGCATGTTCATGTTTCAATGCAATAAAATGTTAATCATAATCAAAACTATTAATCGTGCAAAACTCAAACATAAATGCGTAGGCCTAATCATTCCCCATAAAAGCGATTGTTAACTCCTTTTAATTAATTTTTTACAACACAGAAATAGTGACCTAGGCCTAATGTTTAAGTACCTTAACAGTATGTAAATAGTAACACATTTGCCTACCTGAACGGACTTGGTACTTAAAACACAACAACACAATTATGTAATTAAATCAAACAATAGGGACAACTCATTTCTTTAATTGGCCAAGTATAAAAGTCTATCGAGTAAAACTCTTTAAAAGTAATACATTATTCCGTAGCCGAATAAATTAAGATCTAAAAGGAAAAATAACAATTGCGTTCATAGAGATATGGGGGTATTAGCACACACATTTAAAATAAAAGTACAAACAGACTAAACGAAAGCATGCAACGTCCCATAGAAATGAAAAAGTATTCTAAAAAGGTACAATACGAATCTGTTAGCGTTAGTGAGTTTATATAGCTTCACGTAGGCCCATGTGCACACTGAACGGACTTAAGAGTTGGTGTTAATTGATAGCTCTGATTACTCTATACCAGGGGTGTTCAGACTTTCAGTATGTGAGCTACTTCTAAAATGATCGTGTCTGAAAGATCTACCACCTAAAACAAAAATGTTAAACATTTATTTGTAAATGTATTATGAATTCTTACATGTACAGTGCATTTTCATGTACCTTGCACAACATCATGAGATAATACTGCACAACACAATTGAACTTCTTACATGTTCATAATTACTTGATTACTTTAGTTTGGGCAGTAGTTTCTGACAGCCAGCCTGGAGTAAAATTGCATTTTTCGTTTGAAAGCAATAACAAAGCTAATCATGTTGATTACGGTTTTGTCATTTTTTTATAGCCATAAAAATCATGTTCAACAAAGTATCAGAATTTACTGCATTTTTTCACACAACTACTTCTATTTTACACATCCATCCGTATTTTTTCTTTTACGCATCGAATAATTGATCCACAGCCCTCTCTCTCTCAGCCCCCGCGCTCTCATTCGTCGCCTTCGAGGGACAACAGAGGCAGATTTACCGTATTGACGGTAAAATATTTAGATAGCCCCATGTCTCCGCTTTGAGACGCCATTTGAATTTACATGAGAGCACGACTGGGCGCGGAGTTACGCTGCTGGAAAGTCCGCAACCCGCTCTATCAGCGACGATAGGATCCGACGCTATAGGGTTAAACTAACTCGTGCTTGTTTATGCGCGTGCAGCGCCCATGATGTGACCCAGGGTCAGGTGTAATCTGACTGTTGTCCTGTATATTAGTCATGTGACTGGATGGATGACGGGACGTGATCTACTCAAAATGCCTTCGCGATCGACTGGTAGATCGCGAGCGACGTAATGAACACCCCTGCTGTAGACACAATGTTTGTAATCGATTACAGTGATAATCATAATTGTAACTGAAATCAGATTAATTGCACAGCTCAACTTTGCGTACTGTCATACTTGGTGTTAATTCTACTACAAAGACATGACATATTCTCAAGTTTAAAAATTATTTAAGCCAATAAACCTACCTCTTACAGCGGCTTGATAAGAGAAATGAGAAAATACACTGCAAGTTCACATAAAACGAAAATATAACGCGCCAAAATGGTCGTGACGTCAGAAGACGGCCCCAAACATGTACCCAACAGCGCCACCTTAGGGTAATTGCATCACTATTTGTAGAGTCAAGTTATAAGTAAAACATGAAGCGTGATGCACTTTACCAGGAGGCAACAGAGAAGTGAGTAAAAAAAACGCAAAATACAACAAAAATAACCTTAGCTGTGACTTTTAGATTCTGGAAATAAAGAATCAACACGCATAGGTATCGGTTCAGTACGATCTTTTCCGGACAAGTTATTTACAAAAGACAATAAAAGCTAACTTACCTGGTTAGCATACTTACGCTAGCATGTTCGACGTAGCTGTAGCGTTGTCTCCGGTCTTTACACGGACAGCTCCACATCTTCGTCAATTTCAACACTTTATCTGTAAAATAACGAAACAAACACGACTGAAACAACGCAGATGACGTGTTTATGGACAAATGTGAAGATATGGACGTGTAAATTACGAGGATTATAGCGGATTTTCTGACCTTTTCCGAACCAGAAGCGGGAAATGGAGGATTCTACGGGAGCCGCACAGGTTCAAACCGCGGAGGCACAAAACCCGAGAGACGTTTAGCGCGACGTGAACAAACCACAACAGGTAAAAAAAACTATCAAATTAAACGACTATGTGCTCTGTTTAATGAGTTAAAGATAAATACATAGTGTAAACAAAACACTGCGGGTCAATTTCACTGTTTTTAACGACATGCTAAGCTAACTGGCTCTGAAGCTAGGCTAAAGCTGCGTTTGAGATGACGTCACAGCATTCTACACCAATCACATGAAGACACAGGAGACAGTTAAAATATTTGTTTTAAATGCAGATTTTTGTTGTAATACAGTGAGTTTTTTGGGGTCACTAAAGAAATGATCAGATTCAACATTTGTGAATTTACGTTTTGGATATTTTATGACAAAGTACAATGTAAAACAACAGAGAAGACTGGATGACGTTCAATTCTGTAATTTGAGTACAAGTACAGATACAGAGGTGACAAAATACTTAAGAAAAAGTAATCCATCACATGACAAAATCTACTTAGGTAAAAGTATTAAAAGTACTTTGTTGTCTATGCTCAGGGAAGTAACAAAAACAAGATGGAAAATGGTGAAATAAATAAGTAATTTTATGAACAGGGTTGTAAAAGGTCAAAGTAACAAAAGTGGACTAAAACATGTACGTAAATGTATAAAACAAAAGAATCTAACCTAAGAAACCAAAAGTAACACGACTACCAAATGACAAGTTTTGTGTCTTAAAAAATAAAATAAAATAAAAATTCACATGGTGTATTAAAAAACAAGTGACAAAACACAAGTCACAGGCTACAAACAGAATCAAATGACTAAATAAAAAGACACAAAACATACAGAATGGCAGACACACAGGCAGCAGCTCTGAACAGGTGAGCTGGATCTCGTTAAGTGGAGGAGGAGCTGCAGGTGAGACACAGGACTGACCCGGCAGGAAACAGTCGTCCAATCACCAGCGAGGGCTCACACAGACAGGATTTAAGGGGGAAAGGGACAGATTCAGCCACACGCACGAAAATAATATTCAAATACTAATAATGACAAGAACTGAAATACTTTTTACTCTTGAAGCAGTGACAATACAAACTGTTTTCTTAATTTTTCTTATGAGTTTTATGTATTTATTTAGCTGAAGCTTGAACTCAAATAATATGAAAACTACTTTTTACTTTTCAGTCCAGTTAAAAAATGTAGTGGAGTAGAACGTAAAATGTACTTAAGTAAAGTACAGATGCCTAAAAATACTACTTAACTACAATACTTTACTACTTGTACTTCGTTACCTTCCGCCCTTACTCTTGAACTCCATCTGGGAGTATGACATCATCACATTCCACGATCTGAAAACCACCAACAGGAAGTGGGTCACAAGTGGAAAAGGGGGAAATTAAACCTGCTCACTTATAACTTTCTCAAACTGTCAAACTAGAATGAACAACGTGACAGGATGAAGAGTCTAAATATGAACATGACAGTTATAATGTTCCTCTTATGTCCATCGTCCTCTCCTGTGTTGCCCTGTGAATGTTTATAGTATTCAAGGTTCAAGGTTCAAGGTTACTTTACCAACCACAAACTGTTTATATAAATGGACGTAGCTAACCTGCTAGCGCCACGTTATGAACAGGAAGTGGTCATTTTGCACTTCCTGCTCCATCGAACTCTGGCTCCAATTCACTTTCTGTGTATAAACTGTGTCCTCTCTCTGTACCTGCTGCTTCAGACTCATTTTGGTCTTAAATGTTCCAATGCGCTGGCTAGCAGGTTAGCTCTGTCCATTTATATATACAGTCTGTGCATGAGACGCTCAAAACTGGGACTGCCCCGGGTCAAAGGTGACGTCTGGTCACACTGGGCTCGTTAAATCTGCTTTATCTTTGGATGAAACCTCTTGGAAATCAGTGTTACAGCTGACAGAGTTTAACAGGCAGCATCCAGCGTTTTACATGATCAAACTCACATAAACACTGCGATATTTGAATGATCTTTTTACTCTTTTTCAGGTTTAAAGAGAAGAACATTTCAATGAATTTGCAACAAGAAGCGCACGACTGGACCAGGCACTGCCCTTCGCCCGAGATGTGGTCAGGACAATATTTATTTTATCACTGATGTCTAAGTTTGACTCACCAGGTATTTCACATTTTTATATAAGACTTTCCCACGTCAAGGCTCAAAGCGCCAAGGAACCACACACACATACACACACATGCATGCACGCACACACACATTTACACACATGCACGCACACACACACACCCCTACACACATGCACGCACACACACATTTACACACATACACACACATTTACACACATGCACACACATTTACACACATGCACACACATTTACACACATGAACATACACACATTTACACACATGCACGCACACACACATTTATGAACATACACACATTTACACACATGCACGCACACACACATTTACACACATACACACACATTTACACACATACACCTACACACATGCACACACACACACCTACACACATGCACACACACCCCCATGCACACACACCCCCACACACATTTACACACATGTTCTCACACACACATTCACACACACCCCCACACACATTCACTCACACATTCACACACATTCACTCACACCCACTCACACATTCACTCACACACCCCCACACACATTCACACACACATTCACACACATTCACTCACACCCACTCACACACATTCACACACACTCACACTCACACACAAACACTGGGGGTGAGTTGCCTAAGGACACAACAGCAGCCTTCATCTGTGGGAGAATCACACCTCCAACCTGTGGATCAGACGATCTAACAACTCGACCAGTGACATGATTTAAGTCGAGAGCAGGATTTGAACTGAACACTAATCATCCAAATACTGTGTTTAATCCGACTAAAACCCACAGGAACTGAGGAATATTTCTCTTTCTTTTCTTTCTTTTTTTCAAGTTTAAAAGACGAGAGCAACATTTGAATGAATTCGCAACAAGAAACGCAGAACTGGAGAAGCCTTGGCGCTGCTCTTCTCCCAGGGTGCGGTAAGTACGTTTTTATTGTGTATTCATTTATTCGACTCTGGGGGAAAAATGGAAAGTTTGAGAGTGCGAGCTGCAGCTAGACTCACTGTGGTGCTCTTGTTTGGGCCGTAGTGAGGGGAAGAGAAGAAGAGGAGGAGGAGGAGGAGGGGGAGAGCGGTAAGAGAGGAGGAGGGGCCGGGCAGAGAGAGGGGCAGAGGGTCGGAGTGTGTATGCAGGATTGTGTGCGTTCACTCGGAGGGAAAACACACCAGGAACGCAAAAAGTGTAGAGACGAGAAAAACTCTGCAGAGAAGTGGAAATGAAAGTGAGGACTGTGCGTTGGGACTATGTTTAGATTCAAGAATGAGGCGAGGAAGAAGCCAGCGCGCCAGCTTCAGTGACGACTATGTGAGAATCCCCGACTGAAGTCATGGTAAGACTTTTATCATGTGCCGTAGAAAAGGGAACGAGTTTGTGCGTTATGTTTTATGTGCGTTACGATCATCATACGGTCATTTAAAGAGCTGCACTAAGATACAAAAGGACATTGTGTTGAGCTGCACAGTTTAAATAAAAATGTGATATCAGTGGAAGGTAAAACGCCCACAAGTCAGAACTAAACCAGCCATTTAGCCACGTTAATCCATGTTACTGTTCAAGAAAAGTGACTGTTTTTTGTGATTTATGATTTAAAGATCTGATTTGTGTACTTTTTGTCACTTCTCTAGAGTTGTGCATTTGGCAGTTTTCACGTTTATTTTGTTTAGCGCATTTAAAACTTGATCAATGGACGAAAATGCTTCACGTAAAAGTCAACAATAACAAAAAACAAATATATAAAACTGTATAAATCGATTCAACCCTAACAGATGACGTTTAAGTTGACCTGCGTGTCCCGAAAGCCTCGTCAAGTTCAGATTAAAACTATTTTCTGATTGTGATTGGCGCCTCGATCAAAACAATACTGACTCTAGTATCAGAAACAAACTGAACAAGTGTTAATAAAAATACTTTTGACACATTTGAACCGAATATAATCACTGTTTTTTGTGTTGAAAGTTACATTCTTTGCTGCAAAAAGATGCAGATTTGTCTTTATTATTATTCTCGTGTATAAATTAGTGCAGAGAATCGAAATCGAGTTTGAAATTTGAACGTTGTGATTCTTCCCGAAGCCTCCGCTCCATATTCTGCTGTTAAAAGTACACATAGCGTCGTTTGCTAACCCCGCTCTGCTAACTCAGCTCTTACAAAGTCGTCAAATGCCATTAGCAGACAGATAATATGATTTATTCAGTGTGACGTCAGCGAGTTTAGTGGCTGGTTTGGAAAGACGCCCGGGGTCTGCAGGGGGGGGCGCTCTAGTGTGTGAACGGGCCGCTCTAGTGCGTGAACGGGCCGCTCTAGTGCGTGAACGGGCCGCTCTAGTGCGTGAACGGGCCGCTCTAGTGCGTGAACGGGCCGCTCTCTTGGGATGTTTACCCTCTGCCCCGCCCACAGTGTGAGCCTGATGTGCAGAGGCAGAGATTCAAGACCCGGGATGACACCAGCGCTCATTTACGACACATTCTCATGTTTTTGTAGATCTTTCTGTTCGGTGGGTCTGTACCTGTGGTGAATATCTGTTATAGTGTTAAATCAGTTAAGTGGCAGTTTGTGGGGGAAAAAGTTGAAAGGAAAAATACAAAAATATAAGAAATAGCAGAATCTCTACTTATGTCATCAGCACTGAAAATGAAAAAATCCAAACTCCAGACGGACATAATTCTGCAGATTAAACTAAATACTGATGTTTCCGTGTATTTTTATGTGTCTGATCATAACTACTGTGCAAGTTTTGGGCTTTGTTTACATTACTGTTGCTATTGGAAACAGAACAGAACAGGAACTAAATAACTTTACCAGAAAAAATAGACAAAACTGGGATATTTTTGTGTAAAATCTTAAATATGATGATGATGATGTTGTTTTCTTTCGCTGTATTAAGTAACAGAAGCAGATTTGAATCCTCTAAGTGTTTGTGGGCAGGGTGGGGCAGGCTGGCAGAGCGGGGCAGGCTGGCAGGACGGTTGTATAAAGACGAGGGTTGAGTTACTTTTATTTTAGGAGACTTGGAGCAGCAGCGTCGGCCGTGGTTTTGGTGATGCCGTATTTTCCATTTTGGACCAGGCAGAAAAGGGGAAAAAGAAATGATTGCAAGTAAAAGAGACAGAGGGATTGTTTTGCAGTCTGGGGTCTGTTCAAGACTTGAGAGTTGTGAGGTTTGTGAGGTTTGTGAGCGGGACTTCTGTTTTGTGATTGTTCTGTTTATCCTGATGTTATAAATCAGATGTTCGGTCCAGTTAAACCGCACACTGCAGGATAATCTGCCTCATTCAGGGCCTGATTTGCGTCTCTGGCTTCAGGGACTTTGTGACGCTGCAGATTAGAGACAGTGACTCTGCGTCCTGTGTGTTTATCTCCAGAATTCTGTGCATTAAAAACATTTATCTGAACCTTCACCACATTTCAGTAATAATAATAACACAGATTTGACTTTGAAACACTTTAGAGCACATATGTCAAACTCAGGCCCCGGGGACATATCTGGCCCGCAGTGTAATTATATTTGGCCCATGAGATCATTTCAGATGTGCATTAGAGCTGGCCCACTGTGTGTAGAGCGCGCATAATATCAAAGTTGAGTTGTTTCTATATGAAAAGGTTAAACATCACACATCAGGTGCACTCAGTTTTTTAGTAAACATGAAGTTTGGCCCATGAATTTGTCTCAGTTTTAATTTTGGCCCAGTGTAAGTTTGAGTTTGACACCACTACTTTAGAGTCTCAGAGTGAGTGGTTTTATGTCGAGAGAAAACAGCAGACACCAGGTGATCTGTGAGTTTAGCTTGTGGTGTGTGGGCTCTTCAGTCTTAAAACCTCCTCTGATTCTCCTCATGTCTGTGGTCTGATCTTTACTCTGACATCGCTCACACTGAAGTGGTAGTTTCTCCAAACACTTGGATCAATACTTTTATTTGTCCCTGATTATTGTTATTTTAAAGGTACAGTGACTTTGTGGAGGTGCACGTCACCTGCATGATTCTGTATAAACACTAAACTAAAACTCTACCTCTATAGAAATAGGTTTTATGTGATTATAGCCAAAGGAACATCATTTCCATGGAAACAAGCAGGATGAGGCCTCCTCTAGGCCAAATAAGAGTCGGGTTTGTGGGGAAGCAAGCCCGCTCAGAGTAAGGACACATGTTTATCAGAGCAAACCAAAATGAAAACAAAAAAAAACAAAACAGATGCTTTTATTTTAGTCACATTTTTGGCTAAAAGTTACATACTGTGGCTTTGAAATAATATTGCATAAACTCTGTCCACCTCTGATCATTTTAAAACAACAGTAACTCCACCTGAGACATGAACATCTCTGCTCTGAAAATGGACGTTTGTTTTGTGCCTTTTTTCAGAACCGTTTCTTTTATTCCAGAGAAGAATTCTTCATTTTTATTGTAATGTGAAATTATATGATGACATCAAACTGTACAGCTCCTTTAATGTGTGTACGTGTTTGTGTATCTGTGTGTCTATGTGTGTAGGTGTATCTGTGTGTGTATCTGTGTGCGTGTGCTGTTTGTGGTGAGCTCCAGTCCACTGCCGCTCCGTGCACTCAGGTGTGAGAATGTGTCATGGAGCAGATATGGGGATTCCACCCAGCGACCTCTGCTGGTAAACGGCTCAGGGTGTTTCCACTGACAGACACACACACACAGGCACACCCCCACAGACACACACACACACACAGACCCAGAGCCTGACGGAGCCGGAGTGAACTAAAGACTTTAAACTAAAAGGATGAGACTTTATCGTTTGCGTCGCTCTTGTTCTGACAGACACTTTGACCCTGAGCTGCTTTTACAGTCAGTTTATTATTATTTTTTTATTTATTACAAATACAACACATATAGACCAAATGTGTAATATTTCTAAAGCTTTTTATTGTCCACGAACCAGGAAGTAAGGCTGTTAGCATGCTAGTTATTGTCAAAAGTGTGAATAAACTCACTGAGGTGAAGAAACACATTTACAAACAGAGGAATAAATCTGCAAACTCAGACAAGACAGTTCTGTTTTTAAAAATCAGAACTTAGATCTTAAAGAGGAAATGATTTTTAGTCGTTGATAAATTTAAACCGTCGTCGCCGTGGAGATAAAGTGTTATTCAGAGGAGGGCTGTGGCTGTTAAACACACTGATTTAAATGACACTGGATTTATGTATTATTTATTTATTTATTTTGTATGTATTTTTGTATTTATTTATTTATTTTGTATTTATTTATTTTATATTTATTTACTTGTTTATTTTGTATTTATTAATTTATTTTATTTATTTATATATTTTTGTATTAATTTATTTATTCTGTATTTATTTTGTATTTATTTATTTCATATTTATTTTTTTATTCTGTATTTATTTATTTAATTATTTCGTATTTATTTTTTTATTTTGTATTATGTATTTTTTTTATTTTGTATTTATTTATTTATTTATTTTATTTATTTATTTTTGTATGAATTTATTTATTCTGTATTTATTTTGTATTTATTATGCATTTATTGATTGCAGGCATGTGCACATTGTCCCACAGAGCAGTTATATTAATATTCCAGAGTTAGAGACTTGTTTCCATCTGTTCCTCGATGTGCAGGAGACGCCCTGGAAAGACAAACCTCATATCTGTAGATCAGACATCAGCTTCGCTCCAGGTTTAGAGACGCTGACGGGTCGTCCACACTGAGGCTGTGCAAGTCACGGAATATTAATTAAGATTTAATAATAATCACTTAAACTGTCGGTGTTTTTCATGGAGAGGTTTAGAGTTCAGACTTTAGAGGAGGAAATGTGACTATTATTTTGTGTTAAATGGAAATGATTAAAAGTCTGTATTGTTTATATTCAGGAAACTAACACTGAGAGACATTTTAGTTGTGTTTAAGTATAAAATCTAATCATGATAAATTAGTGATTGAGTAAGAAGCATCGTAGACCAAAGACTAAAGGTCCTTTGCTCCTTTGCTCCTTTAATTCTTCACGTCTGTTTTTAAAATAGTTAGAAAGAGAAAACAGGTAAAACAGTAAAACCACAGACGTGTCCAGTCACAGGACACATGTATTTCCTGTGATTGTGGTGACGTCCGCATTGCTGTTTTTTTTCCCCACTGTGAAACTTATGAATCAGGAGTTCCTCTGAGCCGCGATGCGTTCAGGGACACGCTCTGACTCACCACCGCAGACCGTGTAAAGAGGTGGACCACAGCAGGGACGTCGCCCACAGCTTCAGCTCGAAATGAAGCTGATCCAGGTCAGAGCGGGTACAGCGGGAAAGAACACGCCTGATGTGTCTGTTATTCATGTTCATATGTTGATTTACAGACACAATTTAGTCAAAAAACCCCAGGATCATGTAGAGGGTTAATGCGATATCTTAAATTTATAGAAGGAAAACTCTTGTAAATATATAAAGCTGCACTATGTAACTTTTCTGGTGGCTCTTGATGAAAGGTTCAAACCCAGTATTTGCGTTGTGCTCTGGGGGAGGGGAGAGAGAGTGCATTCATCACTGACATGTTAACTCAATCTGCTCAATCAAATCAGACGTCTGAAGTGGGCCTCAGTGGTTCAGACCTCATCTGAAACTTCAGCCACCGTCTGCTCTCCGTCTGCTCTCTGTCTCCTCTCTGTCTGCTCCGTGTCTGCTCCGTGTCTGCTCCGTGTCTGCTCTATTTGCTCTCCGTCTCCTCCGTCAGCTCCTTCTGCCCCGTCTGCTCTGTCTGCTACGTCTGCTCTATTTGCTCTCTATCTCCTCTGTCTGCTCTGTGTCTGCTCTGCCTCCTATCTCTAATCCATCTCTTCCTTCTCCTCCGTCTCCTCCGTCTGCTGCATCTCGTCCGTCTGCTCCATCTTCTCCTCCTCCTCCGTCTGCTCTGTCAGCAGCGTCTCCTCCTTCTCCTCCACCTGCTCCGTCTGCTCTGTCTGCTCTGCCTCCTATCTCTAATCCATCTCTTCCTTCTCCTCCATCTGCTCCGTCTCCTCCGTCTGCTGCATCTCCTCCGTCTGCTCTGTCAGCTGCGTCTCCTCCGTCTGCTGCATCTCCTCCGTCTGCTCTGTCAGCTGCGTCTCCTCCGTCTGCTGCATCTCCTCCGTCTGCTGCGTCTCCTCCGCCTCCTCCGTCTGCTCTGTCTGACCGGCTGTATCTCAGGTCAGATTTAAGCCGTAGATCTCCTGGAGGAAGTGTGTGGTTCTTTTGTCTGTCTGTGTCTGGTCTGGGCCTCTTTTCCTCCTCCTCCTCTTCCTCCTCCTCCTCCTCCTCATCCTCCCATCTTCATGCATCTTTCTCATTCCCTCCTCCCTGACACTACAAACACATACAGTATTAGTAGTAGTATAGTAGTAGTAGTATTTTAGTTTAGTGGAGTTGTGTTCTTCTGTAGATGGTGGTGGCTCCGTGGCGTCTTCTCAAAGTCTTTTTTGAAGTTCAGCCCAAAACGGTGAAGAGTCTGAAGAGTCTGGTTCTTCAGACTCTTCACACCGAGTCGGGACGTCCTGATCTGATACTGAAACATTTACTGGATCAGATATCAGCTCCCAAATATCGGTTAATTCGATATCCTGGCTGGACACATAAACTGATGTAATAAGACGATTCACGGGTCGTACGGCCCAGAAAGTCTCAGAATGTTTGACCTTTTATTTACACAAAGTTGTTCTGTTGTTACTTCAGAGATAAGTAACAGAAACATAACATGTTTGGATCAGGTCACAGTGTCGGAATCGGTATCGGACCTGAAAAAGCTGGATCGGTGCACCCCTAACAGCGACTTAAACAGAACTATTCCACGTCTAAATATGACTCTACAGCTGCTGGAGTATTTCTAAACAAAGACAATCACAAAGAACAACACAAATGTGGATTAAACGGAAAATATTTGGAGTGCAGAGGAGTCGATGTACCTCCAGGGGGACGTGCACCTCAGTTTGAGAAGCACAGAGATAATTCTGCTCCTGACCAATCCCAGCTCCAGTACGATGACGTCCAGAGAGTACGATGATCAAAAACATTTCATTAAGTAATTTTCCGACAGACAGTGCACTTCTCTGATTGATTCACCTGTCAATCACACACCTGTCAATCACACACCTGTCAATCACACACCTGTCAATCACACACCTGTCAATCACATATTGGACATTTGAGACTTTGACACAGTCCCAGACTCTCTTGGCTGGTCTTGGCTGGTCAGAACATCTCAGAGCTGGTGTGGAGGGTTTATAAGGTGAACGGTTCTGTGTCGAATAACAAAGAACATTTAAAGCCGCCAAAAATGAAAATATTACAACAAGTGATTTTAAAGTGTAGATTTAGCCGTGTAGAGTTCCCCGTGTCTCATTTGGATTGTCTCCTTCCTCTGTCCTTCTGTCCTTCCTCTCACTGAGGTCTGCAAACATCTGGTTTCCATCCAGACTCTCCCTGCTCTACTTTCCCATCGATCCCACTCCTCCTCCTCCTCCTCCTCCTCCTCCTCCTCCTCCTGTGGCTTCCCCCTGTTCTCTGTTTTATAACGCCGCCTGCTCAGACCTCATGACTTACAACTGCAGCAGCGTTTGAGTCTGTAAAACATAAAATACAAAACTCTCCTTACATATTTCACAGGTTAAAGTGAAGCTGCTGCAGGTTTCAGTGTTTCCCAAAGGTTAAATCTACAACGTCAAATGTCCAAACACTGAACGTGGCACAAATCTGAATTTTTATGAATGTAACTCACTTTCTCGGGTGGAAGTTTTATATTTACTGAATAATATTCCTCTGGATAAACATTACAAAGTGAATTAAAAGTTGTAAACTGTAAAATGCAGCTCCATTCTGAACATCTTTATTATTCACTGTGATGAGTTTATAAGCACTTTTCACAACTCTCAGAGGCCACAACTACTAGCATGCTAACTACAGACTGTGGTAAGGTATAGCGGCTAATTTCTAACCGAGAGTATCATAGCAACCAAAGAGCCAATCAGGAGCGAGGCTGTGAATCAAACCTGTTGCTAATTATGTTTTCAATGTAAAGTGAATTGGAGCCAGAGTGGAGCCGTAGCCGCTAGCAGATTAGCGATGTCCTTATATATACAGTCTAAGATGCTAACGCAAACTTCCTGATTATCTGACAGTAAAACACTTAAACACATGTCTGGGACACGGCACATTTTGGTCAAATCCATGGAAACTTTGAGTTTTATAAGTTGTTGGGTAAGTCGTTTTCACACTGTAACCAGTTAACAAATGTAACTGTATTTGTGTGTGTTTGTGTGGTGTTTGTGTGTGTCTGTGTGTGTTTGTGTGTGTCCATGTGTGTCCATCTGCTTCACACGGGGCTCTGTGATTCAATAAAGTGCATAGTTGCTAAAGCAGAGGCCCTTAGAGCAGATAAGACGAGACAGAGGCTCAAACACACAATTATTTACAAACTGTGGAGTGTGGGAAAGCAGCCAGTGTCCAGAAGAAGATCTGTGTGTCCAGGTCACACAACAAGAAAGTCTGAGAGTAAAACACACAATAAAACACACACAACACAACAAGAAAGTCAGAGAATAAAACACACACACAACACAACAAGAAAGTCTGAGAATAAAACACACAATGAAACACACACAACACAACAAGAAAGTCAGAGAATAAAACACACAATAAAACACACACACAACACAACAAGAAAGTCAGAGAATAAAACACACAACACAACAACAAAGTCTGAGAATAGAACACATCTTATCAGACAGAGGTAATTCAGTTATTATTGTTGATGTCTTTTTGCTGTAGCATTGCTGTTGTTGCTGTGGTTGTTGATGTTGTGGTTGTTTCTGTTGTTATTGTTGCTGTTGTGGTTGGTGTTGTGGTTGTTTCTGTTGTGGCTGGCGTTGTTGGTGTGGTTCTTGTGGTTGTTGTTATGGTTGTTGTTGTTGTGGTTGATGTTTTAGTTGTTGCTGTTGTGGTTCTTGTTGTTGTAGTTGATGTTGTTGTGGTTATTATTATTGTTGTTGTTGTTGTTGGGGTTGATGTTGTTGTTGCGGTTGTTGTTGTTTTTGTTGTTTTTCTTGTACATTTACAGGTGAATAATTATTTGACCTCAGCCTCTTTTTGCTTTTCCTTTTTATTTTGAATATATTTTTACCATTTCCATTTTGCTTTGTTTGTTTTTTTATTTTATTGTGATGTGTGAAGCTGCTGTGTCCAAACCTTTTCCCTTTAGGATCAGTGAAGTTTGTGTAAGTTTAAGTGTAAGTCTGTGTCTGAATGTCTCCCCCAGCCCCTGACCTCTGACCCCTCGCTCACTCCACAGACCTGCTCTGTGTATCAGACTCTACAGGGACTCATTCAGAGATTCAGACTCATGTCATGTGACTCATGTCATGTGACTCATGTCATGTGACTCAGGTCATGTGACTCAGGTCATGTGACTCAGGTCATGTGACTCAGGTCATGTGACTCAGGTCATGTGACTCTGGGTGTAAAGTTTAAACTCTGATAAAAGTTGATTTGTGTGTTAAATTCTGATCAGACTGGACTTGTATGAATAAAAATGTCACGTGTTTATGTCAAACTCATGTAAACTGGATTTTTTCATTTTTGTCGTTCATTTTTTGTTTTTGTCTGAGATGTGGACATTCTCGCTCTTTTAACACTCGAGCTAAAGATACGCGGCTAATGCTAATGCTAATGCTAACACCTTTATACAGTAACGGTTTATTTCAAGTGTTTTATTCAGAATCAGATCCACAGCGACATAAACCAGAGCCTCAGCTTCAGTCGTGTTGTGTCCAGTTAAAGACCTGTCCCTGTCTCTGTCCCTGTCTCGGTCTTGGTCTCTGTCCCTGTCTCTGTCTCGGTCTTGGTCTCTGTCCCTGTCTCTGTCTCGGTCTCGGTCTTGGTCTCTGTCCCTGTCTCTGTCTCGGTCTTGGTCTCTGTCTCTGTCCCTGTCTCTGTCTCGGTCTCGGTCTTGGTCTCTGTCCCTGTCTCTGTCTCTGTCCCTGTCTCGGTCTTGGTCTCTGTCCCTGTCCCTGTCCCTGTCCCTGTCCACTGGGGTTTTCCAACTCTCCCAGTGCACTACTTTTCAAGATGCATTGTGGGAAATGTTTCGTGTTCTACTTTTTCACTCTTGGTCATTCAGACACCACCAAAATGACCTGTGTCTTAAACAGCGCCCCCTGTGGGCAGAGTGTGGTGACACAGTGTAAATCTGTTGGTTCATGTTCTTCTTTATTCCTTTTCTCTCTCTGGGTTGTGCTGTTTGTTTTTGGCAGAGTTTCATCTTTGATTCTCGAGGCTGTTGAACCAGGTGGGTCCAGATTCTTCACTTGTTCCACGGCTCAAACATTTTCCGTTCTCTGGTGTGGAACGTAAAGCTCTGACATTATCACACAAACATAATTTAAATGAGACGCTGCTCCTGAACCAAAGATCCTGAGAAAACACAGTAAAAGTCCTAATGTTTCTGTCACAGCTCGACTCACTGTACTCTGTAGTTCTGTAGTTTGTTCTGTAGTTTGTTCTGTAGTTTGTTCTGTAGTTTGTCCTTTAGTCTGTTCTGTAGTTTGTTTTGTAGTTTGTTCTGTAGTTTGTCCTTTAGTCTGTTCTGTAGTTTGTTTTGTAGTTTGTTCTGTAGTTTGTCCTTTAGTCTGTTCTGTAGTTTGTTTTGCAGTTTGTTCTGTAGTTTGTCCTTTAGTCTGTTCTGTAGTTTGTTCTGTAGTTTGTTCTGTAGTTTGTTCTGTAGTTTGTCCTTTGGTCTGTTCTGTAGTTTGTCCTTTAGTCTGTTCTGTAGTTTGCCCTTTAGTCTGTTCTGTAGTTTGTTTTGTAGTTTGTTCTGTAGTTTGTTTTGTAGTTTGTTCTGTAGTTTGTCCTTTAGTCTGTTCTGCAGTTTGTTCTGTAGTTTGTTCTGTAGTTTGTTCTGTAGTTTGTCCTTTAGTCTGTTCTGTAGTTTGTTCTGTAGTTTGTTCTGTAGTTTGTCCTTTAGTCTGTTCTGTAGTTTGTCCTTTAGTCTGTTCTGTAGTTTGCCCTTTAGTCTGTTCTGTAGTTTGTTTTGTAGTTTGTTCTGTAGTTTGTCCTTTAGTCTGTTCTGTAGTTTGTTCTGTAGTTTGTCCTTTAGTCTGTTCTGTAGTTTGTTCTGTAGTTTGCCCTTTAGTCTGTTCTGTAGTTTGTTCTGTAGTGCTAACTCTGGTCTTTAGTGAACCTTGGAGCTGTGGTTTGGTCCCAGAGGACGTCCCCGTCTGCTGTGGACCCTCCCGCTGTGAGGTGCAGTGTGTTCTGTCATTCAGCCACAGGGACTTTAAAGTATTTACAAGCACCACACCTTTAACTGCTCCGGGTCAGAGCCTTGTCACGATAATGAAATGAAAACTACAACAATGCATTCTGGGATTTTACTGTGAGCACTTGTATTTTGTAAAAGTGGGGGATTTCTGACATTTTTCTGTAATGAGGTAAGATTTGAGCTGTAGAGTAGAATAAACGTGTGTGATGACCAGGGGGCGTGGCTCTGAGGGCGTTTCAGACGACATCACCACATTCTACTGGCCAAACATGTTTAATACAGATGAAATTAATATTGTTCAGATGCAGATTTTTGGTGTAATAAAACAGACTTTATATATAAATGGACAGAGCTAACACGCTAACAGAGCTAACACGCTAACACGCTAACCACCCTGTTTCATGTAGCTCCATCGACTCACTTCACTTTCTGCTGCTTCAGACTTGACATTTTGGTCCTAAATGTTTGTGTTAAGTGTGAACTGTTTGACACTGATTCACACTGATGTTTGTTTTATATTTGTTTAGGATTTTTATGAAAAGAAACGAGAAACGAAAGACCCGTTTGTTTTCTTTTGTTTGTTGTTTTTACCTCTCCCTGCACCTGCTTGTGTTTGTTTTATCTGCTCTTGTCATAAAATACAATAAAATCATAAAATCAATCATAAAATATATATGTGTGTGTGTGTGTGTGTGTGTGTGTGCTGGGACTTAGCAAATGTACCTATTGTGCCTGTTTTTATCGTGTAATACGAAGCTTTTCACCATAAAATCAGTGAAAGTTCATGTGTTTTGCTGATCTGTAGGTGATGCTAGCAGCTGTCGTTAGCTTTGTAAACACTGTAAACTTTGGAAACACACCGCGTTCTATCGTCTAAACTGAGGCGTTCTATCTCACTCACTTAAATCCATCCTAATTTTTGACCCACATTAGTTTTTAATCTTCTCAAACTCTCAGACCAGTGGAGTTTTGCTGTGATGGTAAAGCTAACAACACCTGGCATGCTAACACACACTTCCTGATTCTCTGACAAGAAAATGCTTTACAATTCAACGCAGACGACCCCCTCAGCTCACACAGCTGACTTATTTTGACCTGAGCTGGACAATAACCCGGTGCAGGGCTTTAATGAGCTGCAGAAAAGGAAAAATCAAACTTGTTTAACTTGAGAGATTTACATTCTTTTCTATAGTTTCCCAAACAGACTGAAGTCATGGGTGAAGAATGCGTGTTAGCCTAGCCTAGCGTCAGGAGAGCAGATCGGAAACAGGAGCTAACGTCTCCTGTGAGTGACCCTGGGAGCCGGACCAGTAAAAACTCTAAAACGACCCAGTTTGGAGTTTTCATTTCGCCTTTTCCTGTGTTTTTTTCTGCACTTGTCTCAGATTTGACTTTGTGTTTTGAAAGTCCATGCATAACGTCTGTACATTCTTTCCTCTTTCTTTGCTCCGTGTGGTTAACCTCAAGCCCCCTCCTGCGCCTGAAAAACAAAACCAAAACTCATTTGAGTCAAACATTTGTCTCCTGGCCCCTCGTGTACTCGCCTTTTTCCTATTTCACTGTTCCACACGTTAATCTTTCTCCAGTCGTCCATCTTTGAGACAGAGCTGCGTCTTTATCACTACAGCGGCGCTCTGGTGTGAGGGAACGCGCCCAGGTTCTTCTAGATGTTTATTTTCTGAACACAAGGGGGTGCTGTACGCCGTAACCTGCGCCAAAACGAGAACGAAACAACAGCAGTGTCCACTCACTCGAGCCTCCACTTCCAACTTTCTACTAGCAAATAATAGAGAGCTGGGTCGGAGGCTGAGGTGTTCGTGCCGGTCGTGGAGAGCTGGGTCGGAGGCGGAGGTGCAGAGATGATGGAGGATAGACGGACGATCTGGAGGAGTTTGTAGGATCCTCAGTCCCTTCGTGCTCCCGAGGTGGAGGTCTGATCGCTCTTTGGCTGCAGGTGTGAAGTGGGCGGTACCAGAGTCTCCGTCCACCTCCAGACAAAGACGCAGAAGAAAGACAGAACAGAAACACAAGGACGAAGACGAAAGCGTGAATGTCGTTATGTGAAACTCTCGTGTGTGGAGCAGAGATAAGACGATAAATAATATAAAAGATAATAATCGTTTATGGGGCATTTTATTTAATCGTGAGAGTCGCCATCAAACATCAGCTCCATTATGTCTCCAGAATGAGCAGGACAAACTTCTCCTGATGATCTCCTCTGGATCTCTGCTGTACAGACCAGAAACATCAGAGTAACAGCTGCTCCAACATGGACCTGAGACTAAAATGATCATTATTCATGTCCAGAACATTTTAAACTGTGTATGTTTGGGTCTGAAGGTTGGTGGTTTGAATCCTGCTCTCGACATAAACATCATTAGTCGAGCGGTTTGACCCACAGGTTGGCGGTGCAGTTTCATTATCACGACCAAAATAACTGCGATTAATGGTTATATCATGATAATTATTGCTGCTGACAGTTTAAAAATGTTCTGGATATGAATAATTATTACAGTTTTAATATTAAAAATCAGCTCCATATTTAAAAAGCTGTTAAAGTTTTGTATTTTGTCATAAGTGAAAACAGCAGAGATCCAGAGGAGATCATCAGGAGAAGTCGTTTTTCTGCACGTTTTGGCGACACAACGGTGATTATCTTTGTTGGCGATTTCCACGATTATATAAAAAGTGCCGCGAATGATTATTATGAACCCTTTCACGATAAACGATATAATTATCTATCGTCTCTCGTGTGTGAGTTTGAGGTCGCTGCACTCGTCATGTTTGAGGTCTGTTGTAGTTCACACACGTCGTTTCGGTGGAAGCGTCTGGTGTAATTGTTGTCAGATGACATCGGAGGAGGCGGACGGATGAAAACAAAAGGAAAAAAAGGGAGAAAATGATGGAAGTTTTGGGGAAAAGACATCGTCATGACGACGGCTCATAACATAAACAGTGCGGCGCTGCATTGACCTGCTCTGGTGTCGACGCTTTTCACTCACTTTTTCCTTTGACTCGATTCAAAATGGAAGCTGCGGCTGCTCAATTAACCACAGTCGTCACAATCGAGATCAGAGCCGCAGTGATTAAACTAAATGAAAAAGATGTTTAAACCTAAAGGGACAAAAAAGTCAAATGTTTCCTACAAATAATAATAATAATAATAATCCTCTTTTATGTTTAAATCCTGTGTTGTGGAATTTTTAAATAGTAAACAGTAATAGTAAGTAGTAAAGAAGTAAAAATAATAAAAACCTTAAATATAAAATCAATAAAGTTGACTTGGATCAAAAAGTCTGATTTATTGAATCATTTGTGCAGTCGTCAAAGAGCTGAACATACAACATGAACGCACAACATGAACGCACAACATGAACGCACAACATGAACACACAACACCTGAAGAACGGCACAACACCCGAACAATAACATGACACCCGAACAATGTCACAACACCTGAAGAACGACACAACGTACAACATGAATGTACAACATGAACGTAGAACGACACAACACCTGAAGAACGACACAACACCTGAAGAACGACACAACACCTGAAGAACGACACAACACCTGAAGAACGACGTGTGTGACATGATCTGATGTGTGTGATTGTTGTTTTTAGTCATTCAGATTCCAGTTTGTCACACTCAGGCTCCTGTGTGTTTAAAATGTGAACTGTCACAATAAATCAGCTCAATTTTATTTTTCACAACGGTCAATGTAAGACACACACCCCCACTCGTTTATATACACACACACACACCCCCACTCGTTTACATACACACACACACACCCCCACTCGTTTACATACACACACACACACACACTCGTTTACATACACACACACACACACACTCGTTTACATACACACACACACACACACTCGTTTACATACACACACACACACACACTCGTTTACATACACACACACACACACACTCCTACATACACACGTGTGTACTCTACACATGTAACCTGTTCATACATATGGAGCTTTTGGTCTTGGTCCTCCAGACTCTTCTTCTGTGTTTTTTTCGTGTGATCTTCACCTTTGACCCTGGGATAAATTCTGGGTTTGACCTCTGCCTTTTCTCTTTACAGATCCAGTGTTGTCAGTCAGCTGTTGTGATCCAATATTTAAGTGTCATTATGTTTATTCTTTTATTTACATGTGTAATTGTATTTTACTTGTGTTAAATTGATATTGTGCTCATTTGTTGTTGTGTTGTTTTATTTTTTTCATGTAAACGAGTGGGAGGTCCTCACTTTGTCACATCTGTGTTTTCTCTCGACAAACTGAGGCTCATGTTCATACAGTTGTGTGTTTTTACTCCTAAAGTTCCCGCTGTGTCTTGTGGCTCTTTAGTGCCTTACAACACAACACAACACAACACAACGTCCACCGGTCACACACATATCTCTGTTTACACGTGTGTGCAGTTTATAAACGACACTGTGAAAAACATGGAACCTTAAGACGCTGCACAAGCTCCGCCCCCTGTGCAGAAAACACCTGTGAGGCTTTGGAGGTCGTTGTGTTTTACTTTTGTCATGAGAGTTTGACACTGTTTTATGAAAGCAGAATAAATAGACAAAAATAAAGTTATACAACAGGTCATCATTGACACATGACGGGACGATGGGCTTTGGGGTCGATATTAATCGTTTTCTGTCTGGACCAGTGAACATTTTTGGTTCTTCTTTTACGATACGATGAGATTCGAGCTTTTGAAGGTTGAATTATGAACTTTTATGACTCATTTTTGACACAAACTGAGTCCTTTTGCTCATTTCTGCTGTTTCTTTATATTTATATTTGTGTTTTATGCTTTATTTTCAGTGTTATCATTTATGGTGATGGCTCTTCAGATGTTTTTATCGTGGCAGATCCGCTGAATCCTCCCGTTGGAAGTACTTGCTGATCTAAACGCCTCACGTCGGGTCTGGATGTTTGAGTCCGAGCGCTGCCAGTCTCCTGTGACGTTTGGCTCTTTTGTTCTTTGCCCGTTCACATTCTCATGAGGAAATGTTTGGGCCTCTCCACTTTGTACAACAGGAAGTGAACTCGAGGCCTGTGTCAGCAAAAAGAGACGCAGATAAAATCACACGTGTCGTTTCATTTAAAGTGCGAGTGCGTCGGACGGATCAGGACGTCGTCTCACTGCGTCTTTTTATTTTACATCTTTATAGAAATCCTGTTTTTACAAGTTTGACTGTTTTTGGTGGTTTATAATTTGTCTTCCTGCTGGACACGAGCAGCAGATGTGACCGTGGATCTGTTAAAAAGAACAGGAGGGTCCTGCGGCTCAGAGCGCCTCGACACAGACTAGTGGTCAGTCACTGGTACTACGGCGAAAAAAAACCTCCTGCTCAGAAACGATTTTTATCAAAGAGCGAAGTGTGATCACAAACTGACAGAGACAAACGGGGACAGACAGAGACAGAGACAAACAGGGACAATCAGGGACAGACAGGGACAAACGGGGACAGACAGGGACAATCAGGGACAGACAGGGACAAACGGGGATAAACAAGGACAGACAGGGACAGACAGAGACCTACAACTTTCACAAAGGTACAATTTTGTGGCGATTTTGATCTAATTTCAGATCATAAACCTTTTCTCAGCACAGACTCTTTAATAAGTGCCTTCGTCTACGCTCTCTGTCGCTCTGGCTAATCTCCAGCTCTGATTGGCCAGAGCGGTCACATGGTACGACATGGACGAGCCGCAGGTTTAGAGCGTGGATCAGAAGCTCCTGAAGCACAAACATTAACATAAAAACAGACAAATCAGGTCCTTTATTCCCCGAGGTCGCTCCTGTTAGCATTAGCAACAGGTTTGATTGACAGCGTTGCTAAGCGCCCGCTCCCTGATAAACCAATGATGTGGGCGGGAAGGGGCGTTACCTTCAACAGCCTCTCTCCTGATTGGCTCTTTGGTTCTATGATACTCGCACTTGTCCACTTTAACTTCTAGCCTCATCCACGTCTTTACACAGAGGTAAATCTATAACTGTTACCTAGCAACCATAATGTACGCAACAATTATAACTGATAAATGTCTTTATCTTTATTTTAAGTTAAGGTTTAACCCTTTAATGACTGAGTACATTATAGACCAGTACTTTTGCATTTTTTCACACAACGTCCTCTATTTTACACATCCATCCTTATTTTTCCTTCGACACATCAAATAACTGCGCTCTGATTGGTCGTCTTTGAGGGCGACATGAGCACATCAGCGTAATAACAGTGACGTATTTAAAGAGACTCATGTCTCTGCTTTGAGACGACGTTTGAATTTACACCAGAGCGTGATTGGTCGCAGAGTTACAGTAATGAAAAGTCCACAACCGCGAGTCTATTAGCGACGATATCACCCGACGCTAAAGGAAACACAGAAAAATGTCTTCCTTGTTGCTTCTTTTTGGATGGAGTTTTCTGTTTTATTCAGCTCTACTTCCTGCGTTTTTGTTCTTCACTTTTCTTCACTGACACTTGACTCTGTCCTCTGAGTCATAAACCTGTCGTATCAAACTTTAACGTTCGTTTGTGTCCCACAGGGTTCAGAGGCCATGGAAGACTGTGTCCAGGGGGCGCTCTCGTCTCTGTACCCCCCGTTCGAGAGCACCGCCCCTCCTCTCCTCTCACAGGTAAAGAAAAAAACACTCGTATCTCCAGAAAGCAGCTACTGCAGATGCAATGAAACGATAAGGTGGGGTTGGGAGATGGCGATGGAGCGCGGCGGGAAAGTGACACTCCCAAGACGTAAACAACAGATAAAGCCAAAGAAAACAGAGTGGACCTGTAAACACACAGTCTGAGATGTTTAGGCTGGGAACAGGGCTGTGTCCTTCTGTACAATGACCCCCAAGTAAAACAGGCAAATATATTTAAGGCCACAACAACTGTTTCTGAGATCAGTTTGTTTTTTTACGGCTCTGATCTGATACTTGGCGTCATGAAGAAGTGAAGAAGAAACAGACAGACGCGTTTGTCACGGAGCAAAAATAACTGTGGTAAAAGTGTCTCTGAAGAACATCTGCAGAATACATGAGAGTAAATGTTTAACGCTCCTGATGATGAGCTGATTTAAGCACTTTCACTTTCACTTTCACTTTGTACCACAGAGCGAGGATCAAAACAGCAGTGAGGCCTGAAAAAAGACCTCATCCTCCGAGCACATGGTCCATTATGCAGAGGAAACAGAGTCTGTGTCAGCGCTGTTGTGGTGTTAGCGTTGTCGTTGTGTTAGCGCTGCTGTCATGTTAGCGCTCTGTCGTCGGGCTGCACTCTCCGTACTTATTTTCCTAAGCTCCTCGTCCGCTCCAGATGCTAAACAAACGGATCAAAGCGCTAACACACACGTCTTTTCTGTCATTATTCACGTGTTTAAGCGTCTGCAGAGCATAACTATATTCATGTATAAAGAAGCGGTTTATGGAGCTAAATTACTCCCTGATTGTGGGAAAGATGGACTGATGTGGGCAGAGTTGTGTTTTAGTTTTAGTTTTTGCTCGAGTGATGCATAAAAGATGGAGCTGCTGTCTGTGTGAATGTTCATGCGGGTTAGCAACGCCACTTATCCAAAACTCTAGGACAGAAGTTGAGTCTTTATGGTGGACAGTGCCTAGAATGTTGGTATAAACACAAAGCAATATTTATAGCATCTTTTCCACCTTATGCTTTAATACAACAAGAACGTAGCTCCAAACGTCCTCATGCAAAGAGTTGAGCCGAAAAACCATGAACTCTGCGTAAAACCGTAAACTTGACACTTAAAGTTGTTTAATTCCACCCGAACTTAAACGATAGATGTTCATAACTTAATAAAACCTGAGAAATTGCAGCCTCCACTGCCTCCCCATCCACACACAGTCTGTGTTTAACCTGCTCTGGGCGTTAGCGTTAGCATTAGCATTAGCATTAGCCACAGACGTAAACAGCAGCATCGCTCACATCTATGGATCCTCATTCTGGGAAATACAGAGCGGTATCAGATCGGTTTGGTCTGACAACTCACCGATACGATACCTCAAAAACGTGCGTAGCTTTTGTTGACTCCGGTATCGTATCAGAACAACGTAACAGCGACTCCAGATGCCCCGTCTCGTCTGATCTCTGAAGCAGATTTGAGGCTGGTTTGTTTGTTTGTTTTTGGGAAATCGCTGTAAACATCAGGAATCGTAGAAACTGTTGTTGTGTCGTTAGGCAAGACACTCCATCCTCTTTGTATGATTGTGCCGTGTGCGTGAGTGTTAGTGCTGGTTTCACGGATCAATGGCGCAGATTTGCAGCCTCGCTTTTGTCAGCGTGTCCCCGGGCAGCTCTGGCTACAACAGTATTTTACCATCATGAACAATTAGACCCAAAGCAAACAAATGGAGAGGAGACAAAGAGAACAATCACGCGAAACTGTAAACAAAAGCTGTTTACAGTTTTGGGGTCATTAGCGCCTCCTTCAGACAGATTTAAGGCAGTGTCCAGGAGTAATCTGACCAAAACTGAAGAAGCGTCTTGTAGCAGTGACTTTTTGTCCATTTGACAGATTTAACTTTGTTTTTTTCAGCGTTATAAAGCCGCTAAAAATGCTAATGTTGATTTTAGTCAGTGTCCAGTCAAAATGGCTCCAGCTTCTCGTCACAAACACGTCGTATTTTGCTGCGTTCTGCTCGTGCGACAGTTGACTTGCTCATTAATTCTCATCAGAATATTATAAACAAACCAGTGAAGTATTTTCTTTTTCGTTCTGATCACAATGGTCTGCACTGTACATTTTTCTGTGGAAGAGGAAGCATTTGTAAAACCTGCTGGACACGCTCAAAAATCTCCTGCCAGCTGCTAAACAATGGCTTCTTTTTGTTCACGCGAAAACACATTTTTATTGATAAAAGGTTTTCTCCGGCAGCAGAGAGAGCGAAAGGCGTCTGTGGTTAATTATCACAAACGCCTCATTTCACTGGTGTCGGTACAAGAAGTGTGTTTTATTTATTTTATTTATTTTTATATATTTATAAGTGTGTTTTTATTTATTTTTATACATTTATAAGTGTGGTTTTATTTATTTTTTACTTATTTTTATATATTTAAAAGTGTGTTTTTATTTATTTTTTATATATTTATAAGTCTGTTTTTATTTATTTATTTATTATTATTATTATTGGTTTTATTTTATTTTTGTTGTTGTATTATTATTTGTTTTATTTTTTGTTTTATTTTATTTTTTTCAATACAAACTAATATTTTCTTTAAAGGAGAGGGGTATTATGCAAATTGACTGATCTTTTAAATTCATTCATTCATGTTTCAGTTTTATTTATCCTCTTATCCAGATGTGATGAAAAATCCCGTTCCCCCTACCCCTCAGACACGCCCCCTGCTGCTGTTTAGCCTTTTTGAAATAGTTTTACATCAATATAATGATGAAAAATGGACTAAATTAAATATATTCATGTATTTTTCCAGTGTTGATGCAAAGTGGTGAAGGATTAATTTTGTTACTTGAGTAAAAGTACAGACACTGGAGCAAAAAATATATATACTTAAGTAAAAGTAAAAGTATTGCATGGTTAATTGTGTTTTTGTTTTGTTTTAATAAATGTGTTAAAATAAACCCTCAGCCTTTTCTGCAGGTCTCACTCCATGAGAAAAATACTTTTACTTTTCAGTCCAGTTCAAAAAAATGTAGTGGAGTAAAAGTACAAAGTACAGATACTGCTCTCAAATGTACTGAAGTAAAAGTAAAAGTACAGATACCCAAATATAAAGTGCAGTACTCTGTTTTCCTCTGACTCTGGTCTGTGCTTCAGGTTTTCTCGGTGCTGGAGTCGACGTATCAACACGACAGTCTGAGGTACCTCCTGGATTATTTTGTCCCGGCCAAACATCTATTAAACAAACTACAGCAGCACGCATGTGTAAGTCTCGCCCCCGCGCAGAGCTGACTGGGAACGACTGTGTGTGGAGGGTGTGTGGAGGGTCGGGTGTGTGGAGGGTCGGGTCTGTGGAGGGTCGGGTGTGTGTGTAGAGGGTCGGGTGTGTGTAGAGGGTCGGGTCTGTGGAGGGTCGGGTGTGTGTAGAGGGTCGGGTGTGTGTAGAGGGTCGGGTGTGTGTAGAGGGTCGGGTGTGTGTGTAAAGGGTCGGGTGTGTGTGTAAAGGGTCGGGTGTGTGTGTAGAGGGTCGTGTGTGTAGAGGGTTGTGTGTGTAAAGGGTCGGGTGTGTGTGTAAAGGGTCGGGTGTGTGTGTAGAGGGTCGGGTGTGTGATCCTCAGTGAAAGTGTCTGGTGAAACTTGAGATCCACTCGACCCCGTGACCCCAGACAGAAGAGGTGGTTTCCTGCCTCTGGAATGTGACACACAACATCTACACACAACATACACACACAACATCTACACACACATGAACATACACACAACATACACACACATGAACACACACAACATACACACACAACATCTACACACACATGAACATACACACACATGAACACACACAACATACACACACATGAACATACACACACAACATACACACAACATACACACACGTGACACGCTCCAGTTCACATGTTTAGACTCGTGTTTAACAGATGAACTGATCCAACTTTTTCAGGTCTGATCCTGATTCTGATACTGTGGATATGAACCGATATGAACCGATACCAGAGACTGAAACGGCTTCAATTTAATTTATACAAACAAAAATAAGACTAAACTGATCCAGATGTGTCTGTAAATGTGTTTATTTCTCAAATATCTACGGCTTTAGACAGAGTCAAAATTCAACGACCAGTAAAGTCTCAGATTATACAACCAGGATATCGACTGGACCGATATGTGCAACAGATATAAACCAGGACTAAACCAGGACTAAACCAGGACTAAACCAGGACTAAAACATGGATCCTCAGACTGGTCAATATGTTTTTTTATTTTTTAATATAAAGTATAAAGTTCTTAGAGTTCAGGGTCAGGACATTATTTAAAGCTCCAGTGTGTCACTTTGTGTCGTTGTCGTGTCTCCTGGACGACTCCATGCACATATTTTATTTTTTAAATGTTATTGCTCATATTTCCTCCTCGTCTCTCTCACGTCTCGTCGTCGTTGGTCAGGACATTCCTGACGTTTCTTGGAGTCATGTGACGTTTATCTCGCGCCGTGACGACAGACTCTTCTTTTCCCGCCGCCGCTCACGTGTCGACTCACGTGTCGACTCACGTGTCGACTCACGTGTCGACTCACGTGTCGACTCACGTGTCGACTCACGTGTCGACTCACGTGTCGACTCACGTGTCGACTCACGTGTCGACTCACGTGTCGACTCACGTGTCGACTCATCTGTGTTTTCATTGTCGCTGAGACTCAGGAGTCAGAATGTGAGTCACGATTCTGATTGGTTCCACATGTTTGTGATTTAAGTGTGAACACGTCTGTGGGCGGAGCTGAGTCCTGCACCAGAGCGACTCACCATGATGAGTTTATAAGCTCCTCACACACAACACACCAGAGTGACACAACTAGCATGCTAACGGACGCAAGGACTTAAGGAAAACATCCAAGTGTGACTCTTTTTTTAAAATAATACAATTCTTTTTAAAGGTTTGAGTGAAAAAAGACTTATGGACACACAGGGAGGGCATCTGACACACGGGGAGGGCATCTGACACACGGGGAGGGGATCTGACACACGGGGAGGGCATCTGACACACTTCAGATCATGTTTGCACAAATCTAAATCACAGAGTCAGTGTTTTTTTTGCAGAGTTTCATAAATTCTCGTGTTTGTGATTTGGATTGTGGCTCATTACAGCCTCATGCTAACGGAGCACTTCTGTATTTTCTCTTTTATCCGTGTTCTATCATTTAAATCGGCGCCGTGTTTGTGTCGAGTCGTGAGTCGGACTCTGAGTGGAACGATTGAGAAAGAACTGGCCAACGGAGGAGAGAACAGAGAACAGAGGAGAGTATTGAGAGAAGGAGGGAGGAGGAGAGAAAGAGGGAGGAGAGAGGAGAGAAAGAGGGAGGAGAGAGGAGAGAGAAAGAGAGAGGAGGGAGGAGAGAAAGAGGGAGGAGAGAGAGGAGTGACTCTTGGTTTTAGGCCAAACGTCACAAAAAAAGAGTTAAAATTAGAAAAGAAGAAACAGAATCAACAGGATCAGAAACTTAAAGAACAAAGTCACAACAAAACAAGAACTAGCACTGAACATGATATGATACGTGTGTGTTGTGTTTTATCTTGTGTGTTTGTGTGTGTGTTGTGTGTTTTATCGTGTGTGTTGTGTTTCATTGTGTGTTGTGTGTCATCTCTGGTTCCAGGCCCAGTATGTGTGTGTTGTGTGTTTAATCGTGTGTGTTGTGTGTTTCCAGGCCCAGTATGTGTTTGTGTGTGTTGTGTGTGTTGTGTGTTTCATTGTGTGTTGTGTGTTTCATTGTGTGTGTTGTGTGTTTTATCTTGTGTGTTTTATCGTGTGTTGTGTGTTTCATTGTGTTGTGTTGTGTGTTTCCAGGCCCAGTATGTGTTTGTGTGTGTTGTGTGTTTTATCTTGTGTGTTGTGTGTGTTGTGTGTTTAATCGTGTGTGTTGTGTGTTTGCAGGCCCAGTATGTGTTTGTGTGTGTTGTGTGTTGTGTGTTTTATCATGTGTGTTGTGTGTTTCACAGTGTGTTGTGTGTTGTGTGTTGTGTGTTTCCAGGCCCAGTACACCGGCTGCCTGTTCCTCCACTCGGGGTGGCCTCTGTGTCTGGGGGAGCAGGTTGTCGTCCAGTTGTCGACTCTGGACTGGAGGCTCCTGCGCAGTAACGACTTCTACCTGCAGGTGGTGCCGTTCTCCACCCGCTGCCCCCGACTGGCCCTGAAGTGTTTGGCCCCCGGGGGCCGCACGGTCCAGGAGATTCTGGTCCCCGAGTCGCAGCATCCGCTGGTTTTCACGTCCGAGTGGCTCCACAGCATCAACAAAGAACGAGGGCACAAGAGAGAAGGTACGGAACGAATAAAGAACGAGAGAAGGTACGGAACGAATAAAGAACGAGAGAAGGTACGGAACGAATAAAGAACGAGAGAGAAGGTACGGAACGAATAAAGAACGAGAGAAGGTACGGAACGAATAAAGAACGAGAGAGAAGGTACGGAACGAATAAAGAACAAGAGAAGGTACGGAACGAATAAAGAACGAGAGAAGGTACGGAACGAATAAAGAACGAGAGAGAAGGTACGGAACGAATAAAGAACGAGAGAAGGTACGGAACGAATAAAGAACGAGAGAGAAGGTACGGAACGAATAAAGAACGAGAGAAGGTACGGAACGAATAAAGAACGAGAGAGAAGGTACGGAACGAATAAAGAACGAGAGAGAAGGTACGGAACGAATAAAGAACGAGAGAAGGTACGGAACGAATAAAGAACGAGAGAGAAGGTACGGAACGAATAAAGAACGAGAGAGAAGGTACGGAACGAATAAAGAACGAGAGAGAAGGTACGGAACGAATAAAGAACGAGAGAGAAGGTACGGAACGAATAAAGAACGAGAGAGAAGGTACGGAACGAATAAAGAACGAGAGAGAAGGTACGGAACGAATAAAGAACGAGAGAGAAGGTACGGAACGAATAAAGAACGAGAGAGAAGGTACGGAACGAATAAAGAACGAGAGAGAAGGTACGGAACGAATAAAGAACGAGAGAGAGAAGGTACGGAACGAATAAAGAACGAGAGAAGGTACGGAACGAATAAAGAACGAGAGAGAAGGTACGGAACGAATAAAGAACGAGAGAACGAGAGAGAAGGTACGGAACGAATAAAGAACGAGAGAGAGAAGGTACGGAACGAATAAAGAACGAGAGAGAAGGTACGGAACGAATAAAGAACGAGAGAGAAGGTACAGAACGAATAAAGAACGAGAGAGAAGGTACAGAACGAATAAAGAACGAGAGAGAAGGTACGGAACGAATAAATAGCAGGTCAGTCTGAGCTCATGGTCGTGTTTAGAGTTTGATTTTAGACAAAAAGTTGAAAGTGACTCACTGAAAAACTGTTGGCTAATGCTAATGCTAATGCTAATGCTAATGCTAGCTCGTGACTGTAATGTGATTTGAGAGGGACTTGTTTCACCTGTTGGAGTTCAGATAAGTCAGTTCTTTATGTTCAGATTGTGTTAAAATAAAGCTAAAAAAAATGACTAACAAAAGCCTCAGACGGAGCAGTGCCTCCTGTTAGCATCAGCTGTAAAGTGTCAGTTGTTGTTTTCCAGACAGAGACAGAGATGAACATTCAGTGGAGATGGGAGCAGCTAAAATGTTCATATTAAAATGTCTCTTGTATGATTCTGTCTTATTTCCACAGTGATGGTTTTGTTTGGCTGAAATGTTACACAATACGTCTTTATATTTATAGAGACAATGAGGCAGAAGAGTCACATGACGCACGTTTAAGCGCACGGAGCAGTGTAGTTTTATAGTTTTAATTAGCTCAATCTGCTTCTATTTGTGCAACTCCCAAACCCCAAAACGACATTTACAGGATATTTATACAGAGGGTCAGACTTCCCACACACTATGGAAAGTTTGGGAAAAAATAGTCTGTTTTCATCCTGAACGCGTCACTGCCGTAGCAACCACTCGTCAAACGCTCGAGTAAAAAGTGTGAATCCTTTTAAGAGTTTGGCCCGAAGGTTCGAAACGCGGAGAAAACCCACAGGTGAAAATGTGTCGTTGAGTTTGTGCCAAAATGAAGAGTCTGAGAGTGAAGAGAAGGACGAGTGTGAGGAGAAGGACGAGTGTGAGGAGAAGGATGAGTGTGAGGAGAAGGACGAGTGTGAGGAGGACGAGTGTGAAGAGAAGGACGAGTGTGAAGAGAAGGACGAGTGTGAAGAGAAGGACGAGTGTGAAGAGAAGGATGAGTGTGAGGAGAAGGACGAGTGTGAAGAGAAGGACGAGTGTGAAGAGAAGGACGAGTGTGAAGAGAAGGACGAGTGTGAGGAGGACGAGTGTGAAGAGAAGGACGAGTGTGAAGAGAAGGACGAGTGTGAAGAGAAGGACGAGTGTGAAGAGAAGGACGAGTGTGAGGAGGACGAGTGTGAAGAGAAGGACGAGTGTGAAGAGAAGGACGAGTGTGAAGAGAAGGACGAGTGTGAAGAGAAGGACGAGTGTGAGGAGGACGAGTGTGAGGAGAAGGACGAGTGTGAAGAGAAGGACGAGTGTGAGGAGAAGGACGAGTGTGAGGAGAAGGACGAGTGTGAAGAGGACGAGTGTGAGGAGAAGGACGAGTGTGAGGAGAAGGACGAGTGTGAGGAGAAGGACGAGTGTGAGGAGAAGGACGAGTGTGAGGAGAAGGACGAGTGTGAGGAGAAGGATGAGTGTGAGGAGAAGGACGAGTGTGAGGAGGACGAGTGTGAAGAGAAGGACGAGTGTGAAGAGAAGGACGAGTGTGAAGAGAAGGACGAGTGTGAAGAGAAGGACGAGTGTGAAGAGAAGGACGAGTGTGAGGAGAAGGACGAGTGTGAGGAGAAGGATGAGTGTGAGGAGAAGGACGAGTGTGAGGAGGACGAGTGTGAAGAGAAGGACGAGTGTGAAGAGAAGGACGAGTGTGAAGAGAAGGACGAGTGTGAAGAGAAGGATGAGTGTGAGGAGAAGGACGAGTGTGAGGAGGACGAGTGTGAGGAGGAGGACGAGTGTGAAGAGAAGGATGAGTGTGAGGAGAAGGACGAGTGTGAAGAGAAGGACGAGTGTGAAGAGAAGGACGAGTGTGAAGAGAAGGACGAGTGTGAAGAGAAGGACGAGTGTGAGGAGGACGAGTGTGAAGAGAAGGACGAGTGTGAAGAGAAGGACGAGTGTGAAGAGAAGGACGAGTGTGAAGAGAAGGACGAGTGTGAGGAGGACGAGTGTGAAGAGAAGGACGAGTGTGAAGAGAAGGACGAGTGTGAAGAGAAGGACGAGTGTGAAGAGAAGGACGAGTGTGAGGAGAAGGACGAGTGTGAGGAGAAGGACGAGTGTGAGGAGAAGGATGAGTGTGAGGAGAAGGACGAGTGTGAGGAGGACGAGCGTGAGGAGGACGAGCGTGAGGAGAAGGACGAGCGTGAGGAGAAGGACGAGCGTGAGGAGAAGGACGAGTGTGAAGAGAAGGACGAGTGTGAGGAGAAGGACGAGTGTGAGGAGAAGGACGAGTGTGAAGAGGACGAGTGTGAGGAGAAGGACGAGTGTGAGGAGAAGGACGAGTGTGAGGAGAAGGACGAGTGTGAGGAGAAGGACGAGTGTGAAGAGAAGGACGAGTGTGAGGAGGACGAGTGTGAGGAGAAGGACGAGTGTGAAGAGAAGGACGAGTGTGAGGAGAAGGACGAGTGTGAGGAGAAGGACGAGTGTGAAGAGGACGAGTGTGAGGAGAAGGACGAGTGTGAGGAGAAGGACGAGTGTGAGGAGAAGGACGAGTGTGAAGAGAAGGACGAGTGTGAGGAGAAGGACGAGTGTGAGGAGAAGGACGAGTGTGAGGAGAAGGACGAGTGTGAGGAGAAGGACGAGTGTGAGGAGAAGGACGAGTGTGAGGAGAAGGACGAGGACGTAAAAATCTGCGAAACAACGAGATCACGAAATGAGAACCGCGATTCAGCGACGGACGACTCAACTTTTGAATCAAACTCATGTAAATGTTAAAATCTTGCACTTTTGTCTCTTCACTTTTACGTTTTGTCTGTTCCTCAGTTGGCGGCGGTCTGGACACATGCCTCGTCAGCACGTGCGACGGCGTGGTGCGTCTGCCTTGGAAGGAGGTCGTTTACCCCAAATTCATCCACGACCCCACCGCCGACCTCGTGTCCGACCCCGGCGCCTCCTTATCGGACCGACTCCCCAGCGACGGAGGCTGGGGCTGCTCCTCCTCCGGGGAAATCGACTCCTTCTCCTGGGACGAAGAGGACGACGACCACGCCTCCCTGGAGCTCGGGTCCGGCGTCGCGCGAAGACGGAGCAGCGAGGACGGACTCGGGAGAACGGCGAGGCCTCCGCACCTCGACGGGGACTACGTGGAACTGCTGGAGCCGAGACTAGGGCCGGACGGCGGGGTGGACAACAAACAGCGGTACCTGGAGATGCACGCCATTTCCAAAACCAAAACGCTGCCGTTGATCCGCAGAGGGAAAGCGATAAAACTGAAGAAAGGAAAAACGTACGGATCAGGGAGTTTTCGAGCGGCACGGAGTAAAGACACAACATCGTCTAAGGAAAATCTAACGCCGCGACTTCCGCTGCGACCGATTGAACACAGAGTTAAACCGTATTCGTCGTCCGTTCAGGATTCGGACGAGAGCGATCGAACGAGCAAAGACTCCGAAACTTTGGACAGAAACGGGATTAAGTTTGAAGCCGTTTATCGAGAAAGAAAACCAGGCGTCGGGAAAGAGAGAGACAGTAACGGAAGTGCGAACATGGACGGGAAAGACAAAACGAGCGAACTGCCAGACGTCAACGCCGCCGCAGAAGGACAATCGGACGTGTCGGACTCGGTGTTTGAGGAGACGGACAAACCGCTGACCGGAGAGAGCGACGCCACGACCACCACGACCACCACGCCCACGTCGGACACAACGGACGCCACGTTTACGACTCGCAACGACAAATCTACAAAGTGCAATAGTACAAAAACAAAAGGACTTTTACCGAAGAAACCTGGACTTAGCAGCAGCTCATGTGACGTGAAAGTGACAGAAGAAGAAGAGGAGGAGGAGGAGGAGGAGCAGAGGAGGAGGACAGAGGAGCGAGTGTGTCCGAGGGGGAAGGAGGTCAAAACGACAGGATTCAGAGCTCCGAGGTATTTATTATATTTGTTAACACATGTTTAAGAATGTCCAAGCGTCCTGAGCGAGACAACAGACTCACTGTGTCCTCATTTAAACGTCCACTCTGTCATTTTTCCTCTCGCTTGTCTCCATGGCGATGGAATGTTTCACAGTAAAACATTTACAGGTCACAAAAGGTAATACATAAAAAAGAGACTCGTGAGGGTTAATCCATGTCAATGTGATTAGTGCATCAAAAACACACTGGAGTTTTATGAGTCTGTGACATCTACAAAGATCAACATGGGACGTTCCACCTTGTGATGTCATCAAGTGGGAGTTTATAAGTGAACAGGTCAGACTAAAGAGGAGACAAGAGGAGGAGAGGAGACAAGAGGAGGAGAGGAGACAAGAGGAGGAGAGGAGACAAGAGGAGGAGAGGAGACAAGAGGAGGAGAGGAGACAAGAGGAGGAGAGGAGACAAGAGGAGGAGAGGAGACAAGAGGAGGAGAGGAGACAAGAGGAGGAGAGGAGTTTTCATGTTCCTCCTCCTTTTACCTTTAGTTCAGTCGAGATAAGTGACAACTCCAGGACTGAAATGATCCAAATGATTCTATAAATGAAGGTGTGTGGAGTTTAAAAACACAGTGGAGCACTTCCTGTATCACTTGATGACATCACAAGGTGGAACAGAGTGTTTCAGTTGTAAATGTGCAGACTTGTTTGTGTTAAACACGTCTAACTCTACAGAGACGTGGAGCTGAGGATTAACTCCTCTGTGTTTTTAGGAGGAAGAGGAGGGGCCGAGGGGCCAAAGCCCGGGGCCGGTCCGGGGGGCGGGGCCATCAGAGAGGAGTGAGAGCTCAGACTAGAGCCGCTGCTCGCTCCACTGCCCCGAGTGACAAGAACAGAACAGAGGAGAGGAAACCTGAGACAACAACAACAAACACGACTGAAACGAAGACGGGCAAGTCCACAAACACACAACACACACACAATCACAACACAAAGACACAATCACAACACACACAGAATCACAACACACACAGAGTTAAACCTGCAGAGGAGCCAGAGACAACAGCAACAAACACGACTGAAACGAAGACAGGCAAGTCCACAAACACACAACACACACACAATCACAACACAAAGACACAATCACAACACACACAGAATCACAACACACACAGAGTTAAACCTGCAGAGGAGCCAGAGACAACAGCAACAAACACGACTGAAACGAAGACAGGCAAGTCCACAAACACACAACACACACACAACACACAGAATCACAACACAAACACAATCACAACACAAAGACACAATCACAACACACACACACAATCACAACACACACACAGTCACAAACACACACACACACAATCACAACACACACACACAGAATCACAACACAAACACAATCACAACACAAAGACACAATCACAACACACACAGAATCACAACACAAACACAATCACAACACAAAGACACAATCACAACACACACACACAATCACAACACAAACACACACACAATCACAACACAAACACACACACACACAATCACAACACAAACACACACACACACAATCACAACACACACACATAGAATCACAACACAGGGACAAGGGGATTTTCTTGTGAAACATGACGTTGATCCAAGTTCACAAGTGGGAATTCCGAGTCCGAGCGGCGTTCCAGGCGGCGTTCCAGGGCTGTTTTTCCAGTTGGAGGTGGGAAATACTCCAGTTACACAGAGTCAGAAATGATGGAAACATGTAGAGGGTTAATACGAACATTTAAGACCAAAATGACGAGAGCGGATAGAACAGGAAGTGCGCTCATGATCACTTCCTGTTTATAACGTAGCGGCTAACAGGTTAGCTCTGTGCATTTATACAAACTGTGTGTGGTTATAACTCTCTTAGCTTTTATTTTCCATAGTATATTTTAATATTTTAGGTTGTGTTCGCTCTTCTCCAGGTTTGGTTCTAAATCTCAGCTCTGATGTGATGTAAACATGTTTATTTTTAATGTTTTATCTTCTGATTATGGTCTTTTTCTCCCTCTACTTTATCTCTTAAATGTCCTAAACACCTCAGCGCTCTCAGTGTCGCCCCCTTGTGTCTGTCCACAGATGACGAGGTTAAAGTTTTGTGTAATGGACAAGCTGCTTCTGTCTCGAGTCCTTCATCAAACCACTGCAAAGACGAGCACGGCCCGACCGACGCGGGGCAGATGAACGGCGTCTCGTCTAAAAACCCGCCCTCGCTTCAGGAGCTGGAGCCACAGCTGCTGCAGTCGGGAAAACTCAAACTCACAGGTACAAAGTCTGGAAGTGGAACTAACTTCATTTATCCTCCTGAGACCTGGCGTATATTCAATTTATATATATTTTTTAACTGTTTAGAATGTTTAGAATATAGTTATATATAAAATGATGTATGTAAAGGAGGTAATGTCATTTGGTGGCCTGCAGAGGGCGCATGATCTGTGTGAGACATGAGGGGACAGATCAGCAGAGACATGAGGGGACAGATCAGCAGACACGTCCTCATGTTTTTACTGTGTTTTGTCCATGGGGCAGGGACAGTGGACAGACTGGGACGAGCTCTGGTTTTCACCGACACAGAGACGTCAGAAGAAGGATTCACCGAAGAAGAGATGACCCGAGTCCTGCTCTGTTATCACCACATCACCAGGTGAGAGACAAGCCTTGGTTTAGTCCTGGTTCAGTCCTGGTTCAGTCCTGGTTCAGTCCTGGTTTAGTCCTGGTTCAGTCCCTGGTTTAGTCCTGGTTTAGTCCTGGTTTAGTTCTGGTTTAGTCCTGGTTTAGTCCTGGTCTTGTTCTTTGTTTTTGTGAACTGCACAGATTGCGTTTTCAGGACTTGCTCTTTAAATTGAATGATTCTTCAGTTTGTCTTAATGTTCCTTTGTTAATTAAAGATTCTTGTGTTTTCCTCTTCTTCTTCTTCTTCTTCTTCCTCTTCCTCTTCTTCCTCTTCTTCCTCTTCTTCTTTCTCTTCTTCCTCTTCTTCTTCTTCTGTGTTTCTTGTTGCTCTCAGCCCTGCAGCCAAAGAAAAGGGTCTCACGCTCATCATGGATAGCCGCCGCGCCCCGCCCTCCCCCGTCCTCCTCGCCGCGCTTAAACTCTTCCAGGTGACGAGCTAAACCGCTAAACGCTCGAGTCGTTAGCTTTAAGGTCAAAGTTCACAGTGATCCGCTTTATCGCCACAGGAGCAGGTTCCCGGGGGTCTGGGGTCGGTTCTGGTTTTGGTTGAGGAGAATCAGGAGCCGCTCGGTCTGAACCTGGAGGGAACGGAGGTGAGTTGAGTCTATATGGTTCTCATCTCTGTGATAATTTACACATTTTAAATCACAAAATTCATCTAAAACCACGTCATAAAATAAACTAAACGAAACTAAACGAAAACTGCGGTGTCCAATGGAGCTGACGTCGCCGTAAACGTCATCACGACAAAGCACCGTGTGGCTGTGGCGCCCCCTATGGACAGACGCACGTCACACTAGAGCAACACGTTTTTTAAAATTAATTTGCACCAAAATGACGACGCGACGCTGCAGAATCCTACGAGTATCAACGATTAAGAAAATAAAACTGGAGAAGGAAGAGCGGACGTCACAGTGGGCGTGTCACAGGGGGCGTGTCACAGTGGGCGTGTCAGAGTGAAGGTCGACAAAATGGCGTCTTGAAAATACATGGATAAACGTCGGAACAGATTGAACAGGGCCAATTTAAATATTTATTGAGTATTTTATCAGGGAAGTCACTTTTTCTCAATGGACGTTTTACACAACTGCAAATTACAGCGTCAGTATTTTTTTCTTTTCTGTATTAGTTTTTAAAAGTGAGGTCTGGGGCCCCCTGGTGGTAACAGTATTTTCAATCTAACGTCTCTCCAGGGCTGTAGCGCCACATTCTGGGCCTTTGGTAAAAATCACTTTAAGTAAAAAAAAAAGAGCATATTACAGAGTTTGTGCGGGGCCCCTCTGCGCTGGGCCCCTCTGCGCTGGGCCCCTCTGCACTGGGCCCCACTTCACCCCCCCGAGTGCGACGCCCCTGCTGCTTTCAGTTGTAAACCCCAAGTGTATCTTATCTCTGTAAATATGTTTATTTATAATCTGTGAATGAAACGATTTCGAGCAGAATTCCGACCGTGAGTATCATAGCAACCAAAGAGCCAATCAGGAGCGACCTCGGGGAAAGAAGGACCTGATTCGTCTGTTATTAATGTTCATATCTTGATTTACAGACACAATAGTGAAATAAAAACCCCAGGATCATGTAGAGGGTTAATACGAACATTTAAGAACAGAATTAAGTGATGTCGATGGAGCAGGAAGTGCGTCCGTGATCACTTCCTGTTTGGAGCGCGGCGCTAGCAGGTTAGCTCTGTCCATTTATATAAACAGTCTGTGATTTGGGTTTGCGTTTGGTTTCAGTGTCATGTGTCCAGTGGCTTCGCTCAAACATAATTACAGTCGTCGCAGCTGCTTCTTTCATTTAAACTCATGTTTCGAGTCGTTTTTTAACCACGTCGTCCTGTAATTTAATTTATCGTTTACCGTTAGCGCAATTTAGAAACAGTTTAAACGCGACTCTAAAAACCACTACTTTGATATTCCCATGTTTGGACTGAGACGTTTAAAGAAGCTCACGATGGACGAACAGAGCAGAAAAAAAGCGTCTGACGATTCCTTTAAACGCATGTATCTCCATGGAGACGAGCCGCGCTACAGCTCAGATCTGTGGAGATGACGCCCCACTCACAGTAAAGACATTTTAATTCAAAAGTCTCGGAACTGTTCTGTGTTTTATGTTGTACGTTTTTCCTGTAGGTCACACATTTGTTTGACATTTGTCGTTTCAACGCTGAAGCTGGGTTGCGTTGCAGTTGTGCGTCTGTTTTGCGTTGCAGTTGTGCGTCTGTTTTGCGTTGCAGTTGTGCGTCTGTTTTGCGTTGCAGCTCCACGCGGTCAGAGGCGTCGGCGTCCTGCAGCAGTACGTCGACAAACAGCAGCTCCTCAGAGAACTGCAGGGAGAGTTCACCCACAGCCACTCGGACTGGCTCAGCTTCAGACTGGTGAGCGCCGCTTCGACACTGAAACACACTCGTATTCTTTTGTTTTGTTGTGTTACTTAAACTCAGAAAAATAAATTGTGAAAATATCGACATCACAATATTTACTTGAGCAATAATCAGTTCAATTTTGGAACGTTAAAAGGACCAAACGTGTTAATTTGACTCGTCCCTGCTGCATTCTCACATCTCACCACTAGATGTGTCCTATGTTACTGCTGTCCACGAAAAATAAGTGTCTTGTTTTGATTCTAGTTTTAGTCTCGATTAATATCTGATTTTAGATACTTTTGACGACTCTAATTACCTCATAGTTTGGCCTGAAACGATATTGATTTTCTGTGTCAATTATCATCATCAAAATAATTAACAAACACAACACGACAATAATTAAAGTTTTTATGAATATGAATAATTATAATTTTAACTGAGAATATTCTTAATTAGCGGGGCCATCGACTGAATACATTTTGATTATAAGTGTCACATGGGCCCCCTGTAAATCAGATTAATATGAAGTGGGCCCCCTAAGACGCTGGGCCCCCGGACACAGGCCCCTTTGTCCCCCCCTGTTGACTCTCCCCTGGATGAGTCATTTTTTTCTGCTTTTTCTGGTGATTTGTTGAGCTGAAACACTTGAAAAGGTTTATTATAGCGGTAAATCTGTAGTTTTTCTCTCTGTTTTGGTGATTATGACTCTGTATAAAGGAGTTTACACAGGAGGAAGTGGAGATGAGGTGTTTTTGGCAGTGGTTTTTTTGATTAACTGTGTGAAAGATGCTTCTCTTTTATGAATGGCTCTGTTCACGTTCTCACCATAAATCTGATTATTATCTGATTTCCGGAGTAATCGGTTTATTGAAGTGTCACGTGGACAGTTCTGATCTGATTTATTTCTAATTGTCTGAGGGAAAATTATGCAAAAAAGAGCAAAGATTGGGTTTTCACACAAAGAACAGTGGAGGTCAGCGCTGCTCTGGACTCGTTTGTTTCTTCGGTTCGTTTTGCAGAGTCTGGAGAGTTTGACAGAGCGATGTGAGAGCGCCCTCGAGCTGCTGGGAGGAGCACTGCAGTCTATGGAAACACAGAGAATGCCCAATAACATTCAGGTACGAGTTTATACGGTGAAAATGTGAAAATGATCGACAGAAACGTTCAAATTAAAATGATTAAAGTGAAAGTTATAGAAAAAGAACATTTCAAATCTGTCAACTCCATTATCAGACGTAAACTTAAAGAAAGAAAACAATATTTGACCAGAGCTGAAGACGCCTCCTGGACGAGCAGCCAAACGTCTTCAATCTAAAACGTTTATTCCAGATTTGACAGATTTGGATTTTTCTTTTGCTGTGGATAATTTCTGGACGACTGAGAGACACCGACGTAAAGTAAAGCTCTAAAAGTCTGATCAAAACTGCACAAAAACAGTTTGAATGGTGCAAACAGCAGATTAGAGGCTGATTTAGGGGGTGATATTTACAAAAGTTTAGGTTCAAATATGAGTTACAGCTTCATATTCTGTGTAAAAGTTGTAGTTTAGACTCGACAAACTGGATTTAAAATGTAGCTAAGTCTGGTGTTTTAACATGTTCGTTCAGGCGGTTCCTCAGAGCATCTCTCAGCACAAGGAGCTCATGTCCAGCGTTCTGGCCGATCAGCGTCTCACAGAGCTGCAGCGGAGGGGCGGGGCTTGGCTCGCCGGGTTGGCCAATAGTTCGACGGGGATGGCACAGAGGTCACCAGACTGCAGGTTTGAGATTTAACACGGGGACTTTAGGGACGAGAAAAATCAGATACTAAAATATGAGGACACGGTGAAGGGCAGAGGCGCCAAACAGAGAAAACTGGGCTGATGTTTGATATTTATGTTATGGAGAAACTGACGGATATTTTAAGATTAGAAACAGAGAAATTTGAGAGTAAATGGAAAGACAGGCTGGATTTTGTAAAACCAGTAAGATCGGACTTCATTTAAATGTTATTGTTCCCCCATTTATTTATTTATTTATTTATTTTTTATTTTTTATTTATTTATTTTTATTTCTTTTATTATTTTTTTTTTATTATAATTTTTATAATTATTTTTTAATTAATTAATTTGATTTATATTTTATTTTAATATAAGAAATAAAAAGCATGTATGTCAGTTGTACACTATATGCATATTTTGTACTACTAAATTAATATAAATATAATAAAAATAAAATCAGATACTAAAGATGCTAAAACTAATATTAAACAGATATTGACGCTGAAAAAGTCCCGTTCTCTAATCTCTGTCCTGTTCTAGATCTGCTCTGGCGGCGACGTCCAAACTCTACGACAGCGTGGACGACGCCCTCCACCGCCTCGTCCAAGTGTCCAACCAGAGAGGCTGCGACCTGGACAAGCTGGGACGCCTCGCCGCGCTCGTCCACAAACTGGACAAAGTGTGTTTAGACTTTTATTAAACAGGAGTCAGTTTTACGTCGTGTTTAACAGTTTTATTCACACAGTCTCATTATTCTGACATTTAGCAAATACAAATAGTTTAGCTCTTTGAATCACATTATTTCAGACTCTGGACTCAAACCGTGTGTGTTTGTGTGTGTTTGTGTGTGTTGGGGTGTGTTTGTGTGTGTGTCTGTGTGTGTTTGTGTGTGTCTGTGTGTGTTCTGTGTGTGTTTGTGTGTGTCTGTGTGTGTTTGTGTGTGTTCTGTGTGTTCTGTGTGTGTCTGTGTGTGTTTGTGTGTGTTCTGTGTGTGTCTGTGTGTGTTTGTGTGTTCTCAGTGTGATAAGGACATCGAGAGTGTCCAGTCCCAGCTGCAGGACTTCAGAGACCCTCCTCTGTCCCTCAGCAGACTGTCCCTGAAGCAGCAGAAGTTCAAGACGTTCAGAGAGTCGGCCAACGTATGTCTCCACGAAACACACGTTTAAATGAACGGGTCACACTCTGTCTCACACTTTTGTTCGTCCCCTTTTCGTCCCTGTCTCATCCCTGTCCCTGTCCCCCTCTCATCCCTGTCTCACACTGTTCTCTTCTCGTCCCTGTCTTGTCCCTGTGTCCTTCCTGTCTCGTATCTGTCCCTGTCTCGTCCTCACCTCACACTCTTGTTCGTTCTCTTCTTGTCCCTGTTTTGTCCCTGTCTCATCCCCGTCCCCGTCCTCGTCTCACTCTCTTGTCCGTTCTCACCTCGTCCTCGTCTCACTCTCTTGTCCGTTCTCACTCTCTTGTCCCCGTCTCACTCTTGTCCCCTCCTCCAGGACCTGCACAGTGAGACTTTGTCCGTCCTGTCTGACCTGGAGACCTGGTCTGAGCTGGACTGGGCCGGACTGAACCAGGTCCAGATCCGACTGCCCCCGGTGCGAGAGAGACTGAGGGACATGTCCCACTGTCTGTCCGACTGTTGGACCACTCTGGACAACACTCAGAGGCTGCTGTCCACTCTGACCGAGGTACGAGACGCGAGACGTGTCCAGATAAAGTCCAGATGTCGGGACGTTTCTGTGGAGCTGGATTTAAGTCTGAGACGAATCAGAATCAAAATCTCAATTTAAACAAAGGCCTCGTGTGTCAGATGCCCTTCCTGTGTCTCCAGGGGGTTTTATTCTTATCTCCATGGAGACAATCAGGGGACAGGTCAGATCTGTGTAGAGGCGATCCCACTTAGTTTGTTTTTAGTCCAGTTTTAGTCCTGGTTTAGTCCAGTTTTAGTCCAGTTTTAGTCCAGTTTTAGTCCAGTTTTAGTCCTTGTTTAGTCCAGTTTTAGTCCTGGTTTAGTCCTGTTTTAGTCCAGTTTTAGTCCTGTTTTAGTCCAGTTTTATTCCTGTTTTAGTCCAGTTTTAGTCCTGGTTTAGTCCAGTTTTAGTCCAGTTTTAGTCCAGTTTTAGTCCAGTTTTAGTCCAGTTTTAGTCCAGTTTTAGTCCTGTTTTAGTCCAGTTTTAGTCCAGTTTTAGTCCAGTTTTAGTCCAGTTTTAGTCCAGTTTTAGTCCTTGTTTAGTCCAGTTTTAGTCCAGTTTTAGTCCAGTTTTAGTCCAGTTTTAGTCCAGTTTTAGTCCTTGTTTAGTCCAGTTTTAGTCCTGGTTTAGTCCTGTTTTAGTCCAGTTTTAGTCCAGTTTTAGTCCAGTTTTAGTCCAGTTTTAGTCCTGTTTTAGTCCAGTTTTAGTCCAGTTTTAGTCCAGTTTTAGTCCAGTTTTAGTCCAGTTTTAGTCCTTGTTTAGTCCAGTTTTAGTCCTGGTTTAGTCCTGTTTTAGTCCAGTTTTAGTCCAGTTTTAGTCCAGTTTTAGTCCTGTTTTAGTCCAGTTTTAGTCCAGTTTTAGTCCAGTTTTAGTCCTGTTTTAGTCCTGTTTTAGTCCCTTTATTCTGATCGTTTCTCTCGTCCCGTGGTTTGTACAAACTCTATTTTCTTCTCCAGGCGACTCAATGGTGCGACGCCGTGTCCTCGCCGTCCGCCGCCACCTGCCCCCTGGCGTCCCTGCCGCCGATCCCGCCCTCTCGTTTCCAGGACGCCCGCGCTCTGGCCCTGGAGCTGGGCGGGGGGCAGCTGCTCGACCTCTGGACCCAAACCGTGGAGCGATACCAGAGAACCGTCGCCCATGTCAAACCGCGCTTCCTCCAGTCGGACCGGAGCCACCACCAGAACCAGGGGAAGCCCAAGACGCCGTCGGCGAGCAGCGCGTGGGACCTGCTGGGGCCGGAGGGCGAGGGCGAGTGGGGCGGGGGCGACGGCGGGCTGCAGTCCTGGGGGTCCCTGGCGTCGCTCTTCAGGCCCCAGACGTGTTCGACGCTGAAGATCGGAGACGAGAAAGGAAACAGGAAAGAAGCGACGAACGCCGGAGCAGGAGGCGGGAACTTTCTGCACAATCTACTCAACCCGAAGAAGAGCGTGAGTCTGATCAGAGGAGGGGGAGGGGCCTGAAGAAGAGCGTGAGTCTGATCAGAGGAGGGGGAGGGGCCTGAAGAAGAGCGTGAGTCTGATCAGAGGAGGGGGAGGGGCCTGAAGAAGAGCGTGAGTCTGATCAGAGGAGGGGGAGGGGCCTGAAGAAGAGCGTGAGTCTGATCAGAGGAGGGGGAGGGGCCTGAAGAAGAGCGTGAGTCTGATCAGAGGAGGGGGAGGGGCCTGAAGAAGAGCAGGTTTAGACCTGGAGACAGAAAATATAAAATAATATTTAATAAAACATAATAATGTAGATCTAAAACTTTATTTAAAGCCACAGCAACTTTTTTGTTATTTTAATTAATTATTTTTGTTTTAGTTTTTATTTCTCTGATGTGTCTTTACTGTGAGCAGCTCGCATCTCCACAAACCTGACTCCTCCATGTAAATCTTGTTCTGTTGGCTGTAATCTTCCACATTGTGTCATAAAACATCACAGAGAATGTTCCGTAGTGTTGCTTTAGCTGTTACCATGGAGTCAGTTCCGTTGTTTTAAAGTCTTGTCTGTGTTTCCTCGTGTGTTTTAGTCTCTTCTTCTTCTTCTTCTTCTCTTTCAGCCGACAGAGTCGTCCGTTCCGCAGAAGCCGGTTCGAAAGCGTCACCCGAGCTTCGACCTCCAGGCGCTGCTCGCCCCGCGCCGCGGCGCCGCGTCCCCCAAACCCCTGGATTCCCCCGGGGGCGGGGCCAGCCGACACTCCCCCATGTCGTGGCTCGGGCGCAGGACGCCGGCGGACCCGGTCGTGGCGACGGCGATGGCGGCGGCCGTGCCCGGGTGGGGCGGCGCGGGGGGAGGCGGCGTGCTCATCAGGGGGGTGGAGGTCAGCAGTAAAGAGGTGGTGGATCACACGGGGTCACCGCGGCAACACGTCCTCCTGAGCCGAGCGGAGAGAGAGATGGGGTCAGCGGAGAGAGGAGGGGCCACGCCGCAGAGGTGAGGGACGGACGTCTGATGGGTCTGATGATGCTCTGCACTGATGTCACGCTGGGGGTGCTCCACGTGTTTCTCTATGGTGGAATATTCAGCTGTTACCATGGAAACACAATGCACATGAACACAGCCACAAAAGATTTAAGAAAGTCTGAAAACAACAAAATGTCAAAGAGTGAAAGTGATGAACACGAGGACGGTCCTGTTTAGAGACAAAACACTGTGAAAATGACTCACTGAAAAACTGTGGGCTAATGCTAATGCTAATGCTAATGCTAGTGCTAGTGCTAGCTTGTGGCTGTAGTGTTCTTTGAGAGCGACGTGTTTAACGGCTGAACTGCACCAGATGATGTGATCTGTGCTAAATCTGCTCTTTATGGTCAGATTGAAGTTTAACAGATTCAGACAGAGCAGTGCCTCCAGTTAGCATCACCCCCAGGGAATGTTGATGACATCAGCTGCAGAGTATCAGAACGGTCACATGACGTTTTAAAGGTTCACTATGTAACTTTTCTATTGATTACAGGGTTTAGTCCTGGTTTTTATTCTTCATATATTTGTTTTTCTTTTCTTTGGTAGTAAACTGTACCTGTTCTGTTTTTATTCTTATTTGTTTTTCTTTTCTTTCTTTTCTTTCGTAGTAAACTGTACCTGCTGTGTTTTTATTCTTATTTATTTTTATTTTATTTTATTTTATTTTGTAGTAAACTGTACCTGCTGTGGTGCCGGATGCTGAGCTCGGAGCGTCAGTACGTGGCGATGTTAAAGGGGGTGGAGGAGACGTACCTGCCCCTCCTCCATCTGTCCGACGCTCCCGCCTCCATCAGGGGCAAAGACGACGCCCTGTTCCCCTACTGGACCGCCCTCTGCAACTTCCACTCGCAGTACCTCCTCCCGGCCATGGAGGGCGCCCTGGTGCAGAGTCTGCTACAGCAGGACTGCTTCAGCAAATATGTGAGTCAGACTGAAACGGGTCAAATATGTGAGTCAGACTGAAACGGGTCAAATGTGTGAGTCAGACTGAAACCATAAAAACATCTGTACAGTGTTCTTCTGTTACTCTCCTGATGTTTTGTGTTGTTCTGTTGTGTTGTTGTGTTATTGTGTTGTTGTGTTGTGTTATTGTGTTATTGTGTTACTGTCGTGTCGTTGTGTTGTCCTGTTGTGTTGTCCTGACTGCTTGTGTGTTCCACAGAGGGATCAGTTCATGGATTATTCTCAGTTCATCAGATCTAAACCCGACCTGGACTCAGCTCTGGTGTCACAGGCTGCAGACTTTTTCAAGGTAAAAACAAACTACACACAACGACACACAACTACACACAACGACACACAACTACACACAACGACACATAACGACACACAACGACACACAACTACACACCTACACACAACGACACACAACTACACACAACAACACACAACTACACACAACGACACACGACACACAACTACACACAACTACACACAACTACACACAACGACACACAACTACACACAACGACACATAACGACACACAACGACACACGACACACAACTACACACAACTACACATAACTACACACGACACACAACTACACACAACACACAACTACACACAACTACATACAACTACACACAACACACAACTACACACACGTGTCAGATGCCCTCCCTGTGTGTCAGATGCTGATGATTTAGGCTGAGTTCTTCTCTCAAACTGAAAACACTCTGTTCCACCTTGTGATGTCATCATGTGATACAGGAAGTGCTCCATTGTGTTTTTAAACTCCACACACCTTCATTTATAGAATCATTTGGATCATTTCCTGGAGTTGTCTCTTATCTCGACTGAACTAAAGGTAAAAGGAGGAGTTAACATGAAAACTACCACTTGATGACATCATAAGGTGGGACAGAGTGTTTGATCTTTGTCAATGTTACAGACTCATAATAAAGTGACTCGTGGGGTCATAGGGGTCAGTTTGTGACACAGGAGCTTTAAACCTGTTCAGAATCACATTTCATAAAAGAGTGAAGCTCCTGTTCATTCACGTCTGAGTCTAAACTGCAGTTTGTTCATGTTCATATTTATTTGTAGTAAATGTATTTTCAGGATGTTTTTGGACTCGTCCTCGATGTCGCTGCACTCGACTGAGACAGAGTTTATAAAAATCACATGTTTGACACTGAAAGTCTGAACAGATCAGATCATGAAGAACAGTTTGTGTTTATAAAGTTTTATACATGAAGAACAGAAGAGAATGAAACAGAAGAGAAAAGTTTATGGAAGACGCAGTTCAGTGAAACTACCACAAGGAGGCAGTGTGTCCTCAGGCTTCACTCTGGGCCTTAGAATAAGACTTTAAAAATAGAACAACACAGACTTAAGTTTAATAATCTGAAATCTGTTACTCAAGTAAAGTTTGAAATTTAAGTCTCTCCTTTAGATTTTTTTATTTGAAGTAGTTTTGTTTTGATTATGAAAAGATTTATTTATTATTATTATTATTTTTATTTTTTTATTGTACAAAAGTCTTAAATACAATAAGATACAGAACACAACATAAAAACAAATATAATGCAGGAAGAGACAAACAGAAAAAAGAACAAAGACAAAAATAAAAAGACAAAGACGTTTAAAGACAAACATCCTTCAAATGTAAATGTGGTGTTTTTGTTTAAATATGTAGATTCTAATGATTTAAAACAGGAAAAAAACAAAGATGTACAAGAAAATTTACTTTATGAATCTAAAATTTGCCGAATATAATAATTAAATAATTGTCTTTTTTATTTGAGTCTAAATTCTTCATATTTTAGTCAAAGGTCAGTGACTTTTATAAATTAAAAGCAGAGTTTACAAAAACACTTTATCATTTCTGTATAAAAGTGCAGTTAGGGTCAAATGTTCTGATGTATTTGACCTTAAATTGACTCGTCGGGTAAATTCTTTTCATTTGTTTCAATCAAACGTCTCATTTTATTTTTTATCTTAAACTTTTGGTTCTGATTTTGTTTTTTTTTTCCAAATTGTGTCAGGGACAAATTTCCTCCAGTGAAAAAACTGAACGGCAGAAAAGATAAACAAATATGAGCTTTTGTGATGTCATCATAAAACAGGAAGTGCTCCAGTGTGTTTTTAAAGTCCACACACACACACGCCCCCCCCCCCCCCCCACACACACACACCCCCATACACACACACACACACACACACCCATACACATACACCCCCCCCCACACACACACACACACACACACTAGAATCAGCTGTTCACTTTAAAGCTCCCACCTGATGACATCACAGGGTGGAACAGAGTCATGTTCTTTTAAAGGAGCCGTTGTTTTCTTAAGTACAGTTGCCGTGTGTGCGTCTGTGTTTATGTTTGTGTCTGATTGTGTTGTTGTTTTTTGCTCCAGACACATTAAAGTTGTGATCTCTAAATGATTTAATTGGCTCATTAAGTGTCGTCTGAAGCACAAACACAACGGGACCAAAGAAAACACAACAGGACCAGAGCCGTGTGTTTGCTCCTGTGTTTGGACTGAAGTGTCGTCAGTGTGAGACGGAGGGGTCATGGGGTCAGAGGGTCACGGGGTCAGAGGGTCACGGGGTCAGAGGGTCAGAGGGTCAGAGGGTCAGAGGTCAATTTAGGGGTTAGTCATATTTTAAAAAATGAACTATATCACATTTATTTTTTATTTTTAGTCTTATTTAGATTTATTTAGACAATATTATGGCAAATTGAAATTCCTAATAAATGTTCCAGTTTAGATTTAAGTTTTGTACAGATTTAAATTCATGAACTCCACTAAAATTAACAAAAATAAATGAAAAAATTCAGATTTTTTCTCTGATTTGATCAATTTCACTCCAGGTTTATTTTGGAGTGTTGTGTTGCTGCTTTGGTTTTACCCCTTTAGGATTTGTTTTTACCATTTCCTTTCCAAAACGCTGCAGTATTATGACGTTTTCAATCATAGATGTTTATACAGAAGTGGGCGGGGATAGGGGGTAGGTGAAAACAGACATTTTGTGAGTCTCAAACGCAAAAGAAAACAGGATCAAACAAACATCTAAACAGCTGAAAGACGAGGGAACACTGTTATAACGGCTCACGTATCATTAAAGAGGCACTACGGAACTTTTCATCACTGCTGCCAAGGTGATGTCATGGCATTGGCTGAGATGTTCCACTGTATGGCATTAAACTGAGCTAACATGCATTCATTCATACTTTGACCACTCACCCTCCTCTCCACAGATCTGCCTGTCTCCATGTCGATACATAAGTTTAATGCTGTACTGTGGAACATTCCAGGTAAAGGAATAACATTTCCACAGACCGTGTTCCAGAGAAGTTCCACAGTGCTTCTTTAAAGTGTCATGTGCACATATGTCCACTTTAATGGTGTTTATTTGTGTTTCCTCTCATGTTTCCTCATGTTTCCTCTTGTGTTTCCTCATGTTTCCTCGTGTTTCCTTGTGTTTCCTCTTGTTTCCTCTCGTGTTTCCTCTCGTGTTTCCTCGTGTTTCCTCTCGTGTTTCCTCTTGTTTCCTCTCGTGTTTCCTCGTGTTTCCTCTCGTGTTTCCTCTCGTGTTTCCTCTCGTGTTTCCTCTCGTGTTTCCTCTTGTGTTTCCTCTTGTGTTTCCTCTTGTGTTTCCTCTCGTGTTTCCTCTCGTGTTTCCTCATGTTTCCTCTCGTGTTTCCTTGTGTTTCCTCTCGTGTTTCCTCGTGTTTCCTCTCGTGTTTCCTCTTGTTTCCTCTCGTGTTTCCTCGTGTTTCCTCTCGTGTTTCCTCTCGTGTTTCCTCTCGTGTTTCCTCTTGTGTTTCCTCTCGTGTTTCCTCTCGTGTTTCCTCATGTTTCCTCTCGTGTTTCCTTGTGTTTCCTCTCGTGTTTCCTCTTGTTTCCTCGTGTTTCCTCATGTTTCCTCTTGTCTCCTCATGTTTCCTCTTGTCTCCTCTCGTGTTTCCTCGTGTTTCCTCTTGTTTCCTCTTGTTTCCTCGTGTTTCCTCTCGTGTTTCCTCGTGTTTCCTCTCGTGTTTCCTTGTGTTTCCTCTTGTGTTTCCTCGTGTTTCCTCTCGTGTTTCCTCATGTTTCCTCTTGTCTCCTCATGTTTCCTCTTGTCTCCTCTCGTGTTTCCTCGTGTTTCCTCTTGTTTCCTCTTGTTTCCTCGTGTTTCCTCTCGTGTTTCCTCGTGTTTCCTCTCGTGTTTCCTTGTGTTTCCTCGTGTTTCCTCGTGTTTCCTCTCGTGTTTCCTTGTGTTTCCTCTTGTGTTTCCTCTCATGTTTCCTCTCGTGTTTCCTCGTGTTTCCTCTTGTTTCCTCTCCTGTTTCAGTCGAAGCTTCCTCTGGCTTCTCCCTTGTCTCCTCTGTCCTTCCCTCACTGCCTTCAGGCCCCGGTGCAGCGTTTGGAGCAGTACTGCGCCGCCCTAGAGGAGCTGGGAGGGATAAACCCCGCCTCCGACTCCGCCCTCTCCGTCCTGAGACACGCCCAGCGCCACGGAGACGACCTGCGCGCCAGTGACCTCATCGTGGGCTGCCCGGTGAGACGCCCGAGCGGAGACGAGGGAGACGCAGATATAGAGTTTTACGTGTTTATTTTAGTTTTTAAACGGCGGCTCGTTCAGGTTTTACATTCAGTGTTTGTTCCAGATCCAGGGGGCGCTGTCTGTGTGGAGCAGGTTTATCAGAAACACCAGAGGAAGAAAAACACAGGATTAGATGAACAGTTTTAAACGAGGTGGTGTTGGGCGGTGGAGGAGGTGGTGTTGTGTGGTGGAGGAGGTGGTGTTGTGTGGTGGTGGAGGAGGTGGTGTTGTGTGGTGGTGGAGGAGGTGGTGTTGTGTGGTGGTGGAGGAGGTGGTGTTGTGTGGTGGTGGTGGAGGAGGTGGTGTTGTGTGGTGGAGGAGGTGGTGTTGGCCTGGTGGAGGAGGTGGTGTTGTGTGGTGGAGGAGGTGGTGTTGTGTGGTGGAGGAGGTGGTGTTGTGTGGTGGTGGAGGAGGTGGTGTTGTGTGGTGGAGGAGGTGGTGTTGGGCGGTGGAGGAGGTGGTGTTGTGTGGTGGAGGAGATGGTGTTGGCCTGGTGGAGGAGGTGGTGTTGTGCGGTGGAGGAGGTGGTGTTGGGCGGTGGAGGAGGTGGTGTTGTGTGGTGGAGGAGGTGGTGTTGTGCGGTGGAGGTGGTGTTGTGCGGTGGAGGAGGTGTTGGTGGAGGAGGTGGTGTTGTGCGGTGGAGGAGGTGGTGTTGTGTGGTGGAGGAGGTGGTGTTGTGTGGTGGAGGAGGTGGTGTTGGGCGGTGGAGGAGGTGGTGTTGTGTGGTGGAGGAGATGGTGTTGGCCTGGTGGAGGAGGTGGTGTTGCCTGGTGGAGGAGGTGGTGTTGGGCGGTGGAGGAGGTGGTGTTGTGTGGTGGAGGAGGTGGTGTTGTGCGGTGGAGGAGGTGGTGTTGTGCGGTGGAGGAGGTGTTGGTGGAGGAGGTGGTGTTGTGCGGTGGAGGAGGTGTCGGTGGAGGAGGTGGTGTTGTGCGGTGGAGGAGGTGGTGTTGTGTGGTGGAGGAGGTGGTGTTGTGCGGTGGAGGAGGTGGTGTTGTGCGGTGGAGGAGGTGTTGGTGGAGGAGGTGGTGTTGTGCGGTGGAGGAGGTGTCGTGGAGGAGGTGGTGTTGTGCGGTGGAGGAGGTGGTGTTGTGCGGTGGAGGAGGTGGTGTTGTGCGGTGGAGGAGGTGGTGTTGTGCGGTGGAGGAGGTGGTGTTGTGCGGTGGAGGAGGTGGTGTTGTGCGGTGGAGGAGGTGTGGGTGGAGGAGGTGGAGTCTTGTCTCTTTAAATCCCTAAAATAACCTCAGGTGTCGTCTCACAGTTTTAAATTAAAAAAAAAAGAAAAAAAAGAGCTGCTGCTTTTCAAAAACACGTCTCCACCAAAACCACATCCACCCAGAGCCATGTCACTCACATGACCCTCTGACCCTCTGCTCCTCTGACCCCTGCTCCTCTGACCCCTGACCCTCTGACCCTCTGCTCCTCTGACCTGTCTCACACCAGATTTATATCTGTGTGACTCTGGAGTTATTCACATGATCAACCTGAGACTCACTGAAACCAACTGGTGAAAGGTTAAAGGTCATGACGAGTGTTTGACCTGGTCTTATTTGTTTTGTATTTGTTTGGGGCAGAACAGATGAACAAACAGACACAACATGAATATAAACACAGAGGAGACCAACACACATGTCCATCTGTCCCAAAGGGCAGGGGTCAGCGGGGGTCAGCGGGGGTCAGAAGGGGTCAGCAGAGGAACAAGACGAGAAATATGACTTTCACATCGAGCCGACACAAAGCTCTTCCCTCTGCACTGGTCTAAAATATATTTCCGCCATGTTTGTTTTGTTTGTTTTGACTCTTTACGTTTGGCTCCGCCCCAAACCACAATGCTGCTCTGTGATTGGTCTGAACACCTTTGAACCAGCCAATCGCAAGAGCAGTTTGTGACCTCAGAAACACGATGACGTTTGGACGTTTGTAAATGTCGACCTCTGACCGTCCCGTGTCGTGTCCGTCAGATGCCCGCGGCGGAGCGAGGGGAGCTGGTGCGTCACGGCGTCCTCACCGTTTGTGGAGGTCCTCGGAGGAAGTGGAGCGGCGTCAGAAACGTTTTCCTCTATCAGAACGTCCTGATCTTCACGAAACTCAAGAGCCCCGCCCCCGGACGCTCCGCCTACAGCTACAAACACAGCGTCAAGGTAAGACCCGCCCCTCGATCCCGTTCGCCTCCGTGTTTATCTCCAGAATCTGCAGAAAAAAACACTTATCCACAGGGGAGTCAATGGGGGGGACACGGGGGTCTGTTGTCGGGGGCCCCAGGGTCTTAGGGGGCCCCGGGGTCTTAGGGGGCCCTTATCCATATCCATAACATTTTTTAAACTATCAGCCGTTTTAATCGTTATCGTGATATAATCGTTAATTGCAGTTATTTACTAAGAACAGGCCGACACAGAATCCAGCTCTTACGCCTCGTCTGAGTCTGCGTCCTCATCAGGAAACGACCTCTGACCTCTGGGAGTCGCCTGATTCGTCGGTTTTTAATGTTTATATCTTTGATTTACAGACACAAAAATAAAACTTGTTCCTCTGACCTTTGGGTAAAGGGGCTTCTGCTCAAACCACTGAGCCACTCCCAGTTCATTAGTTCACAGTTGATCCTTCGTCCTCTCGTTTATGTTCTGTACATCTTTAAACGCTCTGTTCCACCTCGTGATGTCATCAAGTGGTAGTTTTCATGTTAACTCCTCCTTTTACCTTTAGTTCAGTCGAGATAAGGGACAACTCCAGGACTGAAATGATCCAGATGATTCTATAAATGAAGGTGTGTGGAGTTTAAAAACACAGTGGAGCACTTCCTGTATCACATGATGACATCACAAGGTGGAACAGAGTGTTTTCAGTCTAAATCTGCAGGTTTGTGTGTTAAACGTGTGAGAATTAAACAAAACACAGCTCCAGGTCTGTGTGTGATGAGCAAACATTAGAGCGGTGCATTATGGGACATTAAAGCACTTTTTGTTTGAGTTTGTCACTTTCACATTATCGTCTCCGGGGGGCGCTCTCTGTGTGAAAAGTTTTGAGATAATTAAATTTCACTATTGATTAATTCAAATGAAAAGAATCAGTGGAGCTTTTCAGAGCCTTTTTCTGACGTAGAATCTAAACATAATGAGCTCTGATGTAATGCCACAGGTCACCACTCGGCGGCGCTACTTAGTATCTACTGTTTTTATCTACTGAGTAAACCTCTATAAAGCAGCACTGTGGTACTTTCCTGGTGGAGGACTGCCCTGCGTCAAATGTTTCTTCCTTCAGTTCTATAACCAGTGTTTTATTGCTCAGGAATTTATGGGAAAACACGCTCGCCTCTCCACAGATATGATTAGTTTAGAGTTTAAAAGTCAGGGCAGTCACATCTCCATGGAGACGATCACGTGCATCTGTTGACTGTTTATATAAACGGGCGTAGCTAACCTACTAGCCGCCGCCGCGCTCCAAACAGGAAGTGATCATGGGGCACTTCCTGCTCCAGTTCACTTTCTGTGTGTAAACTGTGGCCCCTCCCCCTGCTCCTGATTGGCTCTTTGGTTGCTATGAGACTAAACTTCAGATTCCTTGAGTCTGGTGTCGCTCGTACCACAGTGAAAACTTTATATCTCACTCCTTTTACTCATGACATTTTTTAACAAATGTTCCAGTTTTGTTAAAAAATGGTCACCTGCACCTCACACTGGTTTGTATAAAACGTCACAGGTCAGATCTGTGGAGAGGACGCCCTGCTCACTGTTAGAACAGCAGTAAAAACAGATAGAACACAATGTGCTGGACATACGTTTAATGCCATAGTGCGGAACATTCCAGGCTGAGCGTTAACACTTCCATGGAGACGGTGGAATCTCCACAAGAAAAGTTACACAATGCACCTTTAACGTCTGACTCACACAGGTCTGAACAGAAAAAAACACAAAGTGACAGAAAAATCCATTTTTATTCCAGATCTTGTTAAATTTGTCTTTCTGTGTTTTTTCTTTTTCTCAGACAGATGTGTTTTTATTCCAGATCCTGTTTCATTTTGTGTTTTTGTTGTGTTTCTATTGTTTTTTTTCAGACACGGCAGATGTGTTTTTAACCTCAATCCTGTTCAATTTGACCTTTCTCTGTTGTGTTTTTAGTCTTTTTCCAGACGAGGGAGATGTGTTTTTATTCCAGATCTTGTTGAATTTGACTTTTCTCTTGTGTTTTTTTATTCTTTTTCTCAGACTGGGCAGATGTTTTTATTCCAAATCTCATTAAATTTTGTCTTTCTGTTGTGTTTTTATTGTTTTTCTCAGACGGGGCAAATGCATTTTTATCCTGAATCCTGTTAAATTTGACCTTTCTGTTGTGTTTTTATTCTTTTTTCAGACGGGAGAGATGTGTTTTTATTCTGAATCTTGTTCAATTTGACCTTTCTCTTCTGTTTTTATTGTTTTTCTCAGACGGGGCAGATGTGTTTTTAACCCATATCTTGTTAAATTTGACCTTTCTGTTGTGTTTTTATTCTTATTCTTTTTCAGACAGGGGAGTTGTGTTTTAACTCCACTCCTCTTGTTAAATTTGACATTTCTGTTGTGTGTGTTTTTGTTTTTGTTTTTTCCAGATGAGGGAGATGTGTTTTTATCCCAGATCTTGTTAAATTTACCTTTTCTCTTGTGTTTTTGTGTTTTTCTTCTTTTTCTCAGACGGGGGAGATGGGTTTGACTCAGAGCGTTGGAGACGACGGTTTGAAGTTCGAGGTTTGGGTTCGTTCGGTTCCTCGCTCCAAAGATTACGTCACTCTGCAGGCGCCAGACCGGGACAGTAAAGAGGCGTGGACCCGTGACCTGGCGCACCTGCTGTGGACGCACGCCATCAACAACACAGGTACAACACGAGGAAAGCTACACTCTGGAACTTTACTCATGTGGAGCTCAACACTGAGGTCTCCAGGTGTTTTCTACGTTGACTTTTTGCTAGCATAGACTGTTTATATAAATGGACAGAGCTAACCTGCTAGCATAGACTGTTTATATAAATGGACAGTGCTAACCTGCTAGCATAGACTGTTTATATAAATGGACAGAGCTAGCCTGTTAGCATAGACTGTTTATATAAATGTACAGAGCTAACCTGTTAGCATAGACTGTTTATATAAATGGACAGAGCTAGCCTGTTAGCATAGACTGTTTATATAAATGGACAGAGCTAACCTGTTAGCATAGACTGTTTATATAAATGGACAGAGCTAACCTGTTAGCATAGACTGTTTATATAAATGGACAGAGCTAACCTGTTAGCATAGACTGTTTATATAAATGGACAGAGCTAACCTGCTAGCATAGACTGTTTATATAAATGGACAGAGCTAACCTGCTAGCATAGACTGTTTATATAAATGGACAGAGCTAACCTGCTAGCATAGACTGTTTATATAAATGGACAGAGCTAGCCTGTTAGCCGCCGCCCGTGAGTATCTTTACACTTTTACAAACTGTTTGACATTTTAATCCCGTAAATCCCGGCGCAGCTCCTTTAATAATCTTAAATCTTACATAATGGTCGCTCTGTACGTGGCCACGCCCTGTTTGTGTAACGTCCTTGTGAACAGGTGCTTATCCCGCACATCCACCTACGTGTGTGTCCTTGTGCGGCGCTCTCTGGTCTCAGTTTCAGGAGTATAATGGCACACGGGGCTTGTGTAATACTCTCACAATAACACTCAGGTGTTTGACGTTTGAAAAGCTCTGTCCTCACCTCAGCTGCACCAAACAACACCACTAAAATAGGACAAGTGCATCTTTACAGAGAGAAATGTCCACGAAACAACGCTGCGTTTGGAAAAGAGAAAGAGAAAGAGAGGACGATATGAGGACGATATGAGGAAGAGATGAGGATGATATGAGGAGAATATGAGGAAGACATGGGGACGATATGAGACAGATATGAGGGCAAGATGAGGACGATATGAGGACGAGATGAGGACGATATGAGACCAAAATGAGGACAATATGAGGACGATATGAGGGAGAGATGAGGACGATATGAGACAGATATGAGGGCAAAATGAGGACGAAATGAGGACAATCTGAGACCGATATGAGGACAATATGAGAACAATATTAGGACGATATGAGAGTGATATGAGGACAATATGAGACCGATATGAGGACGATATGAAGAAAATATGAGGACTATATGGGGACGATATGACGATATGAGTACCATATGGGGACAATGTGAGGGGTACTACTGTAGAACTGGGAGGATTTTACTTAAGATGCACCGATACTGATACTGATACCAATACTAGAGTGGCTGATCTATTGGTCTAATATAAATTTTTTTATTCAGTTTTATAACTTCATAATATCACAGTATTTGATAAAAATGTCTTATTTCATATCTGCCAAAAATCTGCAATAAACATTTATTTTTACTACTTTTTACATTTTAAATACAAACAGTAGACATCAGATTTATGAAGTAAGATAAATGGAATTATGTAGTAAAGAAAAAAAGTTAAATAACTAGAGTTACATCTCCAAAGCTCAAAACGCTCTGTTCCACCTTGTGATGTCATCAAGTGGTAGTTTTTTAAGTGAACTCCTCCTTTTACCTTGAGTCGAGATTCAGAGCTGAAATGATCCAGATGATTCTATAAATGAAGGTGTGTGGAGTTTAAAAACACAGTGGAGCACTTCCTGTATCACCACATGATGACATCACAAGGTGGAACAGAGTGTTTTCAGTTTGAGAGAAGAACTCAGCCTAAATCTGCAGGTTTGTGTGTTAAACATGTGAGAATGAAACACAACACAACTCCAGGTCTGTGTGTGATGAAACGTTCAGATCAGGACACACAGTACAGACGCTCACATCCATCAGACCGTTACACACACACTTCACACACACACACACACACACACACTTGACTCTGCAGTGGCACATTCAGGCCTGTAGGGGGCGGTGGAGCGAGTCACGTGTCTGTTCTCTCACATGACTCGTGTCTTTGTGCGTTCACACTGCGCTCTGTGTGCGGTCCAAATACCACAATGTACAGTTTTGGATCGTCTGCTCCTCCTCTGCCCTGAGTCCTGACCCGAGCTCACCCTGTGTGTGTGTGTGTGTGTGTGTGTGTGTGTGTGTGTGTGTGAGGAGTGTGTATGTCTGTGTGTGTGTGTGTCGGGGTGTGTGTGAGTGTGCGTCGGGGTGTGTGTGTGTGAGGAATTCAGACACAACTGTGGGTTTAACTCTAAATACACAACAGGAGTATCGAAAATCAGAAACTAAAACAAGTATCGAAACAAGATCCTCATTTGAGCATCGATACTAAAACACAGACTAAACCAGGACTAAACCAGGACTAAACCAGGACTGAACCAGGACTGAACCAGGACTGAACCAGGACTGAACCAGGACTAAACCAGGACTAAACCAGGACTAAACCAGGACTGAACCAGGACTGAACCAGGACTGAACCAGGACTGAACCAGGACTAAACCAGGACTAAACCAGGACTAAACCAGGACTGAACCAGGACTAAACCAGGACTAAACCAGGACTAAACCAGGACTGAACCAGGACTAAACCAGGACTAAACCAGGACTAAACCAGGACTGAACCAGGACTAAACCAGGACTAAAACAGGTCTGTGTGTGTTGTGTGTTTCAGAACTGTGTGTTTCAGAGTTGTGTTGTGTGTTTCATAGTTGTGTTGTGTGTTTCATAGTTGTGTTGTGTGTTTCAGAGTTGTGTGTGTTGTGTTTCATAGTTGTGTTGTGTGTTTCATAGTTGTGTTGTGTGTTTCATAGTTGTGTGTTTCATAGTTGTGTTGTGTGTTTCAGAGTTGTGTCTGAAGGAGTCGTTGTGTATGGGTGTGTCCAGTAAACTGCTGCTGGACGCCACAGGGACACAGACCAACGAACTGGACACTATGAGCACCATGAGCGACAGAGGTAACACACACACACACACACACCCCCACACACACACACACACACCCATATACACACACACATATACACACACAGACACACACACATATATACACACATGCACAGACACCCCCCCCCCCCCCCACATATACACACACACACAGACCAACGAACTGGACACTATGAGCACCATGAGCGACAGAGGTAACACACACACACCCCCCCCCCCCTCACACACACACACACCCCTATACACACACACACACCCCCCCCACACACCCCCCCCACACACACACACCCCTACACACTCACACACACACACACACACACACACTCCTTTAAACTCTGACTTTAAACGTTCTTTACTCGTTTTTCTTCTTCTTCTTCTTTGTTCTTCTTTTCTTCACAGCAGATTTATTCTTTAAGGTCAAAACGTGGCCACTGTGTTTTGTCCGATGAGCTGGAAGTGCACTGTTAGCATGCTAGTCACTGTTAGCTTTATCATGGCGGTAAAACTGCGCTCTGGTCTGTGAGTTGTGCAAAGAGCTTATAAAGTCATCATGGTGAATCCTGAGGACGTTCTGTTCTGAAGTTCTTTCTGTTTTTTGTTTTTAAATCATGTACAGCTCATTTAAACGTGTCTGTGTCTCGTTTAAATGTTTTTGTGTCTCAAAATCACCACATTTGAAGTTTTATACGACGATATACGAGTACATGATAAATACTTTTACTTTTTACTCTTTAGATACATCTTTAAACGGGTACTTTTACTTAAGTACTTCCTCTTCCTCTGGTTTCTCTCTGGAGTATTTTGGGATTTTTCTTTTGTAAATTTCTCCAGAGGAACGAGGCCGGAGCAGTTAGATCTCCATGGAGACGAGCATGTGTCAAATCCTCCACCAGAAAAGCTCCACAGTGCTCCTTTAGTGAGGTGCACGGAGCTTTAAGAGTCAGAAAAGCTCCACAGTGCTCCTTTAGTGAGGTGCACGGAGCTTTAAGAGTCAGAAAAGCTCCACAGTGCTCCTTTAGTGAGGTGCACGGAGCTTTAAGAGTCAGAAAAGCTCCGCAGTGCTCCTTTAGTGAGGTGCACGGAGCTTTAAGAGTCAGAAAAGCTCCACAGTGCTCCTTTAGTGAGGTGCACGGAGCTTTAAGAGTCAGAAAAGCTCCGCAGTGCTCCTTTAGTGAGGTGCACGGAGCTTTAAGAGTCAGAAAAGCTCCGCAGTGCTCCTTTAGTGAGGTGCACGGAGCTTTAAGAGTCAGAAAAGCTCCGCAGTGCTCCTTTAGTGAGGTGCACGGAGCTTTATTTAAACGACTCAGGCTCAAGGTACAAAAACACGTTGTTATCCAAAGCAGATGCCACTCAAACATATTTTTCCATTGTGGCATTTACAAAAGAATATTTATTCAAAAATCGTTTTGGTTAATTGGAATTTTGTGCTTTTGTTTTGAAGAAGAAAAACAACACTGACATTTTTCTACTTCTTTGTCCTAAACCAACACACGCTGTAAATACCACAGATGGAAACGCTTAAAATAACAAGAACGAAGCAGAACGACGTTTGAATCTGACAAATGTTTCGACAGTTTGAACAGTTTGTACTTTCCATTTCCAAAAATGTGAATCCTGAGGTCAGAGGTTCATTTGCGGCGTCGTGTCCTTGAGCAAGACACTTCACCTCTGTGTGTGACTGCGGCGTGTGAGTGATGTGTCCAGGTGCATTCTGGGATCGTTTTAGGGCAGGTTTGATTTACAGCATTTAGTGCTTCATCTACTAAACGGGCAGTGTGAGCAGAAAGGGGCGTGACCTTCAACATCCTCGCTCCTGATTGGCTCTTTGGTTGCTATGATACTCGTGCTCATTATTCAGAATCTCAAACTCGTTCTTCGTTCATTAGGAGCTGAAGCTGGAAAAATTTTAAACTAATTTTTGATCCCAAGGAAAAAAGACTTGATCTGATTCTGACACCACAGTAATTATAAAAAAACAAAAACCAAACATTATTTTTCGATAATATAATGTGATTTTCCGCACAGATAATAGTGCGCTCTTTAATATTTGTTCTAGTTTAGTTTATTGGTTTATTTTAACAGAACCAGGTGCAAAAACATTAATCTCATCAAATAAAAGACACTTTACACCAGATTTATCTAAAACCCATCTACATCAGCAGTCGCCGGGCAGATTACACACAATTAAAACACACTTTAGTGTAGATACTCAAATGAGGTTTAAAGAGGAGGTATTTACTCCTGTGGGGTATTAAAGAGGAGGTATTTACTCCTGTGGGGTATAACTAACACATAACAGATTTAGCTCATGTTTCTTTTTATTGTTTTGAAAATGCTAAATTGGCTCAAACTGTGGCGTTAACGTGTTTTATAAGTTTGATTTTTATCCGTTTCCTTTCGTGTCTGTGCTGAGTTTGGAGGGACATGATTTTACTGAACACTTCCTCTTTAAGTCTCTAGTTTTGTCTTGTTTAGTTTGTGTTTTCTGCTTCTTTTTGGCAGCTGTTCCTGTGGTTAAATCTGAGATAGACACGAGACACAGACACAAAATGGAGTTATTATAATTTGTTAAATGTTTCCGTTTGTTCCAGAGCGCTGTACCTTTCTGCTTAACGCTGCTGCTCTGTTTTAATCACGTAACAGCCACTTCTTTTGTTGCCAGATCAGTTTAATAAAGCCGTGGCTCTCAGCGGTGCTCTTACTATTTAATTTAGCGCCATCGTCTCCACCTACACACATTACTGCAACAGGTGGAAAAATGTCTCCCAAACGAGCTGTTGGAGCGCGGCGGGATCACTCCAGAGGAAAACTGTGGGAGGAAGGATGGACACGAGAGGCGTTAGTTAAAATACACAGTGATTTAGCATCTGGAACGACTGAGGGAGAGGACGTGTCTGGGGAGGGGGAAGTCTGGGAGTCCCTGATGCCCCCGTGACCCGGAGAAGAGGAAGAACAGGAAATACACCTGAAAACATCACAACAGTCAAACACGAGTCTCTCATGACGATTTCAAACTGACGTCATCACACAGAGAGCGCCCCCTGCTGTGTGCTCAGGGTCATCACACAGAGAGCGCCCCCTGCTGTGTGCTCAGGGTCATCACACAGAGAGCGCCCCCTGCTGTGTGCTCAGGGTCATCACACAGAGCGCCCCCTGCTGTGTGCTCAGGGTCCTCACAGAGCGCCCCCTGCTGTGTGCTCAGGGTCATCACACAGAGCGCCCCCTGCTGTGTGCTCAGGGTCCTCAGAGAGCGCCCCCTGCTGTGTGCTCAGGGTCATCACACAGAGCGCCCCCTGCTGTGTGCTCAGGGTCATCACACAGAGCGCCCCCTGCTGTGTGCTCAGGGTCATCACACAGAGCGCCCCCTGCTGTGTGCTCAGGGTCATCACACAGAGCGCCCCCTGCTGTGTAATGTTCATCTTATATTTATGTTTGTTTAGTTTATTTTGTGTTTTTTGAGTCTGTGATGTGACTCTGTTCTGTGACTCTGTGTCTTTACTGTCACTGGGCTCGCCTCTCCACAAACCCGACTCTCACCTGGAGGAGGGGCTCTTTGTGCTCGTCTCCATGGGAATGTTGTTCCTTTGGCTGTAATGTTCCACAGTATGGTATAAAATGGAGAATGTTCTGACGTTTGGCTTTAACGTTCTGTCCGTGGCCTCGTGCAGGAGAAAGTTTCACAGTGTGGCTTTTTGCTGTTTGTTCTTTATGATCTACATGTGAACCCCGTGTGAGGCGTAACCTTGACGACCGTTAGCGACCGTTACCTTTCTTCTCCTGAGTGAGTGGAGCGTGTGCGGCTCGGCGTCTCACTGCACATGTGCAAAGGCCAGAGCTGCCCCCGAGTCATGTGACCTTCAGGAGCAGCTGCAATGCCCTGTGAGCCCACCAGGGGGCGCAGTGAACCCCACCACACAAGGGAGAGTCTGAGCCTGAGCCAGAGCCAGAGTCAGATAATCACCCAGCAGACAGAAAAAGCCTCTCTCTCTCTCTACCCTCCTCCCTCTCTCTCTCTTTCCTCTCTCTCCTCCCTTTCTCTCTTCCTCCTCTCTCTTCCTCTCTTTCTCCTCTCTCTCTCTCTCCTCCCTTTCTCTCTTCCTCCTCTCTCTTCCTCTCTTTCTCTTCCTCCCTCTCTCCTCTCTCTCTCTTTCTCTCCTCCCCCTCTCCTCTCTCTCTCTCGTCTCATTCGTTCACCTTCGTCTCATGAATCACTTGTTCATTTAAATGTGTGTGTGTTTGTAGCTGTAGAAGCTCTGTCTGAAATGTTCCAGAGTGTGGCATTAAACGTGTGTATGTTGTGTTGTTGTGTGTACATGATGTGTGTGTATCGCACAGTCACAGATCTGACCCGTGACTCGGTCTCAGCCGCTCGTCTCTGTGGAGCTACATGAGTTTAATGCTTCACTGAGGAACTTTCCAGACAAATAAACATCACCATGGCGACGAGCAGGCGGCAGACTCAGGGCGGAGTCAGTCAAGCCACGCCTTGTCCTGATGTTTGTGTGTTATGTTGTGTGTTATGTTGTGCGTTTGTGTGTTATGTTGTGTGTTTGTGTGTTATGTTGTTTGTTTGTGTGTTATGTTGTGTGTTATGTTGTGCGTTTGTGTGTTATGTTGTGTGTTTGTGTGTTATGTTGTGTGTTTGTGTGTTATGTTGTGTGTTATGTTGTGCGTTACGTTGTGTGTTTGTGTGTTATGTTGTGTGTTATGTTGTGTGTTTGTGTGTTATGTTGTTTGTTTGTGTGTTATGTTGTGTGTTATGTTGTGCGTTTGTGTGTTATGTTGTGTGTTTGTGTGTTATGTTGTGTGTTTGTGTGTTATGTTGTGTGTTATGTTGTGCGTTTGTGTGTTATGTTGTGTGTTTGTGTGTTATGTTGTGTGTTTGTGTGTTATGTTGTGTGTTTGTGTGTTATGTTGTGTGTTATGTTGTGCGTTACGTTGTGTGTTTGTGTGTTATGTTGTGTGTTATGTTGTGTGTTTGTGTGTTATGTTGTGTGTTATGTTGTGCGTTACGTTGTGTGTTTGTGTGTTATGTTGTGTGTTTGTGTGTTATGTTGTGTGTTTGTGTGTTATGTTGTGTGTTATGTTGTGTGTTTGTGTGTTATGTTGTGTGTTTGTGTGTTACGTTGTGTGTTTGTGTGTTATATTGTGTGTTTGTGTGTTATATTGTGTGTTTGTGTGTTATGTTGTGTGTTATATTTGTGTGTTACGTTGTGTGTTTGTGTGTTATATTGTGTGTTTGTGTGTTATGTTGTGTGTTATGTTGTGCGTTACGTTGTGTGTTACGTTGTGTGTTTGTGTGTTATGTTGTGTGTTATGTTGTGTGTTTGTGTGTTATGTTGTGTGTTATGTTGTGCGTTACATTGTGTGTTTGTGTGTTATGTTGTGTGTTATATTTGTGTGTTACGTTGTGTGTTTGTGTGTTATATTGTGTGTTTGTGTGTTATGTTGTGTGTTATGTTGTGCGTTACGTTGTGTGTTACGTTGTGTGTTTGTGTGTTATGTTGTGTGTTATGTTGTGTGTTTGTGTGTTATGTTGTGTGTTATGTTGTGTGTTTGTGTGTTATGTTGTGTGTTATGTTGTGCGTTACATTGTGTGTTTGTGTGTTATGTTGTGTGTTATATTTGTGTGTTACGTTGTGTGTTTGTGTGTTATATTGTGTGTTTGTGTGTTATGTTGTGCGTTACGTTGTGTGTTACGTTGTGTGTTTGTGTGTTATGTTGTGTGTTATGTTGTGTGTTTGTGTGTTATGTTGTGTGTTATGTTGTGCGTTACGTTGTGTGTTTGTGTGTTATGTTGTGTGTTATATTGTGTGTTTGTGTGTTATGTTGTGTGTTTGTGTGTTATGTTGTGTGTTTGTGTGTTATGTTGTGTGTTTGTGTGTTACGTTGTGTGTTTGTGTGTTATGTTGTGTGTTACGTTGTGTGTTTGTGTGTTATGTTGTGTGTTTGTGTGTTACGTTGTGTGTTTGTGTGTTCCAGTGCACAGCAGCTGCTCCGACTCCTCGTCCGTGGGGAGTCAGATGGACGGAGACGCAGGACGAGACCACAGGGGGCGCTGTGGGTCCACGGGCTGCTCACAGGTGAGACACACACACTTTACTGTCAGAGGATCAGGAGGTGTGCGTTAGCATGCTAGGTGTCTCTGTGGGCTCTTATAAACTCATCTCTGTGAGTCGTGAGGATGTTCACTGAGGACACACTTCATCTAAAGAGCAAATGTGTTTCACAATTTAAAAGTATTTAGTGACGATGAATATGAAGAGTCAGTTTGAAAAAGGTAAAAGAACAAAAACTAGAGAAACACCAGAGGCTGAAAAAAGAACTGGAAGAAGAACTGGAAGGAGGTGAAGACCTCAGCCCCATAGAGCACAGAGGAGTGAGTGTGTGTGGGGGGGGGGGGGGTGTATATATATATATATATATATATACATACATATATACACATATGTATGTATATATATATATCTGTCTGCGCTGAATCGTTCACCTCCGTCTCCGTCTCTCTCTCTCTCTCTCTCTCTCTCTCTCTCTGTTGGAGTTTAAATGAATTTGCTTTTCACAAACTGAGTGTATTCTCTCCATCTTCTTATCGAGCAAACACAAAATGACAGATCTGCAAACAGAGAGCGGACACAGCGACGCACAAATACACACACACACACACACACAGACACACACACACCCAGACACACACACAGACACACACACAGACACACACCTGAGTCACAGTCTGTGAGATGTGGGACATTTAAAGCTCCACTACGGAACTTTCCTGCTTGTTTTCATGGAGTGGTTAATGCTTTACCTGGAATGTTCCACAGAGACGAGCAGGCCACGCCCCCAGGCCCAAAACAGATAAACTCCGCCCACAACCAAATTTCAAATAGAGCTGCTAAACTGGGTGGAGTCTGGAGGAGGGGTGGAGTCTGGAGGAGGGGCGGAGTCTGGAGGTATAAGGAGCAGGGTGATTGGTCTAACAGGTATCCAGAAACTCCGCCCCCTATACTCAGGTGTGTCAGAGTCAGGGTTCATGCTCTGGGTTAAACTGCATTTGACCCATTGACACAGTCACATCTCCACAGAGACCAGCAGGGGGCAGACCCTCTGAGAAATGCTCCGTAGTGCAGCTTTATGTTGTGTGTTTGTGTGTATATTTGTGTATATTTGTGTGTTTGTGTGTGTATTTGTGTATATTTGTGTTTGTGTGTATATTTGTATATTTGTGTGTTTGTGTGTATATTTGTGTTTAATTGTGTGTTTGTGTGTATAATTGTGTGTTTGTGTGTATATTTGTGCGTGTTTGTGTATGTTTGTGTGTATATTTGTGTGTTTGTGTGTATACTTGTGCGTGTTTGTGTATATTTGTGTGTATATTTGTGTGTATATTTGTGTGTTTGTGTGTATTTGTGTGTATATTTGTGTGTTTGTGTGTATATTTGTGTGTATATTTGTGTGTTTGCATGTTTGTGTGTATATTTGTGTGTTTGTGTGTATAATTGTGTGTTTGTGTGTATATTTGTATGTTTGTGTGTATAGTTGTGTGTTTGTGTGTATATTTGTGTGTATATTTGTGCGTGTTTGTGTATATTTGTGTATATTTGTGCGTGTTTGTGTATATTTGTGTATATTTGTATATTTGTGTGTATATTTGTGCGTTTGTGTGTATATTTGTGCGTTTGTGTATATTTGTATATTTGTATATTTGTGTGTATATTTGTGTGTTTGTGTATATTTGTGTATATTTGTGCGTTTGTGTATATTTGTGTATATTTGTGCGTTTGTGGACACTGACTCTTCTCTTCGTTCACAGTCTCCTTCCACGGCCGTATAACTGTCGCCTCAATAACTGTAAGTCACGCCCTTTATCACACAACACTCCATCTCACTCCATCTCTCACTCTTTATCTCCTGTTTGCTCATTTCTCTCTTCTCTGACTCCCTCCTCCCTTCATCTCTCCTTTCCCTCTTCCTCCCTCTGCTCTTCTTCTCTCTTTCTCCTCCTCTCTTCTTTCCTCTTGCCTCCATTTCTCTGTCTCCCTCTCTTTCTCCTTTTCTTCTCTCTGCTCTCCTCTTCCTCTCCTCTTCCTTTCCTCTCCCTCCCCTCTTCCTCTCCTCTGTCATTCCTGATGTCATCTCACTCTGTTATTTTCTCTTTGTTAATTTACACTTTTTTTTTTTTGTTTCATTTAAACGTCACAAACGTCAAACCTCCAGAGACTTTAACCATGATCTAATGTCACACAAACACACACTGGAGTTGTGTTTTGTTTCATTCACACATGTTTGAGTCACTTTATTATTAGTCTGTTACATCTACAAAGATCAAAACGCTCTGTTCCACCTTGTGATGTCATCAAGTGGTAGTTTTCAAGTGAACTCCTCCTTTTACCTTTAGTTCAGTCGAGATAAGAGACAACTCCAGGACTGAAATGATCCAAATGATTCTAGAAATGTGTGTGTGTGGAGTTTAAAGCCCCTTTTACCCTCCTGTAGACCCTTTTACCCTCCTGTAGACCCTTTTACCCTCGTATAGACCCTTTTACCCTCCTGTAGACCCTTTTACCCTCCTGTACACCCTTTTACCCTCCTGTAGACCCTTTTACCCTCCTGTAGAGTAGATGGTAAAATATTAATTAAATGGGCAAAACTTGTGGCTGAACTTTGAGGACAGACCTGACCCTTGACCTCTGTCCTGCACAAACATCAGCCTTAAATTGACCTCGTTTATAATTGACCTCGTTAAATTTGTGAGTTTGAAACAGTGAAATCAAGGACCTTCTGTTCGTGGATGTACTGAACTCTGACCCGCCCGGACCAATCAGAGCACGACTTTCACGCGGTAATTCTCTTTTTCTTTTCTCTTCATGATCCAGATCTGTTCCTCGAGTGTCGCACCTGAAAACTCCAACGACGCGGTTCAAGAACTCATTTTCATCTCAGAATGGAACCAAATACCACCCGACGTAGTTTGAACTCTGACTTTGGACATGTCTCGTCCATCAGCGTCGTGTCCACGGGGAGTTTGGGATTAACCAGAAGCAGAAGCAGAATGTATAAACTGGATGAACATTTGTGGCACTTACAGACTCTAAACAGACTCCAGAGTTTTGGGAATTTCCTCCAAATGACCAAAAACTCTTTTATTATTTCCCCAAATCTCCAAAGAAAAGCTGCCTCCAAAAACACAAGTGCTCAGATGCTCCTGTTTAGCCTGTGTCAAACGCCAGCGGGGCTCTCCTCCTCCTCCTCCTCCTCCTCTTCTTCCTCTTTCTCCGCTCCTTCTCTCCGCCGTCCGCCATCTTGGATCTTCCGTCTCAGTTTCCCGCAGAGTCACGGACACCAAAGGCACTCGAGGAGCACAGAGCGGCCATTGTTTGCCCCGCGGATCCGCCTCTAAAGCCAAACCACTCTCCACGGGCCAATGATGGAGCGACGCCTTCACTGCACACGTCACATGACCCCAAACAGGAAGTAAACAGGAAGTAAACAGGAAGTAAACATATGAATAATGCACTTGTCACATTAACACATTATGAAGCTCAACAGTCCCAGTGATATTTAACCCTGTCACGCTCCAAAAGTCCATTTTTATTTTCATTTTCCCATTAAAAAACTCAGATATTAAGAGTTTAAACAGAGACGGACCAACCGGACGGCGCCACGTTAGAAAAACATGTGATTAACGATGTTTCCGGACGGTGATAATGACATTCTCACAATATTTTAATACACTTTTATTTATAGTTCAGCTCAATTAAAACAAAACATGTACACGCTCTGAGTTACTGATCAAAAAACTGTGCCAAAAATAAAAATGTAATAGGCTCTGTACACTTTAGCACGCTAGCTAGCTCACTGCGTCTCAAAGCTAACACTCACTTTTATTAAACTCTGAAAAAAGAAAATAAACAACTGATTAACATTCACATAAAGGCTACAATGATCTTATATGTGGAATACTTCAGTTTGTGGTGTCGTAATATTTATGATGCCTTAAAATTAGCATTAGCATTAGCGTTAGCATTGAGACACAAACACGTCTCTTTCTAAACACAGAAATGTCTTTGGTGAAGTGTTAATTTAATTTGTGTTTAACATGTGACAGTGACATCCACCTGTCTGACCCTGACCCCCGAACCCTCCGACCTCTGACCCCTGACCCACCTGCAGCTCCCTGTCCACTGTCTGACCTTTAAGTATTTATTCATTTTAGCGTGACTCGGCAAAAAGATACAGGGAGTAGTGACGCTAAAAGAAAATAGTGACGCTAACAGGAAGTAGTGACGCTAACAGGAAGTAGTGACGCTAACAGGAAGTAGTGGCCTGTGAGTGCTGTTGTGTACAGAGCCTATAGAAACTAAATAAAGCCCAAAGAAGTCAAATGTCGCCCAATAAGGAAACGTGGGATTAAAGTTTGTGATGATCATGTTTATATCATAATGTGCAGCTCTGGTCACTGCTCTGGTCACGTCTGTGGTCACTCCTGTGGTCACTGCTCTGGTCACTCCTGTGGTCACTCCCGTGGTCACTCCTGTGGTCACTCCTGTGGTCACTCCTGTGGTCACTCCTGTGGTCACTCCTGTGGTCACTCCTGTGGTCACTCCTGTGGTCCAGAGCTCACAGCTGACCAGACTTCAGTGTTCTAAAAGCCCCAGTAAACCCCAGAGTCTCCACACAGTGAGTCCTGTGTGCAGTGGTATGCTAGCACTAGCACGCGCGTGCGCTCGTATGCTAGTCATGTTTGATTAAGCTAATGCTATTACGCAGGATTAACCAGTGTGTGCCAAAGTGATTATGCTGCTGTGGAAGTGAACAAACTGTAAATAAAACTCCAGTTTATGAAAGTCAGAACAATTCAACAGAAACATCCACGTTTCCCTCACGATTTACTCACAACCTTTAAAATAAAAGACACCTGCTCGTCTCCATGGAGATGTTTTTGCTTTGCCTGTAATTTTCCTCAGAGTGGCATTAAAGAGGAGCTGCCACCGGGTCAAGTGACATGTCAGGTGTGTGGAGCGGCGTCCTCACAGAACAGGATCCTCAAAGGTTTGTTTTGGGTTTTTTGCAATAGAAAATACTTGTGAGATATACAAGTTTAATGCCATACTGTGGAACATTCCAGACAAAGCAATGACGGGTCCTTGTGTTTGTTCTGGAGTTTGACGCGTCTCGTTCAGGGTTGAGTTTGTGTCAGACGTTTAAAGTTTAAACCTCACACACTCCAGAGATGGAGGGATGAGGAAGGACTGAGTGTGCGCTGTGTTTCTGTTGTGTTTCTGTTGTGTTTTTACTGTGTTTCTGTTGTGTTTCTGTTGTGTTTCTGTTGTGTTTTTACTGTGTTTCTGTTGTGTTTTTGTTGTGTTTTTGTTGTGTTTCTGTTGTGTTTGCTCAGTCAACACAAAGCTCATCCAAAGAACTTTTCAATCAAACATACGGCACTAGACACGGCTCACAGTAGAACATTTAGAAGAACATTTAAAAGAACAATCAGAAGAACAATCAGAAGAACCTCTCAGGTGTTCAGTCCTGGTTTAGTCCTGGTTCAGTCCTGGTCTAGTCCTGGTTTAGTCCTGGTTCAGTCCTGGTTCAGTCCTGGTCTAGTCCTGGTTTAGTCCTGGTTCAGTCCTGGTCTAGTCCTGGTTCAGTCCTGGTTCAGTCCTGGTTCAGTCCTGGTTTAGTCCTGGTTTATGTTTCATATCTCGTCTTCCTTTTTACTGAACTAAAGTGGCATCTGTTTCATTAGGGTCAAAATCACAGTCTGTTTATATAAATGCACATAGCTAACATGCTAACGCCGCGATACAAACAGGAAGTGATCATGTGCGACTTCCTGCTCCATCGACTCATTCTGGTCTTAAATGTTCGTATTAACCCTCGACATGATCCTGGGGTTTTTATTTCACTCTTGTGTCTGTAAATCTTTAATCACAGACACGTCAGGCGTTGTTAGCTTTAGCCACAGGTTTGATTTGACGAGGTTAAACTTTTGTGGATCATGAATTTGAAGATTTATTTCAAAAACGGCGACTCTCAGATGATCCACACCAGTTGTTTCCACACAGTCCTCATACAGTGCTCCTTGTGGTTGCTTCTTAATGGTTCTCATCCAACATAAATGCGTTTAAAGCTGGACTGTGTAACTTTTCTGCTGGGTCTGCCGCCTGCTGTTCCCCACGGAGCTGCGTCTGGAATGTTCCACAATAGGGCTTCGCTCTTAATCCGTTTCCATGGAGATAAGCAGGTCCTGCCGTTACATTTCTGATGTATTCAGGAGAAATACAAACCCCGAGACAAAGTCAAAGCTTTACTGTGGAACATTCCAGAGAAAGTAAAAAACGTTTCCACGGAGACGAGCAGCTGGTGAACCTCCCATCATAAAAGTTACACAGTGCAGCTTTACATGTTGATTTGACTGTAAATGAAGTCGTGTTTGGAGAATTAAAGTAAATGAAAGTCTGACTTTGGTCAAAATGAGGATGATTTAAATGTGTCGTTTATAAAAACCTCTGACCTCTGACCTCTGACCTCACCGTCTGCTTTAGAGAATGTACGACGAGGATCTGAGCGAGAGTCACACTAAAACTTTATTTCTTTTATAACAGACACAATGAAACATGTTTTCTGTTTATTCTTTTGTCTGTTTATGTGGCTGAGTTTTACAGTGGAATTTACTTTTAGATTTTAAAACCGTCCTGTTCTTCAAACTGTTCAGATGTTTCTCCACGTTTCAGTCGTTTCTTCTCATTTTTCTTCTGAAGTTTTATTTTTAGTTTAATCTTTAATATTTTCAAGACGCCATTTTGTTTTCACCTCCTGTGACGTCTGCACTTCTGTCTCCAGTTTTATTTTCTTAACCACAAAGAGAAAACTGCGGTGCCCGATAGGAGCCGACGTCGCCGTAAACGTCATGTTAATAAAGAGTCGTGTTGCTGTAGCGCCCCCTGTGGACAGAGGCACGTCACACTAGAGCAGCACTTTTTAAAAATATTTGTACCAAAATGACGACGCGACGCTGCAGAATCTATGAGTATCAACGATTAAGAAAATAAAACTGGAGAAGGAAGAGCCGACGTCACAGGGGGCGTGTCCCAGTGGGCGTGTCACGGGGCGTGTCACAGTGGGCGTGTCACAGTGGGCGTGTCACAGGGGGCGAAAACAAAATGGCGTCTTAAAAATAGTGGATTAAAGATTAAACTCAAACATGATTCAGTCCAAATAAAACTTCAGAGGCTCAACAAAAAGAAACGACCAGAACATGAGAAACATCTGAACAGACTGAAGGGTTTAAAGCTTCACTGTGGAACATGGTTAAAGATTTGAACACAACAGTTTGAAGAACAGGGCGGAGTTAAAAACAGCGTCACCACAAGGTATATGAAGTTTAAAGTATTTACCAAAGAAAACCAGGAAATATATAATCACAAAATGAAAATAAACAGGTCTAGAGATGTTTGTGTCTGTGCAGTGACCAGACTCGGACCAGACTCGGACCAGACTCGGACCAGACTTGGACCAGACTCGGACCAGACTCAGACCAGATTAGGACCAGACTCAGACCAGACTAGGACCAGACCAGACTCAGACCAGACTCGGACCAGACTCAGACCAGACCAGACTCGGACCAGTCTCAGACCAGATTCAGACCAGACTCGGACCAGACTCGGACTAGACTCGGACCAGACTAGGACCAGACTCAGACCAGACTCGGACCAGACTAGGACCAGACTAGGACCAGACTCAGACCAGATTAGGACCAGACCAGGACCAGACTCAGACCAGACTCGGACCAGACTAGGACCAGACTCGGACCAGACTCGGACCAGACTGGCCCGCTCTCCTCTGGTTTGTGGCGTTGAGCGTCTCCTTCTCGCCGGTCGCGGGGCTGCGGTCGTAAATCGACATCTGAGCGGTGAATATTGCATAGGAGGAAGTCGTTAATATTTGATGGTCTGCGCGTTCGTGTGGGTGAAACCAATCAGAACGCCGTGATTGGAAAACGGGGACAAAACCTGAGACGAGACGCAGATCTTAAAAAGTGTTGGGGATCCGTGCGGCGGGAGGTCACGTCACCGCCACATTCAAATTCACAAATTGCAAATTGCTATTGAGCCGTTAGTGAATCGATATGTAATCTGTTTGGTCGGAGGAGCGTGCTCGGCGCGGCGCTCGGCGCGGCGCCCGTAGCTGTTTGGTACATTGCATTATATCGGCCTCGCTGTAATGAAGTCCATGTTTCATTCTTACGCGGCTCGTGTCATATTCAGATCGCTGAGGTGGAACGCCGCAGCGTTAATGAACAAACTTTGAGCTTTTTCATCTTTTTCTTCATGTTTACATTTTTATAGCAAATGTTGGAAATGCATGAAAAGAATTGTAATGTTTTTGTACTGTTCAAATAAAACTGGATCATATTTTCAGAAGGTTTCACTCTGTGTTTTGTGTTTATTTGTAGAGTGTAGAGTTTGGGACACCGCAGGGAAACGGCCACACGGGGGCAGCAGTGGGTCAAGTCCAGGGGTCGTGACATTTAACCCCTAAAAGAGACAAATGAACCTCCACAGAAAAAGAAACACTGGAGCTGCAGACTCTTTTCTAAAATGAAGATAACTCTGAATATACTGGATTTTTAACATTTACACTTTGTTTAAACTGTAGTGTTTGTAAAATCTCTGCTTAAATGTTTCTTGTTCTTCTGGTTAAAGTGCCGTCTGCTCCTGACGGTCTGCGTCTGCTCAGCGTCTGCGTCTGCTCTGCGTCTGCTCTGTGTCTGCATCTGCTCATTGTCTGCGTCTGTCGGGGCTGAAGTTTCATGTTTCAGGACTGAAGCTGTGTCTGTGAGGCTGAGGTTTGTTTTTCTCATAGTTCATGGTGGAGAAAAGCTGCTCAGACAAATGTGGATCTGAACATCGACTCCACGTGAAGATTTCTCCATAAATGCAGCGTTTTGGTGGTGAGTGCGACGCTTATTTTGAACAATTAAAAATAATAAAATAGCGTCTTATTTTAATATTTCAAGATCACAATAATCCTCCAATTTAAACGACAATTAAAAAAAAAGAACTAACACAAATAAAAACACTTGAGTTAAATATTTATCATTTATTGTTGTAAGTCACATGGAGCCTCAGTGTCTCTGCTCTACTGGAGTCTGCGGTTGTGTCCTTTGGCAAGACACTTGTCCAATACTCAGTCGGTCGAGTGTTTGCCCCCTCATCTGAAGGTTGTCGGTTCAACTCTCAGTCTGATCTGAAGGTTGTCGGTGTGATTCCTGCTCTGACGTTGAACATTTACAAACGCTGGTGGACATTTCTGTGAAAAGTCCTGTTTTATCTCATGTTTTAAATGGAAAGTCCTCAAAATGGCGCCTTCATCAGAAAACTGAATCCACCAATAGTTTGAAGAAGAAACTGATTCATTTGACGAATAATTTTCTCTCTAAATGTTGAGTTTTTAAATGTTCATATTTAAACTGTAAAGGCCTCTGCGACAAATCGAACAAACAAAATAAATAAAAAAATAAAATGAATAAACCCGCCTGGACCGTCGGAGCGTGGATCTGTTCGGGACATAAATATATTTGCGTTTCGTCGAGGGGCCGCGCTCGGACGCTCGGACTCACGCTGGACGATGATATAACTCCAGACAAACACATTTTCAAACAGTTTGAGTCGGGATCAAATTGTGGGAGTGAGAGAAGGTCCAGGACAGATAAAAGACGAGAGGAGGAGGGGGCAGGAACTCGAGGGGGGGGGGGACAGTAGGTGGGAATTATGGGAAATACGGGGCAGACAGACAGAGAGGCACATTCTAGGGAGCGAGGGGAAAAAAAGACGACAAGAATAGAGAGAGGCTTATATAGAACAGAAAGTGGAGTTAGATTTTTTTTTGGATGGAGAGACTCGGGGCGAGCGGCGGCGGAGGAGCGGTCGGGGAGAGAGAGCGGGGTAAAAAGGGGGCCGTGTTGACAAAGCAGCGAGACGGAGCGGAACAAAGGGAACGTGAAGAGAATGAGACGGGGGGAACATCAAAGGGATTTTTCAGCCCTGGTTACCGGGACAACACGCATTTGCATACGATTAGCTTTTTACATCATATTAAGAAGAGAGGGATGGAGGGAGGGAGGGAGGAGAGGAACATAGATCATACAGTTAGACACACACAGATTGAGAGAAAAAGAGAGCGGAAGAACGAGGGAGAGCGACATGGGGAGAGAGGGAGGAGAAAGGAGGGAGACCGGAACTTAAGAGAGAGAGAGAGAGAGAGAGAGAGATGATGAAACGGGGAAGGAGAGAGAGAGACAGAGTAACAAAGATGAGCAAATGATAAATTTGGAGAAAAGAGAGAGTGATGATGAGGATAAAGAGAGAATGAGAGAAAGGGGGGAAGAGCAGAGAGGAGGAGAGAGAGACAGAGAGAATGATGATGGAAATAAAGAGGGAGAATAAGTAACAAAGATGAACAAAGGATAGATTTGGAGAAAAGAGAGTGATGATGAGAATAATGAGAAAGAAGAGGAAGAGCAGAGAGGAGAGAGAAAGAAAGGAGAAAATGAAGGGGAGAAAGAGTGATGATGAGAATAAAGAGGAAGAATGAGAGTAACAAAGATGAGACGATAGATTTGGAGAAAGAGAAGATGAGAATAAAGAGAAAGAGAGAGAAGGGGAAGAGCAGAGAGAGGAGGAAGGGAGAGGAGGGAAAGAGAAAGAGTGTGAGAGAAGATGAGAAAAAGAGGGAGAATGAGAGATGAGGAAGAGTAGAAAGAGGAGGGAGGGAGAGATGATGAGAATAAAAAGGAGAATGAGAGAAAGGGAAAGAGGGAGAGAGTGATGAAGAGGAGAGTAAAGCAGGTGCGCTGTCAGGTCACCTCAGGGTCAGACTCTGGGTCACTGTCGTTCACTGACCTTTGGCCGAGTCTGGACACTGGTGTCTGTGTCTCTGACCCTTTGACCCTTTAAGACGGGCCGGGGTCAGTCCCTGAGAGGTCAAAGGTCTGGACACGCCCCCTCAGTCTGTTTCATGTCACGTTTATGAAGTGACACACGGAGTTAGAAGAAAAAAGTGAATTATTTTTCAATAAAGAAAAAGGCAAAGAATTTGAATAAAAATAATCAAATATTTACATCGAATGAATCTGAGGTCGTGTTTATAAAATGTACATTCAGACACATGAGTCTCTGGATTTGACAGTTTACATTTGATTTTTGACGTTTTTAGATGTAAAAAGCTGCAGATGTTACTGATCTGATGTGTCTGTTAAAGTTCATTTTTACCTCTAGATTTCTGTCCTGAGTTGAAGGTTTTAGAGAGACACTGGAGGAGACTGACACTTTCTCTGTGACACATTATTGTTGTGTATTAACTGTCCTAACAGCAGCATGTAGAGACTGAACAACAGGGGCCCCAGGACTGACCCCTGGGGCACCCCACAGGTCAGGGACATTTTATCTGAGACACATTCTCCAATTTCAACAAAGTACTGTTTTCTAGACAGGACTTGAACCTTTTTTTTTTTGTTTTTGTATTTGTTTTTTTCAGCAGGTCCTCAAAGACGAGAGTGAAAAGATTTAAACCAGAAGAAGAATGTGACGATTCTGTGGAGCCGATACTCCACAGACTCATGATCTGTAGAGTATCATGTGTAGTATCGTGCGTAGTATCGTGCGTAGTATCGTGCGTAGTATCGTGCGTAGTATCGTGCGTAGTATCGGTCCTGTGTATTGGTGTAGTATCGGTCCTGTGTGTTGGTGTAGTATCGGTCCTGTGTATTGGTGTAGTATCGGTCCTGTGTATTGGTGTAGTATCGGTCCTGTGTGTTGGTGTAGTATCGGTCCTGTGTATTGGTGTAGTATCGGTCCTGTGTATTGGTGTAGTATCGGTCCTGTGTGTTGGTGTAGTATCGGTCCTGTGTATTGGTGTAGTATCGGTCCTGTGTATTGGTGTAGTATCGGTCCTGTGTATTGGTGTATATGGAGTCTGACCGTTGAGCCGGGCCTCATTATGGTGAGGTCCTCGGGGCCTGGGCCTCAGTTCTGTGGATTAAACATCATCAGAAAAACACGACCATCATAAAAACCATTACACCTGTTACTATGGACACACAGCCCCCGGCAACGCACAACGTGGAACATTATCCTCTGTGTGTGACACTCCACCCTCCACCCTCCACCCCTGCACCAACGCTCCATCCCTCCATCCCTCTATCCCTCCATCCCTCTATCCCTCCATCTCTCTTCCCCTCCATCCCTCCTCCTCTCCTCCCGTCTCCATCCCTCCATCCTTCACCTCCACTTCTGTGAAACATAAATCCAAACACATTTTCATAAACGTCGTGTTTTTTTCTTATGTTTCTGTTTTATTTTCCTCCTAAATGTAAAAGTAAAAATCAACTGAAACTGTCCTGCCCCGAATGAAAGAAACACAAATGTGTAACCTCAAAACTCATCATCCTCGTTTAGTCCTGGTTCAGTCCTGGTTTAGTCCTGGTTCAGTCCTGGTTTAGTCCTGGTTTATTTCTCTGACGTCTTTAGGCTTCACTTTATGAATAAACTGTGAAAAAAAATCATGTGACATTTGTTAATTTAAACTGACAGAGACAATCAGGAATAAACCAGGTCTAAACCAGGTCTAAACCAGGACTAGACCAGGACTAAACCAGGACTAAACCAGGACTAAACCAGGACTAAACCAGGTCTATGTTGTTCAGATGTTGGTTTTGCTCTGGCTCCATTTTCACCTTTAACAGATTTACACATAAACATAAACCAGTTTAAGTTCATGTAAAATGACTTTTCTTCACTGTGAATTTGCCCTTTATCCCTCCTCCTCTCCTCCTCCTCTCCTCCTCCTCTCTCTCTTTTCCTCCTCTCTTCCTCCTCTTCTTCTCTCCGTTCTGCCATTCCATTGTCGTCCATGAATGATATTTTCAATTCAAATTCCATATCCATCTTTCATTGTTCCCTTTCTTTGCTCACTTCCCTCTCCTCTTTTCACCTCCTCACATCCCTCCCTCCTCTCTCTCTCTCTCTCCATCCCTCCCTCTCTCCTTTGTCTGATTGCTTGTTGTCTGTTAATGATCTTTTCAATCTGCCCCATCCATCCATCCACGCTGTTCTACCTTTTCGCTTTTGCCCCCTCCCTTTCTTTTCCCCCCCTGTTTCTTCACCTCCCCCCTCTCTCCCTCTCTCCCTCCTCCCCCTCCCCCCTCCTCCCTCTCTCCCTCTCTCTCTCGTTGATTGTAAGTGTGACGCTCCGCTGCCCTCAGTATTGTACCGATAGGCGTCGTGGTATTAGCCGTTGTCTGGGCGCTTTTGGGTGAAGAGAGGAGAGAGAGGGGAAGGGTGGGGGCGGGCGGGGCGGGTGGAGGCGGGCGGCGGCGGCGAGGGGCGGCGAGGGGGGCGGGGCCTGGGCCTTGTCTGTGCATATATGTCTGTGTGGGGGGGTCGGGGGGTTGGTTTTTACAGTATCAATACTGTGTGACACTGCGACAAAAAGGACAGAGAGAGCCATGCATCCCTCCATCACCCCCTCCATCACCCCCTCCTCCCCCTCTTTCTCCCTCTTCTCCCCCTCTCCCTCCCTCCTCTCCCTCATCCCCCTCTCATTCCCCCATCTCCCCCTCTCGCCTTCGTTCTCTCCCTCCTCCGTTTAGCCCCAAAATCAATGACTCCCTCTCTCTCTCCTCCCCCCCTTCTTCCTCTCTCCCTCTTCTCCTCCTCCTTCTCTTTTTCCCCCATTTCCCCCTCGCCTTTGTTTTCTCCCTCTGCTCCCCCCACTCCCCCCTCTGTCCCTCCTCCGTTTACCCCAAAATCAATGCCTCCCTCCTCCTCCTCCTCCTCTCCCTCTTCTCCCTCTCTCTCCTCCCTCTCTCTCCTCTCTCTCCTCCCCCTCTCTCTCCCCTCTCTCCTCCCCCTCTCCTCGCTCCTCCATTGATCTGATCCATATCTGGTGCACATGTCCGTATCGATCCGCCCCCACCCTCGCCTCCACCCGTCTCCTCTCCTCCTCTTTCACTCAGGTTTGATCAGATTTCTCTCTCCGTGCCATCTCTCCGTCCTCACCCCTCCGTCCCTCCGTCTCTTCCTCCTCTTCTTTTCTTCCTCTCGTGTTGTTCGTCTCACTCACTCTCTGCATATTAATTGGTGCATTTCTACTGCGGAGGAGAAAACAATCAAAGAGCGAGGGGAGGGTGGAGACGCGGCCGCGGCGGAGCTGATGCCAAAGGCCCGTGGGCACATGTGTGGCACGGGCACATACACACACACACAACGCACACAGACACACAACGCACACAGACACACACACAGACACACAACGCACACACACACACACACACACAACGCACACATACACACAGGGGCAGACACAGTGACATATGGAGACACAGACAAAGCGTTTGAGAGAGAGAGAGAGAGAGAGAGAGAGAGAGAGAGAGAGAGTGCTGACATGAAGAAAACACGTCTACAACACACACACAACACACACACACAACACACACATACACACACATATACACACATATTTATATGAACACACACACAGATGTTCCAGATAAAACAGGACCAATCACATCTGGACGTGAAACAGGAACAACAAAATAATGAAACCTGCAGAAACAGATCACCTGTGTGTCAGATGCCCTCCCCGTGTGTCAGATGCCCTCCCTGTGTGTCAGATGCCCTCCCCGTGTGTCAGATGCCCTCCCTGTGTGTCAGATGCCCTCCCCGTGTGTCAGATGCCCTCCCTGTGTGTCAGATGCCCTCCCTGTGTGTCAGATGCCCTCCCTGTGTGTCAGATGCCCTCCCTGTGTGTCAGATGCCCTCCCTGTGTGTCAGATGCCCTCCCTCTCTTTTCACATGTCACTTTTCACGTTTCTCTTAAAACCTCAGTTTCTTCTGAATAATTCATATTTTCCAAAGTGTTAAAGCTGCATTATGTAACTTTTCTTGTGGAGATTCCTCCGTCTCCATGGAAGTGTTAACGCTCGGCCTGGAATGTTCCACACTCTGGCATTAAACACATATCTGTTTTCACTGCTGTTCTAACAGTGAGCAGAGCCTCCTCTCCACAGATCTGACCTGTGACCTGACACGTCCATGGAGGGACATCTGTTTAACACCAAAGTGCAGTTTTATACAAACCACAGCCCTGTAGTGTTCAGTCCACAAAACAGAGGGAAACTCTCACAAAAGTCCCACACTGCTGCTTTAAAACAGAGAGAAGTGACAGTGAAGTGCACAAGAACACACACACACACACACACACACCCCGACACACACACACACACACACACACACAGACACCCCGACACGTGTGTGTGTCTGACCTCTGACCTGCTGATGGTGAAACTGTGGAACATTATGATCAAAGAAACCGTCGCTGTGGCAACGAGCAGAAAAGTGACATAGTGCAGCTTTAAGAGCGACCTTTAAAGGGCCTGTATCTAATTTTTACTGTAACACACACTCACTCACTCACACACACACACACACACACACACACACACACACACACACACACACACACACACACACACACCAAAGACCCAGACCTACACCAGGTCCAGGGCAGGTCCACATCACTGAACCTCAGGTCTGTGTGTGTCACTCTGTGTGTGTCACTCTGTGTGTGTCACTCTGTGTGTGTCACTGTGTGTGTCACTCTGTGTGTGTGTCACACTGTGTGTGTCACTCTGTGTGTGTCACACTGTGTGTGTCACACTGTGTGTGTCACTCTGTGTGTGTCATATAAAGTTGTTGGTCTGATTTCAGACACATGTTGCTCTGTTGTTGTGCCCTGGAGCCTCACACTTGTCTGTTTGTACATGTGTTTGTGAGCAGCTCTTGAGGAAATCCCAAAGTGCACGATAGCATGCTAGTTGTTGTTTTACAGTGAAAGTAAAAGTGTAAAGTTTTGATCCTGGTGAATGTGAGGAGTGACCTCTGACCTCTGCAGAAATGAACCAGGCGTGTGAATAAATGTCGTGTTTATGGTTGAGTTTTTATGTTTGGATTTGATGTTTTTCAGATTTTGTCTCATGTTTTTAAATCAGTGAAGCTGCAGGATGTGGACAAGTAAAAAAAAGTTTATAGATCACAGGAAGTAGAGTCTGTCATCAGGACAAAGTCCGTCTGAAATGCATTGTGGGTATTAAAGACACAGGGTAGTGTCGCCCGCTCGTCTCCATGGAGACAGACCTGTTTAATGGAATAATGTGGAACTTTGTAGATAAAGTAAAAATATCTGACCTTAAATATCCCAGATGACACGCCAGATATGTGACATAATCATCCTGGTCCTGAGGGCGCACCACCTGCACCACCCGCACCACCTGCACCACCCGCACCACCCGCACCACCCGCACCACCTGCACCACCCGCACCACATGCACCACATGCACCACCTGCACCACCCCCACCACATGCACCACCTGCACCACATGCACCACCTGCTCCAAATGTGATTCAACTTTGTCTAAACTCACAAATATGTGAGTTTAGACAAAGTTGACATCACATATACATCACATATGTTATCACATGTCAGATCACATATATGATATCATATATTGCAGATATAACATCACATATAAGATCACATATGTTATCACATATATAACATTACATGTATGACATCACATGTCAGATCACATATATGTTATCACATATGACATCACATGTATAACATCACTAAAACTGCACCATCTTTAACCTAAAACTATACCATTTTTAAACTAAATTCCTCCATATTTACTCCATCAGTGTTCCTGTGTCAGGTGGAGCGTTGGTTCAGGTGGAGCGTTGCTTCGGGTGGAGCGTTGCTTCGGGTGGAGCGTTGCTTCGGGTGGAGCGTTGCTTCGGGTGGAGCGTTGCTTCGGGTGGAGCGTTGCTTCAGGTGGAGCGTTGCTTGTATACTTTACTGCACTTTTCTTACACTAGTATAAAGCTGCACTATGTCACTTTTTACTGGAGGGTGCACCACCTGCTTGTCTCTGTGGAGAGATGTTGCTCTGGAATGTTCCATAGTGTGGCATTAAACTCCATGGAGATAAGCACCAGGCCAAGTTACAGATCAGATCTGTGGAGAGTAAGAACACTTCATTATGAAATGTTTCACCACAAAACTTTATCAGAATCAGAATCAGACTTTTATTTCACTGAACGAGTCACAAACTGAACTTTGTCCAGTGAGAAAGAGAAACACAAAACTCTGAAGAATAAAATATAAACTTAAAAAGATAAAATACAGAGTCAGATACAAACAGAACAACAGAAGAGGACATCAGAACATCTGTGCAAACATGACTTATTAAAGTGTCCAGTTTTATAAAGTGTCATGAGACAAACTGCAGAGGAACAAACTCTTATGACCAGAGGTTCTGCTCCTGAAGGAGGAAGAGGCTCAAAACGTCCATGTCCAGAGTGAGACGTGTCAACTGCCCCTGAGTCCAGGAGACGCACAGTCCTGCAGATGTAGAAGTCGACCACCTTCTTATTTGATAAAGGAAAGACAGACAAGTTATTGAGGAACATTCCAGGCAGAACAACCTCATCTCCATGGAAACGAGCAGGTGCTGGACCAGAGTGTGGAGTTTGTGTTTCATGAAGAACAAACGGCTCAGGAGTCGATCTGTAGATTTTTATTGTCAGTTACAGTTAAAGCAGCGTCCAGAGACATTTAAAACAGAGACTGAACCGGGGCTTTTTATAGAAGAGTTAAAGTTAAACCCGATAAAGACAAGAAATTTACAGCAAAGTTGAACAAGGTGAGAGTTTTATGACCTTCTCAGAGCGAGGGTCAGATGTTACTGAGACGAGAGAAACAAACAGAGAAACAAACAGAGAAACAAACAGAGAAACAGAGAAACTTAGAACTAAAATGAACAGATCTCAGCCGTTTTCTTCTCTTAGTGTGACATTTCTCCTGCTGCACATTTTAATAAAGTAATAATGTGTGTGTATTTGTACGTGTGTGTGTACTGTCCACAGGAGCATCGTGACCTTTGACTTTTCCATCCACAGCTTCAGTTTCATCCCTGTTTTTCAGTCTGACGCTTTTATCACAGACACGTCCTCAATGTTCCTCACTGTTTCTTTTGTGTTTGATTTAAACTTTGCACCTCACACACACACACACACACACACACCCACCCCCACACACGCACAGGACTGACATGTGTGACATAAAGTGCCCGGATGTGTGTGTCTTTGCTCCTCTGAGTCAAACGAGGCCAAACTTTTCTCCAAACCGTCTCCGCGCGCGTCCATTTTTAGCCCCAAACGCGCAGAGACGTCACCGCAGCAAAATGAACCCGCGCTGCGATTATAATTAACATTTTCAACCTACATCACTCTCCCTCCTCCTCCTCCTCCTCCTCCTCCTCCTCCTCCTCCTTCACCCTATTCTCTCTCTCCTGTGCAATAAATGGGAAAAATGCAAGTGTGAGAGAAAAGAGGAGGAGGAGGAGGAGGAGTGTGAGAGAGAGAGGCAGAGGAGAGTGGCCGGAGGGAGGGAGAGGAGGGAGAGGAGGGAGGAGGAGGAGGGGGGATCGGCGTATGCTTGTATACAACCCTGATTTCCATTTTTTTCTCAACTCGTAATGTATTTAATTCTGGAGAGACGTAATCATGACGTGTCGTGTCATTAATCTGCTCGCCGCCTCTCCCGTAAGTACTGAGCTTTACTTTAGCCACAGCCCGAATCTGCGTTTATCCAACTCTATTTCACACTATTCTGTTTACATGTGCACTTTTACGCATGGGCGCGTCACGCACGGCGCGGTTTGGCTCTGGTTTGGCTCTGGTTTGGCTCTGGTCTGGTTTGGTTCGGTTTGGTTCGGTTCAGACGCGGGGGCAGACTGAGGCTGTGGTTCTACTTGTACTTGTATTTGTACTTGTACTTGTACTTGATTTTTCAGGACTTTGCAGTTCGGTGCGTGTGCGTGAGTGATTGGCGTGTCGCATGTGGCCGTGCGTGTGTCGTGCGTGTGTCGTGCGTGTTCCTGTGTCATGTATGTGGCGCGTGCACGGCGCAGCCCGGAGCCCGCGCGGCGGAGACAAAAAACCGGATAAAATGAGACATTTGTCACAAAATCCCCCCGCGAGGCTCGAGCCGAGACTCGGGACTCGACGCGGGTCCGTGGCTCGGGTCCGTGCGCGGGTCTGTGCGCGGGTCCGTGCTCGGGGCGTGTGTAAGTGCGTAAAAGTCTCCTGAAGTGGAAAAACGCGGATTATTCCTCAAATGGAGAAACTTTCACGCAGTTGTAGCGGCTCGTGTGTTTGTGGAGTCACGTGTTTGTGGAAAATGTCACAGAAAAACTCGCTTCAGCTTCAGAGAAACACGAAGAACACGAAGCTGCTTCAGAAAAGTGTCTGTACAAAGAGAGAGAGAGTTTAAAATGAGGCAGAGCCGCGCGGTCGACGCGTAAAAGTGGATTTTTCCGCGTGAGAAGTTGATTCTGTGGTCGCAGGTAGATGCGCCTCACTGTGGCTTTTGTGTCTTTTGTGTCCGCGTTTGAGCCGCAGGACACGCGCTCCACGCACACTTCACCTCGTTTTACTCCAACTACTACTGTCCTAACATCACCTCCTCCTGAGAGACCAGAGGAGCAAGTGTCGCCCCGCGCGCTGTCCCTGTCCCTCTCCTGTCTCTGTCTCTGTCCCTGTCCCTGTCCCTGTCTCCTGTCCCTCTCCACACACACATTAACTGCTCTGTGGAGTGTGATTCTGTGTTTTGTGTCGTTCGGAGATTGGAGACAGATTCAAGATGAGCCCTGTTCCTCCTCCTCCCGCGCCTCCTCCCTCCTTCATCTTTGTATAGAAAATTTAAGAACAAAATGGAGCAGGAGACGCGTGACATGACACGGACAACAGCACCTCCTCCACCCGCGCCCCGGCGGCTCTGAGGCGGCTCTGAGGCGGCTCTCTGGCGGCTCTCTGGCGGCTCTCTGGCGGGTTGTGCCCGGGGTTGTGCGCCTGGTCGCGGGGCGCACACTGGGCTCGTGCCGCTGTTTGGGGCTTTGTTTGCGGGTGATTATTTATTTCATTAGCGCGAGTCTGATTGAGATGGCCGCGAGAGGAAGAGGAGGGAGAGGAGGGAGAGGAGGAAGAGGGAGAGGAGGGAGAAGAGGGAGAGGAGGGAGAGGAGGGAGAGGGAGAGGAGGGAGAGGAGGAAGAGGGAGAGGAGGAAGAGGGAGAAGAGGAGGGAGAGCGACTGAAAATGGAAGCACGTCACTGACGCACATCACAGGGCGAGGAGGAAATTCCACTCGAGATAAGAGCAGACGTGTCCCACTGGCCCCGTGTTTAAGGACTAAAGCCCCGAGTCTGAGTCTGTCACAATGTCAGGCTCTTCCGGCTCTTCTGGCTCTTTTCTGACTCTTCTCCGGCTCTTCTCTGGCTCTTCTCTGGCTCTTCTCTGGCTCTTCTCCGGCTCTTCTCCGGCTCTTCTCCGGCTCTTCTCCGGCTCTTCTCCGGCTCTTCTCCGGCTCTTCTCTGGCTCCTCTGGCTCCTCTGGCTCTTCTCTGGCTCCTCTGGCTCTTCTCTGGCTCTTCTCCGGCTCTTCTCTGGCTCCTCTGGCTCTTCTCTGGCTCTTCTCTGGCTCTTCTGGCTCTTCTCTGGCTCTTTTCTGGCTCTTCTCTGGCTCTTCTGGCTCTTCTTGTGTTGACTCTGGTGGAGTCAAGTCCCATTTGAGCTGAACTTGAGATATTTTTAGACATTTACAGATAAATGTGATTTAAGAAAAAGAGCAGTGTCCACAGTGTCCACAGTGTCCACAGTGTCCACAGTGTCCACAGTGTCCACAGTGTCCACTGTGTCCACAGTGTCCACTGTGTCCACAGTGTCCACTGTGTCCACAGCTAAAATACATAAAACATAAATATAACTTCAGACTGTCTTCTTCTTCTTCTTCTTCTTCTTCTTCTTCTTCTTCTTCTTCTTCTTCTTCTTCTTCTTCTTCTTCTTCTTCTTCTTCTTCTTCTTCTTCTTCTTCTTCTTCTTCTTCTTCTTCTTCTTCTCTGGGGTCGGGGGGCGGGGCATCAGTCTGAGCTGTCCCAGACTTCCCTCACCCCAGACACTTCCTCCAGCTCCTCCAGTGGGACCCCAGGGTCAGAGACATAGTCTCTCCAGTGTGTCCTGGGTCTTCCCTGGGGTCTCCTCCAGGTGGGACATGAACACCTCCCCAGGAGGAGACCAGGAGGAGTCCTGAGCCTCCTCTGCTCCTCTATCAGATGTAACATCAGAGCCTCCTGTGTGGCTTGTGGCAGGGCATCTGGGTGTTTCACTGTGTTATATTTTATATTTTTGATTCAGTTTAATTTGACTGAAGTGAATCTGCAGGTTCATGTTTAAAGAAACAGTGAGTCACATTTCACTGTTTTAGTCCATGAAAAACATGAAAAACATGAAAAACATGAGTCACTTTCATTTTCACACGAGTTTGATTCAGTCAAAAATACAACAACTGAACACAGAGTACTACACAGTACTACAGAGTACTACACAGTACTACACAGTACTACACTGTACTACAGAGTACTACACAGTACTACACTGTACTACACAGTACTACACAGTACTACACTGTACTACTCGCTGTTCGAGTCTTTTCTGTTTTAACTTTTAACTTTGTGTCTGAAGAAAATACAAATACAAACAGAACAGTCCAGTTACTTCACTCGACTTTACTCTTGTTTTGTTTGTGTCCTGAGGTCAAAGGTCACTGATTCATTTGTAAAACAACAAAAATCACTTAAAGCTGCTCTGTGGAACTTTCCAGGCTCCCTTTACCAGCCTCACTCTGCCGTGTCTCTGCTCGTAATACTCCACAGTGTGGCATTAAAGATGTGTATCCTCACAGAGTCAGATCTGTGGAGAGGCGACTCCACTCACAGGAAAAGCACAGGCTCCTCAGAAAAAACAAACAAAAACACTTAACTGTTGATTAAATGTATTTTACATTTAATGCCCCAGTGTGGAATATTACAGGCAAAGCAATAACATCTCCATGGAGACAGAAAAGTTACACTGTGCATCTTTAAAGCTCCTGTATCACAAACTGAATCCATGTTATAATGTGACCTTTAACCTTTAGGTCAGAGATAAGAGACGACTCCAGGAAATGACCCACATGATTCTAGAGAAGGTGGAGTTTAAAACACAGCGGAGCACTTCCTGTATCACATGATGACATCACAAGGTGGAACAGAGTGTGCAGTTTGTTAAACACGTGAGAATCAAACAGATCAGAGCACACGAGTAAAAAGTCAAGAACATTTAAAGTGAAAATGAGTCGAGTTTTGCTCAGATCAAAGTCGTGATTCTGTTGAGTTCAAGTTTTCAGTCGATGTTTCAGTCGATGTTTCGGTCAATGTTTCAGTTGTTGTTTCAGTCGTTTCAGTCGATGTTTCAGTCGATGTTTCGGTCAATGTTTCAGTTGTTGTTTCAGTCGTTTCAGTCGATGTTTCAGTCGATGTTTCGGTCAATGTTTCAGTCGTTGTTTCAGTCGATGTTTCGGTCAATGTTTCAGTTGTTGTTTCAGTCGTTTCAGTCGATGTTTCAGTCGATGTTTCGGTCAATGTTTCAGTCGTTGTTTCAGTCGATGTTTCGGTCAATGTTTCAGTTGTTGTTTCAGTCGTTTCAGTCGATGTTTCAGTCAATGTTTCGGTCAATGTTTCAGTCGATGTTTCAGTCGTTTCAGTCGATGTTTCAGTCGATGTTTCAGTTGATGTTTCAGTCGATGTTTCAGTTGATGTTTCAGTCGATGTTTCAGTTGATGTTTCAGTCGATGTTTCAGTTGATGTTTCAGTCGATGTTTCAGTTGATGTTTCAGTCGATGTTTCAGTTGATGTTTCATTCGATGTTTCAGTCGTTTCTTGTGTCGAGGCTGGAGATGTTGATGACTTTAGACCGAGCTGTCGTCCTCAGAGACAAACGTCCAGAACAGGAGCACAGACGTGTGCGACCTCCAGGGGTCAGCACTGAACACACAGGAGGAGGAGCTCTGACCTCTGACCTGGACACACTCTGACCTCTGACCTCGGCTCAGGTCACATGTATGGGGCAGATGTTCCAGTGTAGATGTTCCAGTGTAGATCAGCCACTCGCTCGTGTCCAGATAAGAAGAGTGTTGGAATGTTACACAGTGTGGCATTAAAGTCTCCACAGAGACGAGTGAGGACGGTCTGTTTACAGAAATGTGTCTGTGATGATCTGTCGTGCAGACAGATCATCACATGTCCATCCTTCAGTATTTCTCTCTCTCTCCCTCCCTCCCTCTCCCTCTCTCCCTCTCTCTCTCTCTCCCTCCCTCTCCCCCCCTCCCTCCCTCCCTCCCTCCCTCCCTCCCTCTCTCTCTCTCTTTCACACTTTCTCTTTGTGAACAGTCTTAGGACATAAAGGACATAAAGTGTAAAGTTTTAATCTGGAGCTTGTGTATTCATCAGAATGTTACAGAGTGTGGCATTAAAGTGATGGACGGGTCAAACGCACGACCTGTCAATCACTCTCTCTCTCTTTCTCTCTCATCTATCTCTCCATTTTTCACTATTCACGTCTCTCACTTCTCCTCCTCTCCCTCCTCTCTCTCCTTCATTCCTCTCTCTCTCTGCCCCTCCTTTATGTCTCCCCTTCTCTCTCTCGCCCCCCTCTTCTCTCTCTCTCTCTCTCTCCTCTCTTCTTCTCCCACAGTGCACCTCCAGTCTCTCCTCTTTCTCTTCTCTCTCTCGCTCTTCACTCTTTCTCTCTCGGCTCATTCCATTTTCTCTGTCTCTTGTTTTTTTCTCCTCTTTTTACCGTCGTTCTCACAGTGCGCCCGACACACATCTCTTTACCCTCCTCCCTCAGTACTTCACTTGCCCTCTACCCCCTCCCTCCCTCCTCTCCTCCTCCTCCTCCTCCTCCTCCTCTTCTTCTCTCTTTACATTTGTAGAATAAAACCACATGGAGCAGGTGCCACTTGGACCTTACACAGTTACAGCGGCTCATGGAGTTTAGAGTTACACCCCTCCCTCCATCCCTCCATCCCTCCATCCCTCCATCCCTCCTCTAATTTGTTCATATATATCTCTTGTTCTCTCTTTCTACTTTCTCCCTCCTTTACTACTTCTCTCTCTCTCATACCTAACACTTTTCTCTCATTTCTTGAATTCTTTTTCACTCTTTCTCTCTCTTTGTTCTCTCTCTTTTCATATACCTCTTCTTCTTCTCCGTCTCTCTCCCCCTGTACGTCCCTATATGATTCTCTCTCTCTATTGTCTGTTCCCCTCTTCTCTCTCACGGTGCATCCCCCTCTCCTCCCTCGTTCTTTACACTCTATTAAGAGTCTACATCCAGGTGCCACTTAGCCTCCAGTCGAGGGGCAGATAAAGAGAGAGACGGAGAGACGGAGAGAGAGAGAGAGGGAGGAATAAAGGAGAAGAGCGCTGCACCAATCAAGGTTTTGCTGATTGATATAATTGGGTCGTTAGCGCTCAGCGGGAGAGACACCTGCTCGGCCTCACTCTGCACAATCTGCTCCATTGTGACGCGCGGAGACGCTAACGCTCACGCTAATGTTCACGCTAAAGATTAGCCTTAGCGTTAGCCGCTAGCTGAGGTGACGATATCGATACTGAGACGAGGGATTTAAGTGAGTCAGACGATACCAGAAAGACGGAAAAGAACAAAATGAGACAGAAAAGAGAAGAAAACGAGACAAAACAAAAATAAAAGTGTCCAGACGTGTTTGTGTTGAGGAAATAAAAGTTTAAATATGAGACTTTCTGGGCCAAACGTGGTCACACTTTTATTACATCAGCTCATGTTTCCAGTCGTAACATTGGAGACGTTTCAGTTGTGTGGATATCTGATGCTAGTATCTGTGCGTCGTAGCGTTAGCGTTAGCTCGCGGGCGCAGAGGGAGGGGCTGTTGAGCGTTGGTCAGATTTTGAGCGTTTTGTGATATTTATAAATCTCAGACGTTTCACTCCGGCCCCGGGGCTGAAACATGAGCTCATAAAGTCACACTCAGTGATTTAGAGACGCACAAATGTGACGCACAACAAGGACAAAACTGTCTCACATATGCATTTTGTCACTGTCGCCCCCTCCTGGCCGGAGTCTGAACAAATAAACCTGAGAATCACAGACAAAAGGTTCACACACAGACTTTATGTGAACGACTCATCTGCCTCGCTCTGATTGGCTCTTTGGTTGCTATGATACTGGAGGTCGTATTTCCAAATATGAAACTCATGTCCAGATTCACCGCTTCAGCCTCGAGGAGCTTCGTTTGACGTTTGTTTAGATTTTGTTGCTCTAATAATAAATCGTCTCATTTTAAACTGAACTTTATGAATATCAGTCCTTTTTTTTAAAAGTTGAAATAAACTTTATCGTCCCCATTTTTTGACCCCAAAATCGCCGCATTGTAATGATTCTCTGCATTTGACCCGTCTGTCGTACACTGGTCTGTGTGAGCAGGGTCTGAAATGTTCCACTGTGCAGCATTAAATCAGTTATGAAAAATACAATGAGAAACATCCATCTGTCCTGTCCACAGTCTGTCCTGTCCAGAGTCTGTCCTGTCCAGAGTCTGTCCTGTCCACAGTCTGTCCTGTCCACAGTCTGTCCTGTCCACAGTCTGTCCTGTGCAGAGTCTGTCCTGTGCAGAGTCTGTCCTGTCCAGAGTCTGTCCTGTCCACAGTCTGTCCTGTCCACAGTCTGTCCTGTCCACAGTCTGTCCTGTGCAGAGTCTGTCCTGTGCAGAGTCTGTCCTGTCCAGAGTCTGTCCTGTCCACAGTCTGTCCTGTCCACAGTCTGTCCTGTCCACAGTCTGTCCTGTCCACAGTCTGTCCTGTCCACAGTCTGTCCTGTCCAGAGTCTGTCCTGTCCACAGTCTGTCCTGTCCACAGTCTGTCCTGTCCACAGTCTGTCCTGTCCACAGTCTGTCCTGTGCAGAGACACATGCAGCACCTTGTCCCACACGTGTCTTCAGGTCATGTGACGCTCTGAGGGGACACGAGTCCCAGGGGCTTAAGTCAAATCAAGTGTCTTCTATATTAAGTCTTATATGATTCTCATGTCTGTGTGAGGCTCTCGCGGCTCTCGCGGCTCTCGCGGCTCTCGCGGCTCTCGCGGCTCTCGCGGCTCTCGGGTTTTGGATCAGCTCAAGGTTGAATCTTATACTGAAAATATCCTTAAAATGAGAAGAAGATGATGATGGCTCCGGTTTAGAGCGAAAAACAGAAGGAGTCAGAGGTCAGAGGTCAGGGGTCTACAGTTTGATGATGTGATGAGGCAGAGGTCTGTGGAACAGCTCCATTATTCTGCATAAAAACGTCTAAATCTGTAGTTTAGATCTGTACAGACATGATCTCTGTGTGTCAGATGCCCTCCCTGTGTGTCAGATGCCCTCCCTGTGTGTCAGATGCCCTCCCAGTGTGTCTTTCTCTGAAGAGTGATCCTTGTTCTTCATATTTCTGTCTGTTTTTGTCGTTTTTTCTGGACGTGTTTGAACAGAATCAAACTCTTAAAACTAAATAAATCTTCCTCAGACGTTCTCCTCCTCCTCCTCCTCCTCCTCCTCCTCCTCCTCCTCGTCCTGCTCCTTAAACCAGAGGAGGAGTTAAAGTCCTCGTCTTCTGCCCCCTCTGGTGACCCCGGGGCGCCGCACGTTTAAACCCTGAAGGATCCGTTCGCCTCCTCGGCCCCGCCCCCTTTCCTGCGCGTCACGGCGCGTCGCGATTGGCCGGGTCGGGAGCCAGAGCGCCGTCTGTCGAGCCGTGATGATGTTTGAGCGTCGGGTTTGTGCAGTTGGACGGTTCCTCTGTGTGTGGAGCTTCATTCATAAAACGCAGGCTGCAGATGGAGGCAGTGGGCAGAGAGTCGGGGGGATGTGAGGATACGGAGGAGAGGAGCATCATGGGAAACACATTCAGAGAGTAGTCACGTGACCAGCGCCGCTTTGGAACGGTTCCTTAACGTAAACGGTTGGAATCGGATCTCAGTTGATCTCTTTTTATGTCAAATTTGTGTCAATTTTTACGCTGAAAAATGAAAAACAAACCTGGCGACGCACAAAGACACAGATTTAACGTCGTAAAATCAGATTTAACTCGCGTCTTTGTGGATAAAACGAGCCTTTTCTCGTATAAACAGATTAAAAAAGAGCCACGCGTTTGAACGGCTCTTTCAAATGAACCGATCCAAAAAAGAGCCGAAAGTCCCGTCGCCGTCAGACAAACCTGGGAATCGCATGAACCGTCACGATACGATTCACGATACCTGGCTCAAAAATCTGATACTAATCGATACTAAAACTAGAACCGGATCCAGATACTCAGATACTCGTTTGAGCTGGTATCGATACTGAAAGAATCGCAACTCAATCTTCTTTTTTTTTTTTTTTTTTATGAGAACAGTGTGAGATTTAATGTAAAATAAACAGACACTTTTTTTTTGTGTCTAATGATCAAACACGTCTGAGCTGTAGGAAGTGTGTGATTAGCATGCTAGTTGTCGCTCTGGTCTCGTTTAAGCTCATCGTGGTGAGTCTTCAGGGTGTTCTGAGCGCGTGAAGTGAATCAGGAGGAACTAAAACCACTGAAAACTTTAAATGACACGTTGCTGTCGGAGGAGGAGCGGTGCACCTCCTGTGGCCACAGGAGGTGCACCGCTCCTCCTCCGACAGCTTCAGACTCTACTTATTTTAAACGAGTAAAAAGTCCAAAGATGAGTCAGAGCAGAAGAGTTCAGGCCGAGGTGAAGAGGAGGAACCGGAGAAAGTAGCATTTAAAAAACCACAAACCCAAATGACACACACCACACACAGAGACAGAAGAGGGCGCCAAAGAGACAGAAGAGGGCGCCACAGAGACAGAAGAGGGCGCCAAAGAGACAGAAGAGGGCGCCAAAGAGACAGAAGAGGGCGCCACAGAGACAGAAGAGGGCGCCACAGAGACAGAAGAGGGCGTCACAGAGACAGAAGAGGGCGCCAAAGAGACAGAAGAGGGCGCCACAGAGACAGAAGAGGGCGCCGCAGAGACAGAAGAGGGCGCCGCAGAGACAGAAGAGGGCGCCGCAGAGACAGAAGAGGGCGCCAAAGAGACAGAAGAGGGCGCCAAAGAGACAGAAGAGGGCGCCAAAGAGACAGAAGAGGGCGCCAAAGAGACAGAAGAGGGCGTCACAGAGACAGAAGAGGGCGCCGCAGAGACAGAAGAGGGCGCCGCAGAGACAGAAGAGGGCGCCACAGAGACAGAAGAGGGCGCCGCAGAGACAGGGGTCACTGTGATCAGAGAACTTTGTAGAAACGCAATGATGTTACTATTGAGAACAGAGTCATTCAGAAAACTGTGAGGTAGAAAAGTGAAACAAACAGGAGCAGGGCGAGGTTCTGATGTTCTAGTGTGAGGTTCTGATGTTCTAGTGTGAGGTTCTGATGTTCTAATCTTCTGGATGTTCTAATGTTCTAGTGTGATGTTCTGGATGTTCTGGTGTCAGATCGTTGTGAAGTGGAGCCTCTCGTTCCTCTGGCTTAAACTCTTGTGTTTTTGTGGATCTGGTGGAGAGCTTCAGGAGCTTCAGGAGCTTCAGGAGCTTCAGGAGCTGTTCTTTGTCGAGTTGCTTCAGATCTGCTGCATTTGCACTTTTCTTTTATTCAGTTTCATTTTGTTTGGAGCAGTAAAAACTACGATGTATGCGACAAAACAAACTCAAAAATACATCAAACTCATTTTTACATTGAAATTGTAATTTAACTTTGACCATAAACACAAACACATTTATCACTTTATATCCACAGAGTTCTGTTGGGCGCTTAGCAACACTATCAATCAAACCTGTTGCTAACGCTAACGCTAACAGGAGCGACCTCGGGGAAAGAAGGACCTGATTTGTCTGTTATTAATGTTCATATCTTGATTTACAGACACAATAGTGAAATAAAAACCCCAGGATCATGTAGAGGGTTAATACGAACATTTAAGACCAGAATGACAAGAGCGGATGGAACAGGAAGTGCGCTCATGATCACTTCCTGTTTGCGGCGCTAGCAGGTTAGCTCTGTGCATTTATATAAACAGTCTGTGGTTCAGTAGGACGAGCTCTGAGGCGCTGAGGCCCACGTGGCTCAGGTGGCGGTGGCGGTGATTGCGGCGTGCCTTGGAGGGGGTTCTTCATAAACGTGTTGGCTCCGATCGTGTTTGATTCGTGTCGTGAGTCTCAGTTTGACTCTGGAGCTGCGAGTCCAGACCTGTAACAAAACGCCGCAGATATTTACAAAACGACATAAAAAAAACACCCAAAATAAACCTGCCTCAACGGATTTAACGACCTGACTCAGATTTAGATCACACCTCACAACAAAAGAGCCAGAAGTGTCAAAAAAGAGCCAGAAGAGTTTAAAAAAAAGAGCCAGAAGAGTAAAAAAAGAGCCAGAAGAGTTTAAAAAAAAGAGCCAGAAGAGTAAAAAAAGAGCCAGAAGAGACAAAAAAAAGAGCCAGAAGAGACAAAAAGAGCCAGAAGAGACAAAAAAGAGCCAGAAGAGTCAAAAAAGTCAGAAGAGACAAAAAAAAGAGCCAGAAGAGACAAAAAAGAGCCAGAAGAGACAAAAAAAGAGCTAGAAGTGTCAACAAAGAGCCAGAAGAGTCAAAAAAAGAGCCACTAAACCAGGTCTAAACTGGTAAACTGGTAAGCTCCTGTAAGACCCTCCCTCTTCTGGCCTTTGACCTCTGGTCTTCTTCTATGAAACAGCAGTGGTGTAGGTTCCCTCTAGTGGTGACATTACAGACGACAGCTTTAACCTGATGCATCTGAACATCCTCTTTATTCACCAGGATGAGTTTATAAGCACTTTTCACATCTCTCAGAGCAGAGCGGAGTTTTACCGTCACAGTAACACAGCAACAGCTAGCATACTAACAGCACACCTCCTGATTCAGCAGTTGCTTTTACAGATATTTGTACTGAGTTTACTCACAGGGGAAATGCCCAGATGTTTGAATCCTCCTGAATCGTCTTAATAAACCATTAGTTGATGATGATTTAAATCTTTGTTCATGTTTTATAAAGTTTTTTATTCAAGTATCACGAGTTAACCGTGTGCTTAGCTTTAGCGTAGCCACAGTCGTCTCTAAATGCGTCGTCTGAGCCGCCCACATGTTCCAGCATAATTACACCGGTGACAGCATCATTATGGGAGTGTGTGTATGAGAGTGCAGGGCTGGAAGTGCTGCGCCTCTAATTGGTGTTTTACTGTACTGTGTTTAAGGGTCAGCGCGCCAACAACCGGCACAACATCATCTGCGCCGCGACGTAGAAGTAAACACGAGTAAACAAGGGGAAAGACGCGAGGGCCGTTTATCTGCGGCGGAACGATCCATCTGGAGATTTACACTCGGGAACTTTTGGAACAATTTAAATATTCAGAGTTCAACGACATCGCGGAGGCTAACCAGCTACATGCTAACCAGCTACATGCTAACCAGCTACATGCTAACCAGCTACATGCTAACTAATGTGCAGAATGAGGCCGCTTTAAGTCCAAAAAGCTCATTTAAAACAAGATTCTGTGATGTATTTTAAGCGTCAGAGAAAGATTTGAGATAAAAGTTCAGGTCTGTGTCTTTATTTCCTCAGACCTGAGCTTTTAAAATGTTTAACTCACATTTTTTTGGAAAGTTTATGGGAAAAATGAATGAGAAATGTACTTTATTTATGTGGACAGGGCGAGTCTCAGTGTGACTCTGGGCCCACACTCGGCCCGGTCCGACAGCACAGTGAGGAAATGTGGGCTACACTTTAGGGTTTGGGCCAAGACTCGGGCCTGTCTCAGTGTAGGACAGACCCAGGAGATGAGACGGCCCGGTTTACCCCACACTGATGGCCCAGTTTACCCTCACACTAAACACAGGGGATGAGATGGCCCAGTTTACCCTCACACTAATGGCCCAGTTTACCCTCACATTAAACCTATGACATGAGACGGCCCAGTTTACCTCGCACTGATGGCCCAATTTACCCTTACACTAAACCCAGGGGATGAGACGGCCCAGTTTACCTCACATTAATGGCCCAGTTCACCTCGCTGACGGCCCAGTTCTCCTCACATTAGTGGCCCAGTTTACCCTTACACTAAACCTGTGACATGGGACGGCCCAGTTCACCTCACACTGACGGCCCATTTTCCCTCACATTAGCGGCCCGTGCTCTTCTTCTTCTTCTTCGTCGCATATTTCATTTTTGGGCCGTTTCCACCTGGCCTCTGTGTTTCTTTCCTTTCCACCTGATTTCGGTCTCATTTGTGGAGTCAAAAATGCTCCACCTCCGTCTCCTCCACCCCTCTCCCTCCCTCCCTCTCTCTTCCGTGGTCTTATCTGTCTCCATCTCTCCATATTTGCGTGTTATTGGCGTGACGGGGCTGGGCTGGTTGGCAACAGAGCACGTCACGCCTGAACATGAGGCTGTATTCATATGATAATGCTCCACATCCTCCACCAATGCCATTCTTTATCTGTGACTTTTATGGCTCTGATGCTATGCCCTCTCTCTCTCTCCGTCTGTCTCTCTCTCCGTCTGTCTCTCTCTCCGTCTCTCCGTCTCTCTCTCTCTTTTACCGCTGTCTTCTTCTCTTCAGGTCGTTTAAACTTGTGGCGACAAAACCTCATTCTGACAGTAATCGATGAACTAAAACCACAAGACAAAATGTGACAGTTTATATAAATGCACAGAGCTAACCTGCTAGCGCCGCGCTACAAACAGGAAGTGATCATGAGCGCACTTCCTGTTCCGTCCACTCTCGTCATTTTGTTCTTAAATGTTTGTATTAACCCTCTACATGATCCTGGGGTTTTTATTTCACTATTGTGTCTGTAAATCAAGATCTGAACATTAATAACAGACAAATCAGGTCCTTCTGTCCCCGAGGTCGCTCCTGTTAGCGTTAGCAACAGGTTTGATTGACAGTGTTGCTAAGGGCCCTTCAATAGTCTCGCTCCTGATTGGCTCTTTGGTTGTGACGATACTCGTGGTTTGAATTCAAAATATCGAACTTTGCTTCAAATTATTGTACAAAAACAGACAGTTCACATTTGTCCTGGTTTAGTCCTGGTTTAGTCCTGGTTTAGTCCTGGTTTAGTCCTGGTTTAGTCCCGGTTTAGTCCTGGTTTAGACCTGGTTTAGTCCCGGTTTAGTCCCGGTTTAGTCCCGGTTCAGTCCCGGTTTAGACCCGGTTTAGTCCTGTCTTAGTCCTGGTTTAGTCCTGGATTAGTCCCGGTTTAGTCCCGGTTTAGTCCTGGTTTAGTCCTGGTTTAGTTCTGGTTTAGTCCATGTTTGGTCCTGGTTTAGTCCTGGTTTAGTCCCGGTTCAGTCCCGGTTTAGTGCCGGTTCAGTCCCGGTTTAGTTCCGGTTTAGTCCCGGTTCAGTCCCGGTTTAGTCCCGGTTTAGTCCCGGTTCAGTCCCGGTTTAGTCCCGGTTTAGTCCTGGTTTAGTCCCGGTTTAGTCCTGGTTTAGACCTGGTTTAGTCCTGGTTTAGTCCTGGTTTAGTCCTGGTTTAGTCCTGGTTTAGTCCCGGTTTAGTCCCGGTTTAGTCCCGGTTTAGTCCCGGTTCAGTCCCGGTTTAGTCCTGTCTTAGTCCTGGTTTAGTCCTGGATTAGTCCCGGTTTAGTCCCGGTTTAGTCCCGGTTTAGTCCTGGTTTAGTCCTGGTTTAGTTCTGGTTTAGTCCATGTTTGGTCCTGGTTTAGTCCTGGTTTAGTCCCGGTTCAGTCCCGGTTTAGTGCCGGTTCAGTCCCGGTTCAGTCCCGGTTTAGTTCCGGTTTAGTCCCGGTTCAGTCCCGGTTTAGTCCCGGTTTAGTCCCGGTTCAGTCCCGGTTTAGTCCCGGTTTAGTCCTGGTTTAGACCTGGTTTAGTCCTGGTTTAGTCCTGGTTTAGTCCTGGTTTAGTCCTGGTTTAGTCCCGGTTTAGTCCTGGTTTAGACCTGGTTTAGTCCCGGTTTAGTCCCGGTTTAGTCCCGGTTTAGTCCCGGTTCAGTCCCGGTTTAGACCTGGTTTAGTCCTGGTTTAGTCCTGGTTTAGTCCTGGTTTAGTCCCGGTTTAGTCCTGGTTAAGACCTGGTTTAGTCCCGGTTTAGTCCCGGTTTAGTCCCGGTTTAGTCCCGGTTCAGTCCCGGTTTAGTCCTGTCTTAGTCCTGGTTTAGTCCTGGATTAGTCCCGGTTTAGTCCCGGTTTAGTCCCGGTTTAGTCCTGGTTTAGTCCTGGTTTAGTTCTGGTTTAGTCCATGTTTGGTCCTGGTTTAGTCCTGGTTTAGTCCCGGTTCAGTCCCGGTTTAGTGCCGGTTCAGTCCCGGTTCAGTCCCGGTTTAGTTCCGGTTTAGTCCCGGTTCAGTCCCGGTTTAGTCCCGGTTTAGTCCCGGTTCAGTCCCGGTTTAGTCCCGGTTTAGTCCCGGTTTAGACCTGGTTTAGTCCTGGTTTAGTCCTGGTTTAGTCCTGGTTTAGTCCTTGTTTAGTCCCGGTTTAGTCCTGGTTTAGACCTGGTTTAGTCCCGGTTTAGTCCCGGTTTAGTCCCGGTTTAGTCCCGGTTCAGTCCCGGTTTAGACCCGGTTTAGTCCTGTCTTAGTCCTGGTTTAGTCCTGGATTAGTCCCGGTTTAGTCCCGGTTTAGTCCTGGTTTAGTCCTGGTTTAGTTCTGGTTTAGTCCCGGTTCAGTCCCGGTTTAGTGCCGGTTCAGTCCCGGTTCAGTCCCGGTTTAGTTCCGGTTTAGTCCCGGTTCAGTCCCGGTTTAGTCCCGGTTTAGTCCCGGTTCAGTCCCGGTTTAGTCCTGGTTTAGTCCTGGTTTAGACCTGGTTTAGTCCTGGTTTAGTCCTGGTTTAGTCCTGGTTTAGTCCCGGTTTAGTCCTGGTTTAGACCTGGTTTAGTCCCGGTTTAGTCCCGGTTTAGTCCCGGTTCAGTCCCGGTTTAGTCCCGGTTCAGTCCTGTCTTAGTCCTGGTTTAGTCCTGGATTAGTCCCGGTTTAGTCCCGGTTTAGTCCCGGTTTAGTCCTGGTTTAGTCCTGGTTTAGTTCTGGTTTAGTCCATGTTTGGTCCTGGTTTAGTCCTGGTTTAGTCCCGGTTCAGTCCCGGTTTAGTCCTGTCTTAGTCCTGGTTTAGTCCTGGATTAGTCCCGGTTTAGTCCCGGTTTAGTCCTGGTTTAGTCCTGGTTTAGTTCTGGTTTAGTCCATGTTTGGTCCTGGTTTAGTCCTGGTTTAGTCCCGGTTCAGTCCCGGTTTAGTGCCGGTTCAGTCCCGGTTCAGTCCCGGTTTAGTTCCGGTTTAGTCCTGGTTCAGTCCCGGTTTAGACCTGGTTTAGTCCTGGTTTAGTCCTGGTTTAGTCCTGGTTTAGTCCCGGTTTAGACCCGGTTTAGTCCTGGTTTAGTCCTGGTTTAGTCCCGGTTTAGTCCCGGTTTAGTCCCGGTTTAGTCCCGGTTCAGTCCCGGTTTAGTCCCGGTTTAGACCCGGTTTAGTCCTGTCTTAGTCCTGGTTTAGTCCTGGATTAGTCCCGGTTTAGTCCTGGTTTAGACCTGGTTTAGTCCTGGTTTAGTCCCGGTTTAGTCCCGGTTCAGTCCCGGTTTAGACCCGGTTTAGACCCGGTTTAGTCCTGTCTTAGTCCTGGTTTAGTCCCGGTTTAGTCCCGGTTTAGTCCCGGTTTAGTCCCGGTTTAGACCTGGTTTAGTCCTGGTTTGGTCCTGGTTTAGTCCTGGTTTAGTCCTGGTTTAGTTCTGGTTTAGTCCATGTTTGGTCCTGGTTTAGTCCTGGTTTAGTCCCTGGTTTAGTCCTGGTTCAGTCCCGGTTTAGTCCCGGTTCAGTCCCGGTTTAGTCCCGGTTCAGTCCCGGTTTAGTCCCGGTTTAGACCCGGTTTAGTCCTGTCTTAGTCCTGGTTTAGTCCTGGATTAGTCCCGGTTTAGTCCTGGTGTAGTCCTGGTTTAGACCTGGTTCAGTCCTGGTTTAGACCTGGTTTAGTCCTGGTTTAGTCCTGGTTTAGTCCTGGTTTAGACCTGGTTTAGTCCTGGTTTAGTCCTGGTTTAGTCCTGGTTTAGTCCTGGTTTAGTCCTGGTTTAGTCCTGGTTTAGACCTGGTTTAGTCCTGGTTTAGTCCTGGTTTAGTCCCGGTTTAGTCCTGGTTTAGACCCGGTTTAGTCCTGGTTTAGTCCTGGTTTAGACCCGGTTTAGTCCTGGTTTAGTCCTGGTTTAGTCCTGGTTTAGTCCTGGTTTAGTCCCGGTTTAGTCCTGGTTTAGACCCGGTTTAGTCCTGGTTTAGTCCTGGTTTAGTCCTGGTTTAGTCCTGGTTTAGTCCTGGTTTAGTCCTGGTTTAGTCCTGGTTTAGTCCTGGTTTAGTCCTGGTTTAGTTCTGTCTGTCACACAGCTCCAGTTCTAGTTTATTGTTATTTCTTTCATTTTTTTCAGTCTTTTTTTGGTTCCCATCCCCCTCTTTCTCTTTCTCTCTTTCTGTCGCCCGCCCCGCTCCTGTTCCTCCGTCTATTATTCACTAATTTTCTTTCATTCTCTCACTCTCGTCCTCTCGGCGCTCCCTCTCTCTCCTCTCTCATTCTCTGTCCCTCTCTCTCCTCTCTCTGTCTCTCTCCTCTCTCCCTTCTCCTCTCTCCCTCTCTCCGTCTCTCTCCCTCCCTCCTCTCTCTTCTCTCTCCTCCCTCTCCTCCCTCTCCTTCCTCCCTCCCTCCCTCCCTCCTCCCTCTCTCTCTCTCCTGCGGTGGTGCCAGTTGGCCCGGTGCCAGGGGAATGCTGGTATCAGCTGGTGGACTGAGCCCTGCCAACAACGAACGAAAGACAAATGGAGTGAAAAGAGAGAGAGAATGAGAGAGGGAGCGACTGAGAGAGAAAGAGGAGAGAGAGAGAGAGAGAGAGAGAGAGAGAGTGATACCAAAGGCCAGAGCAAAAACAGATGAATGAAAGCGACAGAATGTGAAACAAACAGAGACTTTAGATAAACGACAAGATCAACTGGACCAACATGACACAACCTAAACCAGGACTAAACCAGGACTAAACCAGGACTAAACCAGGACTGAACCAGGACTAAACCAGGACTAAACCGGGACTAAACCAGGACTGAACCGGGACTAAACCGGGACTAAACCGGGACTGAACCGGGACTGAACCGGGACTGAACCGGGACTAAACCGGGACTAAACCGGGACTGAACCGGGACTAAACCGGGACTAAACCGGGACTGAACCGGGACTGAACCGGGACTAAACCGGGACTAAACCGGGACTAAACCGGGACTGAACCGGGACTGAACCGGGACTGAACCGGGACTGAACCGGGACTAAACCGGGACTGAACCGGGACTGAACCGGGACTAAACCGGGACTAAACCGGGTCTAAACCAGGTCTAAACCAGGACTAAACCGGGTCTAAACCGGGACTAAACCGGGACTAAACCGGGACTAAACCGGGACTAAACCGGGACTGAACCGGGACTGAACCGGGACTAAACCGGGACTAAACCGGGACTAAACCGGGACTGAACCGGGACTGAACCGGGACTGAACCGGGACTAAACCGGGACTAAACCGGGACTAAACCGGGTCTAAACCGGGACTAAACCGGGTCTAAACCGGGTCTAAACCGGGTCTAAACCAGGTCTAAACCGGGACTAAACCGGGACTGAACCGGGACTAAACCGGGACTGAACCGGGACTGAACCGGGACTAAACCGGGACTAAACCGGGACTAAACCGGGACTAAACCGGGACTAAACCAGGACTGAACCGGGACTAAACCGGGACTAAACCGGGACTGAACCGGGACTGAACCGGGACTGAACCGGGACTAAACCGGGACTAAACCGGGACTGAACCGGGACTAAACCGGGACTAAACCGGGACTGAACCGGGACTGAACCGGGACTAAACCGGGACTAAACCGGGACTAAACCGGGACTGAACCGGGACTGAACCGGGACTGAACCGGGACTGAACCGGGACTGAACCGGGACTGAACCGGGACTGAACCGGGACTGAACCGGGACTGAACCGGGACTAAACCGGGACTAAACCGGGACTAAACCGGGTCTAAACCGGGACTAAACCGGGTCTAAACCAGGTCTAAACCAGGTCTAAACCGGGACTAAACCGGGACTGAACCGGGACTAAACCGGGACTGAACCGGGACTAAACCGGGACTAAACCGGGACTAAACTGGGACTAAACTGGGACTAAACCGGGACTGAACCAGGACTAAACCCGGACTAAACCTGGACTTTGTAAACAGATAAACTGATTTGTCTAAATGTCAGTCCGTCCCAGGCTCCGCCTCCTCGTCGTCATGTGACTCGATTGTTCCAGTGACTCAAATGTCAAGACGGAGGAGAGTCCAGTGTGAGTCTGCTCCTCTCGTCTGCTCCTCTCGTCTGCTCCTCTCGTCCGCTCCTCACGTCTGCTCCTCTCGCCTGCTCCTCTCGCCTGCTCCTCTCGTCTGCTCCTCTCCTCTGCTCCTCTCGTCTGCTCCTCCTGTCCGCTCCTCTCGTCTGCTCCTCCTGTCCGCTCCTCTCGCCTGCTCCTCTCGTCTGCTCCTCTCGTCTGCTCCTCTCGTCCGCTCCTCTCGTCCGCTCCTCTCGTTTGCCGCACACTCGTCTGCTCCTCTCGTCTGCTCCTCTCGTCTGCTCCTCCTGTCTGCTCCTCTCGTCTGCTCCTCTCGTTTACTCCTCTCGTCTGCTCCTCTCGTTTGCTCCTCACGTCTGCTCCTCACGTCTGCTCCTCTCGTCTGCTCCTCTCGTCTGCTCCTCTCGTCTGCTCCTCACGTCTGCTCCTCACATCTGCTCCTCTCGTCTGCTCCTCTCGTTTGCTCCTCACGTCTGCTCCTCACGTCTGCTCCTCTCGTCTGCTCCTCTCGTCCGCTCCTCCTGTCCGCTCCTCTCGTCTGCTCCTCTCGTCTGCTCCTCCTGTCTGCTCCTCTCGTCTGCTCCTCTCGTTTACTCCTCACGTCTGCTCCTCACGTCTGCTCCTCTCGTCTGCTCCTCTCGTCTGCTCCTCTCCTCTGCTCCTCACGTCTGCTCCTCTCGTCTGCTCCTCTCGTCTGCTCCTCTCGTCTGCTCCTCTCGTCTGCTCCTCTCGTTTGCCGCACACTCGTCTGCTCCATTGTTGCCACGGTGATTGATGACCTTTTGTTGTTGTTGTGTCTCAAAACAAAATGGCAGATGAGGAAATAATGAGATAAAACTGATGATCACGAAGAGACGTTTTCACGACTTTAATCAATTTATTTAATAATCCACACCACCAATCAGGACTAAACCGGGACTAAACCGGGACTAAACCGGGTCTAAACCGGGACTAAACCAGGACTAAACCGGGACTAAATCAGGACTAAACCGGGACTAAACCGGGACTAAACCGGGACTAAACCGGGACTAAACCGGGACTAAACCGGGACTAAACCGGGACTAAACCGGGACTAAACCGGGACTAAACCGGGACTAAACCGGGACTAAACGGGGACTAAACCGGGACTAAATCGGGACTAAACCGGGACTAAACCGGGACTAAACCGGGACTAAATCGGGACTAAACCGGGACTAAACCGGGACTAAACCGGGACTAAACCGGGACTAAACCGGGACTAAACCGGGACTAAACGGGGACTAAATCAGGACTAAACCAGGACTAACTCAGGACTAAACCAGGACTAAACCGGGACTAAACCAGGTCTAAACCGGGACTAAACCAGGACTAACTCAGGACTAAACCGGGTCTAAAGCAGGACTGAACCAGGACTAAACAAAAGACTGAACCGGGTCTCAATCAGGACTGGACCTGCAGACAAACACGTGGGTCTGAAGTTCCTCCCCCAGAAATATTTTAAATTCTACACATTTTTTCCTGTTTCTGGAGGATTTTAATGTGCTCCAGTTTTTATATTATTTTATTCACAACATACAGTTAAACCAGAAATGTACTTACAATATATAAAAATACACATACACTTTTATTTCTCACTGACATAAAATCAGACTAAACTTTTCCTGTTTTGGGTCAATTAGGATTAAAATTATTTCTATTTGCAAAATGTCAGAATAAAGAGAAGGATTTTATTTTTTAAAAGTCAGAAGTTTACACACATTTCATTAGTATTCATTTCATTGTCTTTAAACTGTGTGACTTGGGTCAAATGTTTTGGATTTCCTTCCTCAAGCTTCTCACAATAGTTGTTAGGAATTTTGTCCCATTCGTCCAGACAGAGCTGGTGTAACTGAGCCCAGTTTGTGTCCGTCTCACTCACACAGGCCTTTTCAGGTCTGTTCATACATTTTCAATAGGACTGAGATCAGGACTTTGTGATGGACACTCCAAAACACTGACTTTGTTATCTTTAAACCTCTTTGTTATCCTTAAGCCTCTTTGTTATCCTTGAGCCTCTTTGTCACCAGTTTGGCCATATGCTTCAGGTCATTTTCCATTTGAAGACACATTTGTTTAACTTCCTGCTGATGTGTTGAGATGTTGCTTCAGTTTTTCCACATAATGTTCTTTCCTCCTGATGCGTCTGTTTTGTCTCTGTGCATTTACAAACTGTCCTCTGTGTTTCTTCTGTTTCTTTTGGAGTCATGTCTTCTTCCTGCAGAGTGTCCTTTCAGTCCATGTCCTCAGTCCTCGTTTCACTGTGGATAATGACACCAGGACTGAACCAGGACTGAACCAGGACTGGACCAGGACTGGACCAGGACTGGACCAGATCACTACAGTAAAACTCGACCTACACTTTGAAAATACCAGATTTTTATTATTTGTTTTATGCATCATTTCATTAGAAAGAACGAGTGTCTCTGTGTGTTCTGCTCTACAGACACTGAGTCGTTTGTCTGTGTGGCGCCCCCGTGTGGTGAATGTGTGAGTCGTTTGTTGGTGTGGCGCCCCCGTGTGGTGAATGTGTGAGTCGTTTGTTGGTGTGGCGCCCCCGTGTGGTGAATGTGTGAGCCGTTTGTCTGTGTGGCGCCCCCGTGTGGTGAATGTGTGAGTCTGTGGTTTGTATAGATCACGTTTGGTGCTGACACGGCCCTCAGCGCTCACAACACAAACAACAGGAAAAGAGGAGAGAGAGAACGGGGAAAAGAGGAGAGGAGAGAGAACGAGAGAAGAGAGGAGAGAACTGAAAAAAGAGGAGAAAGTGAACGAGAGAAGAGAGGAGAGACATGAAGTGTAAAAGAGTTTTCTTCTGTATTTATATAAAATGTAGTAATTATAAAAAAAAAAACACTGAGTGAGAGGGGGCGTGTCCAAAGGGGGCGTGTCCAAAGGGGGCGTGTCCAAAGGGGGCGTGTCCAAAGGGGGCGTGTCCAAACCTCAGACTGAGTGAATAAACAAATCCCATTGCTTTTATTTGAGTGTCTTTTTGGATAAAAGTTCCACACTGTGGCTTTAACGTGGCCTGGCTCTCGTGTGTGATTTTGGTGAAACATTTCAAATTCAAAAACATTGTCCCCATGATTTTAAAACTTTCAAAAACACTGGTCAAAAAGTCAAAGTGTTTTTTCTAACCTGACTTTAAAGACGCTCGTTGCCTTGGATTCCTCTCGCTTTGGCTGAAATATCCCACAGTGCGGCATTAAACATTTAGCTTGTGTGTGATGCCTGTAGTGTGCGTGTACTGTGAGCTCCTCTGCACAGATCTGACCTGACACTGGCCTGTCTCCATGGTTACCTGCAGGTCACTCTGTGTGTGTTTCAGCTTCAGGTGGAGTTTCACAAGGAGCTGGTTTTGTTTTGTCCTGTACAGCAGTGTCCCCAACGTTTTTATCACCGCCGACCAGCCATGGTCCATGGACCATGGACCGGGGTGCCTCTTCACTGGTACTGGCCCGGTGGCCCGGTACCAATTGATCCACAGACCGGTACTGGTCCACGGCCCAGTGGTTGGGGACCACTGCTGTACAGCACTGAACTGTTAGCATGTCTGTTAGTGTCTCAATTAGCATGTCGGATAGCGTATCTATTAGCGTGTCTGTTCTTGTGTCTGTTAGCGTCTCCGTTAGCGTGTCTGTTAGCGTCTCCGTTAGCGCACAGGAAGGGTGTGTGGGAAGTCCAAACATCTCGCCCATCCTGTCGTGGGACACATGAGGATTAAAGGCCTTCAAAGTCTAAACAAACAAAGACCAGAGCTGCCACTATTACAGCTACTACTACTACTATTACTACTACTACAAATACTACTACTACTGCAGGTATGTTCAGACAGAAGGTCCTCCTCCTCCTCCTCCTCCTCCTCCTCGTCGTTCCTCGTTCTCAGTGTGATGAGTCCATATGTTCAGAGGCAGGTGGTGGGACAGGTGTGCTCCTCACACACACACACGAGCTCCAGTACACACAGGTACTGTTACTACTGCTACAACTACTACAACTACTACAAGTACTGTACTGCCCGGGGGTGTGTGGCTCTGTGGTTTAGTCCTGTCTCTCTGCAGGTGTGTGGTTCCACTTCCATGGGTCAAATGCACAGGTTGTTGGTGTGATTCTAGATGAGTACTGTCGTTGTGCCCTTGGGCCTGTAACATCTGTGTGTGTGTGTACTCTGGTGTAGTGTGTGTGTGTGTAGGGGTGTGTGTGGGGGTGTACTGGGGTGTGTGTGTGTACTCTGGTGTGTGTGTGTGCGGGGGTGTGTGTGTGAATGGGGGAGCAGGTCGTTGTCGTTTAAACCACTTTGAGCCTTGAAGGGAGAAAAAAAAAATACTACAACTACTACAATGTATTTGATATCAGTACTACTATGGCTATTACTACTACTTTTACTACTATGAGTACTACAACTACAAATATTGTTATTGTTACTACTATTACTACTACTTCACTTCTACTAGTTGATCCCAGGGCAGCTATTCATTGTTTTACTACCATGACTACTACTACAACAACTACAACTACTACGACTACTGCTACTACTACTACTACTACAACTACTACTACTACTACTGCTGTTTTGTGTGGACGTTACATAAACTTTAACCATAATCACCGCTCTCTCACCTGAACACCCACCTTAAAGAGCCTTAAAGGGCCGATACTCTTAAAGGGCCGGTACTCTTAAAGGGCCGGTACACTTAAAGGGGCGGTACACCACTTTCTCCCCTGTACCTGAGCAGAATGCGTCTCATCCCAGTCACACGTGTGTTATATAATCAGCTCAAAATAAGGCTGCTGTGTGATTATAAAGCGTTCTATTGCTCCATAATCAGGGAGTGCATGTTAGCATACTAGTTGTTTAACTTTACTCCGCTCTGATCTGTGAAAGTTGTGTAAAGAGCTTATAAACTCATCGTGGTGAGTCATTAGGAGAAAGAACTTTGGACCAAACTGTTTAAAATGAACTAAATCTGATACAGCCTTTAACCTACTTTGAACTTTGACCTTTGAACCCTGTTGTTGATGTAATAATAACAATAATAATTTTACGTCAGGTCCCCGTGATGTGTGTGTGTGCAGAGTTCAGTCCTCACAGACGCTCGCCGATGATCCGCAGCGTCGTCGTAGTCGTCGATCCCTCGTCGCTCACACGTGTTCAGGGCTGTGATCATGTGATGCGTGTGATCATGTGATGTGTGTGATCATGTGATGCGTGTGATCATGTGATATGTGTGATCATGTGATGCGTGTGATCATGTGATGCGTTCAAGGCCCCTCCCAGTGTCAGACGTTCGTTAAAGTCGTGTCGCCACTAAAATCTATCACATAATTATCACTTCATTATTTCTGTCGGAACATTTTTATAAAAGTTCACAATATAAAAAAAAAAAAGTTGTGTTTTGTCTAATGAGTTTCTGCAGAATAGAACTTTTATATAAGCGTCACTTCATCAGGCCTCCTCTCCACAGAGCTGACCTGTAACCTGGTCTGTTTAAATCCATCTCCTCATCTAAAACAAGACCACAGTCTGTTTATATAAATGGACGTCGCTAACCTGCTAGCACCACGTTCCAAACAGGAAGTGATCATGTCGCACTTCCTGCTCCATCGGCTCTGGCTCCAATTCACTTTCTATTGAAAAACCACGTCCCCTCTCTCTAAAACTGCTGCTCTCAGACTCGTCATGTTGGTCTTAAATGTTCGTATTACCTCCAACAGCCTCGCTCCTGATTGGCTCTTTGGTTGCTATGATACTCATCTGTCAGACTTTAAATACACAGATCTGTGTTTGTTTCCACAGGAGACTGAAGGAGGCAGCAGTGAGTCCGTCCAGAGCCGAGCCTCAGAAGAATGGCATAACACCACACACACTCACGGTCAGTTTACACACACACACACTCACACCTACACACACACCCCCACATACACACACCCTCACGGTCAGTCTGTTTAAACACACACACCCTCGTGGTCAGTCTGTGTTTTGACCGCTCTCTCTGTATTTGGCGCTCGTAACAAAAGCTTTAATTAGTCTGGTTTTATTCGTTTTCTTGACGATCTTCCATCTTGGTCAAGGTCGTTGAAGATGGCGTCTAATTAGGCTCATGCAAATATCACCTTTCCACAGATATAAAGCCTCCATTTTATGCTAAACTGGATGTTTTGATATTTAAATCCCCTGATAATGTTGTTTTCCCATCAAAACAACAGCAACACACCAGTCTGTGTTTGTAAAGCTGCACTGTGGAACTTTTCTGGTGGAGCGTAGACCGTCTACTTTTTCTCTCGACGCCTCCAGACGCGCTCAGGCCTCAGCGCACACACGTTTTTATCCTTGTTGTGGTAAAACATGAGGCAAAAACAATACCTGAGTTAAAGCTCCACTGTGTAACTTTTCTGGAGAGGATCCGCCGTGTCCAGACGTGGAAGAAGTACTCCATTCTGTCAAGTAAAAGTACAGATACAGAAGCAAAAAATACTCCAGTAAAAGTAAAAGTATCACATGAAAAAATCTACTGAAGTAAAAGTATTAAAGTACCTGTTAAAAATGTATTTGTAAATGTATTTCACGCAGTACTTTATATTTGAGTAACAGTTTTTTGTTTGTTTTGTCAGAGGATGGATTCTCCGCCAGAGTGTCTTCTGTCTCTGTCTCATGACGTCCCCCAGTCTCCCCCCGCTCTCCCGTCTCTGGACCACAGCCCCCGACCTCAGCCCTCTCCCCCCGAGAGCCCCGGGGTCCTCCCCCTGCACAGCCCGGAGCCCTCCCCCCGGAGCCCCAGCACCACGCCCTCCTTCCCCCTCTCCCCCTACGCCCTCGACGCCGACGACGCCCCCCCGGAATGTATCGACAACGACCACGAAGAAAGTCTGGACGGCATCCCCGCCTCTCCCACTCCGGCCGTGGCGCTGTTTCCCGGAGGAGGAGGCGGGCAGGAGACGGCGCACAGCCCCATCCTGGACTCCTCTCCCCCGGCCACTCCGTCCGCACCTCCCCTCGGCTTCGGCGCTCTGGAGGTCGCGCTCGCTTCCGGGCAAAAGATCAGCGACGAACTGGACCTCCAGCTTTTCCAGAAGGAGAGTATCACAACCAAACCTCACCCGGGAGCGAGCGCGTCCACTGCAGGTCCGGCGCTGAGGTTCCCCTGTAACGTCTGTGGAAAAAGGTTTCGTTTTCAAAGTATTTTATCGCTCCACGCTCGGGCCCACACTTTGGACAGGAGGGCTTCAGCGATCTACAGGACGAGTTTACCCTCTGCGCCGCTAAAACAGCATCTCAAACAAAACCTCAAAGAATCGATTCACCGAAGTCACTCAAACCAGCGCGTTGTACCCGCCAATTTGATCCATTTGACCCAAGAGGACGAGTCAGACATTAAGGAGCTCGATGGGCTACAGTCGGATCCAAATCCAAACTTTCTGTTGGACGTTAGCACGGCGCTAACACCCCCGCTGACCGAAGACCCCATAACCTCCCCGTACGCCTCTATTCAAATCGGAGAGGCCGCTTCAACGCCGACCGCGCCCACGTTCCGATGCCACGCCTGCAAAGGGAAATTCCGCACCGCTTCCGAGTTGGCGCGTCATGTCCGAATCCTCCACAACCCCTATAAATGCACTCTCTGCCCCTTCTCAGCTAGCCAAGAAGAAATCTTAGCGTCGCATTTGCAGGAGAGCCACCCGATCCGTGAAGCTCCGCCGCTGTACATGTCCAGACCGATCGTAGCGAGCCCGGAAACGCCCGTCCCAACGCCGTCGCACACCCCTGCTCCTAGCCAAACGGTAGCTTCGCCAGGCGCGGCAGGAGCGAACTCATCCGCGGTGCCGGCTTTCCGCTGCGACACGTGCGGGCAGCGCTTCACCCAGTCCTGGTTCTTAAAGGGACACATGCGGAAACACAAAGACTCCTTGGATCACAAATGCCAGGTGTGCGGGCGCGGTTTCAAAGAGCCGTGGTTCCTTAAGAATCACATGAAAGTCCACCTCAACAAGCTCGGACTGAAATCTGCGCTGTCTGCGTCGCCTGGTGCGGTTGCTAACGCCGAACAACAAGCTAAAAGTGCTCAGAGTAACCAGCTAAACACGTTATATTCGAGTTTGCTTCTTGCGCAGCGTGGAGGAGGGAGAGGGCGAACGGATCGGGAGAGCAGACTGGGCATGGGTACGAGCAAGTCGGCCATTTTGGGGTATTTGGGGTTGCCTAGCGATGGCAGCGGGGGCAGCTGTATGGAAAGGCTACAGGCGGTTGCGCAGGTGGCAGAAATGGGGAACGGTAGCAGTATTAGCGGACAAGGAGCGGAGCAGAGAAAGACTAGCAATAGCGACAATCCTGGCGTGATTTCAGAGGCTAACGACCAAGCGGCGTGGTGGCAGCTCGTCGCGAGGAGCATCGCTGTAGCGCAACAACAACAACAACAACAGCAAACAAGACCCCAGCCTCGAAGTCAAAGAGCCCCGGGACGGAGCTCTGCCATCGGGGAAGCCAATCAAGTCAGGGGGGGCTATCTGGGAGGAGTGAACCAGAGGGACGAGGCCGGAGGCGCCCTGCGGAACGGAGGGTCCTGGGAATGTCCCGATTGCGGAAAACTGTTCGCGAGTCTGCAGCAGGTGGTGGTCCACGCCCGGGTCCACGCTCACAGAGGGCAGAAAACGAGCAACGACGAAGAAGGGATGGGGAAAAGTCACGGAGGAGGAGTGGGAGGAGGAATAGCAGGACACGGGATGAGCGAGACGAGCAGACGGCAGGATCACGGCGGAGGCGGAGACGCGAGACACGAAGCCAAACTCGGACCTCAACAAACGGCGATGACGGCAGGATTCCACTCCACCGTGTCCAGCTTTAAAGGTACAGCACAGACGAGTGAACAGTGTAAATGTGTCGATTATGGCTCATCACATTTATTTTCGTCGTGTTAATCGTGAGTTCAGATTGGCAGCCACACTTCTGCTGTCAGCCCCAGGGCAGCTAAGACCTTACACTTTTATAATACTTTACAAAGAGGATGTAGATGCTTTACGGTGACGTCACACATAAAAAACAGCTCAGGTCGTATTAAATCAAATCTCAGTTTAAACTTGAGTAACAGAGCGTCAGACAGAGCAGTGCCTCCGGTTAGCATCACAAAAGATAAGACATAAACAATCGATCATAAGACTGAGGAGGACAGAGGACCTCAGACCTCACACAGGTACAGAGGACAGGGCTGTTTCTCATTGGCCTTTCTCTTCAGGGGGCGGGGCTAATTCTGACCAATCAGAGCGGCTCCCTGCAGCGTTTCCTGGTTGTTACTGAAATAGTTTGCGTTATTTTGGGCCTTGGCATCTTGGATCTTTTCTACAAACATTTTCACTGTGAATTTTACACTTTTTTTTATTATTCAAAATCTGTTGAATTAAAAAAAAAAAAAACTGTCCTCCACGTTTCAGCGTCTGGTGAATCTTTTATGTCCTCGTTTCAGTGGCTCAGATATAAACACGTTCGGCCAAACTGACCTCCTTCAACTTTCAAGTTTATTTTTACTTCACATCTGTTCCTGTTCCGACTCTCCTCTCGTGGCTCCTTCTGCAGCTGCTGGATTTACATCGTTCTTTATATTTTCAGGCGAGAATGGCGTCGGCGCGGTGTCGTCCATGGCGTCCGTGCCCAGGGAGAGAGTCCGGGGCCGCGGCATCAAGGACTGTCCCTACTGCGGCAAAGCGTTTCGATCTTCTCACCACCTGAAAGTCCACCTCAGAGTCCACACAGGTACGACACGAACCTCAGAGTCCACACGGGTACGACACAAACCTCAGAGTCCACACGGGTACGACACGAACCTCAGAGTCCACACGGGTACGACACAAACCTCAGAGTCCACACGGGTACGACACAAACCTCAGAGTCCACACAGGTACGACACAAACCTCAGAGTCCACACGGGTACGACACGAACCTCTAGAATATTTACGGCAAGACATCACACCGCCAAACGCACGAATATCAGAAATGTTCACTGTGGGATCGCTCACGTCTTTTTATCGATCCATAAACTCCTGCTCTAGTTGTCTGTTTGTTCTCCCGTCACAAAAAGTCGCCAAATAACGACGTTTATCCATAAAATCCACCAAAAACTAAACCTCGTCTTCTGTCCTACAACAATTTGTCCAGTGGTTTGTCCAGAATTTTGTCTTTTGCGTTGGATCAGACCTGGACGATTGAGGGATCACACAAAACACGAAAACGTAAACCAAAGAAATGCCGGGAAAGTCTTTACGTCCGACTAGCGCCGCTTCTGATTGGTCACGTTTACGGTCATTCTCTGTTTTAGCCAATCACTGTGTCTAATCCCTCGACTCGGTTTTGTTGACGTCTCAAAACGTCGTTAGTTTGTTTACTCATTACCGATAAAAACTATGTTATCTGCAGCTCTGGTCTCCTCTCCTCTTGCGCTAACAGTTAAGCTAAAAGTTAAGCTAACAGATAAGCTAACAGATAACGACAGCGTAATAACAGTCTAAAGTTCATAAAGTCAGTTTTTCATTTGTACGTTCACGTTTAGAGTGAATCCGTTCAAACGTACAGATGTGCTGCTCCTTTTTCTTCTTCTTTTTCTTCTTCTTCTTCTTCTTCTCTCGTTCCGTGCAGCAGAATCATGATCTTGTGGTCAGAGCTGGACCCCAGAGACGCGTCCGGCGCTAATCTTAGCCTCGCTCGTATCACAGGGACTCTCTTTAAGTGGCTCGCCTCAGGGTGTGTTAAATGCACTTCAGCCACGAAAACCTACTTTACATCGCCCTGTAGGATTATGGGTAAAACGCCACGCTGTACAATACAAATCTCTAAAGGTAAAGGTTCCGTATGAGGCTTTAAACTTGAGTCCGTTCTGCTGCTGTGTCCTCGGGCAAGACACTTCACACTTTGTCTATAGTGTTTACGTTTGTGGAGGCGATTAAATCCATTTTGACCTAGTTTTGATGTTTTTCTTCTCACTAATTCTGTGCAGTTCAAAGCTGAATCTGCAGATGAAAACCCGCCATGTTTTTATTTATTTATTTCTTCCCGACGCGGAGATCAAACCTTTAACTGCGAAAGAATCGGCCCATTTCAAATCAAATCAAAATCAGAAAGAGCCGCACGTTTTTTTTACGAGTAACGAGACAAAGTGAAATTAATTTAAAATGAGTCAATAGTATTAGAACTTTATAAAAAGTATGTGACATTTTGTATTTTTTTGTGATTTTATGTGTGGGATTTGACAAAAAAGTAAAAGAAAAACATTTATATAAAACAGTAAATCGGTAAATCGTCAGTGAATCGTCCTTTTACAAATATTTTATACCAAAACGTGACATCGACTGGACCGATATGTATCAGTTTAAAGCCCTACAGTGGAACATTCCAGGCAAAGCAGCACAAAGACAAACGAGGACAGAAAAGTGACATAGTGTGTCTTTAATTTGAGCTACAGTAAAATTTAAATCAGCTTCATCCAGATCAAGACAAACGTTATTATTGAGGTCGAATAAATGTGTCAGATGCCCTCCCTGTGTGTCAGATGCCCTCCCCGTGTGTCAGATGCCCTCCCCGTGTGTCAGATGCCCTCCCTGTGTGTCAGATGCCCTCCCTGTGTGTCAGATGCCCTCCCTGTCTTTCTGAAGCTCATATTCGTTCGTTTATCGGTTCATGTTTCAGTCTGAAACATTAACTGTCCCGGTTGTGGTTTAAAACGTGAAATAAACCACAAATCTCGTTACAATGGGACAAATTGCTCAGACTTCTATCTCTCGTTTTGTTCTCTGTGAAAGAATGTGTTTTCTTTTCTTTTTTCCCGTCGTTCGTGGCCCTCGAGACCGGCCCGGCGTCAAATCACATTATTTTCCTTAGAGGGCACTTTTATTCTGAATAGACTCATTAATGCTTTTCATATGGAACACAATCTGTGATACTAATGCAGCGCCCCCCCCTCCTGTGTGTGTGTGTGGGGTCACACTGCCACCTGCCTGTCACATGTGGAACTGCAGCTCAAACACGGCTCTGGAATGTGTGTCATAACCTAAATGTGGTGTGTGATTTAAAGGGGACGTGTTTTATGTCACGTTACATGATTATAACGGACTTTTATGAGAGTTTAACCGTGTTTTAACCGTGTTTTAACCGTGTTTAAACCGTGCTTCCTCGTTGTTGTGTTTTGTTCGAGTGATTCGATATTGTCCTGCGTTTGAGGCTTGACTGACACAAAAAAATCTCTTCTCAAACATGTAGAGTCGCAGCCATTTTAACAAAACAAACCCCGTAAATGTCACGTTCCACTGGAGGTTTTTGATCGTGAGCAAAGCCTAAAACTCAAACTGCTCCTGGAGGTTGTGTTTCTGTTTCGTTGTGGCGTTAAAGTCGCACTGAGGCTCTTCTTTAGCATCAGAAGAGTTTGAATTAGTTTTGTGAGTACGACTTCACAATCAACAAACAAGTCTCTCTAGAGCAAGGGTCTCAAACTCGCGGCCCGGGGGCCAATTGCGGCCCGCGAGACGATATTTTGTGGCCCGCAGGACAATATGAAAGTTTAATGTTAGTGTGGCATTACCATGTTGCGTGTAGAAGGTTCCAGACACACGTGTCACTCACGCTGTGTACTCCTGTTGCAAAAGATTCAACAAATAACAATGTATATCCATAAAATCCACAAGAATTGGCATATTTCCTCATGTGTGTTGAAAACAGCGATGACGTTTTAGATTTTAACAAAGCTTTTTTGTGGAATACCTGATGTGGCCCAGCTTCACCCAGACTCTGCCTCCTGTGGCCCCCAGATAGTTTGAGTTTGAGACCCCTGCTCTAGAGTAACATTACAGTCACAAGCTAGCATTAGCATTAGTGTGTGTGTGTGTGAGTGTGTGTGTGTGGGGGTGTGTGTGTGGGTGTGTGTGTGTGGGGGTGTGTGTGTGTGTGTGAGGGGGTGTGTGTGTGTGTGTGTGAGTGTGAGGGGGTGTGTGTGAGTGTGTGTGTGTGGGGGTGTGTGTGTGGGGGTGTGTGGGTGTGTGTATGTGTGTGTGTGTGTGTGTGTGTGTGTGAGGGTGTGTGTGTGTGTGTGTGTGAGTGTGAGGGGGTGTGTGTGAGTGTGTGTGTGTGGGGGTGTGTGTGTGGGGGTGTGTGGGTGTGTATGTGTGTGTGTGTGTGTGTGAGGGGGTGTGTGTGTGTGTGTGTGAGTGTGAGGGGGTGTGTGTGAGTGTGTGTGTGTGGGGGTGTGTGTGGGTGTTTGTGTGTGTTTGGTTCTTGATGTAAATAGTTTTGAGTCTTGAAGGTGGAAAAGTGCTGTATAAAAATATGACCTTTGACCTATCTGAACCCCCCAGTGTAAAGCATTAGTGGACTCTAGAGTGTGACGTCACATGACCCCAGGCTCCGCCTCCTGCTTCACTCCCTCGTCGTCTTCGCTGTTACATCATGTGTGTGTCTTGTGTCCAGGTGAGCGTCCGTACAAATGTCCTCACTGTGACTACGCGGGGACGCAGTCCGGCTCTCTCAAGTACCACCTGCAGAGGCACCACCGAGAGCAGAGGAACGCCGCCGCCAACGCCGCCGCCAACGCAGCTAATGCAGCCAGCGCAGCCTCGTCTGGACTCGGAGCCGCGCTCGGCAACCACGGGTCAGACGTGTTAGTGTTTACATCAGCACACACACATAAAGGACTAAACCAGAACTAAACCAGGACCATAGAAGGACTAGAACTGGACCAAACCAGTGCAACGTGAGTTTGAACGCCACTCTGCACTAGGGCTGACCCGATCCCAAAAGAACCGATACCGCACATTTTTCAGGTATCGTATCGGTGAGTACTCAGACTCACTGAGCCGATACCACTCTGTGTTTTACAGAATGACGACCTGTCGATGTGAGCACTGTGGCTAATGCTAACGCTAACACTCAGAGCAGGTCACACAGACTGTGGACGCTCTGCACACATTTTATTTATGTTTTTCTTATGTAAATAGAGGGACATTTTATCTGACACACACATGGACATGTACAAAGGTCAAAGTGACTCACTGCCGCCCTCTTCTGTCCACAGTCTTTCCTCGGGGACGTCTCTGCTCCTGAAACAACGTCGATCTCAGCAAAGCCACGGACCAATCAACCGCGCGGCTGCCGACACGCCCACCTCCAGGTCAACAGCCAATCAGCAGCAGGCGTTTGGGCTCCTGACGCTTCCTGACCAGGACCACCACAAAACCATGTCCGCCCTGCGAGACGCGGATCTGGAAAGCCAGTACCGGTATCTGTCTGGAATGATGGGCACGCTGTATCAGGAGGGAAACTGGATACGGGAATCTCCACCTCCAAAAGTGGCCAAAGTGTCGAGACGCAAACCCTTAACCACAAGTCGAATGGTTCAACCCCAAAAAGACGGCGGTGGCGGCGGCGCTGCTTCAGACGGCAAATTTGAACCACTGGATTTGTCCAGACGCACCTCTCCTGGTTTGGGAGGATCTGAAGAAGACGGGATGGGAACTTTTGGCGAAATCGAAAACGAGCAAAACGCCGTTAAACTTAGCGAATGCGTTTTTTGCCCATTCCGCACGTCTTCGGCCGAGCTCATGACGATGCACCTCCAGGTCAACCACACCAGTAAGTCCAGACGCAAAAGGAGTTTAGCCACCGCTCCGGACGACGATGCTAACGCCAGGTTCTCCCAGTTTGATGCCAATCCGGATTCTCCAGGATTATGGAAAAAAATGAGCAGTTTGGACCAACAAGAGTGGTCCACAAACGGAGAATTATCCGAAAACGCAGGAGTGGATTTTAAAGAAATGGAAGATGAAAACCAAGAAGACGAATTCGGTGAAAATTTGGATGAAACGAGTTTGGAAAATTCCCCTGAACGTGATCAGGATCAGGAGGCGGGAGCGTCCGCTAGCTTGTCGCCTGCGCCGATGTCCAACGCCGACGAAGATGAAGAAATGGATTAAACTGATTTGGGGATGGCCTTTTTTTTAAATTCTCCACTTTGTAAAGAGGAAGTGGTTGAATTGAATCAAGATTTTGCCGTTTGGCTGTTTCCGCTAGAGCACAAAACATCAACGATGCTACTTATGAGGAATTTCTGGACCAGTTTTTTATATTTTAACATAAAATAGTGACAAGAGAAACGCGAGAGGCATTCATGGACATCGTTTAACGGAACATGGCTGTGAACGTATACGCCGAGATCTTCCTGAAAGGCGCGAGTCTGGGGAGTCGCCAAGTTGTCAATCATTTACGTCATTTAGCTTAGCGACGATTTCCTCAGCTGAAACTCACTGCCTGCGTGAAATTACAAATGAAATTGTAGAAGTTTATTTTGAAAGTGCATATGACAGGACTCTCTCGAAACGCAACAGCATCAGGAGATTTCAAATTTCAGATTTCTCAAAGTATTAGCTCGTTTTTTATAGTTTTTGAATATAGGTCAAGTTTTTTTTTATATTTTTACTTCCTAGTTGGACACAGCGGTGGAAGAAGTACTCAGTTTTGTACAGACCAAAAAAATACTCAAGTAAAAGTATCACATGAAAAAATCAACTTAAAAGTATTAACGTATTAAGTATTTTACGCAGAAACAACTGAATCTATCGTTTTTTTCTGTTTCTGGTTGTGTATTTTTGTTTTGTTCAAATTGCAAACGTAAATAACTACATCTTTACTCACGATAAATACTGTAGTACTTTTACTTTGTTATGTTCCACCTATTTACAAAACCTTTACCTACGTTTTACCTCGAAATCATGACGTAAACAAGGACCAAAACAGACATTTTTATCCAGTTAAATGAAGGTTTAAAGGTCAGAAAATGGCGTCCTCCCTGACCCTTTGGATGGACTGAATTTTTTAACTTTAAGTCTCAACTTTTTTACCGCAAACTGCCCCAGAACTGATGTAAAATAACGCTAACGGTACGTGACAAACATGGCGTCCTGTCGTATGCACTTTGTCAGGTTAAACTGTGTGACGTCGCTACGTTCTGTCGTTAGCTAGCTCCTTCCTTTACATCAGAAGCGCTTTTCGTTTTATTTTCAGAGGTCCGCGCGCGTTTAGCTGTAGCCCGGCGCGCGCGTGAAACGTCCGCGTAAAGATGAAAAACAAAACAGCCGAATCAAGTGTTTACAAAGCACCGTCGTCGAGGAAACAGGAGCCCGCGAGCGCTTTCATCCGACGGAGAGAGAGAGAGAGCGGCTCGTCGGAAGGAAGTCGTAGGAACATTCCAACAAGACGGAAAGACGGAAAAGCTCAAAGTGTGTCTAAAAAACTTGTGTCTTTGTACGAGGAAAAGACAAGGTAAAACTGCCCCCTGTGTCCACCAGGGGGCACTGTGTTCTAGCTGCGTAGACCCCTCCCTCTTTTGTATAAGGAAAGACATTGGTAGAACTATTATTATTATTATTATTATTATTACGATTATTATTATTATTATGATTATTATTATTATTATTATTAAAACACTAACAAATGCTTAGACATCCCAGTAGAAAATGTGTAGCTTTTGTAAAGACGAGACAGAAAAAAATCAGACTTTTGTTTTATTTGAAGAATCGTACGAAAATCTTATGAACATAGCTGATATGGATTATAATGTTTGTGAGGTCAGACTAGTTGGAATGTTTAAAACAGAGCACTGTGCAAGGTCTCCAAAGTAGCTGTTTTTTTTGTTTTTTCTTTAAAGCCGCATTACGTGCCTTTCCTGGTGGAGGGTCAGACACCTGCTTGTTTCCGTGGAGATGTCATCGCGTCGCCAGTAAAGCATTAAATGTACCTCTCTCGCGTTTACAAGTGTTTTTTTGTTTGTTTTTTTTAACGTTAAAAAGAGACGCAGACAAACTAAAACTAAAACAGGGTCCAGCATTCTTTTCCTGGAATGTTCCGCAGTGCTGCTTTAAACTCATTAGCTCACACTTGAGTTTTTATGGCTCAAAAACGCCTCGGAAAACTAAAAAAAACCAGACACTTTAAGGCCGTACTGTGTAAAACTCCAGGCTTAGCGCTCACATCTCCACGGAGACATAACGCTCCCAAACCCTCCGCCTGAAAAGTCCCACAGCGCGGCTTTAAATGTATGGATAGACCAAACGTTTTCGATGGAACTGTCTTTGAGTTTTTTGGCTGTTTTTTCTGTGATGACGCTGTGTCTAGAAGCATTTAACCCCTCGGACGACAGCGACGTGTCCAACCACTGAACAGGTTGTTAAAGAACGTTCAGACTTTGTTTACTGCCGGAAAGAGCAAACGTATGTAAGGTATTTTAAACAAAGTGCTACATGCTAACCCCACTCTGCTCAACGGGCTAGCATACCCCCGTGTGACGAGGGCGGCACAATTTACCGCACAGATCCATAGACTGTTTATGTGAATGGACGTAGCACGATTGTGTCTGTAAATCAAAATATGAACATTAATAACAGACAAATCAGGCGCCGTCTTATCCCGAGGTCGCTCCCGTTAGCGTTAGCAACAGGTTTGATTGACAGCGTTTTTAATTGGCTCTTTGGTATAACCGCTAGCCTCGATGAGCTTCATTTGGCGCCGAACGCTGTGGGTGAAATCACATTTAATTTTCATTTTTCTGATGCGTAATAAGATTCACGATGTACCGTATTTTCCGGACTATACGTCGCTCTGGAGTATAAGTCACACCGGTGGAAAAAAAAAAGCATAATAATGAAGAAAAAAACCTATATAAGTCACATTTTTTTGGAGGAAATTTATTTGACTAAATCTGAGACCAAGAACAGACATTTTATCTTTAAAGTCAAGTTATAAAAATAAAAATAAAATGGAGAACAACAGGGTAAATATCAGGACAGCACGCTAACGCTAACGCTAATGTAACACAAGTCAATGAACGTCTGGCATGTTTACGTAAGATATTAACAGTTAATCAGATACGCTACGCTAACATAACATATGCCGAGACACACAGGTCTTTTCACTGATGTTTACGGTGGTTTTACTTCTTCGTCTCAGTTTACGCCGTAGAACAAACACGTAAAATATAACGTAAGAGTAAAAGTCACGCCCTCGGACAAACTATGAAAAAAAGTGCGACTTATAATCTGGAAAATACAGTTTATGTTCAAACACTTTAAACCCGTCTGGGAGACATTAGACAAACTGAAATATTAAACGCGCTGTAGCGATTTTGACGTAAAAACAGAAATAATTCATTTTAAACAGTTTGGTCCAAAGTGACTCTTTAATGTATTTAAAACATCCTAATTATTCACCACGATGAGTTTATAAGCTCTTCTCACGACTTTCAGAGACCAGTCATGTCGCCACGCTAATGCTAACAACAACTGCTAGCATGCTAACGGTGCACTTCCTGATTCGCAGACAGTGAAAAGCTTCTGAATTACACGTTTTATCTGCGGCGGAGCAGGACGAGCTCAAATACACGACAAAAAACTCGACTTTAATGTTTTTTTTGCGATTCTAAAGTTGCGTAAATTGAGATTTGGACGGGGCCAAATTGTGCGGCCCTCCGTGTGACTACTGTTGGGGTGGTGTTTGCTCGCAGCCCTGTTGGTTTTGTGCATTATTGTGTTTTTAAAGTTCTTTTGGCACTTTTTTCTGAGTTGGTTTTACTCGTGTCTGTTTGTGGTGTGTCCTTTACAACTACTGTAAATGCCACTGTGCCTTCAGTTCACACCTCTGCTGTTACACCACAAGCTCTTAGCTCAAGGAGACGTCCAGCACCTCTCATTTAGGCTGGAAAGGTCAAGGGTCAAAGGGTCACAAGCTCTTAGCTCAAGGAGACGTCCAGCATCTCTCATTTAGGCTGGAAAGGTCAAGGGTCAAAGGGTCGAAGGGTAAATGTGATTATACAGGTCACAGTGTAACGGTAAAGACGATGTGTGTGTGCTGGAGTGTCAGATTATAGACCTGGTTTAGACCTGGTTTAGACCTGGTTTAGACCTGGTTTAGACCTGGTTTAGACCTGGTTTAGACCTGGTTTAGACCCTGGTTTAGACCTGGTTTAGTCCCGGTTTAGACCCGGTTTAGTCCCGGTTTAGACCCGGTTTAGTCCCGGTTTAGACCCGGTTTAGTCCTGGTTTAGACCCGGTTTAGTCCTGGTTTAGTCCTGGTTTAGTCCTGGTTTAGTCCTGGTTTAGACCTGGTTTAGTCCTGGTTTAGTCCTGGTTTAGTCCTGGTTTAGTCCTGGTTTAGTCCTGGTTTACACCTGGTTTAGTCCTGGTTTAGTCCTGGTTTAGTCCTGGTTTAGTCCTGGTTTAGTCCTGGTTTAGACCTGGTTTAGTCCTGGTTTAGACCTGGTTTAGACCTGGTTTAGTCCTGGTTTAGACCTGGTTTAGTCCTGGTTTAGTCCTGGTTTAGTCCTGGTTTAGACCTGGTTTAGACCTGGTTTAGTCCTGGTTTAGTCCTGGTTTAGTCCTGGTTTTAGGTGAATATTGTGATTTAAATGTTTAAATTAACAGAATGATCCAGAGATGAGAACCATACAGACTCAAGCACATTAGTCTGTTTATATTTATATATTTTGTTAAACTGATTCTGTGACCTGTAAACTCACATTTGTCCTTTAATCGTCTGTTGTGTTTCTGTTTCTGTATCTGCTGTTCGCTCCTGGACGACGAGTTTGAATCGACGAGAAAAGTTCAGACTAAAACTTTAAAACTCCAGATTTGAGACGAACACGTGAAACCCAAAGGTCCAAAAGTGAAAGTGAAAACCTCGGCCTCTTTAAATACTTGAAAAACTTTTGGAAGCGTCTTAAAACATGCACAATAATCCTCCACGGCTCACACAATCATCACCAGCGTCGCCATGACAACTAACCATTTAAACCGAACATCCCCCCGTGTGTCGTTTTCACCGCCCGGAATGTTTCTCAGTATCTTTAATGCGCTGATTACACTTCGATTTGAGTTTGTTTTAAATCGAAACATCTTGAAAAAAAAACGTGTTCTTACTGTGAGCGAGGTCGCCTCTCCGCAGATCTGACCTGTAACTCCATCGGGTTGAGTCGCCCTCTTATCTCCGAAGGATTCAGACGGAGTTTAATGCCGTACTGAGGAACACTCCAGACAAACAGCGATAACATCTCACAACTAGAAACGTTACATAACTTCAGCTGCACGTCCCCTTTAGGACTGTAGACAATCAGCCGCTAACTGGAGGCACTGCTCTGTCTGAGGCTCTGCTACTCAACTTTGATCTGAGTTTAAACACAAGAGCTGAACTGCAACAGGTGAGATGTGCTGTTAAATAAGTCCCTCTCAAATAACACTACTGTCACGAGCTAGCATTAGCATTAGCGTTAGCATTAGCGTTAGCCAACAGTCACTCTCATTTTTTGTGTAAAATTTAAATCACTTTTGGATTTTTTTTCAAGGCTTTTCAAACTTAAAATTTTCAAACTTTCGTGGCAGTGTTTGCTGATGTGCACATTACGTCACCATGGTAACTGCTGAACATTCCGCCATAGACATACATGTAGAACCCCCCCCTCTGCGCGATGTCGTGGTGAAGTTTCTGTTGTGCATGTTTTAGGCAGTAAAAGCCTCCAGACTCGTCCCAAACTCGTCCAAAACTCGTCCAGGATGCCCCGCCCCCTCCTCTGCTTCCTGCTTTTGTCAAACTCCATCACTCTCCAGCGCCACCCAAGGTAACAAACTGGTATTGAGGCCTTTTGGATGGTTCCGTTTCAGTTTCAGTTTGGTGTTGTGTGTCCGATGCCGTTGAGATGGAAAAATGCTCTTCTGTGGATTCTTGTTTTGGCATTATGTTTAAAACAAAAAAAGAAAAAAACAAAACGTGTTGTTGAATGTTGTACAGAGATAGCACTAGAAATGTTTTTGTGTTTATATTTTTTTGAGCGCCCAAACTTAAGCCACGCCCCCCTCTCCTCCTCGTCCCGGGGCAGACGGGACTGAAAACATCTGCCCAAATGTAACGGTCACATGACTAAAAACTAACGAACCATCAACTAATCCTCCTTATGTAAAGGTGCACTGTGGAACTTTCTGACGAGGGTCTGACATGCGCTTGTTTCCATGGAGACGTTAGCTCTTTGCCTGGAAAGTTCCACAGTATGGCATTATTTGTATCTGTGTTTCTTGTTTTTATTCAACCACATTTTTTGTTCAAGTTTATCTGGAAAAAACATTTTTCTCCACAGATCTGACTCTAACTTAGCCTGGTAGAGAGAGAAGTTTAATGCCATACTGTGGAACATTACAGGCAAAGCAATGTCATCTCCATAGAGACGAGTGCGTGGCGTGCATTTTACCAGAAAAGTGACGTAGAGCGTCTTTAATATGAGTGAACTTTGCACCTTTGAATCGAGTCCAAACTTTAAGTTTCATTTTGACAAATATTGCACTTATGTTTTTAGGAGAAGTGACTTTGGGTCTAAACCTGGAACTGAACTAGGACTAAAACAGGACCAAACCAAGTCCAGGACCAAACCAGATCTATAGTGTAACTGCTCTCCCTGGGACCCAGTCCAGACCACAGACTGTTTAGATAAATGGACGTAGCTAACCCGCTAGCCACCGCCAAACAGGAAGTGATGTCATGTTGCACTTCCTGCTCCATCGAGTTCACTTTCACTCGTCATTTTGTCTTAAATGATGAATCTTCTTTCCGCTCTCAGTAGCGTCAGCAACAGGTTTGATTGACAGCGTTGCTAAGCACTGGTGTTACCTTCAACAGCCTCGCTCCTGATTGGCTCTTTGGTTGCTATGACACTCGTGGTCAGAGTTTCAGATGTGTAACGCGGCTCACGCTCGCTCAGTCACTTCTTCACAGTCTGTGGTCTGGACCTGGGGGTCAGTGAGGGTCAGTGGGGGTCAGTGAGGGTCAGTGAGGGTCAGTGAGGGTCAGTGAGGGTCAGCGTGTGGTCACTGGTCACTGATCACTGAAAATTTGTTAAATTCTAAATTTTTAATAAACACAGGGTCAAACTGCACTTTACTCAGTCACTTGTGCCAAATTTAGAACATGAATCTTTATGTTGATGACGTAATCTCACAGACCAATCACATGACTCCACAATCACAGATGATTGAAACGATCTGACTCGTTTACATCTGTGACTGTGCAGGTTTAACGAGGAAAATTATGCAAAATATTGTGTCAAATACGAAAATAAAAGTGAGTCTTAAAGGTCCACATGACACTGTCTCTGATCAAATGTTTCCTCATCACAAACAGACCTGAAAACAAACTGAAAACGCTCTGTTCCACCTTGTGATGTCATCATGTGGTGATACAGGAAGTGCTCCACTGTGTTTTTAAACTCCACACACTTTCATTTATAGAATCATGTGGATCATTTCAGTCCTGGAGTTGTCTCTTATCTCGACTGAACTAAAGGTAAAAGGAGGAGTTAACATGAAAACTACCACTTGATGACATCACAAGGTAGAACAGAGCGTTTTGAGCTACTCCAGGTCTGTTTTTGAGGAGGAACTTTATTAGAACATGGCTTTACGCTACAAGAGTCAGTTTTGTGTGATAAAGGACCTTTAAAATCCTTTGTTCTTCCAAAAATCAAGACTAAACCTAATCATAATAAAAATGTATAAATATGAATGAATCAAAATGTGAAAAAAGCACCTTAACTTGAATCTCATGTGAATTTGTTGCAAACTTAAACTGATCGGAGCCGTATTTTTGGAGGAGAGGAGCCGTATGTGGAGGAGAGGAGCCGTATGTGGAGGAGAGGAGCCGTGGTGCAGGTCTGGGCCGTGTAGACTTCACAGTGAGGGAAAATGATCTAACATCGTAGTGACTAATATGACTTTGTGGAAGAAAATACGAATAAAAGACATTAGAAATAAACGTGGTGGTGTCTAGTTTCTGAATCAACATAAAAAACATTACAAATAATCATTAAACACATTAGAAATAAACATAAAACACATCAAAAATACACATAAAACATTAGAAATAAACAAAACACATTAAAAATACACATAAAACATTAGAAATAAACATAAAAAAATTTAAATAAACGTGATTAGGTCTAATTTGTGAATAAACTTATTTTTCCATAAGTGAATCGTGTGGAGACACTGACCCCGTGTGGTCTCCATGTGAACTGCAGAGTGACGTCACACTGCACATCCTGATCTGAGTGTGAGCTAAAGCTGCACACTGTCACTTTTCTTTGTTTCTATGGTGATGTTATGACCTCTCCGCGGGTACTCCGGTTTCCCCCATCAACCAAAACATGAACGTCCTTCGAGACAACTGTTGTGATTTTGGGCGTTCCAAAAATAAAATGAATAGAATTGACTTTACAAAAAAATAAGTTATATTAAAAGTTTTAAAGTTCTGCTCTAATCAGCTCTGTGGAGATAAAGACACGAGACACACAGGCCTAAGTTTATTATCTGTTTGTGAAACTTTATAAAGTGCTGAGTTAATAAAACATTTCACAGAATCTTGTGTTTTAAAATTGGCTTTTTGGACTTAAAACAACCACGTTATGGATATTAGTTAGCACGTAGCTGTTAGCATGTAGCTGGTTAGCCTCTGTAGCTGACAGTAAATGTAAACATCAGTATATTTGTTTCCATGGTAACAGAAGTCAGTTCTAAATGATTCTTCTGTATTTGTTGAAATGATCAGGATGTGTCAGAACATTGATGTCTTTATTTTATTGATATTATATATTTTATTTGAAAAAATATAATAAAATATATAATGTAAATAATTTGGAAACGTTTATTTGTGAGTCACGTGATCACATGTTCTGACCCGGAAGTTAAACAGAGAAAATAACCGCGAAAATGAAAAGAGAAAAAAATAAAGATCAAAATACACAAATACCACAGGATCATGGAGAACACGGTGAATATGATTTTATTCTAGGTTTAATTTAAAGGTTTTTTTTATGTATCAGAGTTAAACAAATGTTCCTTTATCTGTCTTTAGTTTTCACAGTGTTAAAGGAGAAGAATAAAAACGGAGTCAGATGAACATCAGTCTGGATAAGTCCTTTTAATGAGGTAAATCTTAATCACATTTTACAAACGTCTGTGGAAAATAAATGTAATATGAAGGTGACGTGGGCTGAGGAGCTTCAGTGTCTCTGCTAAGAAAAAGAGTTAAAATAACTTTACTAAATGTTTTATATATATTTTCTATTCAAATCCTGAAGTCTCCGCCCTTTGCTTTGTCTGAAACATATTTATTATAGTTATTTCACTGTTTTCTTCCCTCTATAACTCCACGTGTCTTCATATATCTGACTCTTCTGTGTATAAAATGTGTAAAATAATAAAAAAATAAAGATAAAACTCGTTGAATGAGCGCGAGTCCAGACTTTATCCAACGCCGCCCTCTAGTGGACACAGAGGGACTCACTGCTCCACAGTGGAAGTACTGTGTACTTACAGTTACACTTACAGTTACAGTTACAGTTACTCTTACAGTTACAGTTACTCTTACATCTCGCATCAGGAGCATGTTTCTCTAAACTGCTTCATTCTGAAACACTCGATCTACAAAAGAAAAATACAAACTTGAATCTGATCATTTATATTAGTGGATTAATATGACGTCATTTGAATCCAGCCACGTGCGTTTTTAAGAAAATACTCCGGCTCCTCCGGCTCCTCCGGCTCCTCCGGCTCCTCCGGCTCCTCCGGCTCCTCCGGCTCCTCCGGCTCCTCCGGCTCCTCCGGCTCCTCCGGCTCTCCATTTTATTCCACTGTTAACTGCACCGATTCTCCACAGCCACAGGAGGAAAAGAGAGGAGAGAGAGGAGAAAGAAGAGAAGGAGAGAAAGAAAAGAAGGAGAGAGAGCTGGAGAGAAAGGAGAAAAAAAGAGAAGGATTAAGAGAAATGGCTGGAGAAAGAAGAGAGAGAGAGCGCTAGAGAGAGAAAGGAGAGAGAGCGCGAGAGAGCTAGAGTGAGAGAAGAGAGAGAGCGCGCGCTTCAGTGCCAGCCTCGCGCCGCGGCTCACAGCTCCACAGACCTGCTCCACCGCTGCAGACACGCGCCTCTCTCCAGCAGCTTCGAGCCAAAGCACCGGATCTTCTCCTCTGCGCCTCCGGACCGTGTATCCCTCCATCATGAGCGGGGTGAGTGTCTCATCCTCCTCTTTCTCTCAGGGTCCTGTGCTTTTGGACTGACAGGTTTTACGCATTGGCGCGTCCAGCGCACCTGCTCCACCGAGTCAGCCCCACTGCCCCGAGCCACGAGAGCCACGAGAGCCACGAGAGCCACGAGAGCCACGAGAGCCACGAGCCACAGAGCCACAGAGCCACAGAGCCACAGAGCCCTGAGCCCGGGCCGCTCTGCACCGCCTCAGCTCCGGAGCTGCAGATGTGCGGCGCGTTTCTCTTTATTTATTTGATTTAGCTCAGAGGACACGGTGTTTTCACGCGGTGTTTTCACGCGCTGTTTTCACGCGGTGTTTTCACGCGGCTCTTGTCCGATTCTGGCTCGGCTCCCGATAATGCAGTGGTGATGCTCGTGAACGGCTCCGGCGCAGCGGGGTTCCCCAAAGCACCGCACGGGGATGTTCCGTACCGTAGATTCTGTGGCGCGTGTTTGGTTTGAACGTGTGAGCGCGTGAGGTTTGTCCTGTGAACGGGCATCTGAGTGTTTTGTGTTTATTGTTTCTGAAGTGAACCTGCAGCACAGTGTGATCCTGTGACGCAACAGTGTGATCCGGCTCTTTTCCTCAGTGTGATACCGGGACTAAAGGAGACCAGCTGCATTCTGGGGGATCACTGCGTAACTGCGCTCGTGCCACATTCAAATCGCAGCGCACGTTTCCGCGCGGTGTGACGCTCTGTGCGGTTTGAGCGCACAGTCAACCCGCAGAGTCTCCACTGCAGCGGACACGAGCCCCCATGTGGGCTCTTTATCTCCTCCTCCTCCTTCTGCTCCTCCTCCTCTCCCTCTTTCTCACTCCTCCTCTTCATCACTGCTCCTCCTCTCCCTCTCTCCTCCTCTTCCTCTCCCTCCTCCTCTCCCTCTCTCCTCCTCTTCCTCACTCCTCCTCCTCTCCCTCTCTCCTCCTCTTCCTCCTCCTCTTCTTCTTCACATCAAAGTTGCTGCAGATGCATCTTAGTCCGTGCATAATAAAGTAGAGTTGTTTTTTTTATTACGATGGAAACTGCGCCTTTGTAACGTGCACGTGCCACAGACAGACCCTGACTCCACCAGCAGGGGGCGCAATGAACCGGGACTGAACCGGAACCGGGACTGAACCGGGACTGAACCAGGACTGAACTGGGACTGAACCGGGACTGAACCAGGACTGAACTGGGACTGAACCGGGACTGAACCAGGACTGAACTGGGACTGAACTGGGACTGAACCAGGACTGAACCGGGACTAAGTTGTTTGGTGATAAGTTTAATGCCATAGTGTGGAACATTCTAGGCAGTGAGATCTCCTGAGACAATTGAGATGGAGATGAGCAGGTGGCCCACCAGGTGACATTATGGGTCAGATCTGTGAAGAGGCAAGCCCAATAAGAACACATGTAATGAAATACCCACAAAGAGGACAGATTAAAGCCATACTGTGGAACTCTCCAAAGCCATAACATCTCCATGGAGACCAGCAGATGACAGACGGCATCCACCAGAAAAGTTCTACAGTGTCTGAATAAACTGATCTGATCTGAAGGTCATTCTGCGAGTCTGCCCCGAGTCTAACCCGAGTCTAACCCGAGTCTGACCCGAGTCTGACCCAAGTCTGCCCCGAGTCTCCAGGTTTAACACTTGACCCTGGTGTGTGGTCAGAGATCAGATTTTTGGCGCTAAGGAGAATTATCATTACATTTCTTTTCAGTTTTTGTAGTGATTTTCTAATGACCTGTTTTAGACCCGGTTTAGTCCTAGTTTAGTCCTGGTTTAGACCCGGTTTAGACCTGGTTTAGACCTGTTTAGTCCTAGTTTAGTCCTGATTTAGACCTGTTTAGACCTCTTTAGTCCTGGTTTAGACCTGTTTAGTTCTGGTTTAGACCTGTTTAGTCCTGGTTCAGACCCGGTTTAGACCTGTTTAGTTCTGGTTTAGACCTGTTTAGTCCTGGTTCAGACCCGGTTTAGACCTGTTTAGTCCTGGTTTAGTCCTGGTTTAGACCTGTTTAGTCCTGGTTTAGTCCTGGTTTCAGGTGATCCGCTGCAGGTCTTGGTCTAATCAAACGGAGAGCGCCGCTGTGGGATTATCCGCTCTCAAACTGCAGGCTGCCAAAGGGGCCGTCGCCGCGGTTACCTCCATAATAATCCCATAATCCCAGTGACTCCCTCGCCACGGTCCAGATGGAGAGGCCTTTTCAGTTCAGGCGCCGCCGCTCGGGTCGGGCCGACGCGAGTATGCGAGCAGATGTCAATGATGTCATCACAAAACTCACCTCACGGCGCGATGTTTACGGCCGTGTTCTGTGGAACGGCGTCGTGAAGATGATACTTTTACTTTGAAAACACCTTGACGAGACTTTGGTTCTGTTATAATCCAAAGAACCAAGATTTTAAAAGTGCTTAAAAACTAAAATCCTTCATGTATCTGGAACAGCAAAGGATCATGGTCTGTGTAGTTCTTTGTGTTCTAGCCGAGTTTAAGACACTTGAGATCGGTGATATTGAGACGGTCACGATGTTTTTATGCGACTTTGGACGACACGAGATCTCGATATTTCTGTTATTGTTGCATTCAGACAGTTATTACTTCATGCAGTTTGTAATGGAGCAAAGGATCATGGTCTATGTAGTTCACTGTGTGTTTTTAAAAGTCTGATGATGCAGTTTGAGGAACTTTTACAGAGAACGATTCTAAAACAGCTGGATCTGAGGTTTATTTAAGTTAGAATTTTGTTTCCTGGATCCAGAACACACTTCTTCAACTTTTTATGAAGATGTGAGTCTGGGAAGTCACCGGTGAATCTCCCTGTTTTAAAAGTGTGTGATTGACAGGTGGATTAGCCAATCAGGGACAGGTGTGGTCCGTTTGTATTGGAAAAAAATATCACGAGACTGAAAAACATGTTAGGTTTTGCTCGTTGATTCCACAGAAATCCTACCTCTGTTAACCCGACGTGAGAGAAACATGATTTTATTTGCAAATCATAAGCGACCAATGAGCTGCTTTGTTTCACACGCATCACTGAAAAGAACGAATCTGATTGGACGATCACGTTGGACGATCACGTTGATTGGACGATGACTCTGGTTTGCGTTGCCAGTTCCAAAGCTGAAATCCAGATGTTTTAAACCTAAAGTGCGTCTCTGTGATGTGACGGTCACTAAACCCCAGCCCCTGACCCCTGACCCTGACCTGCTCACGACTCGGTGCTAGTACGGTTCTGGAGTGTTCTCTGCAGTGTCGGGTCACATCTGGGTTTAGAAGAGCACGTTTTTATGGTGCACAGCTCCATGGCAGATTGCATAAGTTTCTGCTCCAGTGGTCGAGCGCACAAAGGGTTAATCCTGCTCGTCCCTGTGTGAATATAGAAGCCATCCAACTGTAAGAGCATTACTTCAATATGAAACCCCCCACTCCAGTACGCCGCCACCCCCCGCCCGCCGCACGCCACCCCCCGCCCTCGCACGCCACCCCCCGCCCTCGCACGCCGCGATCAGCCCGGTTTATTTCTCTGTTTTGGTCTGAACATCTCAAACATCTGTGTGCAGAGAGAACGCACTCACAATAAACTGCACATCTGTGGATTTCAGAATTATGAACAATCAGGGCCGTTGCCATGGAGATTAACTATTTAAAATGATTATATTAAAGCGGACGCTCACACCCCGAGTACGCCGTTACCAACAGAACTACTCCACTTAAAGACACACTGTGTAACTTTACTGTCGGCGACTCCGTGCAGATGTGTTTGCAGAGGTGGAAAGTAACAAAGTACAAGTAGTAAAGTACTGTACTTAAGTATACATGTTAGGCATCTGTACTTTATTTAAGTACATGTTACAGTGTGTACTTTTTACTTTTACTTCACCACATTTGAAGCTTTACAAGACTCTGAGAAATATTTTTACTTTTTACTCTTTAAGTACAGTTTAAACAGGTACTTTAATACTTTTACTTAAGTAGATTTTTTTCATGTGATACTTTTACTTGAGTATTTTTTGCCCCAGTATTTGTACTTTTGCTTAACAGAATGAAGTACTTCTTCCACCTCTGATGCTTTGTCAGTGATACTGCAAAAATACCTCAAAAAACAGACATTCTTAAAAAACACACATTCTTTCTGTGATCAGGCTTGCCACTCCACGGATCTGTCCTGTAAATTTCCCCTTTGAACCAGTTCCACACATCTGCGCCTGACCGTTCCATCGTGGTCATACCTGCGTCCAGCTCAGGTGAAACGACAGGGACAGTTTATGATGCTGTGGTGCTTCCTGTTCGTGGGCGCCATTTTGAGGACTTTTCTCTGCTCAGAATCGTCATGAGTCTGGGCCCAAACACTGCCCCCTGTGGGCCTCCTGCAGTTACACTGACAAACTCCCTCGTCTCTCCTCTTTCCTTCCTCTCTTCTTTTCTTCTACTTCTGTTTCTCTAGTCTGTCCCTCACTCACTTCCTCCTCTCTCCCTCTCTACTTTCTTCTATCGCTCCCTAATTCACTGTCCTCCTCTCTCTCAAGACTCTTCTCCCTCTTTTCTCCTCCACCTCTCTTTCGCTCTCTAAATACTCTTTTCTCCCTCTCTTTCTCTCCACTCCATCCCTGTCTCCTTCTCTCCCTCTCTAAAGACTATTCTTCCTCTTCTCTCCTCTTTCTCCTCCCCCTCTCCTTCTCTCTTCTCTCTAAAGTCTCTTTTCTCCTCTCTCCTCTGCTCCGCTCCATCCCCCTCTCCCTCTCTCCTCTAAAGTCTCTTTTCTCCCTCTCCTGCTCCATCCCCCTCTCCCTCTCTCCTCTAAAGTCTCTTTTCTCCCTCTCCTGCTCCATCCCCCTCTCCCTCTCTCCTCTAAAGTCTCTCCTCTCTGCTCCATCCCCCTCTCCCTCTCCCCTCTAAAGTCTCTTTTCTCCTCTCTGCTCCATCCCCCTCTCCCTCTCCCCTCTAAAGTCTCTTTTCTCCTCTCTCCTCCGCTCCATCCCCCTCTCCCTCTCTCCTCTAAAGTCTCTTTTCTCCCTCTCCTGCTCCATCCCCCTCTCCCTCTCTCCTCTAAACTCTCTTTTCTCCTCTCTCCTCCGCTCCATCCCCCTCTCCCTCTCTCCTCTAAAGTCTCTCCTCTCCTGCTCCATCCCCCTCTCCCTCTCCCCTCTAAACTCTCTTTTCTCCCTCTCCTCTTTCGCTCCATCCCCCTCTCCCTCTCTCCTCTAAAGTCTCTTTTCTCCATAGCAACAGAGCGGAGGATAATGCCGGTGTGTGAGACTCACATCTGGACCAAATGGAGCTCAGATTCTTTGTGTTTGAGTCGGATTCACTGCAGAAAAAAACATTTTAAATCTGATTCTTCTGAAGTTTATTTTTTCTGAATGTGACTCTGATTTGAGCCGTACGGCTCCATGAAACTGATTTTTATTAAATATTTTTCTCGTGTTTTAGGATCAGACTCGTTCCGTTCGTCTTACTTTCCCGCTCTGACTGTGCTCTTCCTGTACAAACACACTTAAGTTCTTTTGGTTTATTTTCTGAACACAGGGGGCGCTGCAGGCCATAACCCACATTAAAACAAGAGCAGAACAACAGCAGAGTCACTGACGCCTCCAAACTGACCAGTGACTGACCACGACCTGCACATCAACCATCACCATAGCAACCGACCGTCACACACATTAAGGCACATTAACAACAGCACATGTCGGTTTAGGATCGACACCGATATGGAACATTCTGGTGCACTGGATCAGCTCCATGATATCGGTCCAGCCGATATCACCTGTGGTATCACATGTGATATCGATGGTGAAATACTGATTTACAATAAGATTAAACTCATATTTTTACAAAGCTGTTCTGTCATTTCAAAACACGTCTGGATCAGATTTGACCTTATGTGGGTATCGGTTGAGATCATGTATCGTATCGGTCGAGATCATGCATCGTATCGGTTGAGATCATGTATCGTATCGATCGGAGATCATGTATCGTATCGGCTGATATCGGGGATCGTCAGATACTTAAAGGGCCGACACATTTTGTTGTCGATTGACATGAACCCAGAGTTAAACATAAAATCAGATCATCACAAACACGATGCAACTCTGTGATGGAATATGCTAAAGCTAATGATATGCTAATATATGCTAATTTATGCCAATATATGCTAAACTGAGGTATTTGATCACATGGAGTCATAGTTTTAGTAACTGTCCTGTGGATGAACTGATGTTTCAACAAAATGTGAGAAAATGTACACGTCATAAATCAACTAAATTAAAAACAAAAAGTTAATATAAAAGGAAAAAGGAAAATACCTTGAAATAAAAATAATGCATTAAATTAAATATAAAACTGTTAAATAAAAACAATAAAACCGTGTGAATCTGAGTGACGTCACCACAGCGTCCAGTCAAATAAGTGTCATAGCAACCAAAGAGCCAATCCAGAGCGAGGCTGATGAAGGTAACGCCCCTTCAGCTCACACCACGGGTTTAGTATGGAGCAGGCGCTTAGCAACGCTGTCAATCAAACCTGTTGCTAAGGCTAATTTGTGTACCTGATTTGTGTAATGTGAGTTTTGGCTCGTGTGGCTCACAGATGTGTGTGTGTGATGTGAGTTTTGGCTCGTGTGGCTCACAGATGTGTGTGTGTGATGTGAGTTTTGGCTCGTGTGGCTCACAGATGTGTGTGTGTGATGTGAGTTTTGGCTCGTGTGGCTCACAGATGTGTGTATGTGATGTGAGTTTTGGCTCGTGTGGCTCACAGATGTTTGGTGATATTTATGTATTTATACATTTATAATTATGTCGTTGTATAGTGTTTTGGCTCACAGATGTGTTTATGTAAGGGGAGTTTTTGTACGGCTCACAGATGTGTTTATGTAAGGGGAGTTTTTGTACGGCTCACAGATGTTTGGCTGATTCCCTCTGATCTCTTTCCCCTCTTTTCTTTTTCCAAACTCATTTTTAATACTTCCAAATTGAGGCCGCTAATCCTCTGGGCTTCCATAGTGACAGGGACGAGGGGGTTAGCATTAGCGTTAGCATTAGCATTAGCATTTGTAATGGAGCCTGTAATTAACACTCACTGCTCTCACTCTCTTTCCTGCCTCTTTCTCTCTTCTCTTCTTTTCTTCTGTCTATCTACCCTGATCTCTCTCTCCACACTTTTGTCTCTCTCTTCTCTCTCCCTTTCTCCTTCTCTTGCCTCTTCATCTGTGTCTCCTCTTTCCTCCTCTTTCCCTTTCTCCTCTTCCTCTCTTGCTCCTCCTCTCTCCTTCTCTAATTCTCTCTCCTCTCTCTCAGTCTCTCCCTCTCTCTCCTCCTCTCTTCCTCCTGTTTCTCTCCCTCTCTTTGTGGAGGTATAATCCTTGTATTTGTGTTTATGAATACATTTTCTCTTCCTCTCTCGTCTTCCTCTCCTCTTCCTCTCACCTGCTGCTCGGGGCTTTTCCGTCTCAAATAAAAACACGTCTAAGTCTCACTGCAGAAGAAGAAGAAGTAGAATAGGGAGATGTGTGCGACGAAAGTATCGAAAATCGGATTCTAATCGATACTAAAAGTGGTATAGAGTTGTTTCCTCATCACAGGGAGGGCATCTGACACACAGGGAGGGCATCTGACACACAGGGAGGGCATCTGACACACAGGGAGGGCATCTGACACACAGAGAGGGATCTGACTGACATCTCTTTCTCTCTCTCTCTCTCTCTTTTCCTTTCTGTCTCTCCCTCTCTCTTGCCCTCTGTCTCCCTCTTCCTCTCTCTCTCTTCCCCCATCTCTCCCTCTCTCTTCATCCCTCTCTCTCCCTCTCCCTCCCTTTCACTGTCTGTTTCTCTCCCTCCCTTTCTCTATCTCTCTTTCTTTCTCTTTCTCTCTCATCCCACCTCTCTTTCTTCCTCTACTTCGCTCTTTCTCTCCCTCTCTCTTTCCCCCTCTCTCTCTCCCCCTCTCCCTCCCCCTCTTTCCCCCTCTCTTTCTCTCTCCCTTCCTTTCCCCCTCTCTCTTCCTCTCTCTCTTTCCCTCTCTTTCCCCCTCTCTGCTTCCCTCCCTCTCTCTTCCTCTCTTTCTCTTTCACTGTCTGTTTCTCTCCCTCCCTTTCTCTCTCTCTCTCTTTCTCTCTCATCCCACCTCTCTTTCTCCCTCTACTTCGCTCTTTCTCTCCCTCTCTCCATCCCTCTCTCTTTCCCCCTCTCTCCCTCTCTCTCTCCCCCTCTCTTCCCCCCTCTCTTTCTCTCCCTTCCTTTCCCCCTCTCTCTTCCCTCTCTCTCTCCCCCTCTCCCTCCCCCTCTCTCTCCCCCTCTCTTTCTCTCTCCCTTCCTTTCCCCCTCTCTCTTTCTCTTTTACCTTACATAAATCCTTTCTTCTCTCTCTCTCTCGCCCCCTCTCTCTCCCTCTCTCTCTCCCCCCCTCTCTTTCTCTCCCTCTCTTTCCCCCTCTCTCTTTCTCTTTTACCTTACATAAATCCTTTCTTCTCTCTCTCTCCCTCCCTCTCTTCCCCCTCTCTCCTTCCCTCCCTCTCCCCCCCCCTCTCTTTCTCTCTCCCTCCCCCTCTCTTTCCCCCTCTCTCTTTCTCTTTTACCTTACATAAATCCATCTAGTGGAGTTTCTATTCTTAGCGTCAGGTGAAGAGCTGGAGGAGGAAAAGGGGGAGAATAAAGAGCAGATGGAGAGATGGAGAGAGGGAGAGTCTATGCATTAAACTTACATGTGTCCCTGAGCGCGGCGTGCAGATAAAAGTGTATAAGCCTCTGAAACAGGACGGCGAGGGATCAGTCTGAGCGCGCTCTGGGGTCAAAGGTCACACATCACTTACTATGGATTTAACCGTATGGATTTACAACAGGAGCATTGTCTCATGAGCGGATTTAGGTTCAACTGCTCTTAATGAAAATGAGAACGAAAACCCACAGTGAAATCACAAATGTCCCACAGTGTGACTTTAAAGATCCCATAGAGCAGTGAGACAAACACACAAATACACACACAAACACACACAAACACACACAAACACACACACCAACACACACACACACACAAATACACACAAACACACAAACACACACAAACACACACAAACACACAGACACACACAAACACACAAATACACACAAACACACAGAAACACACAAATACACACAAACACACAAATACACACAGACACACAAATACACACAGACACACACAAACACACACCAACACACACAAACACACAAATACACAAATACACACAAACACACACAAACACACAGACACACAAACACACAAACACACAGACACACACAAACACACAAATACACACAAACACACAGAAACACACAAATACACACAAACACACACAAACACACAAATACACACAGACACACAAATACACACAGACACACACAAACACACACAAACACACAAACACACACCAACACACACAAATACACACAAACACACACAAACACACCCCAACACAAACACACACCAACACACAAACACACAAACACACACACAAACACACAAATACACACAAATACACACAAACACACACAAACACACACAAACACACCCCAACACAAACACACACCAACACACACAAACACACAAACACACAAACACACACCAACACACACAAACACACAAATACACACAAACACACAAATACACACAGACACACACAAACACACACAAACACACACAAATACACACAAGTACACACACAAACACACAAATACACACAAACACACACAAGTACACACACAAACACACACAAATACACACAAACACACACAAACACACACAAACACACAAACACACAAATACACACAAACACACAGACACACAAACACACACAAACACACACAAACACACAGACACACAAACACACAAACACACAAAAACACACAGACACACACAAACACACACAAACACACAGACACACACAAACACACAAATACACACACAAACACACAGACACACAAACACACAGACACACACAAACACACAAATACACACAAACACACACAAACACACACAGACACACACAAACACACACAGACACACACAAACACACACAAACACACACAAATACACACAAACACACACAAGTACACACACAAACACACAAATACACACAAACACACACAAACACACACCAACACACCAACACACAAACACACACAAACACACCCCAACACACACACAAACACACCCCAACACACAGACACACAAACAGACAAACACACACGTTTCACACATGTTTGAGTCACACTTTATTCATCTGTCTCATCTCCAAAGCTCAAAATGTGACGTTCCACCTTGTGATGTCATCAAGTGGTAGTTTTAAGTGAACAGCTCCTTTAGTTCAGAAGATGTGCTGACCTTTGACCTATATATTTGACCTTTAGTATCCGTGTGATCTCCTCCCCGTGTGTCAGATGCCCTCCCCGTGTGTCAGATGCCCTCCCCGTGTGTCAGATGCCCTCCCTGTGTGTCAGATGCCCTCCCCGTGTGTCAGATGCCCTCCCTGTGTGTCAGATGCCCTCCCTGTGTGTCAGATGCCCTCCCTGTGTGTCAGATGCCCTCCCTGTGTGTGTCAGATGCCCTCCCCGTGTGTCAGATGCCCTCCCTGTGTGTCAGATGCCCTCCCCGTGTGTCAGATGCCCTCCCTGTGTGTCAGATGCCCTCCCCGTGTGTCAGATGCCCTCCCCGTGTTCATGTTTTTAATAATAACATCTGTACTTGAATAAACACAAGACAAAGCTGCAGAAGCTCCGACAGAAAAGTTACACTGTGTTCTTTTAAAATATAAATGACCAGTTCAATGACAAGTGCAAGAGACGGAGAGAAAGAGCGATGGATGAACAGAGGAGAGAAAGAGAGATGGATGAACAGAGGAGAGAAAGAGCGATGGATGAACAGAGGAGAGAAAGAGCGATGGATGGGAGGAAAGAGGACAGACATGGAGAGAGATGGAACGATAAATGAACAGACGGAGGAGAGGTGGAGGAGGAGAGAGAAAAGAGAGGAGGAGGAGAGAGGAGTGCAGATGAAAGAGTGTTAGAGGTGTGTCTGTTCAGGCAGAAACCTCTGCACAGATGAGAGATATAAAAAGACCTGAGTGATGTAACAGGAGCTCAGGAGCACACGGCTTTGGACTGTATGATACTAATACTACTAATACTGATACTACTAATACTGATACTACTACTAATACTGATACTATACGACTAATACCATTACTAGGGTCAGGGTGAGCTGTAGTAGTTTCGTGTCACCTTCATGTGTCACAGACCATCTTCACACTCCTGTTTCATGTCATTAAAGCTGCATTCTGTAACTTTCCAGAGGAGGGCAGCACTTGTTTCCATGGAGACGTGACTCCTCTGTCCTGATGTTAAAGACTCAAACACGAATCACTCCAAAGACGACGAGGCTCAGACAAAAGAAACAACCAGAACAAAGAACAGAACAGTTTGAACAGGCGGGTTTAAAGCTCCACTGTGGAACATGGTTAAAGCTCTGCACAGTTTGAACCTCCCGCCTGGAGCTGTAGGTGGAGCTGGAGATGGAGCTGTATGTGGAGCTAGAGGTGGAGCTGGTGGAGCTGTAGCCGTAGTTGTAGCTGTATATATTTGCTGGCTGTAATAATGAGCACTCTTCTTCTTCTTCTGGACGTAGAGCTGCTGGAGCTGGAGGTGATGCTGGTGGAGCTGTAGCTGTAGCTGGAGGTGATGGTGCAGATGCAGGTGTAGCTGTAGCTGGAGGTGATGGTGCAGATGCAGGTGGAGCTGTAGTTGTATATATTTGCTGGCTGTAATAATCAGCTGTCTTCTTCGGGAGGTGGAGCTGCAGGTGCTGTAGCTGTAGCTGTAGAGGTGGTGGTGCTGGAGGTAGTGGAGGTGGTGGTGGTGGTGGTGGTGTATATATTTACTCGCTGTAATAATGAGCGCTCTTCTTCTTCTTCTTCTTCACTTTGATAAATGTGTTGTAGAAAATCATTGTTTCCTTTGAGACCAATTAAAACAAAATCCAAGTGTCACAAACCAAGACATGTCATTATGAGCCCCGCCCCCTGTCCCGCCCCCTGCCCCGCCCCCTGCCCCGCCCCCTGCACTCCCTCTGTCCGTCATGTTTAAAGGTGCTATACCTCAATTTTACCGGCTTAAAAATGTCAAAAACAGAACCACAGTTAAAGCGGCCATTTTGGAGCCCAGTCCTGACCACGAGTCTCATAGCAACCAAAGAGCCAATCAAGAGCGAGGCTGTTGAAGGTAACGCCCCTTCCCGCTGCATTGTTAGCCTTTATGCTAGCCTGTGTGTCCAGCAGAATTAAGTTGTACCTGTTGTGTCTCTACTTCTTGACTCTGTGACATCACTGGAGCCGAGTCTCTGATTGGTCAAACTGTGGCGTCTGAGGCTTTGGACGAGTGAACGACCAACGAACGAACGCTAAAGACGCGCCAACGCCAGAGTCACGCCGCTCATGGCCGACCCCCCTAACCCCCCGAACCCCTGACGCTCTGGTCTGAACTGTTCACAGTAAAGTTTTCCAGGTGTTTTTGAGCCATAGTTGTCCACATAAAGTTCCGCAGTGCTTCTTTAAGTTCAGGTCTGGCTCTTAAAAGGATCGTGTCAGTGTGAATGTGATCCTCCCCTCTCTCCCTCCCTCCTCTCTCTCTCTTCCCCTTTTCTCTTTCTCCTTCCTTCCTCCTCCTCTCCATCTCCTGCCCTCTCTCTCTGTACATCTCTTTTTTCTCTCTCTGTACATCTCTTTTTTCTCTCTCTGTACATCTCTTTTTTCTCTCTCTGTACATCTCTTTTCTCTCTCTGTATGTCTCTTTTCTCTCTCTCTCTGTACGTCTCTTTTCTCTCTCTGTACATCTCTTTTCTCTCTCTGTATGTCTCTTTTCTCTCTCTCTCTGTACGTCTCTTTTCTCTCTCTGTACATCTCTTTTCTCTCTCTGTATGTCTCTTTTCTCTCTCTCTCTGTACATCTCTTTTCTCTCTCTGTACGTCTCTTTTCTCTCTCTCTGTACGTCTCTTTTCTCTCTGTACGTCTCTTTTCTCTCTCTGTACATCTCTTTTCTCTCTCTGTACGTCTCTTTTCTCTCTGTACGTCTCTTTTCTCCCTCTCTCTATACGTCTCTTTTCTCTCTGTACGTCTCTTTTCTCCCTCTCTCTATACGTCTCTTTTCTCTCTGTACGTCTCTTTTCTCTCTCTGTACATCTCTTTTCTCTCTCTGTACGTCTCTTTTCTCTCTGTACGTCTCTTTTCTCCCTCTCTCTATACGTCTCTTTTCTCTCTGTACGTCTCTTTTCTTTCTCTCCTTCAGAGTGTCCCTGGGGCAGTGCTGTTAAATGGTGCAATCTGTCTCTGTCTTTGCTTCTGTTCCCTCCTCCCTCCTTCTCTCTCTCTCTCTCTCTCTCTCACACGCACACTCTCCCTCTCTTTCGCCCTCCTCTCCCTCCCTCTCTCCCTTCTTTCTTTCTCTCCCTCTCTCCTTATCTCTCGTCATGAATCACTCTTTTAATGACTCCATGTAAACGACAGAATAGGAGGTCTATCCCTGACAGAGGAGAGGTGGAGGAGATAAGCAGGTGGAGAGGTGGAGGGGAGGAGATAAGCAGGTGGAGAGGTGGAGATAAGCAGGTGGAGAGGTGATTTGAGGAGACCTTTTACCTGTAAAGTTCCGCCGTGTGGCATTAAACCTGCCTCACATTATTCAGTTACCTCACTGTGGCTGGGATCGCCTCTCCACAGACCTGACCTGTAACTTGGCCTGGTGTCTAATTATCTCCATGGAGCTTGACACATTTAATGCCACACTGTAGAACATTACAAGCAAAGCAATACCGTCTCCATGGAGACGAGCAGAAATGTCCCACAGTGTGATTCTAAGAATGACTCTGTTTGGTCTTTTTCTACTTTTATGAGTCTGATCAGGAGTATGACATCACTGTGACATCACTGTGACATCACTGTGACGTCACTGTGACATCACTGTGACATCACTGTGACATCACTGTGACATCACTGTGACGTCACTGTGACATCACTGTGACATCACTGTGACATCACTGTGACACGCTGGGCTCTTCTTTACATTATAGTTGCTAGAAAACAGTCCAACCAGGAAGTCACACACACACACACACACACACGCCCACACTCCTCACACACACACTCACACTCCTCACACACACACTCACACTCCTCACACACACACTCACACTCCTCACACACACACACTCCTCACACACTCACACTCCTCACACACACACTCACATTAAGCCTCTCTCTTTTCTCTTATGGGTCAGATTCAGTGGAGCAGAAGGAGGTTAAGTGCCCGGGCAGATAATGCTTTTTACCCAGCATGCACCGGAACACGCACCGGGACATGCACCGGGACACGCACCGGGACATGCACCGGGACACGCACCGGGACATGCACCGGGACACGCACCGGGACATGCACCGGAACACGCACCGGGACATGCACCGGGACACGCACCGGGACAGGGGAGATTGTTCTCTGTGTGGAAGCCCTGGTGCATGCTGGGTAAAAACAGTGCTTTGGTTTTGGATTTTTTAAATTTTATTTGTAAACCGCCGCCATGTTTATTTTGACACTTATGGACCATGATTCTCTCTGATTGGTCAATCCACCTGTCAATCATACCAAAGTCAAATTGGGGAGACAGGATATGACTCCGGCTGACACCCCCCCCCCCCCCCCCCCCCCTCTTTTAAATCCATCAAGGAATGGAACAAAATCTTAAGAACACAGCAGATTATCTCAGTTTTTCAGGGGCTGTTAAAACTGTCTTCTTGCCCATCAGTCCTGTCCACACTGACTGTACCAGACGGGTGTTTGTCCATCAGATGTTTCCCTCGTGGGAACATCTGATGGACACTACACTGTATTTATTCTGATATCTGTTGAATATGTCTCACACTTTAATAACTTGTAGTTTGCACTATGTATTGAACATTGTGCACACTTGTCTTTTGTATTTCACTTTTTATATGTGAATAGTTTTGTTTTTTATGTTTGTGACACAGGACGACAGATGGACATTAAACCTGGTGCATCCATCTATTTAATGTATCTGCACACTGCCCTTCAAATACATAAATACATAAAAAAGCAGTTTAAATTAGACTAGAAACAAAACATGTCGTTACATACGTTTAATGCCCTACTGTGGAACATTACCAAGGCTAAAACAGGACTGAACCAGGCCAAACCAGGACAGTGTCCGGCCTCAGTCACATCCTGATGTTGTGACACATGTGGAGCTGTTTGTGTGTGATTCACTGGAACCAGCAGAAACACCAGAGTCAGGAGGAGGAGGAGGAGGAGGAGGAGGAGGAGGAGGAGGAGGAGGAGGAGGAGGAGAGGAAGAGGGGAGGGGAGAGAGGGAGAAGAGAGGAGAGGAGGGAGAGGAACCAGCTGAAACACCAGAGTCATGAGGAGGAGGAGGAGAGGGGGAGAGGAGAGAGGAAGAGAGGAGAGAGGAGGAGAGGAGAGGGAGAGAAGAGAAGCAGAGAGGAACTGGCACCAGCGGAAACACCAGAGTCATGAAGAGGAGGAGGAGGAGGAGGAGGAGGAGGAGGAGGAGGAGGAGGAGAGGGGGAGGAGAGGAGAGGAGAGGAGAGAGGGGGAAGAGAGGAGAGGAGGGAGAGGAACCAGCTGAAACACCAGAGTCAGGAGGAGGAGGAGGAGGAGGAGAGAGGAGAGGAGGAGGAGGGAGAGGAGAGAGACGGAGAGGAGAGAGGAGGGAGAGGAGAGGAGGAGAGGGAGAGAGGAGGAGAGGAGAGGAGAGAGGAGGGGAGGAGGAGGAGGGGGAGGAGAGGAGAGGAGAGGAGAGAGGGGGAAGAGAGGAGAGGAGGGAGAGGAACCAGCTGAAACACCAGAGTCAGGAGGAGGAGGAGGAGGAGGAGAGAGGAGAGGAGGAGGAGGGAGAGGAGAGAGACGGAGAGGAGAGAGGAGGGAGAGGAGAGGAGGAGAGGGAGAGAGGAGGAGAGGAGAGGAGAGAGGAGAGAGGAGGGGAGGAGGAGGAGGAGGAGGAGAGGGGGAGGAGAGGAGAGGAGAGGAGAGAGGGGGAAGAGAGGAGAGGAGGGAGAGGAACCAGCTGAAACACCAGAGTCATGAGGAGGAGGAGGAGGAGGAGGAGGAGGAGAGGAGGGAGAGGAGAGGAGAGAGATGGAGGAGGAGGAGGAGAGGAGAGAAGCAGAGAGGAACTGGCACCAGCTGAAACACCAGAGTCATGAAGAGGAGGAGGAGAAGAGAGGAGGGGAGGAGAGGGGAGAGAGGGAGAGGAGGAAGGAGGGGGAGGAGAGGAATAGGGGAGAAAGGGAGAGGAGAGAGGAGGAAGAGAGGGAGAGAAGAGAGGAGAGATGAAGAAAGGAGGGGAGGAAGAGAAGCAGAGAGGAAGAGAGTGGTCCGCTGTGTGCAGTCTCTCTCTTTCTCACTGTCTCTCTCTCTCTGTCTGTCTCTCTCTCTTTCTGTCTCTCTTTCTCTCTCTCTCCCTCTCTCTCTCTCTCTCTGTCTGTCTGTCTGTCTCTCTCTCCTTCTCTCCCTCTCTCTCTCCTTCTCCTTCTCTCTCTTTCTCTCTTTCTCTCTCCTTCTCTCCTTCTCCCTCTCTCTCTCTGTCTGTCTCTCTTTCTCTCTCTCTGTCTCCTTCTCTCTCTCTCTCTCTCTCTTTCTCTCTCTCTGTCTCCTTCTCTCTCTCTCTCTCTCTCCTTCTCTCTCTCTTTCTCTCTCCTTCTCTCTCTCCTTCTCTCCCTCTCTCTCCTTCTCCTTCTCTCTCTTTCTCTCTTTCTCTCTCCTTCTCTCCTTCTCCCTCTCTCTCTCTGTCTGTCTCTCTTTCTCTCTCTCTGTCTCCTTCTCTCTCTCTCTCTCTCTTTCTCTCTCTCTGTCTCCTTCTCTCTCTCTCTCTCCTTCTCCCTCTCTCCTTCTCTCTCTCTTTCTCTCTCCTTCTCTCTCTCCTTCTCCCTCTCTCTCTTTCTGTCTGGTGATTCAGGTTTAAAAACAAACTGCCCCCAGTGAAATGTGTCAGTACAACAAGGTCAGAGCAGGTTTATATTATACAAGTATATAATATAATCTACTCCAGAAGAAACAGAGACACGAGGCTGAAACCAGACACTCTGAGGTGTGTTATGTAAACAAGTAAACACATATATAAACACACAAACATAGAAATAAACATAGAAATATAGAAACACACAAACCTGCAAATTTAGGCTCCACCTTCACTAGAATCATTTGGATCATTTCAGCTTCTGGAATTAACACTTATCTCGACTGAACTGAAGGTAAAAGGAGCTGTTCACTTAAAACTACCACTTGATGACATCACAAGGTGGAACGTCGCATTTTGATCTTTGTAGATGTAACAGACTAATAATAAAGAGTGACTCAAACATGTGAATGAAACAAAACACAACAGGTCTGTTTTTGATGCTCTAATAAAGTTCTAACACGACTTAAAGCTGCACTAGTCTGTGTGATATCGCAGCTTTAACTCCATGTTTTATATAAATATTTATATTTAAATCTGTGGACATTTCGCTCGTGTTTTTCTCGTCTGAATATTCACACATTTTGTTTTTACTCGACGTCATAAACCCGTCAGACCGACCGCTCCTCTTCATCGGTGACATTACCTTTGGCGTCGTACCAGCTCGCCGCCCGCTCCGCCGCCTCTGATCACAGCGCCATACTGCGGCCCGCCTCCGGTCTGCCGGCAGTCTGCCGCCGCCGTCCGCTCGGCACCCGATCGCCACGGTAACAGAGAGATGCCAGAGCGGCGCCGCGTTCCAGCAATGACAGGAAACAGAACAGCAGGTCGTTAACAGCCTCACTGACACGGACGTATCCAATATGGACGACCACGAAGATGACACAACATCTGCTGAGGAGGAGGAGGAGGAGGAGGAGGAGGTGACACAACATCTGCTGAGGAGGAGGAGGAGGAGGTGACACAACATCTGCTGAGGAGGAGGAGGAGGAGGAGACACAACATCTGCTGAGGAGGAGGAGGAGGAGGTGACACAACATCTGCTGAGGAGGAGGAGGAGGAGGTGACACAACATCTGCTGAGGAGGAGGAGGAGGAGGAGGTGACACAACATCTGCTGAGGAGGAGGAGGAGAAGATGACACAACATCTGCTGAGGAGGAGGAGGAGGAGGAGGAGGTGACACAACATCTGCTGAGGAGGAGGAGGAGGAGGTGACACAACATCTGCTGAGGAGGAGGAGGAGGAGGAGGAGGAGGTGACACAACATCTGCTGAGGAGGAGGAGGAGGAGGTGACACAACATCTGCTGAGGAGGAGGAGGAGGAGGTGACACAACATCTGCTGAGGAGGAGGAGGAGGAGATGACACAACATCTGCTGAGGGAGAACGAGGAGGAGGAGGAGGAGATGAGGAGGAGATGAAGAGGAGGTGATGAGGAGGAGATGGGGCAGTGTGAAGCACAGATACAAGAGCCAATATGTGTCATTTGAATGGGGCCCATTAGCATTAGCATTAGCATTAGCATTAGCACATTAAAGCTGCTGTATCACACAAACGTGACTTTAAAGCTGCTCTGTACTTAAAGGATAAAGAGTAAAAGTATTTTTTGTATTTCTGAGTCTTATAAATCTTCAAATGTGGTGATTTTGATAAAGATTTGAGCCGAGTTTTGTTCAACAGAAACAAATGAATTGATCGTTTTTTCTGTTTTTATTTGTATATTTTTGTTTTGCTCTAATTCTGAACATGTTAACATAAACCCTCAGCCTTTTCAGCAGCTCTCACAGATTCATAAATGTGCGTTTCATTTTCCTTTTATGGACGCCATTTTGAGGACTTTTGACCCAGATATTCTGTTCTATAAAGTTTATTTCTGTTTAAGTCTGACTCCGCCCTCGTTGTGTTCACAGGTGGCATCCACTAACTCGGCCAACAGCAGCCAGACGACCGCCGCCGACAACAAAGGTACTGCTGTCATGTGTTTACAGAGTACTTTTACACAATACTACAAGTACTACGGAGCACTGTAGTATTTCTTCACATTCTGTATCCGGTTTTGTGTTTTTATATTTGACAGTAGTTTATATTGTGTGTTAAACAAGTTAAACGCCTGGACACTGTGGAACATTCCAGCCAAAGCAATAACATTTCCATGGAGACCACCCACCCAAAAAGTGACACAGTGCATCTTTATCAGTGTTTCACAGCGTTTCCATGGCGTCGTGCTTTAGTTTAGTGTTTACATCCACATCATGGTCAGAGTTAGTGTTGTTTTTTTTACACCGGTGCATCTCGGGCTTCTCTCATTGGCCGATCCAGCTGTCAGTCACTCACAGAGACCAGTCTGACTCCGCCCAGCCCGTAGGAGAGCGCCGCAGTCCGGTCCGCCAGGCTCACAGTGCTGTGCTGGTGTAGAATAACAGCAGCAGTGCAGAGAGCCGTGATGTCATCAGAGTCTGCGGAGGTTCCACAGGGAGGGGCGGGGCCACAGGCTGCTCCAGTGTACGACCAAGCCTCTCTTAAAGATGCACTGCGGAGCTTTTTAGGCCCGAGCCCCTACAGGGCGTAGGGCCTATTGCTTCCGCAACGATGAGTGCGAAGCACTCATCGTTGCAGACTGTCTTCACGAAGTTGCGCGCGAAGCGCGCAACTTCGTGGCAGCACCGCGACCTTGCACAGACTCCTGTGTCCTAGCAACCCATGCCGTAGGCATGGGTTTGCATATTTGTTATTGCTAGCATGTCAGCGTCAACATCGAGTCAATGGGCGAAGCCCATTGACTCGATGTTGACGCTGACATGCGTTAACAGGAGTCAATAGGAGGAGTCCTCCCCCATCGCCCCCTGCACAGACTCCTGTGTCCTAGCAACCCATGCCGTAGGCATGGGACATGCATATTTGTTCTTGCTAGCATGTCAGCGTCAACATTGAGTCAATGGGCGAAGCCCATTGACTCAATGTTGACGCTGACGCAGCGCGAAGCGCTAATGTACCCAAACACACTCCTGGCATCGAGCCCTATCCAAGCCCCCATGCCGCAGGCATGGGCCATACTTATAACTGCTAAAATGAATGGAAGTCAATGGGAGGTCAATGGCGGACCCCGACGTCATGGCGAATGACGAGCGCGTTAGCGCTCGTCATTCGCCATTGACCCCACGGTGACGTGGGGAAAGTCGAGAGCTTTCAAAAAACGTATAATATGTCATTCTAATGTTATCGGATATATTGTTTTTGCTAAAAATATTATTATTTTTATTATTATTTTTTTTTTTTCTTCTTTCTTCTGCACTTTGAGCAGGAATTTGACCCCCTGAACATATTCAAAAACTCACCAAATTTTGCCCAAAATTCAGGTCTGGCGAAAAATTTATTTTTTTATATGGTGCATCATTGGGCATAAAAAAATGGCGCGACAGCGCCCCCTGCAAAAGTCAAAATACATTGCGTCAATGGGAGACGTCCCGACGTCAACTTTGGCGTAGAGCCACGAAATTCGGTACACGCATTCTTCAAGTGATGCCAAAAAAAAAAGATTATTATAGCCACGCCCTCGGATGCACCGGAAGTCGGCCATCTTGGATTGAAAATTACAAAATGCCGAGTCAGCGTTTTCGCTGACGTCGCATTTTCGTCAACTCCTCTGAAGGTGCTTCACCGGCTGGGCTGAAAATCACTGTACATCATCTAGACAAGTGGGGCATCAAAAGTTATCCAATTTATGATGATCCCATTTACGGTTTCCGTGCGGTGAAGCCGCAAAATTCCATCGGAATTTTTGCAATTTTCAAAAGTCAAAATTTGCTCCCGTTTGCGCATGCAAAGTCCGATTTTGCTCAAATTCGAATCAGTTGTAAAACTTTCCGGCCTAAAGCTACTCATTGTGAAAAAAAATAAATTGGCGCGATAGCGCCCCCCACAGAACATTTAATAAATTTGTATGGAAGGCCAAAAATTTAGTTTTCCCAAATGTTACCAAATTTGACACAAAATTCCATTGGGTCATCCCAATCAATAAAGCCAATCAGACCTATGTCGTCTTTTGCACCGTGTTGCCATGGCGATGCGCCAAACTGCCAATGTTATCCTAATGGGAAACCTCACAATTTTTCCCATTCATGGGAAAAATATTAGTTTCATGGAATAATGTGAAATTTGGCACCGTGACTCTTCATGTCATCCTGATCAAAAAAGTCAATCAGACCCATGTCATATTTTTCACTGGGTTGCCATGGTGATGCGCGAAAGCGCCCATGTTATCCTAATGGGAAAATTTCCAAAATTTCATGCATTTCAAAGTCTTATAACGACTTATTACCGTCAACGACGGACATAAAATTTGGCACAGTGATTCTTCAGGTCGTCCCCGTCAAAAAAGTCTGGGGGGCCAAGTTTGTATTTTGCACGGTGTTGCCATGGCGATGCCTGGAAAACCCATGTTGTTGCATTTTGTGCATCAGCACAAATTGACTTAAGTGACAAGTGCAGCCCAAAGCCGCAATAAAAAAGGGACAAGTGGCGCGTTAGCGCCACCCACAGGGAGTGCCGGGTCGGCCGAGTGCGAAGCACGGCCCGCGAGGGCCGTTCGATGCCGCTTGCGGCTTTAATTTCTGCTTGTTTTTGCATTGCCTGGAGTGTACTACAGTGTGAAAATGACTTATTTATCCTTTTTTTTTTAATTTTTTTTTTTTTTTTTTTGTGGCTTATATCTTTGTCAACTATCTGTCTCCATGGAGATAGAGACGTTTGTGTTATTGCGGAACATTCTAGATGCTGAGACAAGAAAAGTTACATAGTGCATCTTTAAGTTAACTTTAAATCAGACGTGTCCATGTTTCAGTTGTTTCTTCTGGTTGAGCCTCTGAAATTTTGTTTGGACTGATTCACGTTTGAGTTTAATCTTTAATATTTTCAAGACGCCATTTTGTTTTCTCCTCCACTGTTACACTACACACTTCCTCCTGCAGTTTTATTAATCGTTGATACTTCGTCATTTTGGTACAAATGAATGGAGACACGGGGAGGGCATCTGACGCACAGGGACCGTTCAGAACCCGTGTGCAGAGGTTAAGCTGCGGGGTTAGCCGCTTTAGTTCCCATATTGTTGTTTGCGTTCTGTATTCCATTACTTCATATAAATACTTCCCTTCGTTTCATTTTTCTTGTGTCAGCAGTTCAAACGTCTCCAGAGTGACGCTCCGGGCTCTAAACATCGACCTCCTCTCCTCCGTCTGAAGAGGCTGATTCAGGATTTTTAGAAATACTCTGCTAATCAAAAAGATACTAAAATATTTATTCCAAACTGTTCCAGGTGTTTTTCCGGTATCCTTCAGCGGCGCTTTGGCTCCATTAATAATGCAGGAGGGAAATGCGTTTAGAGCCGCAGCCTCCACCTGACTCCACCTCGGGTTTGACCTACACAATGTGACGGTCTGAGTTCTGTCGGTTTGTGTGAGCAGCGGGTTCAGATAAACACTGTCGGCCTCATCAGCGTTTGTGTGTCCACTTCCTGTCGCAGCTCTGCAGAGAATGCGATTCATCAGAGCACGGCAGGGGGGCGGCGGCGAGGGGCAGGGGGGCGGCGGCGAGGGGCAGGGGGGGCGGCGGCGAGGGGCAGGGGGGCGGCGGCGAGGGGCAGGGGGGCGGCGGCGAGGGGCAGGGGGGCGGCGGAGAGGATGTGATATGGACTCAAACTGTTTAATTCAAAAATAGAGTTCAGCCGTATCAAAATGCAGCGGTGTGGGAACAATCCATAAGAACATAATATAAATGGACAGAGCTAACCTGCTAGCGCCGCGTTACAAACAGGAAGTGATCATGGACGCACTTCCTGCTCCGTCGACTTCACTTTCACTCGTCGTTTTGGTCTTAAATGTTCGTATTAACCCTCTACATGATCCTGGGGTTTTTAATTTATTTTTTAGTTATTTTTTAGTTTGTTTTTTTTTATTTTTGTTTTTAGTTTTTAAATGAGTTTTTGTTTGGTTGTTTTTTTTTTTTGTTATTTTGAGTTTGTTTGTTTGTTTTATTTTCTTTATATTTTTAGTTATTAGTTATTTTTTAAATTTATTTATAGTTGTTTTTATTTTATTTTGAGGATTTTTTTTATTTTTTATTTTAATTTTGAGTTTATTTTTTTTGTTTTTTGTGTCCTCTCTCTGTCTCTGCTGCTTCAGACTCATTCTGGTCTTAAATGTTCGTATTAACCCTCTACATGATCCTGGGGTTTTTATTTCACTATTGTGTCTGTAAATCAAGATCTGAACATTAATAACAGACAAATCAGGTCCTTCTGTCCCCGAGGTCGCTCCTGTTAGCGTTAGCAACAGGTTTGATTGACAGCGTTGCTAAGCGCCCGCTCCCTGTTAAACCAGTTGTGTGGGCAAAAAGGGGCGTCACCTTCAACAGCCTCGCTCCTGATTGGCTCTCTGGTTGCTATGATACTCGTGGTCGTAATTCCAAATATAGAACTCTGCTCCAAATTAGCCGCTATAACTGCTAGCCTCTGTGGTTAAATATGTGGATTTATTTGAGTCTCGTAGTCGCACATTTAAAGAACAGCCTGTGCTATTACAATGTCTGTGTTTGTTAAACTGAGGCACATGTTACTTCATAAATAACATGTTTAATATATGTGTGTGTGTGTGTTTATATGTATTTATGTTATGGGTTTAGTTTTTTTTTATCCACTGGCATTTTAAAGTCACATATTCTGTATTCAAATGTTGATTATGAACAGAAGCTGAAGCCCATGTCTCTGCCCCGGGGCTTTGAGAACGACCACGACCAAAACATGAGCAAAAAGAACATTATTCTGCCTGAAATCAAACGTTCATGACACACACGAACCTCTAACAGCAGATTTATGTTTCAGAAAAAAAACACACGAAAGAAAAGAAAATACTTATCTGGGTTTAAACCTGAGGCCACACAGCGAAGTACAAACTCCAAAACACATGTCTAGACCAGGTTTAGGTCCGGTTTAGTCCAGGTTTAGTTCTGGTTTAGTTCCAGTCAAGACCAGGTTTAGTTCTGGTTTAGTTCTGGTTTAGTTCTGGTTTAGTTCCAGTCTAGTCCAGGTTTAGTTCTGGTTTAATTCTGATTTAGTTCTGGATTAGACCAGGTTTAGTTCTGATTTAGTTCTGGTTTAGTTCTGGTTTAGTTCTGGTTTAGTTCCAGTCAAGACCAGGTTTAGTTCTGGTTTAATTCTGATTTATTTCTGGTTTAGTTCTGGTTTAGTTCCAGTCTAGTCCCGGTTTAGTTCTGGTTTAGTTCTGGTTTAGTTCCAGTCTAGTCCGGGTTTATTTCTGGTTTAGTTCCAGTCTAGTCCAGGTTTAGTTCTGGTTTAGTTCTGGTTTAGTTCCAGTCTAGTCCGGGTTTATTTCTGGTTTAGTTCTGGTTTAGTTCCAGTCTAGTCCAGGTTTAGTTCTGGTTTAGTTCTGGTTTAGTTCTGGTTTAGTTCCAGTCTAGTCCGGGTTTAGTTCTGGTTTGGTTCTGGTTTAGTTCTGGTTTAGTTCCAGTCTAGTCCAGGTTTAGTTCTGGTTTAGTTCTGGTTTATTTCTGGTTTAGTTCCAGTCTAGTCCAGGTTTAGTTCTGGTTTAGTTCTGGTTTATTTCTGGTTTATTTCTGGTTTAGTTCTGGTTTAGTTCTGGTTTAGTTCCAGTCTAGTCCGGGTTTAGTTCTGGTTTGGTTCTGGTTTAGTTCTGGTTTGGTTCTGGTTTAGTTCTGGTTTAGTTCTGGTTTGGTTCTGGTTTAGTTCTGGTTTAGTTCCAGTCTAGACCAGGTTTAGTTCTGGTTTAGTTCTGATTTAGTTCTGGTTTAGTTCTGGTTTAGTTCCAGTCTAGTCCAGGTTTAGTTCTGGTTTAGTTCTGGTTTAGTTCCAGTCTGGTCCAGGTTTAGTTCTGGTTTGGTTCTGATGTTGCGGTGGATCATCTGTAATCATCTGGTGGACGACCTTCTTGTCTCCATGGAGATCTTTTTGCGTTCTCTGAAATGTTCCTTAAAAACATGCATTTTTGACAGTGAATGGAGTCACCTCTCCACAGATCTGACCTGTAACTCGACGTAATGGCGTCAGCTGAAGGTCTCCACGGACATAGACACTTTTAACGCTATACTATGGAACGTTTCAGGCGAAGTACTGTCATCTCCATGGAGACGAGCAGATGACAGACCCTCCATTAGAAAAGTTACGTAGTGGAGCTTTACCTTTCTGTTTATCACCACAGTAACAGCTCGTGTGATGTTTAATTCCACCTGAAATAAACCGTATATAGACTTTAGGACCTCCAGAGTGAGCGTTTGACTCTCTCTAGAGGTTATTATTGCGAACGAACACGCTGAGTGTAATTGCGGCGTAATCTTATGTAATCTCCATTATGTCGTGGTTATGTTCTGGTGTAGGGGCCGCGCCGGAGCCGTGGGGCGGTGTCTATAATCTCACACTGATTGCAAACATCAGCTTATTTCCAGCATCAGCGCCGTAGAGCCGGAGCGAGGGCCATTAGCTCGACGCTACGACTGCAGCGCAATAAACGTGACAATTAGCTCAATGCGCCGTGGATTTAAAGGGGCAGGTCCTCATTTAAAGGGGCGGGACCTGATTTAATAAAAGTCGTCCTCCGTCAGTACAGAGATGATAAAAACTCGAGGGGTTTGAGCTCCACGAAGAAAGAGACAAAGAAAGACGCCTCTGAGGATCTGAATAAAAAAATCAAAAGTATTTAACTATTTAACTTTTTCTTTTCTACGTAACTCCATATATCTTCATGTATTTCATGTCGTCCGTGTTTATATAAGAAAAAACAAAAATAAAATAAAATACGGACACAGAATGACAGTCCAAACTTTTGACCAGAAGCTTTTTTTTTTTGTTAGGAAAGACAATCCTTCCATGAACAGGAATGGAGGCCTTAGACATGATGTATCCCCCATCTATAACTCCATCTACAAACCCAAAGCAAACAAGGGGAACAAAGGGAACAATAGGGTCAGTAGTTAGCTCCTCCTTCAGACAGATATAAGGCAGTGTCCAGCAGTAATCTGACCAGAACTGAAGAAGAGACTTGTAGGAGTGAAGACTTAAGACAGATTTAACTTCGACGTTTTCTTTGTGTTGAACTATTTAAAATACATTTGGTAACAGGTATTTCCGATTCTACTTCCTGAATCCTTTTTTTGTCCATTTTTTTTTTGTTTGTTCACCTGCTTTTCACTTCCTGCGACCTTCCTCACAAGCGTCACGTGATCATGTGGCCTTGTGTCTTGTAGGCTGCTTTACTTGTTCTTTCCAGACAGTAGGAGAAGCTTGCGCCCCCTTCTGGATGCATCCCGTGTGTGCGATCAGGTGTACGCTGAATCTGACACCGGCGCTGGACCAGAGTGAGCATCGAGAGCCGCACACGGGGTCTAAGGAGCATCAACCGAGACGAGGGGGCGTACACCTTACCGCACACACGTGGATTCAGTCCTGGAGGAGATGTCGGACAGTAGACAAAAAGAATCGCTCGTTCTGAGTTTAAACCTGAAAACAGACTGACCGCTGACCAAAGTCCTCTGTGTCGTTTCTTTGTCCAGAGCCGGCCTCAGCGGTCAAACCCCAGGAGCAGGAGGAGGAAGTGGACATCGACCTAGAGGCCCCCGAGACAGAGAAGGCAGCGCTGGCCATCCAGAACCAATTCAGACGCTTCCAGAAGAAAAAGAAGTAGAGCTACGAACTGTTTCAAAAAAAACAACAACAACAAAAATAAAAAACAAAACAAACAAAAAAAAAAAACCCAGATGTACAGATATCTAGTAGTGGATCGATACGGGGCTGTTATGGGGCGGTCCAGGATCTGAAGTCGCGTTATGCAAAAGTGCGACCAAGATCCTGCTTTGCATGACTGGAAAAAGAAAGTGAAAACAAAAGAAGGAGACGTGGTACTATTTATAATCTAGCATGTTCAAATACTGTAACCTCCCATACACATCCCATACGCGTTTACCCGGCATCGCTAACGCCCAACGCCCGACGTCCTCCATTTTGTCTTGTCGAACGCACAAGCACCCAGAACAATCAAGCACACCTTCTGAATGAAACGCACAACTACGAGTAAAACAGAAACGTTATATTTAAAACAGCTAGCACATACAGCACACTCATCGGTCTGGGGTCGACTCTTTCCGCTCGCTGGGGACGGTCGGTCATGGAAACTGGCTCCGAGTCAAGTCTTTTTTTTTAGCGTTTTCTTTTTGATCGATAAAGGAGGGGGGACGGTGCGTTGGCGCAGACAGACGAGGGTGGCTAACTCCGAGAGCGACGCATTAGGGCTCATTATGTTTGGACAGTAGATAAATATTTAAAGGCTCAGTGGAGATACTTGACTCCGACCCGTGTCCGCGGGTTTCAGACGGCGCGACCTCTCCGTGACCTCGTCTGAACAAAGTGGCTCCGGTGACAAATTGGATCCAGTTATTTCAAAACAATTTAGTTCATCCACGAGTTTAAAGATTTATGAAGAGCGTTTCGTTGAACTGAAGTCGAAACGCCACGTCTGAACCGCCATTGTCGATCGTATTCTAAGTCTAAAGGCGCATTGTGTAACTTTTCTGATCTGCCACCGGCTTGAATCGGCCTAGAATGTTCCACAGTGCGGCATTACGTGTATCTATCTGGGACGTATTCAACTGCAGGCGATTTTATTTAAACTTTTATTGCTAAAAAAAACGCTTTGCCCGGTGGAGTTACCCGCTCGTCTCCACGGTGATAGCTTTAATTTAATGCCATGCTGTGGGACATTCCAAACCAAACAAACTTGCGTCAGAAAAGTCTCACAGTGCAGCTTTAATAACAACACATTATACTCAAAAGTAACGGACGAGCTGAAGTTTAAAAAAAAAAATTGATCTAACTACGTTTTCACACCAAGACTAAGAAAAAAAATCGAATAATTGTGAATCGATTCAAATTTAACACGCACGTTCCAACTTTTTCGCTCGATTATTTGTTCTCCCGTTTTGAAATCTAAACCCAAGCTTCTTTCCGGGCATAATTTGTCGGCCTCTTGCTTCTTGACAGCGATCGTTCTAACACCCTCTTCTCTCCGCACAGACGGCGCTAAATTGGCGAGCTCACAGTTCACTGACTCAGAAAGAGATTTGGATATTAGCAGTATCGCGTTGCCCTTAAGAAGCCACAGAAGCGCTCGTTAGCTTAGCCTGATCCTATAGACCAGACCGGAGTCCCGTTTCACTTCGCCCGTTCAGATAATGGACAAACGAGCGGTAACGTAAAGCCAGTACGAGACGCCAACGTAAACAACGGCACCGAGGCGTCCACTGGTCACTTTATTAGGTACAGTTAGCGCGGGTTAGCTTAATTCAGTTTATTTATGTAGAGTCAAAACCACAGAGGTCGATACTGAATCCAGATGTAGACTTGGGTTAGTCCTGTTCTAATCCTGGTTTAGTTTGGGTTTAGTTCGGGTTTAGTCCCAAATTTGCGGACTTGGCGCGCGCACGTGGACGCAACGTTAACATCAACCCATAAATCCATCGTTTTAGCTGCGTTTTTAAGCGATCATCTCTGAAAAATATCAATAAAATGTGGTAGTTTTCAGATTTTAAAATGGAAAATCCAATCTAATCCAAGTCAAATCCGCAAATGTTAAACCTGATATTCAATCGTGACCTTTGAACTTTGAACTGGATCCATTTTACTGAACCAAACTCCATTATGACCCTGTACAATGGGCCTGATAAAGTGGCCGAGGGGAAAGAGTTGACCGCCTTTAGCTCATGACCCTGTATGTAACGATGCACAAAAATATGAAACACTCCTCCCTCGCGTTCTCTTTCTATCGCTCTATCTTTCTATCGCTCTATCCCTCCGTCCCCCTCCCCCCGTTTCATGATCGTATGTAGCACACTTTGGAAAATAGAAATCTAGAGCATTTCTGTGATAATAACGTGGCTAATTACAGGCAGTATTATTGGATTGTAACCTCTTTTCTATTTTGAGAATGAAAACTAGTGCTGACAATTAGCACAGCGACGTCACCCGACACCCGGCCCCCACCCGCCCCCACCCGACACCCACCCGCCCACGCTCCATCTCCTGCCGTTCGCACAGAGGGCACGGGTCTTACTAGTTACCAAATGCTTTTCCCCACGTTCAAAATGCTTCTACAGATTCATTTTTTTAACGTTTTTTTTCCAACGTAGCAGACTTCACTCCATAAACATTAACAAACGACGTAGATTTAGCCGGAGGTTTCAGAATGGTGAGAATCTCGGGCTGTTGCCGTAGCGATTAGTGATTTAAAAACACTTCTGAATGAGGGGAAACGTCCTCTTGAGGGTTTTTGAGCTAAACCTTAGGCTGTATTTTGGGATAATTCAGCTGTTTGCAGTTTATATCTGACAAATTAGTGTGTTTTTCCTGTTTTTTAGTTGATTTCGCTTTTAAAAAACTTTCCCCTGGACAGAAATGAATAAAACAATCTTTAGAGAACACAAGACAAGACACAAATTGATTTAACTTCATGTGTTTTTTAGACGTGGCTCGTGTTTAAGACGTTTATCTGCGCTGAAACGGACAAATAAACAAATAAACGCAAAACTACAGTAAATATCCGTGAATTTAAGAGGCACATTTGTCCGAGCGGAAGCAGGAATTGTTGCCGGGGGCTGTAAATAGCGACCTGTCGGAGGCTAAACGTCGCCTGGCAACAGACACTATTGTAAAGAGAAAAGCATAGGCCGCTGTGCCCACGAGGCAGCGGGAGACGAGTGTGAACGACGACGGCGTTTTTCTTGTTTCTAAAGTCATTTCATTACACGATTCGTAAACGTCATTTATTCATATTGAAAAAACAACTTTATATGTTTAATTTAAAGAACACATTATGCAGAATTGACTTTTTTGAGCTTTTAATCACGTTAAACCAAACACACCTGGATGTAGCATTTAGCTTTTAATGCGCTAATTAAACTCTGTGAACAGCGTGTAATAATATAGTAATAAAGGTGTAATTACTCTTGTGTAACAGACTAGTATCAGCTCCCTCTGAGCCACCACAAAACACTCTGAAATGTCTCAGGATTGTTACGTCACAGGCAGAAACCCATTCACGCCCATAAATCATCGGCCTCAGACTCATTCTAAACATTTCTGACGTCAAATCATGCACATCCTGCTTATTTTTAGTGTCCGTTGCCCATAGTAACGGCTTCTGCTTCAGTAAATATAATCCTAAACTGTACGTGAGCACAGAGAGCGCCCGAGCCCGAGCGTTTTAAGTTCTAAAAGATAAAAAGAATGCATAATGTGTCTTTAAGTGAGTATTTCATTCTTATCGTCTTATTGTTTTGAGTTTAACGCGGGGAAAAGCATTTGGCTAACTCTACTGTAGCAGGATGGTAAAGAATGAGAAGCCATCTTGTATCTTATGGAAAATGACTTTCCACTTTGTACTCAAACCAAGCAGGGATTCTTGGTTTTACGTTTTCTTTTGCAAGTACCTTTACCGATTATTTCTCTAAAAACAAACTTAAGCCATTTCTGTGGATGCACTTTGCTTACGTAGTTAGATCTCACGTTCTAGATGCTAACGGTTAGCATGTGCAGCGCGTGTGAGTATATATAATAAAGATATATATATAAGAAGTCTATCAGGTTAGAAAATATGGCTGATTGTTGAGTCTAGCGCCCCCTATAGTGACATATCAATCATTGCATGTTAAGACACCGTTCCTTTCCCTTTGGATGTTGTGTTTTTGTTTTGCGACCTCATTTTACAGCCCGACCCCGGAGGCAAACGCTCACAAAGACGAGAGCAGAGCGGCAGAAGCGCGTTGTTTGTGATCACGTGACCGCACCAAGATGGCCACCAAGTCACAATCAGCTGAATCGACTTGAATTCAGGATTTTGTACTTGATTTGAGGAGTTTTAACAAATATTGGTCATTTTTTGTGAGTTGGTTTTGGAATTTTGTGCTTTTTTTCAGGTGCAACTGCCTGGTTTTATTATATTTAATTAAATCTGAATCTTTAAAAAACAAAAAAAAAAAGTAGAGAATTGATTTTAAATTGGACTTTTTTTTTTATAAATTTTTTTTTCTAAAGCCAACTAAAAAGACATAAAATAACTGTATGTGAAGGTCATTTTTTGTTGAATAAAAAATGAATGTTAAGGCCAATTAGAAACATAAAAGTGCTAAATAATATGTCAAAATAATGATAATAAAAACATAAACGTGTCAAACCGCTCACGTAAAGACAGTGTGTTCAAAATTCAAATAAGTGACAGTAGATTTGGAATAAAAATAAAAATATCTGTTCAAACTCCTCAGATGGAGACAAACGTTGAGACTGGAGCGGACGTGTTTCTGCCGCGTTTCCTCCTCGGTTCGCGGCGTTGTACTGGTGCCCTGTCTGTGCTAGCGTCTTATCTGTTCCTGCTTGCGTTTTGTGTCTGTGTCCATGTTAATTGCTTTATAAAGAATTCTCTATGAAAAAGGAAATCCTACAGTTGTACAGAAGAGACATTAAAAGCCATACTTGAATAAAAAAACATATTTATTTGGGGTGTGGAGACAAAAAAAAACTGCAAAAAACATTATAATCTACAGTAAAAATGACATTAAAGGTGCAATACGGAACTTTCTCTAGTGAGGGGAGGTCCGCCGCCAAGCTATCTCCATGGAGATCGCGTCGCTTTGTCTGGAATTTTCCACAGTACAGCTTTAAACGTATCCATCTCGCATTTATTCAGCTGAGTTACCAAAAAAAAAACGAAAAAAAAAGGCGTCATCTGTGCGTTTCCATGGAGACAGAGACTGTGGAACGTTCCGGGGAAAGCAGTAGCGTCGCCACGGAGACGAGCAGGCGGCAGACCCCGTTCAAGTTTAAATTTGCGGCGAAAGAATCAGAAACTGAGCCACACCCCCAATATTTATAAACGCTGAACGTCAACATTTGTTCATTTTAAACTTTTTCGCATGGGGTCGAAATGTAGAAATAACGTAGAGATTTAATGTTTATGACGGTTTATAATGTGTGATTGTATTAGAAAGTGTGACGTCGAAGTGTGGGCCAATCAGAGACCACCATTCAGGGAGGCATCAGCCAATCACAGAGCTCCACTGGCCCCCGAGGGAAACGACCAATCAGAACTCGTCTTATTGCCTCATACTTAGTTTCTTGCCGTTCTCTGACATATTTATATCATTTTGTCGACGTGTGTTGTTCAGTTGTTGACGCATGTGGGTTCATTTGTTTTAGACGGTTTTAGGCCCCTCCCCTCTCTTTCTCTTTGTGTATTTTGACATTTCAAACTAAAAATGTGTTGTTTTCAAAATGGCGGCTAAAGGCGAGAATGCACAAGAACACTGTACTGTGTTTCTGCACTGAATAAAATTTGCTGCATATTGCAATGAAGCTCCTGAAACGTGTCTGGGTCTCATTTTGTCTCATGTTTGTGTTTTTGTCTCATGTTTGTGTCTCTCATTTTGTATTTGTCTCATGTTTTTGTCTCATGTTTTGTGTCTCATGTCTTGTGTCTCATGTTTTGTGTCTCAGTCTCATGTTTTGTGTCTCATGTTTTTTGTCTCATGTTTTTGTCTCATGTTTTGTGTCTCATGTTTTTTGTCTCATGTTTTTGTCTCATGTTTTGTGTCTCATGTTTTGTGTCTCATGTTTTGTGTCTCATGTTTTGTGTCTCATGTTTTTGTCTCATGTTTGTGTTTTTGTCTCATGTTTTGTGTCTCATGTTTTTTGTCTCATGTTTGTGTCTCATGTTTTTGTCTCATGTTTTGTGTCTCATGTTTTTTGTCTCATGTTTTTGTCTCATGTTTTGTGTCTCATGTTTTGTGTCTCATGTTTTGTGTCTCATGTTTTTGTCTCATGTTTGTGTCTCATGTTTTTGTCTCATGTTTTGTGTCTCATGTTTTTTGTCTCATGTTTTTGTCTCATGTTTGTGTCTCATGTTTTGTGTCTCAAGTTTTGTGTCTCATGTTTTGTGTCTCAGTCTCATGTTTTGTGTCTCATGTTTTTTGTCTCATGTTTTGTCTCATGTTTTGTCTCATGTTTTGTGTCTCATGTTTTGTGTCTCATGTTTGTGTTTTTGTCTCATGTTTTGCGTCTCATGTTTGTGTCTCATGTTTTGTGTCTCATGTTTTGCGTCTCATGTTTTTTGTCTCATGTTTTGTCTCATGTTTTGTGTCTCATGTTTTGTCTCATGTTTTGTGTCTCATGTTTTGCTAAACCTTTTAACAGTTAAAGCCATACTTCAGAACATTTTGCTTGTAGATAAGCTGTGTTTAATGCCATACTGCGGAACATTATAACCAAAGGAGCAGCATTGTCGTGGAAACAAGCAGGACGAGCCCTCCTCCTCTAAACAAGAGTTAGGTTTGTGGAGATGCGAGCCCACTCAGAGTATGGACACATGTTTTTCACTGCAACCCCATTCAAACATTTAGTCTTTTTTTGTGTGTGAAAAGTTACATACTGTGGCTTTAATTAGTGTTAATAAAACAGCTACTTAATTAATATTGAACTAATAGTTTGTTATAATTGTTAAAAATGACACAAACACCTGAATAATCACAATAAACGTGTGTGTTTTATTTTAAACACTGACTTCCTGTAAAGTAACGTGGCCCCTCCCACACATAGCGCTCTCTGTCGTCAATGGAAACGGATCAATACGACCCGAGCGCCGACCCGAGCGCCGACCCGAGCGTGGACACGGCGAGATGAAGCCCACGGTGACGGCGAGATGTGCTAATTTTATGAAACTTAATCGTGAAAGGCTGAAAACGCAGAGCTAAGACGCAGCGTTACGTTTCCCTGGAGACGGGCTGTGGAATCAGTTACATAAGACTCTCGGCGCAGGGGTCAGAGGTCAGCAGCGTCCAGGAGCCCAGTGAGGGTCAGTCTGAGCCGCAGAGATGGACAGATGCATCATGGGTAGAACAGAAGAAAACACATTTATCTGGAAATGAAAAACACGGAGGGTTTGGTGCCGTTTTTGTGGCATTAACTTTACATTTTGCATTTCAAAAGTTGTAAATAAATGTTATAAATTTAACCTCGTCTGTTTCACGATGAGACTTGGACTTTCACATTTTTGTAAATTTTCCAACTGAGAAAAACAGGTTCAGTTTAAAGAGTCTGCAGTCGCACAAACTGGAACATTTCGAGTTCTTAGCCATGTGCATCCAGGGCGCTAAAGTGCTAACACCATGCTAACAGTGCTAACATCATGCTAACAGGCTAACAGTGCAGCAGTAGCACACTCTGAGAGAGACACAGGTTTATAATTAATTCCAAAGTCAATTAAATCAATGCGTTGCTGGAAAAAGAGCCAGAGGAAAGTTCCACAGTGACGCCGCAGAGGTCCAGAGGGTCCAGAGGGTCCAGAGGGTCCAGAGGGTCCAGAGGGTCCAGAGGGTCCAGAGGGTCGTCCACGAGCAGACAAACGTCTTCACTCCTACAACGATTTGTCCCGTTACAAATTTAAACTTCATCTTTTTTATCCCACGACTTTGTTTCATTTTACTGGTAAATGTTTCAGAAGTGCCACGTTTGTAAATAAATTTGCTAAACTTATTTTCAGCCTCTCTCCAGTTTATTCTGTTTCCTGCATCTACTGAATTCTGCAGATTTAAAGCCTCGTACATGAGTCTGTATAAGGACTCGTACATGAGTCTGTATAAGGACTCGTACATGAGTCTGTATAAGGACTCGTACATGAGTCTACATAAGGACTCGTGCGTCCGGCTCCGGCTCTTTCTCTTAATCAGATGAAACACAGGAGGCTTCAGCAGCACAGGCTCAAATAATGTGTGTTTTGAAAAGGGTTATTTTTAGAGCCATCACTTAGAGCTGCGCTTCCTGCGGCTCGACCTCCTGACTCCATTTTGAATCTGCCTCTGTTTCTCTTTGTCTTCTCTTGTTTTTTTTTCTTTTTTTCCCTCTTTTTCCCGGACACAAAGAGCAGACAGATGTGAACGGACAGGATCAGATCAGATCAGCCTCAGAGACACGGCTCCACACCTCCCTCCTGTTCTGTTCTTCTTTCATTGTTTACACGTTTTTGTTTTGGCCTGTGGCGTCTATCTGTGTCCTGTGTCCTGTCCACCTGCCTGCGTCCGTTTGCATTCTGTCCGTCTGCATCCGTCCTGTCCGTCTGCTTTTGTCTGCGTCCTGTGCATCTGCGTTCGTCTGCGTTCTTTCCGTCTGCGTCCTGCTGTTTTTTTTGTTTTTTTTTCAAAAACAAAAATGATTCACACAAGTTCAAAGTTTGTCAGAAAAACAATAAAATGATGTTTATTTGTTTTGACCTGTGCCCCACAGCGCCCCCTGCTGCACATTTCTGTCTTTTAAAATAAGAGATGACATTATTTTACCTGTGATGTTCAACTTTAAACTTAAACCAGAGGAAGAAAAGAGCTACAGGTCAGATCTGTGGAGAGACGAGCACATTTACAGTAAAAACACATGTTATTTGACGTAAGGAAAAAAGTCACTTACTTTATTTTTTGAATGAGGAAAAGTCCTCAAAATGGCGCCTGTAGGGAGTGAACCACAGACTCCTCCCTGTCACTGGAGGACGTGCTCATGCCGCACTTTAGCTTGATTCGACTTTTCACTGACACTTTGGTAATAAATCAATGTGTAACCGGAGCTAGCATGCTAACCTGATCCGCGCACAGGAGCCGACGTGTTTGAGGATCAGGTTCACGATCAGAGGAAACAGAACAAACAAACATCACTCCTCCTGTTTACGGAGACAAGAGCAGATGAGTGTGGATTTAAATGAGTCCTTCACACAAACTGAAAACACTCTGTTACACCTTGTGATGTCATCATGTGGTGATACAGGAAGTGCTCCACTGTGTTTTTAAACTCCACACACCTTCAGCAGATCTTGAGCTGGTCAGGACTGAGCTGGAGGAAACTCATTGGTCATGTCTGAATGTCTCCCCCAGCCCCTGACCCCTGACCCCTGACCCCTGACCCCTCACTCCACAGACCTGACCTCTTTATCAGACTCTGAGCAGATGTGTCAAACACATTTTCACCAAGTTTCCCTCAAAGGCCCAGATGTAAAATAAACTACTTTTTAAAAAAAACTTGTTAATTAACTGTTTCTGTACTTATACTTATTACTTATTCAAAGTACAAATACTGCATATGTATTTCCATAGATGTGTAAATGTATCTCCTGATAAACTCACATTTTAAAACTGTCAGACATTTTAATTTACCCTGGGCCGCATAAACTGACGTGTTGGGCCACATTTGGCCCGTGGACCTTGAGTTTGACATGTGCTATAGACTCACCTCACTACAGTCAGGTCATGTGACTCAGGTCATGTGACTCAGGTCATGTGACTCAGGTCATGTGACTCAGGTCATGTGACTCAGGTCATGTGACTCAGGTCATGTGACTCAGGTCATGTCACATGTTTCTGTCAAACTTTATCTGACGTAAAAGGACAGTTCAGTCTGAGACGTGTAAATTCTCTGGAGCTAAAGCGGCTAACGCTAATGCTAACGCTAACGACTTTACACAATAAAACTTTATTTAAAGTTTTTTATTCAGATCCACAGAGACAGAAACCAGAGCCTCAGCTTCAGTCGAGTTGTGTCCAGTTAAAGACCTGTCTCTGTCTCTGTCCCTGTCTCTCTCTCTCTGTCTCTCTCTCTCTGTCCCTGTCTCTCTCTCTCTCTCTCTCTCTCTCTCTCTCTCTCTCTCTCTCTCTCTGTCTCCTTCTCCGTCTCTGTCCACTGGGGTTTTCTGCCTCTCCCGGTGCATTGTGGTCTATATTGACCGCTCTAGTGACCACAGATGTCCACTACTTTTCAAAGTGCATTGTGGGTAATTCTGCTCTACTTTTCACCCACTGGACGTTTGGACACAAGGAAAATGTGTTTAGTTTGACTAGTTTTTCTGTACAGAATAAAGTACAGAATGACATTACACATACTTATCTCCATGGAGACGAGCGGGTGACGCCATCAGGGCAACTTACAGCTCAGATCTGTGGAGAGGCCAAACTTATTCCTCACTTTCCCGACACATTTCTATCAAACATCAACTATGACAGGTTTTTAAGCACTTTGTAACAACTATCATGCTAACAGCGCACTATCTGTACTTCCTGGTTCTCAGAGGATAAAAGTGCTTTATGTTAAAGTGTTTATGTTTACGACACATCTGCACAGAGCTGTGTACTGAGCCCAAACACAGAGTTAGCGATAGCCACATTAGCGATAGCCACATGTGCGTCCACAGAGCGATAGCATCACATATAAATCAATACAAAATCAGCGCGGCGCTAATGTTGCTAATGGCCGCGCCCCCCTCTGCGGCGGTCACAGTATCACACGAGAGCAGCTGTCCTCAGGTTACCGGGGCGATCGGAGGTTATCGCTAACACAGCTAGCGCGACAGTATCCGCGGCGCTATCAATAACCCTCCTGACAGAGCTACCTGATCCGCGTCAGGAGGTGAACGTGAGGCTAACGGAGAAACAAGAGGAGGAGGAGGAGAAGAAGAAGAGGTTTAAACAGAAGAAGAAGGACAGAATCAACACCGCAGACGTTTATTTAAAGTCGCTTTGTGTGAAATCGCAGCTTTAACGTCAACGTCGGGAACCGGATCTTGTTTTTTTAAAAGAATCAAATGTTTTTCTTTTGAGTTTTTATCCATTTTTGCTGCGATAAACTGAACGAACAGAAGAATCAGCTCAGAGTCAGATTATGGACAAACAAAGAAGATTAAAGTCTGAAGACAGAGCAGTGCCTCCTGTTAGCAACGCCCCCGGAAACATAATGACGTCATCGATGTTTAGACGAACGAGTTTAAGTTTATTTATGTTTGAAAAGAAGAGATGATACGAAGAAAACAGAAAGAGAGAGAGAGGAAGGAGGAGGAGAAGTGAATTATTATTTTGAGGTGAAAAGAGAGAAAAAGAAAGAAAGAGGGAAGAAAAGAGGGAGAGAGGAGGAGGGTTTAGAGAGGAAAGAGAGAGGGAAGAGGGCAGATAATGAGAGAGGAGAAGAGAGAGAAGGAGAGAATGAGGGAGAAAAGAGAATATAGCAGGGAGAGAGAAAGAGAAAAGAGAAGAAAGAGAGGGATTAAGACACACAGAGCGAAGGAGGGATAGAGTGAAGATATAAGAGAGAGAAAGACGAGAGAGAGAGAAGAGAGAAAGGCCAGGCACAGAGAGAAAAAGAAAAAAAAAGAGGGAATAATGGGGGTAAAAGATTCTGGCAGAGGAGGAGGGGCAGAGAATGAGCGATAGAGTGGAAGAGAGGGAGAGAAAGCAGGGGGCGGGGGGAGGAATACGTTTACCTTGACTGACACTGCGACAGGGAGAGAGAGAGAGAGAGAGAGAGAAGGGGAAGAGAGAGGGAGAGAGGGGGAAAGAGAGAAAGAGGAGTGCGGCTGCTCCTGCGACACACTGCAGAGGCTCCAGTCGATGAGGCAGCGGGCGAACGAGGGCCGAGCGAGGACTCAGACAGTACAGTACAGGAGAGAGAGAGAGAGAAAGAAACGGAGAGAGAGAAAGAGGAGGGGCAGACACTTCACTGTGATCAGATCTGGATTTCACACGTTCTGCAAACCTCCACTGTCAAACTTTTATTTTTATTTTAACACGAAAATACAAATACAAACAGCTAACATGCTAACAGCGCACTTCCTGCTTCACAGTCGACAGCAGCACAGCCTCGTGTCCTGGGACAAAAACACACACTCCCTTTAATATGAGGCCGTCCTCCAGAATGTTACACACTGCACCTTTAAACTCACTGCACTGTAGGGCGTCTGCTGCTCGTCCTGCAGGGGGCGCTGTGCACGAGGGAAGCAGCAACACAAATACTACAAATACTACAAATACTACAAATACCACAAATACTACAAATACTACGACTGTGACACTAGTACGACTGTAGGTGAGTGAGGGGTTAAGGGCTGGGGGAGACATTCAGACACAGTCCTACTCTCTGGGGTCAGATCTTCAGGTTTAGAGTTCATCCATGTTTGAGTCATCTAGAGATCTCTGTTCAAACCCTCCTTAAAGTACAAGGCTCCGCCCACAGGCCTACATCACCCATGTACGAGGCCCCGCCCACAAGCCTCACCCACGCTCCACACAACACTCTCCATAAACAAACAAAAACATGACACACACTGCACTATGACGCGACAAACCTGGTGAGATGTGCACGAGGTTCATGAGTGCGATGTGCTCTGAAGGGGGAGGGGCTTAGCACAGAGAGCACAGGGGAGGGTGGAGGGGGTGGTGGTGGTGGAGGGGGTGGTGTTGGTGGAGGGGGTGGTGTTGTTTTGTGTGTGGAGGAAAATGCAACAGAATCTGCAGGAGACACAAAAGAAGAGAAATGACGCCCCCCAGAGGAGAAACACAGGAAGTGCAACGAAAAGAAAAGAAAAGAAAAAAAAAACTGTCTCCTGTTTAAGAAAAATTTATACAAGAGGAGAAGAGGAGGAGGAGAGGAGAGGAGGAGAGGAGGAGAGAGAGAATGAGAAGGAAGAAGAGGAGGAATAGGGAAAAAGGAGAGGAGAAAGAGGAAGAAGAGGAGGAAGAAAAGGAGAGGAGGAAGTAGAAAAGAGGAGAGGAAGAGGAGGAGAGGAGAAAGAGGAAGAAGAGGAGAAGGAAACAAGAACAAGAAGGAAGAAGAGGAGGAAGAGGGGGATTAGGGGGAGGAGTGCAGATGATCAGATAAATCAAACTATTTTTACCTCCTCCTCTTCCTCCCTCGTTCATCATCATCAGAGCAGCTCATTTATAACAACGAGGAAGGTCCAAAGAGCACCTCCTCTTCATCACCCACTGAGACCAGCACCTCCTCTTCATCATCCACCAAGACCAGCACCTCCTCTTCATCATCCACCGAGACCAGCACCTCCTCTTCATCATCCACCAAGACCAGCACCTCCTCTTCATCATCCACTGAGACCAGCACCTCCTCTTCATCACCCACTGAGACCAGCACCTCCTCTTCCTCGTCCCTCTGTGCCTCCTCCTCTTCCTCGTCCCTCTGTGCCTCCTCTTCTTCCTCGTCCCTCTGCACCTCCTCCTCGTGTCAGTTGAGGTCAGAGGAGGTGCGGTCACACATCTCCATGGAAACAGGAGAAAAGTTACACAGTGCTGATTTAAAGAGCTGCTCTGAAGGAGGCGCCGTGATGAAGGTGAGTGGAACGTGACGATGACGAGGAGGTGACAGATGGAGAGGAGGCGTCAGCTCCAAAGTAAATCCCTCCTGAGTCAGAACAGACAAACCCCAGCACCTCCTCTAGAATCCCAGGCACAGACAGGGGGATGACATTCCACAGATCTGACTGGGATTAGTCACTATAACAAACAAACTACAAAATATTTAACACAAGAAAAACAAAGATTTAGTTTTATATAGAATTTGAATTTATTATTATTATTATTAATTTGTATTATCTTGGTTTAGTCCAGTTTTAGTCCAGTTTTAGTCCTGGTTTAGTCCTGGTTTAGTCCTGGTTCAGTCCTGGTTTAGTCCAGTTTTAGTCCAGTTTTAGTCCTGGTTTAGTCCTGGTTCAGTCCCGGTTTAGTCCTGGTTTAGTCCTGGTTCAGTCCCGGTTCAGTCCTGGTTTAGTCCTGGTTTAGACCTGGTTCAGTCCCGGTTTAGTCCTGGTTTAGTCCTGGTTTAGTCCTGGTTTAGTCCTGGTCTGGTCCTTCTTTTAAAGTATTAAAATGTTTTGTTTTTCTTCTGAGCTTCAGTTTCAGGTGCTATGCTAGCTGCGTGCTAATCACACACGTGCTAATGTTTTAATGCTAACATGTCCGTTGGAGTGGATCAGATGCTAACGGCTAAACTCCACACTGGATCCATTTTTCTGTTCATGTTTCACGCTCCATTAGCGTTAGCATGCTGCGGGCTAATGCTAATGTCCAGTCATTAGCCCGGTGGCCCGTCGTTAGCGTTAGCATGTGTGATTATTACAGTGACATTTAGAGCCTTATGGCCTCACGGGGGCGCTATAAATCACACACTGTCAGAGGGTCAAAGGTCACTGTGGTTTAGGCCTGCAGTGGAGGAGGAGGGGGAAGAGGAGGAGGAGGAGGAGGAGGAAGAGGAGGAGGAGGAGGAGGAGGAGGAGGAGTAATAGTCGTATTTGCAGTAGTGATTTCAGAGTCTGGGCAGTGGTGAATAATGAAGTAAAAGTACAAAAGTTTGGATGTTTTACCAGAGCTGTAGTAAAAATGGTAGTAGCAGTAGTAGTAGCTGTAGTAGTAGTAGTAGTAGCAGTAGTAGTAGTAGTAGTAGTAGTAGTAGTAGTAGTAGTAGTTTTGGTGATACTTCGAGTCTTTCTTCTTCTTCTTCATTTCCATTTGAACAGGACAAAGCTCCAGACTCTGGGGGCGTGGCTCTGACACAGGGGGCGTGGCTCTGACACAGGGGGCGTGGCTTCACACAGGTATCAGGAAGAAAGTAAATATGCACCTGTGAAACCAGTCTGAGCAAAGTACATGAGCACAAGTACTGCTACTGCTACTGCAACTACAACAACTATTACATCAGTGACTGTACCTGCTGCTGGACACAAACATGTCGCGTGAGTTATGTCTCTGTTTTTATTTCTGTTTTTATTTTTATTTTTACTTTGTTGGTTTTGAGCCTGGTGCTGGTTTAATGTTTGTGTTTAATGTTTGTGTACTGTTTGTGTAGTACTTGTACTTGAGTATTTTTAACTATGTTCAACAATGAGCTACATGTACTGAGTTACTGCGAGTACAGTTACTTTTACTTATGTAACTTGTTAAACAAACTGTAGTTTTCAACTGTTTTATTGAAGTAACAGTACTTTTACTCGAGTAATATTTGAACGTTTAGAAGTTTAGTCAGAAGTGGAGTAAAAGTACTAAAGTACTGCATCTGAGAGCAGTATCTGTACTTTTATACCACTATATTTTTGAACAGGACTGAAAAGTAAAAGTATTTGTTATTAGTTAACATGTACTTTTTACTCTTTAAGTACACGTTTAAACAGATGCAGTATCTGTACTTTTACTGAAGTACCAGACTGCAGTACTTTTACTAAAGTACCAGACTGCAGTACTTTTCCTTCAGTGGATTCAGTTTGTTTCATTTTTGTCTCTTTAAAAAAGGCACAAAATATATTTTGTTCCTGGTGACGTCAGTGACTTTATAAATAAACACGACGTCACGTCCAGATTAAATAAAAACACATTTACTTCAGACTTTTCCTCACCAGTTTAATCTTTTTATTTCACTCGTTTATTTAAACAAACTCAGAGTCTGAACATTAAACATTAAACATGTTTCACGTCCGACGCCTGGACTTTCCCATGAGGCTTTGCTGTTTTAAACGGAGCCTCACGCGGCCGGAGTTTCAGCATTCTCCACATACTTCACCTCCACACACACCTCCACCTCCACACACACCTCCACCTCCACACACACGAACAACATGAACAACAGGAGCACCGTCACCTCCACAAACACGAACACGAACAACACAAACATGAACAACATGAACACCACAAACAACACAAATACCACGAACACCTCCTGGTTTATGAAACCACAAAAAGAGACAAAAACTAGACCAGGACTGAACCAGGACTAAACCAGGACTAAACCAGGACTAAACCAGGACTAAACCAGGACTAAACCAGGACTAAACCAGGACTAAACCAGGACTAAACCAGGACTAAACCAGGACTGAACCAGGACTGAACCAGGACTGAACCAGGACTAAACCAGGACTAAAAAGAGCCCAGATTGGCCCCTCATTTACCAACACTACAGTTTGTGTGTATTTGTGTGTATTTGTGTGTATTTGTGTGTATATTTGTGTGTATTTGTGTGTATTTGTGTGTATATTTGTTGTGGTACAGCAGGGGGCGCTGTGTTGCCCCTGAGTTTGTCTCAGATTTTGATAAAATCAGGAGATAAACATCAACTTCATTTAAAAGAAACGTGTGAGTCACAGAGACAAGAGAGAAGAGAGAGACAAGAGACAAGAGAGAGAAACTGTTTTCCTCTTTCTCCTTCACCTTCCTGTCTCTCCCCCACCATTTTCTACTGTCTCGATCTTCTTACTTCTCTCTCTCTCTCTCTCTGTGTCTCTTTCTCTCTCTCTGTTTCTCTCTCTCTCTGTTTCTCTCTCTCTCTCTCTCTCTGTGTCTCGCAGATAAAACACAAAGTTCATTTTGTGACATAATCTGCAAACTCTATGAACTGGGTCTGAGGTCCTCACACAGGTCTGAGGTCCTCACACAGGTCTGAGGTCCTCACACGGGTCTGAGGTCCTCGCACGGGTCTGAGGTCCTCGCACGGGTCTGAGGTCCTCGCACGGGTCTGAGGTCCTCGCACGGGTCTGAGGTCCTCACACACAGGTCTGAGGTCCTCACACACAGGTCTGAGGTCCTCACACACAGGTCTGAGGTCCTCGCACAGGTCTGAGGTCATGACTTCGCTCCATAAACAGTTCAATTCCATCTGAGCGACTCCTTCAGGACGTCGCCTGATCCACGTCTGAGGCCCAGGTCCTTCGTCCTTCGTTTGCTTCATCCTGTTTCTTTCTCCTGCAGATGTCCGTTCTCCCAGTAAAGTTCTCTCTGAGGACCAGTTCACCTGCTCCATTTGTCTGGAGATCTTCGTGGAGCCCGTGTCCACCCCGTGCGGACACAGTTTCTGTAAGGCGTGTCTTCAGGGCTACTGGAACCACAGCAAGAAGCTCCTGTGCCCCATGTGCAAGAAGAGCTACTCCAAGAAGCCCGAGATGAGCGTGAACCGCGTCCTCGCCGAGATCTCCAGCCAGTTCCAGGGGCTGATGGCGGCGGAGGCGTCCGGGGGAGGGGCCTCGAAGTCGGGAACGTTGACCCGCGGCCACGGCCCCGCCTCCCCCGCGCCGGTCCAGGACAGCGGGGAGTTCGCGGGGCCCGGGGACATCCAGTGCGACGCCTGCATCGGGAGGAAGCTGAAGGCCGTCAAGTCCTGCATCAACTGTCCCGGGTCGTTCTGCGAGGACCATCTGAGGCATCACAAGAAGGTAACGCAACACGAAGGGTACGAGGGGCGGGTCAGGGCGAGGGGCGGGTCAGGGCGGGGCGCGGGTCAGGGCGGGGCGCGGGTCAGGGGTTCAGGAAGTGACCGTTCAGATCACAGAGGTCGTTCAGTGTTGAATCTGGCAACGCAAACGAGAAAGTCACGTGGCGTCGACTTCAACGTTCAGTTTGAGCTCAGAGGAGTCAGGGACCGGAGCGTAGAGCGAGACAAACCTCTGTGGGACGGTCCAATCACAGCTGCTTGTTTGTGTCATGTGACTCTAAACGCATATCACTTCTTTTGCCTGAGATACGTTTGTTTCTTCTGTTGCTTCTGCCGTTTCTCGCTCGTCTGTTTCATAAATTCAAGCCGCCATGTTTGTTTTTGACACGCGTCTCTGTGATTGGTTAATCCACCTGTCAATCTGGACTCAGGGGAGGCGGGACACAGCTCCTCGTCCTCGTACCGTTTGGTCACGGCGTGCGGTTGTGGCTCGCTCTGCGTCCTGATGATGTGGACGTGTGTCTTTTTGGACACGGCTCTGAGCTGCACACGTCCAGTCAAATCAGGTCAAATTTATTTATAAAACACAACAAAACAAAACACCACAAACACAACACAAGAGTCACACTCAGCTCAGGTTCAAAGCCGCTGCAAAAAAAAAAAAAAAGTTTCAACAAAGATTTAAAAAAAAACAAAAAACAAACAAACATATTTATAGATCGAGCTTCACCTGGACTGAATGAGCCAATCAGAGACGAGCGTGTGTCCAAACAAAGATGGCGGCTCAGGGACAGGAGCTTGTCCTGATGATGGGACGCTCTCCTCTGAGGGACATCTCGTCTCCAGGGACATTTTAAAGTGTTTTTGACGTTCGCAGGTGAAGACTCTGATGTCGCACCGCCTCATCGAGCCGACCTTTAACCTCGAGGATAAGATCTGTAAGAAACACGAGCGTTTACTGGACGTTTACTGTCGCACTGACCACGTCTGCATCTGCTCCGCCTGCGCAGACGCCACCCACAAGTCACATGACATCGTCTCCACCGACCACGAGTTCAAGAAGAAAATGGTACGAGTCTGAGGGTCAGAGGTCCTGAGGTCCTGAGGCCCTGAGGTCTGAGGTTCTGATCTGGACAGAACTTATTTTAATTGATTTATTTTTATTTTCTTGATTCTGTTTAAATCCAGAGTCACGTCGGAAAAAAGAAATCAGAGATAAAACATCTGATCAAAGAAAGAACCAAGAAACTGGACGAGATCAAACAGACCATCAAAGTCATCAAGGTGAGAACGAGTCAGATGCCCTCCCTGTGTGTCAGATGCCCTCCCTGTGTGTCAGATGCCCTCCCTGTGTGTCAGATGCCCTCCCTGTGTGTCAGATGCCCTCCCTGTGTGTCAGATGCCCTCCCCCTGTGTCAGATGCCCTCCCTGTGTGTGTCAGATGCCCTCCCTGTGTGTCAGATGCCCTCCCTGTGTCTTATTCTGTGTGAAGTACTCAGTTTTGTTACTTGAGTATTTTTATGTAAACAAACAGAGCGTGTGATGTCATCGGGCCGTGGCTCGTCGTGGCTCGTCGGGCCGTGGCTCGTCGTGGCTCGTCGGGCCGTGGCTCGTTGTGGCTCATTGTGGCTCGTTGTGGCTCGTTGTGGCTCGTGGCCACATAAACACGTTGGTTTCTCTCAAAGGGCCAGATGTAACTATAAGATAAATGTAAATACTTTTTAATCTTGTTAATTAACCATTTCTATAATTTATTACAACTTATTACAAATGTCACATATGGATTTGCACAGATATGAAAAAATGTCTGTAACTCCTGATGAACTGATATTTTAAAACAGTTCAGTTATATCTTTTAATTTAACTTATGGGCCACATAAAATGACATGGCGGGCCACATTTGGCCCATGGGCCTTGAGTTTGACACATCGTGGGCTCAGTGTAAAAGTCCAAAGGGTTAAACCCTAAAGCTGACACAGCGCCCCCTGCAGGCCATGTCTCTGTCCATGTGTCTGTCCCATGTGTCTGTCCCATGTCTCTGTCCCATGTCTCTGTCCCATGTCTCTGTCCATGTGTCTGTCTCATGTGTCTGTCCCATGTGTCTGTCCCAGGTCATGTCTCTTGTGTCTTTTGTCCCACAGACTCTTTCTTCTCAGTGTAACTGGTCAAACCGGTGAGACCAGAGCAGAGACACACACACACACACACACACACACACACACCCCCCCCCCACACACACACACACACACACACACTCTTCACCTCTTTAAAGACTCAGCTGTAATTAAAGACACTGTGTAACTTTTCTCGTGCCTGTTTGTTTCCATGGATTCTGCTGTGGTTTTGTCTGGATTGTTCCGCAGTACGGCATTGAACGTGTCAGTCATGTGTTTTTACTGCACAGTGATAGTTTACTGTGAGTGAGGACGCCTCTCCACAGAGCTGACCTGTCACCTGTAAACCTGGCTGTTTCCATGGAGATAGATTAGTTTAATGCTGCACTGTGGGACATCTCCAAAGATTAAAGATCAAACGTGAATCTGTCCAAAGGCGACGAGGCTCAGAGAAACGACAGAACAAAAAACAAAACAAATTAAAGCCGCAAGCGGTATCGAACGGCCCTCGCGGGCTGTGCTTCACACTCGGCCGACCCGGCACTCCCCACAGGAGGCGCTAACGCTCCAGTTTTGTCCATGTTATTGCAGCTTTGGGCTGCACTTGTCACTAAAGAAAGTCTACACACAGTGGAAGGACTGATGCACAAAATGCAAAAATATGGGTTTTCCAGGCATCGCCATGGCAACACCGTGCAAAATACAAACTTGGCCCCTCGGACTTTTTTGACGGGAACGATCTGAAGAATCACTGTGCCAAATTTCATGTTCGTTGTTGAAGGTAATAAGTCGTTATAAAACTTTGAAATGTACGAAAATTTGGAGGTTTCCCATTAGGATAACATTGGCAGTTTGGCACATCGCCATGGCAACACGGTGCATAAAACAACATAGGTCTGATTGACTTTATTGATTGGGATGACCCAATGGAATTTTGTGTCAAATTTGGTAACATTTGGGAAAACAAAATTTTCGGCCGTCCATACAAATTTATTAGATGTTCTGTAGGGGGCGCTATCACGCCAATTTAGTTTCTGTCATAATGAGTAGCTTTAGGCCCAAAAGTTTTACAACTGATTCGAATCCTCTCTCCCCTCTCCTCTCTCTCCTCCCCCCTCTCTCTCCTCTCTTCTCTCCTCTCTCGTTCCTGGGGGCGTGTTTATCGTCCGTTAGTTGAAGTGAAACACAGAGTCTCATGTTTCAGTCTGAGACGATAAGAGTTTAATGTTTGGAGTTAAATTCTCTTCAGAAACATGAACTTTAGTCTTTAAACTGTCACATCATGAGAGATATAATCCTCCTCATGTGTACTTTTACTTAAGTACATTTTACAGTATACATATACTGCATCTGAGAGCAGTATCTGTACTTTCTACTCCACTACATTTTTGAACAGGACTGAAAAGTAAAAGTTTTTTTTATTGTCTGAGGTTTTTATTTTTAACAGGTTCAGATTCAGAAAAACAAAACAAAAACAAAAATATACAAATAAAAATCAGCACATTTGAAGTTTTATTGAATCTATTTTACTTTTTACTCTTTAAGTACAACAGGTACTTTCATGTGATACTTTTACTTGAGTATTTTTACTCTGGTGTCTGTACTTTTACTCAAGTAGCAGCGCTCAGTCTCCTCCACCTCTGCTCTTTGTCCAGTCTAAACTTATACATCGTTTTGTTTTAAATTGTTTATCACCGTGGCGACGCTCCTAACTCCTCCCCCTCGCTCCTCGTCCCAGGCCAGCGCGCAGAAGGAGCTGGAGGAGAGCTGGGCGGTGTACGCGGAGCTGCAGAGGCTGGTGGAGCAGAGCCAGGCGGAGGTGGTGGAGCTCATCGCCTCCAGACAGAGAGCGGCCGAAAGACACGCCCAAGAACTGAGCCGCGGCCTGGAGAGCGAGCTGAGCCAACTGAGGAGGCGGAGCAGCGAGATGGACGCGCTCGCTCAGACGCAGGACAGAGTCATGTTTCTACAGGTACCACACTGCAGCGCCACCTGTGGGTCTGGAGGAGAAGAGCACACTGATCTGATTCACACACGTTTAACACACAAACCTGCAGATTTAGACTGAAAACGCTCTGTCCCACCTTGTGATGTCATCATGTGATACAGGAAGTGAACCAGGTCCAAACTATCAACCATCCAAAATCAGGGCTAAACCGGGACTAAAACTAGGACTAAAACCGGGACTAAAAACCTAAAACTGGGATTAAAACCAGGACTAAAACTGGGACTAAAACCCTAAAAATGAGACTAAAAACAGGCCTAAATTGGGACTCAAAACCGGGAATAACACTGGGACTAAAACCCTAAAAACGGGACTAAACTGGGACTAAAATGGGACTAAAACCAGAACTTAAAGCGGGACTAAAACACTAAAACCAGGACTAATCCATCTGCCTTCTCTTTCTGAGTTCTTCTCTCAAACTGAAAACACTCTGTTCCACCTTGTGATGTCATCATGTGATACAGGAAGTGCTCCACTGTGTTTTTAAACTCCACACACCTTCATTTATAGAATCATCTGGATCATTTCAGTCCTGGAGTTGTCTCTTATCTCGACTGAACTAAAGGTAAAAGGAGGAGTTAACATGAAAACTACCACTTGATGACATCACAAGGTGGAACGTTGCATTTTGATCTTTGTAGATGTAACAGACTAATAATAAAATGTGACTCAAACATGTGAATGAAACAAAACACAACTCCAGGTCTGTTTTTGAGCGTTGGATTAAAGCTCAGAGTTTGTGTCATGGTGGGGGTTTAAAGTGGAGGTGTCTGTGGAGCATTAACTCTTCACTCGAGTCATGTTTAGTTCACTGTTTTGTCTTTTGTTGGAAAAACAACGCCCAAAACAACAAATTAAAAACTTTAATCAGCTTCAGTTATGTCTGAGGGGAGGGGCTGTGGACGCAGGGAGGGCATCTGACTCACAGGGACTGTTCAGATCATGTGTGCAGACGTTTAAACTACAGAGTCAGCAGCTTTGATCTGACTCACAGATTAAGATATTTATAGTTTAAGAGGAAATGATTGAACATAAAGGTGCATTATGTTTCTGCTAATGTTCCACAGTGCGGCTTTAAACTGATGGAGTTTATTACCAAACATTTGTAGAACATTTCAGAGAATAACGTCTCCACAAAACAAAACAGATGAGTGTTTGTGTAGAGCTGAACAGCGCCCTCTAGTTGAAGTCATGTCCTGGTTGTGACATAATGTCTGTTACACAATCGTCTTAATGACTCAGATAAAAGGCGACACCTTTATGACACAGTCTGTACTTTTCCACTTTGTAAAACTCACCAAACATGACCCTGTGACCTCAGCTCCTGTCCACGCTCCCGCCGCTGCCCGAGCCGTTCGATTGGTCAGCGGTGTCTGTGAACACAGAGCTGTACCTGGGCACCATCCGAGCCTCCGTCAGCGGAATGATCGACAAGTGCAACGAAGAGCTCAAGAAACTCTACAGCAAAGGTACTACAGAGTACTACAACTGTACTACAGAGTACTACAGAGTACTACACCTGTACTGCAGAGTACTACACCTGTACTACACCTGTACTACACCTGTACTGCACAGTACTACACCTGTACTACACCTGTACTACAGAGTACTACACCTGTACTACACCTGTACTACAGAGTACTACACCTGTACTACAGAGTACTACACCTGTACTACACCTGTACTACACCTGTACTACACCTGTACTACACCTGTACTACACCTGTACTACACCTGTACTACACCTGTACTACAGAGTACTGCACAGTACTACACCTGTACTACACCTGTACTACACCTGTACTACACCTGTACTACACCTGTACTACACCTGTACTGCAGAGTACTACACCTGTACTACACCTGTACTGCAGAGTACTACAGAGTACTACACCTGTACTACAGAGTACTACACCTGTACTACAGAGTACTACACCTGTACTACACCTGTACTACACCTGTACTACACCTGTACTACACCTGTACTACAGAGTACTACACCTGTACTACACCTGTACTACAGAGTACTACACCTGTACTACACCTGTACTGCAGAGTACTACACCTGTACTACACCTGTACTGCAGAGTACTACACCTGTACTACACCTGTACTGCAGAGTACTACAGAGTACTACACCTGTACTACAGAGTACTACACCTGTACTACACCTGTACTACACCTGTACTACAGCTGTACATGTTCAGTCCCGGTTCAGTCCCGGTTCAGTCCAGGTTTAGTCCTGGTTTAGTCCTGGTGTTTTACTCTGGGGTAAATGGGTCAGTGGGGCAGTTTTGAAATAGAACTGACTCATGGTTTCAATTTGGCCCCATGTCTTATCCCCCTCTCCTCCCTCTCCTCCCTCTCCTCCTCCTCCTCTCTTTCACCTGTCTTATCCCCCTCTTCTCTCTCTCCTTTCCATCTGTCTAACCCCCCCCTCTCTCTCTGTCTCTCTCTCTCTCTCCTCTCTGCTTCCTTTTTCCCTCTCTCTCTCTGTTTCCCCCTCCTCTCCCTCTCCACCTGTCGTTCCCTCTCTCCTCTTTTCTCTCTGTCCGTTCTCCCTTTATTTTATTTTATTTTAATCTATTTTTACTGGATGAAAACAGAGAATAAGAGACTTTGTCCAACAGAAAGTGCAGGACGGTCAGTAAATCCTCATATAAATGTAAGAGGCTCCACAGCACAGTTGACCCTCCTCCTCCCCCTCTCTCCCTCTCTCCCTCTCCCCCCCCCCCCCCCCCCCCCCCCCCCCCCCTTGTCCGAGTCTCCAAAATGGCGTCCTGTGAGTGGCAGTGACACATGTGTTTCTTTTCTGTTCTGACTCTGGTCCAAACTCTGACTCTGCGTCTCCTCTTTTCTCCTCAGAGCTGCGCAAACTGCAGAACTATGCGAGTGAGTACAAATACTATTATGATTTACTTTATTTATGTTTATTCTTATGATTTACTTTTACATTTAAGTGTGGACGCGTTAGTTCCCCACATGGCCACAAGATGGAGCTGTTTACCTTGATCAGTGTGAAGTTCTCAGGCCAAAAAATGGTTCTATTGATTTTCTTGTTGAACTTTAAATAACAACAAAAAACTTTCATTTTTCTCATTCAAAAGAAACATTTTCTTCATCACATTTATTCATTCTGGTCCTTTTGTCAGATGAAGTCTTCCTCTATTAGCTAAAGTAAACTAAACTAAAGTAAAGTAAAGTAAAGTTAAATAAAGTTAAATAAAGTTAAATAAAGTTAAATAAAATAAACTAAACTAAAGTCAAATAAACTAAAGTCAAATAAACTAAAGTCAAATAAACTAAAGTAAAAATAAACTAAACTAAAATAAACTAAAGTAAAATAAACTAAAGTCAAATAAACTAAACTAAAATAAACTAAAATAAACCATATTACATTACATGATTCTTTCTTATTGTTGAGGCGTTCCTGATCCATCACATTGAATTACAGGACATCACATGACAAAACATGACATAATATCACATGACATCACATCACATGACATGACATCACACCAGATCACGTGACCTTGTCCTGTCCGGTTCCAGGTGAGGTGTACCTTGACCCCTCCACGGCGCAGAAGAACCTGGTGGTGTCTGAAGACGGCCGCCAGGTGAAGTACGACGAGCACAAGACGTCGCACACGGACATGCCCAAGCGCTTTAGCCCCGCCCTCTTCGTGCTGGCGAGGGAGGGGCTGAGCTCGGGCCGCCACTACTGGGAGGTGGACGTCTCCCGTAAAGACGCGTGGACCATCGGCGTCGCTCGCGGGTCGTCTCGTCGTAAAGGAGACATCAAGCTGAGTCCGGAGGGAGGGTTTTGGTGCCTTTGGCTGAAGAACGGAGAAGTGAAGGCCCTGGCGACCGTGCGTCTGCCGCTCCACCTGTCGAGCGCGCCCGCCAAAGTGGGCGTGTACCTGGACTACGACGGAGGGCAGGTGTCGTTCTATGACGTGAAGGCGCGTTTGCATCTCTACACCTTCACAGACACGTTCAGTGAGAGTCTGTTCCCCATTTTCAGCCCCTGTCTCAGCCACGACGGGAAGAACTCGGCGCCGCTCGTCATAACTAACATCAAACATACCTAAAGGTCAAGGGTCAAGTTTAGGATTGAAATGAAAAGCCACTAAACAAATAAGCAAACAGAACAAAACTAGCATCATTTTAGAGTTATTTATTTCAACAATCCAAGTGGCAAATTCCTAATGTCACCTACCCCCTATCCCCGCCCACTTCTCCTTTTCACAGGAAATGAAGGAAAATATGTAGATTATTTTTACCATTTTACTTCAACCCTGAAGTTTACAATGAAAATAATGTAAAATGAAGATGAGACGTTATAGTTTAATGTAAATAAATGTTTGTAGATTTAAGTCGTGTCTTTAGTGGAGACACTGGATCCACTTTGAGAAGTTTATAAAACACAATCATCCATTACAAAGAGCTAATGCTAAAGCTAACGGGGGCAGGGCTACGGCTGGAGGTTTCGCTCGGGCACAAAAAAAAAAACAAAAAAAAACTTGGACAATGTGCGAGGAGTAAAAATAACTGAAGGAGTTTGAAGGATCAAGTTTCATCTCGGCCAAAACAAAATGTAAAACGATGAAGAGACATTTTTGCTCTGAGAGTTTAAATGTGGTTTAATATGTGCCATGTAAATATGACGTGTTTAAAGTTTAATTTGTTTTATTTATGTTCCAGAGACATTTGTAAAAACTGAACTCGCTGGTGGAGGATTTGTCTGTTCACTGACCACAGGCTCCAGTCTATTTTTTATCAGAATATTTTGTAACTTTGTAATTGTTTAAATTTGTTTAATTGAAAAACAACATTAGTAAAAATAAAAAATATCAATATCACAAAAATGTCTTTGCAAATTTAAAATCAAATAAATTTAAAGCTTGAGATGAGACTTGCAGCTCTGGTTTAAGGTGGTGTTAAATCAGACCTGCTCAGATGTGGATCCATGTTCTGGTCATTTCTTCTCGTTCATGTTGGAATCATCTTTAATCTGTTATTTTGCCGATCTACCACCGTTTACACCTCCACCGACACACGCCCACTTCAAACGCAAACATCGGCTGCTTGGGGCTTTTTTTCCCTACACCTTCTGACACCCGGGCCATGTCCCAGTTCAGCGGCTGCACACTCTGGAGGACCTGGCCGACGTTCTCAGCCGATCTCCATGGAAACACGGGGCACATTTATCGCGGAGCATGAAATGGGACGGGCCTTGTCGCGCCGGAAGTGACGTAAATGCTCTTAAAATGCAGACGACGAAGTGAGAAACCGTTAAACTGAGACGCAGCTCTGGTGTTCAGTTCCTGCCCCTTTTATACCTGGAGTTTCCTCTCCAAACACCTAAACCACAGCGCCCCACGGAGGCTGGAGGTTCACAAATGACACGTGAGATTATGAGTCAAGGTGCTTTAAAAGAGGATTCTGTTTGCAGTAAATATGGAACAGTGAGATGTAAGTCCAGATTCTATCATTACATCTATAGCTATGGTACATTTAAGTGCGGTTTGTCCTCTGCATTTGACCCGTCCTTCAGTGTCTCTGGGTTACACCTGTCAGCAGCAGTGGGACCCATCTCCAGATCTCGTCTAGTCTCGGTCAGGACCTCAGCTGGAGCATTTGACCCACTGTGCAAACCTGGGACCGAGCTGCTGTGAGGCTGAAGTGTTAGCGCTGGAGGTATAATTTTGTATGTAGGCTAAGGGACGCGCAGGAGGGAGGGGGGAGGGTATTTTGGGTGTAGGGGGGGTGGCGGCGGGGGAGCGGCGGGCGTTTGGACGGGTCGCTGGCGTCTCGGGTGTCAGTGTGCCACAGTGGGACCTTCAGAGCAGCTGCTGTGGTGAGTGTCTTCAGTTTAAACTTCATTTCAACCTCCATTTCCATGTGTCATACCGTTACTTTCATTTATGCTACGGGAGCGCTGTCTGCTTTTAAAGTGCGCCGTGTAACTTTCCTGCTGAGGGTTTTTTCCCGCCGGCTCGTCTCCATGGAGATGTCACAGCTCTGTCTAGAATGTTCTGCAGTGCGGCGTTAAACCGAGCCGTCGTTTTTATGTTCATATTCGGGTGTTTTCGTTGCTCAAAAACGCCTTGAAAAACATGGATTCGCACAGTCAGCTGGGTCACCTCTCCACAGATCTGACCTGTAACGTGGTGTCCTCTCCGTTTCCCCATGGAGATGTGTAGAAAGTTCCATAGTGCACCTCACCCTTTGGCCTATTACAATAACCAGATGTAAATTACTCTCTTATAAAAGACTTCATCCCGCGCTTTTGGCTTCTTTTTACAGTTTAAACGTCTAATTTGTCCCTAAAATGGCGCCCCCTGGTGGTCGGTCTGCGTGTGCCGGGCTGGTAAAGGCCACGCTCGGCCGCAGAGGCTAAACACGCTATAAAAAGCACATGATATCTTTAGCTTTACTTTCGCTTTGTAAAAAAAACAAAAAAAAACAGCTGATGGTCACTCGACACAAGCAGAACACGCAAAGTCTACACAGACACAAGGAGAACATGCAAACGCTGCACAGAAACACCCAGGAGTTGAATCTGGAACCTTCTGGCTGTGAGGTGAGAGTGCTAATCATAATGACGCCCTCTGAACTAATAAGAATGAAATCGTGACCCAGACTCATCACTGTGGAACCTAACGAAGTAAAAGTAGAAGTACTGCACTTATGTGGATATTTAAGGTATCTGTACTTTACTTAAGCACATTTTACAGTGTGTACTTTCACTTTTACTTGAGTACATTCCAGAGCAGTATCTGTACTTTCTACTCCACTACATTTTTAACTCAAAACAAAACAAAAAAATACAAATAAAAACAGAAAAAAACGATCGATTCAGTTGTTTCTGTTGAACAAAATCAGCACATTTGAAGCGTTATAAAAATGCACAAATTCCGTTTAAGTTTTACTCTTTAAGTACAATTTTAAACAGGTACTTTATACTTTTACTTAAGTACAAGTTTTTGTTAACGGGACAAAAAGCTGAAGGACTGAAGATGTTTCGCTGCTCATCAGTTCTGAGATATTTCCGTGTGATACTTTTAGTTTTCCTTGAGTACTGCTTTTGCGCCGGTATCTATACTTCTGCTACTTCTAGTACTTCTTCCACCGCTGAGTATTCACGCCGTGTAACCTTCCCCACTCGATGTGTAACAGGTCCATGCCCCTCCTCCCGCTCTGTGGCTGCTGCTGCTGCTAAGTTTAAGTGTAAAGAATGACCCTGCCTCTTCGCCGTGCAGGGATGGCATCTTCAGGAAACCTTTCAGAAGAGCAAGTCCACTGCTCCATCTGCCTCGACGTCTTCACCAACCCCGTGTCTATACCCTGCGGACACAACTTCTGCCAAAACTGCATTCTGGGATACTGGAAAACCTCTCCTTTGTACCAGTGCCCCATGTGCAAGAAGGCGTTCCAGAAAAGACCGGACATCAGCGTGAACACCGTCCTGAGAGAGATCGCCGAGCAGTTCAAGCAGATCAGGGTGAAGAGCAGAGACGGAAAGGTTGAAAAAGAGGAAGACGAGATCAAAACGAACAAAACGAAAGATAGAAAGTGGACAACGGAGCGACGCAAGAAGGAAGACGAGGTGAGGCTGCTGGAAAAGGATCAGTTTTTGGAGGAGCTTAAAGAAAAACAAGAACAACGTAAACTGAGAGAAGACGCGAAGGCTGAAGAAGACCTGCCTCCTCTGATCCCGCCAATCCCTCCTCCGAGATCTCCTCCCGTCTCCAGAACACAAACTTCCGAAATTCCAACTGAGGTTTCTCCGTCACCATCGCCGCCAATGTCTTCCCCGATCTCTGAAAGTTCACCTGCGGCTTCCACGTCTTCGCTGGCGCCATCTTGGGTCGAAGAAGACGTCCTTTGCGATGTTTGCTTAGGAGAAGGTCGACCCAAAGCCATCAAATCTTGCCTGGTTTGTCTAACTTCTTACTGTGAGGAACATCTGAAGTCCCACGCCGCGAGGTTCACGAAGCATAAGCTAATCGAGCCGGTCGCTAACATGGAGGATCGGATGTGTCCCAAGCACGAGCGGCTGTTGGAGTTGTATTGTAAGAAAGACCAGACGTGCGTTTGTGTTCTCTGCACTGAGACTGACCACAGGGCTCACTACACCGTCCCAGTCGAGCGGGAGTGGACCGACAAGAAGGTAAGACGAGTACTGAGGGCGGCCATTTTGGATTGGAGTGATGTTTTACAAAGGTTGGTGCTAGATAGTATGCTCCGGAGGGACAGTGGGCTCTGATTGGTCATTTCAAGCGATGACGTTTAGAAACAAGGTTAGGATTAAGATTATTGTTCAGTCGCAAAATGTGACCTCGTGTCCTGAGTTTCCCGCCAGATAAACGCTCCACCGCGTCATGTCCTCAAAGAAACAGGAACGTGTTGTGTTTGACGGATTTAACGCAAAAAAATCGTGAAACTGCAACGAAATACAAAGAACTATTCAGTAAGCAGTAAAATAAAGTAAAGTTACACTATGCTAACATAAAGGGTTAGTGTTAGCTGAGCAGTAACACACAAACAGATGAGGCTCCGTTATCACTAGTGGAACATCTCAAATTAGCGTCTATTAAGTTAAACAAACGTGCAAATATTGTCACAAATATAGTTGCCAACATTAATATACAACATAAACATAAAAAACGTACTCACATCACCACTCGAGCTGGACATGAGAGGGTGGATTTGGATTGAACAATAAAACATCATAATGGACTGATTAGCCGTGTGTTTGACGGTTGCACACTTTGAAGTACCGTTCGAAGTACCCTGCTGATGAAGGCTGCTCCTCCGTTGTCCGCAAAGGCCGTGATGAAATTGGACAGGTCTACACCACGTCAACCGCCGTCTGTGCATTTACGTCACGTCGTCTAGCAACCGTGACGGCGGCTGACTAATGAGCTAAACGTGTAAAACGGACTCTGAAATAATTTGTTTTATTTATTATCCGTGGAAACGCAGGGCACATTTTTGGCTGCATTTGTCGGGTGCATGAAACGGGACGGACCTTGTCGCGCTGAAAGTGACGTAAGTGTCCTTTAAATTCAGCCGACGATGTGTGAAACGTCGAATTGACACGGCCATTGACACTCTGCATGCTAGTTGTTTACTTCTGGCCATCTACTGCCTGAATCTAATGCCACAATTGCGACTAGCGCCCTCTAGCAGGCTGGATGAACAAAAATATAAAACAGTTTCAGTACAATTATGAAAGTTACACTTAAAGTTAAGGTTCTGAAATGAACATTTGACTTGTTTTAAGAATGTAAAAAACAGAACAGAGGTCCGAAGTTATTCCTTAAGCCCTCAGAGTGTCCTAAAGATTCACCACGATGAGTTTATAAGCACGTTTCTCAACTTTCAAAGAGCAAAGACTAAAAGACAGTAAACAGCGGACACATTTTGAGCATAAAAGAGCTGCTTACCCGATAAATCTGCACTGAGGCGTGTGTGTCGTACAAACATGAGAAAAACCATGTACAGGGTCTTTACGGCTGTACCAGGGCTGAGTTATCGGTTCTGTCCCTCCTGACCACACTGTTTAGCACTCAGACTTCAGACTGAGGAACTAACGCGTTTGGTTTCATGATGTGACCAGGCGCTGCTGAAAAGGACAGAGATGGAGGTTCAGCAGATGATCCAAGACCGAGTGAAGAAGGTGGAGGAGATAAAGCACGCGATGGAGCTCAACAAAGTAAAAGTTTAGACACTACAGACTGAGAATTTATCCTTATTTTTTGGAGTTAAAACTTCAATAAATCAGACTTGGAACCTGAACATTTGGCCAGAATCTTTTTAAGTCTAAGATTGTAAAGTTTGGTGAGTGTGGGAGCTACTTTAAGGGCTCTACTGAGGTATTCAATTAAATATTTAAACATCTTTTGGTGCAGACTGGACAGTTTTGTTGTTTCCACCTGAAGGTTTGTTGCTAAGAGACCAAACTGACCAAAAAAAACAACAAAAAATAGGAAAAAAAAAAAGAGTTTTGCCTGTAGTTTCTCCCTTTAAAAGTCTAAACATGATTAATATTGTGAGTATTTTGTGTTTCAGAGACGTTTGACCAGGCTCATCTTCTGTTTCAGGCGAGCGCTCAGAAGGAGGTGGAGGAGAGCGTGCAGGTTTTCTCAGACCTGGTCCGGTCCATCCAGAGGACCCAGGCCGAGCTGGTGCTGGTCATCGAGGAGAAGCAGAGACAGACGGAGCAGTGGGCGGAGGGACTCATGACCCACCTGGAGCAGGAGATCTCTGAGCTGAAGAGGAGGCACGCAGACCTGGAGAACGTGGCACGAACTGACCACATCAACTTCTTAAAGGTGACACAGTTTCATGAGCGTATCTGAGGAGCTGAAACGAGCAGGGCCACAGTTTGAACTCTGACCTCTCGGCTCGTCCAGAGGAGTTATGGGGACTTGGGTTCTACTGAAGTTTAACATAAAGCAACTGGACCTGGAAATGTTTTATTTTTACAGTTTCTAACCTTGAACCAAACCTGATTTTTAAAGCGAAGCTGCGTAACACCGCGTGCATTTGTTAATTTGTCTTATTTGTGTGTTTTGTCAGAGTTTCCCGGCTCTGAGCTGCCCCCCTGTGGTCAGAGACTGGTCCGACACTCGCGTCCCCACTGACACCTGTGTGGGGATGATCCGCAGGTCTGTGTCGAAACTGGAGTCGACTCTCAACGAAACCGTCCACAAACTCATCGACAGCGGTAGGACTCGAGCGAAGACCACTGCACCTTCAGACTCTGGATGTATCTGTTTATTTATGAATCAAATTTGTTTTTTCAGAGATCAAAAAGGTTCAGAAGTACACAGGTAATAATCGACAAGAGCAAACGTCTGTCGTGTTAAATCCGCTCTGTTCTTCAGATGTTTATCCATGTTCTAGTCGTTTATTTGTCGCTTTTTTTGGCTGATCTATCCCTGTTTTCACATCCACCTGTACACGCCCCCTTTGACACGCCCCCTTTGACACGCCCACTGTGACACGCCCCCTGTGACACGCCCCCCCTGTGACGTCCGCTCTTCCTTCTCCAGTTTTATTTTCTTAATCGTTGATACTCGTAGGATTCTGCAGCGTCGCGTCGTCATTTTGGTCCAAATGTAAAAAAACGCTCTGCTCTAGTGTGACGTGCGTCTGTCCATAGGGGGCGCCACAGCTACACGGCGCTTTGTTGTGATGACGTTCACGCCGGCGTCAGCTCCATTGGACACCGTAGTTTTCTAGCGTGGACGTCAGCGGATTTGTGTCTTTTATGAAGTGGTTTCAGATGAATATTGTGATTTAAAATGTGTAAATTATAACAAAATGATCCACAGAGATGAGAACCATATGGACTCATCAGCTCCACGGCTCGTTTGTTTACTTTTTAAAATACTTTTGGCTAATGCTACTCAATGAACATTTTGCAGCGCTATCTTACAAAGCTAAAGTGTGATGCTAACCTTTAACTTGTGCTGTGTTTTTGCTAACGCGTGCTAGAATTTAACAATGCTATGCTAGCAGTTTGTTTGCTCTTACACTTCATACAAATCAAGACGATTCAAAGTGCTTTTCCGAGACGTGCAGAGGTGAGTAAACAGCAAATACTCACAAGTAACTGCAGAGAAGTAGATTTAGGTAAAGCTCAAATGGAACATCCAGAAATAACAAAAACAAGTAATTAATATTTCCATGTTAAACTGCGATGCTAACATTTACCACCAGCCGCCATTTTGGTTCTTGGCTAATGTAAACAAATGTAAAATCCAAAGAAAACGTGGATTACTTGTCTAAATATCATTATTAAATCAGTTTTAAGATTATTTTGAGTTTTCTATTCTTAGAGAAATAAGAATCTCTTCCTGTGAAAGTCTCTGAAAAGCCAATGAAAAAATGTCTTTGCTAGAACCAACATGGCCGACATGTCTGACACTAGATTGCGGTGACATGCTAGGCTCTTATAAATGCTAGGCTAACGTGCTAACTCTCTTTCAGTGGATGTGACTCTGGACCCGGACACGGCTAACCCCTGGCTGCAGCTGTCCCAGGACCGGCGACAGGTGCGGCATTTGGGGGCTTGGCAGGACCTCCCCGAGCACCCCGCCCGCTTCGACACCGTGGTCATCGTCCTCGGCAGGTGCGGCTTCACTTCGGGACGCCATTACTGGGAGGTCCAGGTCGGAGACAAGGACGACTGGTACCTGGGCGTGGCTAAGTCTTCGGTCAACCGCAAAGGCAGGATTTCGGTCAGCACGGCGCAAGGATACTGGGCCCTGGCGATGAAAAAGAGCCAAGGTTACCGCGCGTCCACGACTCCGCCTCAGCTGCTCAGCCTGGACGCCAAACCCAAGCGGATCGGCGTGTACCTGGACATCGAAGAGGGGCAGGTTTCGTTTTACGACGTGAAAAACAGAACGCACATTTTCACGTTCAAAGACTCGTTCGCAGAGAAGATCTTACCGTTTTTTTACCTGTATTGTTGCGATAAAGCGTCGGATACGATGGTGATCGGGCCCGGTCCTGAGAGAGGACAGAGCAAGAGCTAAGACGACAGCGGCGAGTCCAGAGCAAACTGACCGTGGAGCAAAAGAGTTTCAAAAGACGCTAAGACAGTTCTCCAAAGGGTCTTTACTCAACGTCCCTGTAATGAGAAGCATTTTAACACGAGGTTTTAATGCTCCAGTTTGCACCTCAGTGAAAATAAGTGAATAAGTTGCGTTCACGTTGTAGAATTTGATGATGTCATTATTTCAGAAGGGGGGCGGGGCCTATATAACACTACGGAAACCACAAATGTTCACTCCAAAAACCGTCCGTATTAATCTAACGGCTTAAAGTTCAGCTGACGACAATCACATCTTTTGTAGTGAATAAACTTCTTCACTTTTTTTTTTTTTTTTTGTTTTGTTTAACTGACTGAAGCGACATCAAACTTTTGTTGCACGTGGATAGTCCCGGGAATTACTGCGTCACCGCCAAGAAGCTTCTCCGCCGTTTGAATCAGACGCAGGGCCGGATCAGACCATCAGCAAACGGAGCAGCTGCGTGGGGCCCTGAGGTCAGCAGGGGGCCCCCATTGAAAATATGATATATCAAGTTTTATTGGAAACTGAGCAGCCTAAATATCTCTCTAAAACCATTTAATCTGTAATAGCAAAATATCTGCTGCTGTGTTTGTTTTTGAGTCGGGCAGAGGTGAGGGCAGCTCTGTGTTTACACCAAGGACCCGACATAATGTAAATATAAGCAACTGGAACACATTAAAATCCACCGGAAACGAAGGAAAAATGTCTAGAATTTCAAAAATCTTGCCCCTCTGCTCATATTTCCCCTTGTGTTTCTGTCTATTTGTGACATTCTGGATGTTTTCAGTCTGATGTTGGTCATAAAAAACACAAATACAACTGGTCAAAGTGACGAGAGCAGAGTCAGAACGTGTCAAACGTGAATCACCAGGAGGGGGCCCCAGAGTCACATTCAGCGTAGGGCCCCCTGAAAGCTGGGACCGGCCCTGCTCAGACGCACAGAGCTCCACAAACCATCGTCCAAACCGCAGACCTGTCCTCTCCTCTTCAAAATGATTGCATCTTTCAGAACAAAATAACGTTTTTTCGTGCTTTTCCGCTGATTCTACAGAAGTCTGCGCTGTTTCCCTGTCCTCTGTGGCATTTTATTTTTATTTTTAGGCCCGAGCCCCTACAGGGCGTAGGGCCTATTGCTTCCGCAACGATGAGTGCGAAGCACTCATCGTTGCAGACTGTCTTCACGAAGTTGCGCGCGAAGCGCGCAACTTCGTGGCAGCACCGCGACCTTGCACAGACTCCTGTGTCCTAGCAACCCATGCCGTAGGCATGGGACATGCATATTTGTTCTTGCTAGCATGTCAGCGTCAACATTGAGTCAATGGGCGAAGCCCATTGACTCAATGTTGACGCTGACGCAGCGCGAAGCGCTAATGTCCCCAAACACACTCCTGGCATCGAGCCCTATCCAAGCCCCCATGCCGCAGGCATGGGCCATACTTGTTACTGCTAAAATGAATGGAAGTCAATGGGAGGTCAATGGCGGACCCCGACGCCATGGCGAATGACGAGCGCGTTAGCGCTCGTCATTCGCCATTGACCCCACGGTGACGTGGGGAAAGTCGAGAGCTTTCAAAAAACGTATAATATGTCATTGTAATGTTATCGGATATATTGTTTTTGCTAAAATTATTATTAGGCCCGAGCCCCTACAGGGCGTAGGGCCTATTGCTTCCGCAACGAAGCCCATTGACTCGATGTTGACGCTGACATGCGTTAACAGGAGTCAATAGGAGGAGTCGTCCCCCATCGCCCCCTGCACAGACTCCTGTGTCCTAGCAACCCATGCCGTAGGCATGGGACATACATGTTTGTTTTTGCTAGCATGTCAGCGTCAACATTGAGTCAATGGGCGAAGCCCATTGACTCAATGTTGACGCTGACGCAGCGCGAAGCGCTCATGTCTCCAAACACACTCCTGGCATCGAGCCCTATCCAAGCCCCCATGCCGCAGGCATGGGCCATACTTATAACTGCTAAAATGAATGGAAGTCAATGGGAGGTCAATGGCGGACCCCGACGTCATGGCGAATGACGAGCGCGTTAGCGCTCGTCATTCGCCATTGACCCCACGGTGACGTGGGGAAAGTTGAGAGCTTTCAAAAAACGTATAATATGTCATTGTAATGTTATCGGATATATTGTTTTTGCTAAAATTATTATTATTTTTATTATTTTTTTTTTTATTTCTTCTTTCTTCTGCTCTTTGAGCAGCAATTTGACCCCCTGAACATATTCCAAAACTCACCAAATTTTGCCCATAATTCAGGTCTGGTGAAAAATTTATTTTTTTATGTGGTGCATCATTGGGCATAAAAAAATGGCGCGACAGCGCCCCCTGCAAAAGTCAAATTTTTTACGTCAATGGGAGACGTCAACGTCAACTTTTTCATACAGCCACGAAATTCGGTACATGCATTCTTCAAGTGATGCCAAACAAAAAAGATTATTATGGCCACGCCCCCTGACATACCGGAAGTCGGCCATCTTGGATTGAAAATTCCAAAATGCCGAGTCAGCGTTTTCGCTGACCTCACATTTTCGTCAACTCCTCTGAAGGCGCTTCACCTGCAAGGCTGAAATTCACTGTACATCATCTAGACAAGTGGGGCATCAAAAGTTATCCAATTCATGATGATCCCTATTACGGTTTCCGTGCGGCGAAGCCGCAAAATTCCATCGGAATTTTTGCAATTTTCAAATTTCTAAATTTGCTCCCATTTGTGCAAGCAAAGTCCGATTTGGCTCAAATTCGAATCAGTTGTAAAACTTTGTGGCCTAAAGCTACTCATTATGATAGAAACTAAATTGGCGCGATAGCGCCCCCTACAGAACATCTAATATATTTGTATGGAAGGCCGAAAATTTAGTTTTCCCAAATGTTACCAAATTTGACACAAAATTCCATTGGGTCATCCCAATCAATAAAGTCAATCAGACCTATGTCGTCTTTTGCACTGTGTTGCCATGGCGATGCGCCAAACTGCCAATGTTATCCTAATGGGAATCCTCTCAATTTTTCCCATTCATGGGAAAAAGATTAGTTTCATGGAATAATGTGAAATTTGGCACAATGACTCTTCATGTCATCCTGATCAAAAAAGTCAATCAGATCCATGTCATATTTTTCACTGGGTTGCCATGGCGATGCGCCAAAGCGCCCATGTTATCCTAATGGGGAAATTTCCAAATTTTCGTACATTTCAAAGTCTTATGACGACCTATTACCGTCAATGACGAACATAAAATTTGGCACAGTGATTCTTCAGGTCGCCCCCGACAAAAAAGTCCGAGGGGCCAAGTTTGTATTTTGCACGGTGTTGCCATGGCGATGCCTGGAAAACCCATGTTTTTGCATTTTGTGCATCGGCACTTCCAATGTGTTTTGACTTGTTTGGTGACAAGTGCAGCCGAAAGCCCCAATAAAAAAGGGACAAGTGGCGCGTCAGCGCCACCCACAGGGAGTGCCGGGTCGGCCGAGTGTGAAGCACGGCCCGCGAGGGCCGTTCGATGCCGCTTGCGGCTTTAATTATTTTTATTTTTTTTATTTCTTTCTTCTGCTCTTTGAGCAGGAATTTGACCCCCTGAACATATTCAAAAACTCACCAAATTTTGCCCAAAATTCAGGTCTGCCGAAAAATTTATTTTTTTATGTGGTGCATCATTGGGCATAAAAAAATGGCGCGACAGCGCCCCCTGAAAAAGTCAAAATACATTGCGTCAATGGGAGACATCCCGACGTCAACTTTGCCGTAGAGCCACGAAATTCGGTACACGCATTCTTCAAGCGATGCCAAACAAAAAAGATTATTATGGCCACGCCCCCTGACGCACCGGAAGTCGGCCATCTTGGATTGAAAATTCCAAAATGCAAAGTCAGCGTTTTTGCTGACGTCGCATTTTCGTCAACTCTTCTGAAGGCGCTTAACCTGCAGGGCTGAAATTCACTGTACATCATCTAGACAAGTGGGGCATCAAAAGTTATCCAATTTATGATGATCCCTTTTATGGTTTCCGTGCGGCGAAGCCGCAAAATTCCATCGGAATTTTTGCAATTTTCAAAAGTCAAAATTTGCTCCCGTTTGCGCATGCAAAGTCCGATTTGGCTCAAATTCAAATCAGTTGTAAAACTTATGGGCCTAAAGCTACTCATTATGACAGAAACTAAATTGGCGCGATAGCGCCCCCTACAGAACATCTAATATATTTGTATAGAAGGCCAAAAATTTAGTTTTCCCAAATGTTACCAAATTTGACACAAAATTCTATTGGGTCATCCCAATCAATAAAGCCAATCAGACCTATGTCGTCTTTTGCACCGTGTTGCCATGGTGATGCGCCAAACTGCCAATGTTAATCTAATGGGAATCCTCCCGATTTTTCCCATTCATGGGAAAAATATTAGTTTCACGGAATAATGTGAAATTTGGCACCATGACTCTTCATGTCATCCTGATCAAAAAAGTCAATCAGACCCATGTCGTATTTTTCACTGGGTTGCCATGGCGATGCGCGAGAGCGCCCATGTTATCCTAATGGGAAAATTTCCAAATTTTCGTATATTTCAAAGTCTTATAACGTCTTATTACCGTCAACGACGAACATCAAATTTGGCACAGTGATTCTTCAGGTCGTCCCCGTCAAAAAAGTCCAGCGGGCCAAGTTTGTATTTTGCACGGTGTTGCCATGGCGATGCCTGGAAAACCCATGTTTTTGCATTTTGTGCATCAGCACTTCCAATGTGTTTTGACTTGTTTGGTGACAAGTGCAGCCCAAAGCAGCAATAAAAAAGGGACAAGTGGCGCGTCAGCGCCACCCACAGGGAGTGCGGGGCCGGCCTAGTGCGAAGCACGGCCCGCGAGGGCCGTTCGATGCCGCTTGCGGCTTTAATTACATTTGTTTTGGCACGAATGAACCATGTGTGTCTCTGATTGGTTAATCTGCCTGTCAATCACGCTTCACTGAAATTGGGAAAACGACACAGTTCCAGACTCGCCCGTCTTTGTAAAGTTTTGTTTTTGGACGGGAAACAGTCAAGAGTTTAACGACAAAACAGGTCGACAAATCTGCACCTGACGCAAACTATGAACTGTAATTATGAGATAAATAAACGTAAACAGTGTCATTTTATTCATGTAACGCAAAGTATTAACTGTGATAATAAGATAAACAGACTTTTTCAGGACTTTTCTCAATTCAAAATACATAATCTATTGTTTAAATTGCTAATCACTACGGCAACGCCTGTCCTAACGTTTCATAATCCTGAGCCGTTTGGATGTGGCGATGTTAAACTGCCACACGGGGGCGCAAGACGTATATTCTACACTTATAAACAGCATTTTAAATATCACTTTGTCAGTTTAGCGTCTTAAATCCGTCTCTTTTGAATGATTTGAACGTTGTTTTCCTGTTTGCATGTTCGTCGAGCTCAAATGAAACTGTCAAAAAAAAAAAAAAATCCTGTTTCTATAGTTTATGTGAATAAATTGTTTTGAGTTTTAAAATAAAGTACAGTTTTTTGTTTTTTTTTGTTTTGGTTGTGAGTTTCGTTTTCAGTGAAGCGGTGACACATTTCCACTCCTCCCACAGAGACGGGCCTGAGTCTGCGGAGAAAAGAGACACAGATTAAACTGAGGTAAACGCAGCAGATTCACTGAACACGGCAAGTCAGTTTATTTACTTTTGATCAGATTATTAAATACCCCAGTACTGCCAGTCGTAGTATTAGTATTAGTATTAGTAGTATTAGTAGTAGTAGTAGTAGCAGAGATTGTAGTAGTAGCTGTTGTTGTGGGGAGTTTCCATGTGAAGATGACTCATGTGGGTTTGTTGAGGCTTGTATTAGAGATTCTTATTTTTAGTCTTTTATCTGATCCAAAAGTTCAAAGTTTTGTTTAAAATAGTTTAAAAATAGTTTTGGGTCATTTCTGGGACGGTTAAAGGCCCAGCTGACCGTTTTTCTGACGTATTTGAGCAAAAATAATGATTTGAACGAAGATGAGAAACAAATAAAACACGAGAAAATAGAAAAATGCCTGTTCCATCGTTTTTACACCGTGTGGCACAGTGGCGCAGCAGCCTCGCCTCGCCGTGAGAAGGTGTCAAGTTCAGTTTACCGTCTGGCTGAGGTGTTTATTCGTAGAGTTGGTTTGTTCTTGTGACTTCACACGTGGTTAAAGGTGATCGACTTTTCTGCTCGTCTCCACTGAAATGCTGTTGCGTTTCCTACGATGTTCCACAGTACGGTATAAGCTAACGACAACTAGCATAATAACAGCGCAATTCCTGATTATCTGACAATAACACGGTTTATAATCAGACGTTGACGGTGCACAGTGGATTAATTTTGACCTGAAGAGCTGATTAAACAGAATCTGACCAGGGACAGGACACAGTTTGGTCAAAAAAATCAAGAATCTGAGCGAAATTCATCCGCTCATAATTATTTTTCCAGACCAAGGTTTAGTTCATTTTCATCCCTGACAGTTTGTCCTGCTCACTAGCGCCTCACAGTGGTCACGTGATGCTGCTGTGTCGTGTCCACTCAGCTGATTTATTTTTCTACCATGGATCTATTCAAATAACTGTAAAGGATCCGGCTGTTTAGAGCTGACTTGAGTTGGACTAGTGGCCACTCATGGTACTACAACGAAAAAAATCCCTATTTTATGGAGCGAAATGTGATCACGAACTGGTCATGCTCAGCCAACAGGGTCTGACAGGGACTCACAGCACGCCTACAGCTTGGAAAAAGTCAAATTTGGTGAGTTTTTTAACGTATTTTCAGATTTTAAAGTTTTTTTTTTTAGCTCTAAATCCATCTTTTGTCTTCAGGAACGTATCCGAGGTGCGTCAGAGTAAAGAGGCCCAGGACAAACATCACTGGGACAGAGGACAACAAACATCGTTGCTGGATTAAGGAGAAATCGGAACATGGAAACGTGTCCATGAGACTGTGAATCGGGACGAGGGGCCCTTTTTACTCTCACACACCTGAGACACTGTCCTGAAGAAGTCAGACTGCAGGTGGCGCTGTCGTCTTGTCTCAATCGGTAGAAAGACGACACCAAAATGTGTTTAAATCAGCTGAGTGGACACGACACAGCGACGTCACGTGACCACTGTGAGGCGCTAGTGAGCAGGACAAACTGAACCATAAACTCTCAAAGAGACAAACTAAACCTGATCTGGTCTGAAAAAAATACTAAAATAAAACAAAAAATCAAGTACGACGACGTTAAATGTGCGTTTTCTTTGACAGAGTTGAGGCGATGTCGTCCGGCGTCGCCCTCGACCCGCTGCCTCCTGACCACTTCCTCTGCTCCATCTGCACAAACGTCTTCACCGACCCCGTCACCACGCCCTGCGGACACAGCTTCTGTAAGTCCTGCCTCCGTCGCCGCTGGGACCGGGGCGACTTCTGCCAGTGCCCCACGTGCAGCAAACGATTCCGCGCCCCTCCCGAAATGAGCACCGACTCGGTCCTGGACGAGGTGTCCGTCCCGCTCAAACGCAGACGAGTCCAGATTCCAGAGGACGCGGACGGAGCGCTCCCGGTGGATTGTGACATCTGCACCGGAAAAGCCTCAAGAGCCGTGAGGTCGTGTTTGGTTTGTCAGGCGTCGTTTTGTTCTGCGCATTTAGAGGATCATCTGCGGGTCCCAGGGCTAAAGCGGCACAAGCTAATCCAGGCCGTGGACAACATGGACGACAGAGTTTGTCCCGTACACAATAAAGCGCTGGACTTGTTCTGTCGCGACGATGGAGTGAGCGTCTGCGTCCTCTGCCTGGACTCGGAGCACGAGGAGCACAGGGTCGTGTCTATGGAGGAGGAGGGAGCGCGGCAGAAGGTAACGTGAAAAAAAACTGAAAATGGTTTATGTTTATGTCGTTATAAAGACAGAAATGGACTCCTAGTGGGCTAAAGAGGAACTACAAGCAGGACTGTAGTTTTTGAGTTTCCGTCTCATGGACCTTCAACAAAAACAAGGGACATTTACCTCGACTCACTTCTCCAGAGACGCCACACGGGGGCAGTGTTCAGTCAGTGACGCCTCTGGCCAAAGCGTGGTACTACAGCCCAAACGCAACAGTGACACCTCTGGCCAAAGCGTGGTACTACAGCCCAAACGCAACAGTGACACCTCTGGCCAAAGCGTGGTACTACAGCCCAAACACAACAGTGACACCTCTGGCCAAAGCGTGGTACTACAGCCCAAACATTCAGATAAATAAGTTAATCTTTTTACATGATTTATCTTATTAGACTTGACTTGTTTTAGTCGTGGGACTCACATAAGTGTCTCGTTCTGCTTTCTGAGTGGATAATCAGCTTGAAGTTTCAGGTAAAGCGATAACATCTCCATCCCAAGAAGAAAAGTTACACAGTGCACCTATAAAGTGTTTTGTTTTTTTTTAAATGATCTTTTTATTGACGTTTTTCAGCATAATACTGTCGTTGATAATAAACTTATACATGTGTTATCAGTATAGCTTAAGTAATAAATAAAAAATAATAAATAAATAAATAAATACATAAATAAGTAAAATCAATATATACAGAAAAATAAATCTGAAAACAGAAAAATAATAAAATGATGAATAAATAAAAATAAATAAAATAAAGGGGAGGGGTCAGGTGACACTCTGTTTTTGCATTTTCACGTTAGTCAAAGTTGAAAAGTGAAATACGTCCCATCTGAAGTGAAACATGTCGACTTTCTCTAAGCTCTAATTTAACTGCAATATTTTTTTTTATTTTATATTTTTGTTTTGAAGGAAAATATTGATTCTCTGATGCGTCAAATCCAAACGATGATTGACGAGAGAAAGGACAAAATAAAGGAGTTCAAAGGCTCTTCAGGAATCAGAAAAGTGAGTCACAACTGAAAATAAACTGTTTATGTGAGTCAGAGCTCCACTTTCAGCTGATCAGTAATGAATCTTTAATCTTTAATGTGTCTTTTGTGTAAATTGTTCCAACATTTGAACAGGATCTTGTACATTTATGATATTATTATTCAGATTTACCTGCATTTCTCAACAGTTTTACCTCAACTTTTCGTCACAAACTGCCTCTTGACTCATTCAAACAAAATAAAACATCCAGAACCTTTCTCATTCTAGTTCCACCTGTAATTCCACCTCTGCGCCACACGTCTGCGCTGTTCGCTTTTCATTTTTCATCTCTGTTCAAAGCAGACGGTCCAGAAGGTGAACCGAAACATGGACGCCGTTTTGAACATATTCACAAAAGACGTGCAAAAGACCCGGACCAAAGTGAGAACGAGACTCCAGGAAAAACTCCAGAGATACAAGGAACGAGACGAGAGAACGGTCCGAGAGCTGGAGGAGGACATCGGGAAACTGCAGAAGAAGAAGTCAGACCTGGAGGAGCTGAGGAGGAGAGAAGATCCACTGTGTGTGCTGCAGGTCTGAAGTTCACTCTGCTCTTCAAACTGTTCAGATGTTTCTCCATGTCCTCGTTGTTTCTCCTCCCTGAGCCTGTGAAGTTGTATTTGGAGTGATTCATGAATGTTCCACAGTACGGCATTAAACGTGTACATCTCACACATACAGGTTCTTTTCTCTGATTTGTTTTTTGTCCTCGTAGACGCTGCAGAGGCTGAGCGGCCCGTCTGAGGTCAGGGAGTGGACGGGAGTCGTGTCCTCCTCAGATGTTTGCCTGGACACGGTGAGACTCGCTGTGGCTAAAATGGTGCACAAGTTTCACTCCGTGCTCAAAATACTGACAGAAGAAGGTAGAATTTACGTCGCTCTGGTCACGACTCGAGCTCCGTTTGGGTTTAACATCACAACTTTTCTTCTTTTTTTGCTGCAGAGATCAACAAAATGAAGCAATACAAAGGTAAAAGCAGCTGAAGGTCCCATGATGCACTGCTCTGACGCTGTTTCTTCATCACGAACTGACCTGGACCACACGTTTAACGCACGAACCTGCAGATTTAGGCTGAAAACGCTCTGTTCCACCCTGTGATGTCATCATGTGGTGATACAGGAAGTGCTCCGCTGTGTTTTTAAACGCCACACGCCTTCATTTCTAGAATAATTTGGCTCATTTCCGCTTTGAAATTGCCAAACTTGACTAAACAAAAGGTAAAAAGGAGGTGCTAGCGTGTAAACTATCACTCGATGACATCACAAAGTGGACCTCTCTCGGGATCAGTGGATTCGTTTTGCAGATTCTTGTGCAACATTGGTTTATAAGTCCGTTTGTGAAGGAGGATGACGATGACCCAAATACCGAACAGTCGTTAAAGGGGCGAGGGGGCGGGTCAATGTCTGAACTACGGACGACTATGGACTCGTCTTAAAGGGACAGTCCGTCACTTTTCCTCCGTGTATCTGAGCTAAACGTGTCCCGCCCCAGTACAGATGTATTTTATGAGCAGCTGAGGTCAAATTAAGTCCGTTGTTTTCTGTCTGTGTCTAATTATAAATGATATTATCGCGCTGTTAGCATGCTAGTTGTTGTTAGCATTACAGTACAAAATAACGTCTTGTTTTGTCTTAAAATTGTTCAAATTCTGCAGGAATGACGAAGGATTTACCCTAAACTATATCCTCTTCTTTTCAGAGTCGTTAACCTTTGACCCCAACACCGCCGGCCGCCATCTTTTCGTGTACAACTTTGACAAACGCATCAAGCACCACAAATACCCCGCCCTATTGGTGTCGGACGGTCCGCGCAGGTTCGGCGTGGCCAGGGTCTTCTCCGCTCAGGGCTTCAGCTCCGGGCGTCACTACTGGGAGGTCCGGGTCGGCCTCCGAGGAACCTGGGACGTGGGTGTCGCCTTAGAAACGGTATCCAGGAACGCCGACGTTACGGTTCAACCCCGCAACGGATTTTACGCCATCAGAAAAGATGGTCTCACTTATACGGCGAGCTGCGTGCCGCCGAAAGTCCTTAACCTGGCCCCGAGACCCAACGTGATCGGAGTTTTTCTGGACTTGGACGACGCGAGGGCGTCTTTCTACGACGTCGAAAGGAAAGTTCATATTTACTCGTTTATAGGAGAAAAGTTTAAGGGAAAGGTGTTTCCGTATTTTTATCTCCACAGCAGCGCAAAGAAATCTGAACCGATGGAACTGAGCGCCATCCGGGACGGCGAGGGCGCCACGGGGAACGGACTGAACAAAATGGAGGAACAACAAAAACAGGAAATGACGTTTAGTGTGAGCAGAGAACGAGGGAGGGAAGGAGGGAGGGAAGGAGGGAGGGAAGGAGGGAGGGAAGGAGGGAGGGAAGGAGTGGGGGAAGGAGTGGGGGAAGGAGGGAGGGAAGGAGGGAGGGAAGGAGGGAGGGAAGGAGGGAGGGAAGGAGGGGAAGAAGGAGCAAAAGTACGAGTAAAAGAACAAGTGGGGGAAGTAGCAGGAGAACAAGTGAGGGAACAAGGGAGGGAACGAGCAGGAGAGCGAGCGGGAGAAAAAGCAGGAGAACGAGTGAGGGAACAAGTGGGAGAAGGAGGAGAACAAGTGGAGAAACAAGAAGAACGAGTGGGAGAACGAGTGAGAAAACCAGGAGAACGAATAGGAGGACAAGTGGAAGAACAAGTGAGGGAAGTAGCAGGAGAACAAGGGAGGGAAGGAGCAGGAGAGCGAGCGGGAGAAAAAGCAGGAGAACGAGTGATGAAACAAGGAGAACGAGTAGGAGAACGTGTAGAACAAGTGAGAGAACAAGCAAGGGAACAAGTGGAAGAACGAGCAGGGGAACGAGTGGGAGAACGAGTAGGGGAAAAAGTGAGGGAAGAAGCAGGGGAACGAAAGAGAGAACAAGGAGAACAAGTGGGGGAACGAGCGAGAGAACAAGCAGAGGAACAAGCAAGAGAACGAGAGGGACGACAACCAGAAGAACGACCTTCTCAACCTGAGCTGAAGAAAGAACAGTGAGACAGAGGAGGAGAGAGAGGAGGAGAGCAGAGGAGGAGGAGGGCAGAGGAGGAGGAGGGCAGAGGAGGAGGCAGAGGAGGAGAGAGAGGAGGAGGGCAGAGGAGGAGGGACAGAGGAGGAGGGCAGAGGAGGAGGGGCAGAGGAGGAGGAGGGCAGAGGAGGAGGAGGGCAGAGGAGGAGGAGGGCAGAGGAGGAGGCAGAGGAGGAGAGAGAGGAGGAGGGCAGAGGAGGAGGGGCAGAGGAGGAGGAGGGCAGAGGAGGAGGAGGGCAGAGGAGGAGGCAGAGGAGGAGAGAGAGGAGGAGGGCAGAGGAGGAGAGAGAGGAGGAGGGCAGAGGAGGAGGGGCAGAGGAGGAGAGTGAGGAGGAGAACAGAGGAGGAGAGCAGAGGAGGAGGGGCAGAGGAGGAGAGGCAGAGGAGGAGAGGCAGAGGAGGAGGGGCAGAGGAGGAGAGCAGAGGAGGAGGCAGAGGAGGAGAGAGAGGAGGAGGCAGAGGAGGAGAGAGAGGAGGAGGGCAGAGGAGGAGAGCAGAGGAGGAGAGGCAGAGGAGGAGGGGCAGAGGAGGAGGGGCAGAGGAGGAGGGCAGAGGAGGAGGCAGAGGAGGAGAGAGAGGAGGAGGCAGAGGAGGAGAGAGAGGAGGAGGGCAGAGGAGGAGAGAGAGGAGGAGGGCAGAGGAGGAGGGGCAGAGGAGGAGAGAGAGGAGGAGAACAGAGGAGGAGAGCAGAGGAGGAGGGCAGAGGAGGAGGAGGGCAGAGGAGGAGAGCAGAGGAGGAGAGCAGAGGAGGAGAGCAGAGGAGGAGAGGCAGAGGAGGAGAGCAGAGGAGGAGAGGCAGAGGAGGAGGGCAGAGGAGGAGGAGGGCAGAGGAGGAGGGCAGAGGAGGAGAGCAGAGGAGGAGAGCAGAGGAGGAGAGCAGAGGAGGAGAGGCAGAGGAGGAGAGAGAGGAGGAGAACAGAGGAGGAGAGCAGAGGAGGAGGGCAGAGGAGGAGGAGGGCAGAGGAGGAGGGCAGAGGAGGAGAGCAGAGGAGGAGAGCAGAGGAGGAGAGCAGAGGAGGAGAGCAGAGGAGGAGAGGCAGAGGAGGAGAGGCAGAGGAGGAGGGCAGAGGAGGAGACAGTTTTCAACTCAACATCAAACCTGAGTGACATCTGTGACAGTTTTCTTTTCTTTTCTTTTCTTCTCTTTTTTTCTATGGAAACAAGTCGACCAAACAAGAGTCAGGTTTGTGGAAATGCGAGCTCCTTCACAGACTGTAAAGAAGTGAGTGAGTGAGTGAGACGCCTGATTTGTCTGTTTTTAATGTTCGTGAAATAAAAATAAAAGGATCATGTCTTTCTCATGACTTTTCTAAACGATTACTGTTTTATAAAATCATTTTTTATGAGCAAAATCAACAATAGAATCTCACAGTGAAGTTAAAAAAACATCATAAAATACAACTGACTTCAGCCTAAAGGTCAGAGGTGAAACCCCCGCTCTGGAATACTGCTGCTGTGCTCTTTAGCAACGCACTTACAGGAGTGTTTCCCTTTCCAAAGAGTTGATATTTAGTTTTAGACTTTGCTGTGGACATTTGGAGGTGTGACTCTGTGAATGATTCAAATCACTTCTGTTATCAGAGGTCAAAGGTTAATCAGCGACTTTCACCATCGTCTTTCACGTTTGAGCCAAAGGAGCGACTCTTTACACAGACGGTGCAGATACGGCTCCTTTGTGTTTTATATAAAGTCATAAACCTCGTTAAATCTTTAATCATTCATGTGTTTTATTGTGTTTTGTTTTACTGCTGAGAATAAAAGTGAGTCGAGGTTTGTGGGACGTCTCCAGTTGTTTACGTTCACGTCTCTGTTTGAGGAGTGAGCTGGAAATGATGTCACAACACAGCCCCGCCCCCTTTGGCTCTTTACCCAGCATGCCTCACACTCAGGGAGTTCAGTCTGAGGGATTTAAGAAGTGAAACAACAGAGAGACGCAAACTGTGAGTATTTTATTTATGTTTTTGTGTTAAAGAAAAGGACTTTTAAAATTTAAGTCACTAAACCCACGTCTGGGGCAGAGATTTAAAAAGTTTTATGAACAAAAACAAATTAATAAATGAATCTCAATCTGAAATTCTACAAAATGCTCTTTTTTTTTTTCCAGATAATGTGAGTTACAGTGGTTATGTGCACACTCAAAATGTTTATTTTATTTTATTTTATTTTATTTTATTTTATTTTATTTTATTTTATTTTATTTTATTTTATTTTATTTTATTTTATTTTATTTTATTTTATTTTATTTTATTTTATTTTATTTTATTTTATTTTATTTTTAATTAATTAATAAAAAAAAAAAAAACATAATTCGTTTTGTAAATATAAACAAAAACTGAAAGAAATGAGTACAGACAGAAGAAATGTTTAGAGACACAGAATTTTAAAACTCTGATCCTCATTAAAAAACACTGCGGAACATTTCATTTAAAGCTCAAACATGGAGCCAGAGCAAACACTTGGAGTTTATGAGTTTTTGTTTCTTTAAAATCCTTATTCTTGTTGTCGATTGTTCTGTTCAGGTCACACAGAGCGTAGGAGCTTTGGTTCTGACGTTTTTTCATGAGTTTTGGAGATAAAAGTTTCTTCAAATGTGACGTAAAACAGTAAATTCACGTGATGTTGTTCTGATCTTTGTGTTTCTGGTGAGAAATAAGTGCAGCAGGTGTCAGAAATATCAAAATAAAATATATAAAAATGGAGGGAAACGACCTACAAATCATCAAATAATAGAAATAATAATCATGAAGTTTATATTTCAAAATACGTGGACTTAAAGTGACTTCACCTTCACAGCCGTGTCGTTCTGTCTTTTCTGTGTTTGTGTTTGGGGGTGTTAGCGTGTTAGCATTAGCTGTGTTAGCATTAGCTGTGTTAGCCTGATATGATGTAATGTGGCTGAGTGACTGTGGTTTGAGTCACATTTGATTTACACAAGTGATGCAGCTGGAGAGCGTTTGTGAGAGAGGACGGAAAACAAAAAATCACACAGAACAAAAACCCAGAGTCAGAGATCGACAGTCTCACTTCAGTCAGTGTGTCCCAGGGCGGCTGTGGCTACAGTGATGGGAAACAAACACAAACAAACAAGAGAGAAGAAAAGATCTGCAGATATTTATGACCCGATATGTGGAGCCCCTGGACGCCTCCCTAGGGAGGTGTTCTGGGCATGTCCCACCGGGAGGAGGCCCCGGGGAAGACCCAGGACACGCTGGAGGGACTATGTCTCTCTGGCCTGGGAACGCCTCCCACCGGAGGAGCTGGAGGACGTGTCTGGGGTGAGGGAAGTCTGGGAGTCCCTGCTTAGACTGCTGCCCCCGGGACCCGGCCCCGGATAAGAGGAAGAAAATGGATGGATGGATGTGGAGCCGATTTCGATTATTTTCCCCAAATTTTGACGTTTATGTACACTGCACACGCCCCTGAGCCGATTTAAGACTGTGTCAGTGTGTGAGGCCCAAAGAAAAGCCCAAATATCGGCCCAAATATCGGCCCGATATATCGACCGACTGATGTGTGGTGGATCTGACAGACGCTCATCACGTCAGATACAGATATTATCATGATTCTATTTAGAAATAAATATGAAATAAACAGATAAACACAGATCACTTCAGTCAAGTCTATAATGAAACTAAAGGTGCACTGTGTAACTTTTCTATGATGATGTGACTATAGTGTTTAACTTGTTTATCATTTATTCATGAACAGGTGTTTTTATTGCTCAAAAATGGACATTCTTACTGTGTGGGCTTGCCTCTCCACAGATCTGACCTGTAACTTCGCCTGGTGCCCACAGAGAGCACCCACAGAGAGCCCGCAGAGCGCCCACAGAGCGCCCGCAGAGCGCCCACAGAGAGCCCACAGAGAGCCCACAGAGCACCCACAGAGCGTCCACAGAGCGCCCACAGAGCGTCCACAGAGCGCCCACAGAGCGCCCACAGAGCGCCCGCAGAGCACCCGCAAGAGCACCCGCAGAGCACCCACAGGGCACCCATGTCTGAGCGCCCGCTGTGCTGCATCTGTCTGGAGGACTTCACGTGTCCAGTGGCGCCCCCCTGTGGACATGTGTTCTGTCTCAGTTGTATTGGAGATTATTGGAGAGTCCAGGGTCAGTGTGTGTGTCCTGTGTGTAAAAACCACTACAGGACACGACCACACCTCCACATACTGCACAGAGGAGGAGCAGGAGGAGCAGGAGGAGGAGGAGGAGCAGGACGGGGGAGGTGAGTACAGCAGACAGTACACAGCTCTGAATGTGGAGGAAGAGGAGGAGGAGGAAGAGCACCTTGTTTAGATACTACATCAAATAAAGTGAAGTCAAACCTAAATGTTTGACCGTCGTGATGATTCTTCTTGTTCTCCTTGTTCTTGTTGTCCTTGTTCTTGTTCTCCTTGTTCTTCTTGTTCTCCTTGTTCTTCTTGTTCTCCTTGTTCGTCTTGTTCTTCTTGTTCTCCTTGTTCTCCTTGTTTTCCTTGTTCTCCTTGTTCTCCTTGTTGCAGTGATGAAGACCCGGTTCCTCTGGCTCCTCTTCGTCCTGGTGAGGTCCCATGTGACCTTTGCCCCGCCCCCCGCGCCGCCGTGAGGTCGTGCGTCACCTGCCTGCGCTCGCTCTGCCCTCTGCACCTACGGCCGCACTACCAGGACGCAGAGCTGGGGCGCCATCTGCTGGTGGGCGTGGTGAAGAACCTGGAGGGGGCGCTGTGCTCGGTGCACGGCAGGAGACTGGAGCGGGTCTGCAAGACTGACCGGACGTGTATCTGCGCCGTGTGCGTGCAGACTGACCACTGGGGGCACCGCAGTGTCAGCGTGAAGAGGGAAGCCGCCAAAAGAAAGGTACAGGACAGAGGAGGAAGAGATGGGACGATGGGCTAACCTGCCGCCACCGCCGCGCTCCAAACAGGAAGTGAACCTGTTTAACACTTTTAGATCAGCACTGTGGTTTAAAATAATAATAATAATGACATGACCAATCAGAAGTTTGGACACGCCCCCTCAGTCTGTGTGTTGTTGGTTTTTTTTTGGTTTTTTTCCCACTTTTTGTTCCCACTTTTTACATTTTATACACGCACAGAAGACTTCAGATATGTGAAGTAAATAATATGGAAGTGTGTAGTAAAGAAAAAGTAAATAAAAAAGTTAAACAAATCTAAAATTTATTATTATTATTCAAATCCTCAAAAAGCCATTTCACTTTTTTCCATAAGTCCTTGTCTCTGGCTTCATATATTTGATGTTTTTAAAATGTAGAAAGTGGTAAAATAAACCTAGAGAGTGTGTGTGTGTGTGTGTGTGTGTGTGGGGGGGGGGGTGGGTGTGTGTGTGTGTGGGGTGTGTGTGTGTGTGTGTGTGTGTGGGGTGTGTGTGGGGGTGTGTGTGTGTATGTGTGTGTGTATGTGTGTGTGTGTGTGTGTTGTACTAAACCCCTCGTGTCGTGTGCTTGTGCAGGTGCAGCTGATGCGCAGACAGAACGCTCTGACGCAGACGATGCAGGAGACGCTGAGGAGCGTGGAGGAGCTCAGAGCCACCGCAGACGTCCTGGACAAACACCTCCTCCTGGAGCTGGAGGCCGAACTGTGCGAGCTCCAGAAGAGCCACGAGCAAATCCAACGGCTCCTGCGCACGGAGCACAGCCTGCACTTTATCCAGGTGAGAGCGCACGGATAAAGCTGCACCCTGGAGCTTTTCTGCGTTTATTGCGTTCATAAACTTAATAATAATAATAATTTCTTTTTTTTCCAGAGTTTTCTGCTCATGGCTCCGTTCTGACAGAGGGATGAACATATCAAGTTTTATTTATTTATTTTTTATTTTTTTAAACCATTTTTAATTTTTAAAACTGTGATTTTTTAATTTATTTTTTAATATTTTAAATATAAAATACTGTGATTGTGTCGGGATGAATTTACATTTGTTTTCATATCTTTGCAAACTTGATCATGTTGGGTAATATGTGTACCATGCGCCTCCTGCTGGCTGAAACACGCCTCTACAGTCACATGTCACTGTCTGGTTTTAGTCGAAGGATCTGGCAGCTCCAGAGTGAGGCTCATTCTGCTCTGTGATTGGATGATGGTCATGTGACACAGTAAACTCAGTATTTGATTTGTTTGTGTCAGATAAAGTCACACATGGAGTAAAACACAGTGGTGTCTCTGTTTTTTGGGTTTGTTTTTTTTTGGGGGGGGGGGGGGGGGGGGGTATTTTTATAGGAAGTCATTTAAGGAACTCATTCACATGTTTGAGTCACTTTATTATTAGTCTGTTACATCTCCAAAGCTCAAAATGCTCAGTTCCACCTTGTGATGTCATCAAGTGGTAGTTTTCATGTTAACTCCTCCTTTTACCTTTAGTTCAGTCGAGATAAGAGACAACTCCAGGACTGAAATGATCCAAATGATTCTATAAATGAAGGTGTGTGGAGTTTAAAAACACAGTGGAGCACTTCCTGTATCACCACATGATGACATCACAAGGTGGAACAGAGTGTTTTCAGTTCGAGAGAAAAATAACTCGGTCTAAATCTGCAGGTTTGTTTGTTAAACGTGTGTGAATGAAACAAAACACAGCTCTGGGTGTGTTTGTGGCAGACCTGACAGGAAAAGTTACACAGTGCACCTTTAAATATGATATAAATGAAAGAATGTCTGTGTTGGCAGAGCATTTAACCACATCAACACAGAACAGGTTTATCTCGGCAGGACACGCCTTAAAGAGGAAAACAAAACTCATTATTTGCATTTGACACAACAGTGAATAAAAAAAGAAAAAAGATTGTGGAGGGAGGAGTTTAAGCAGAAATGAAACTGATCAGAGTCTGAGGTCTGAGCTGCAGAGTTTAAGGTAAGAACACCAGCTTTTATTACAGAAGGATTTATTATTACATGTTACATCTTTATTTAGTTTATTTTAATGATGTGGGTAAAGTCCACACTGCAGGAGAGAGACACCGTCTGGACATGTGACCAGTCCAGTCTGGACACAATTTATACTTTTATACTACAACAAATGTTTAGTAGAGTTATCTAACTTTTTCTTTAATAACCACTGAGTGTATATATATATATATATATATATATATATATATATATATATATATATATATATATATATATGTTTGTGTATATATAATGTATATGCTCAGATAGACTCGGGACTCAGGACAGTTTCACTCTCTGTACTGATTTCACTCTGTACAGGCTGATTTCATAATATTAATAATAATGTCTTACACTTGTAATGCTCTTGTCAAAGCCTCTACACTAGACTCATTATTCATTTATTTCACTTGGTGATGATGAGATACTATTGTAGCCACAGCTGCCCTGGGGCAGACTGACAGAAGTGAGGCTGCCAATCTGCGCCATCGGCCCCTCTGACCTCCACCTGTCATTCACACACACACACAACACTTTCATACTAGGCAATGTGGGTGAAGTGTCTTGCCTAAGGACACAATGACAGAACTTGGTCCGAGCGAGACTCGATCCTCTGACCTTCGATTTGGGGACCAACACTCAACCACTGAGCCACTGTCGCCCCGATTTCACTCTGTACACACAGATTTCACTCTCTGTATAGGACGATGTCACTCTCTGTACAGATTTCACTCTGTACAGATTTCACTCTGTACAGGCTGATTTCACTGATTGTCTTGTCTGTTCTTGTGTGTTTGGTGAAAGCTCAGTTTTGTTGGTCACATGCAGATGTCAATATTTAACTATTACAAATCTTTTATGAACATAAATAGATGGACGTCTGCATCATACAGTGTTTATAGAAATGGACATGGCTAAACTGCTAACCTCTGCTTTCCAAAGAGGAAGTGATCATGGGCGCACTTCCAACTCCACTGACACATGACATATTTTTTTCACACAATTGTGTTTATGAATCAAGATCTGAACATTAAAAACAGACAAATCAGGTCCTTCTTTCCCTGAGGTCGTTCCCGCTGGTCAGTCTGAGCTCATGGTCCTGTTTAGGAGTTTGATTTTACACAAAAACGTGAGAGTGACTCACTGAAAAACTGTTGGCTAATGCTAATGCTAATGCTAGCTACCTTGTGACTGTGATGTTATTTGAGAGGGACGTGTTTAACACCACAGATCTTCCTGATTTGACGGACTTTATGAGGACCTGGCGAGGACCTTTCCCCATTCTACAGATAGAATATTTTGATTTGAATTGCTTAATTGCTATGACGATGGAGGACAGTTGCCATGGCTTAAACGGGAGCACATAAACTCATCTCTCAAACAAAGAGAACAATAAACCGAGCCATTAGGGCCATTAGGGCTGAATGCAGGCACATTTAGCACATTTAGGCTGAAACTGTAAACAATAAACTGTTTAAAGTTTCAGTGTAGTGATCTCCTCCTTCAGACAGATATAAGGAGTGTCCAGCAGTGATCTGACCAGAACTGAAGAAGCAGCTTGGACGAGCAGCCAAACGTCTTCAGTCTAAAACATTTGTCCAGAGTTGAATTTCCTTTCACTCTGGATCAGTCCTGACCGACTGAGGGTCACACAGACGTTCTTTGGTTTAGTGCAGAAAACAGGCCTTCACTAAAACTAAATTTTCCTTTTTCAGACATGGCGTCCAGTTTTTCCAGTACTGCCCCTTCCCCTCCTGCTGACCCTCTGGAGAGGCAGCTCAACTGCTCCATCTGCATGGAGATGTTTGTGGAGCCGGTCACCACCAGCTGTGGTCACTCCTTCTGCAGAAGATGTCTGGACAGGGCCTTAAGACTGAACACCTCAGCATGTCCTCTGTGCAACAACTACTTACAGAGAACACCTGACGTGAACATCGTACTGAGGAATGTGATAGAGGAGATAAAGAAAGAGAGAGAAGAGGAGGAGCTGAGGAGGAGGGAGAGAGAGGAGGAGATGAGGAGGAGAGTGAGAGAGGAGATAGAGGTGTGGAAGAGGAGAAAGGAGGAGGAGATGAGGAGGAGAGTGAGAGAGGAGATGGAGGTGTGGAAGAGGAGAAAGGAGGAGGAGGAGGAGAGGAGAGAGCGGGAGAGACAACAAGAAGAAGAGAGGAAAAAGAGGGAGGAGGAAGAATGTGATCCGAGGAGGTTCAGGGGGAGACCAGGACAAGTACCCTGCAACATCTGCACCAAGATGGCCGCCACGAAGTCCTGCCTGATCTGCCTCGTCTCGTACTGTGACGAGCACCTCCAAACACACGCAGCTAACGGCAGGTGTGTAGCAGCCCGTTAGCTCCCTGCTAAACCTGTTACTGTACCTTTGCCTCGTTCAGTTTTGACACAGTTGCTCACTTCCAGGTTGAAGGGGCACAAACTGGTGGATCCGGTGGAGGATTTGGACCAAAGGGCTTGTCTGACTCATGGGCGCCCCCTGGAGCTGTACAGCAGAAAGCAGAACAAGTGCATCTGTGTGTTGTGTATGGAGTATGGAGAGCAGGGGGTGGTGTCCACAGAAGACGAGTGGACCAACAAGAAGGTAAACACAGTCAGAGCTGGTCATAATCTGATTTCTGGGGTAATCGGATTATGGAAATGGTAATCTGATTTCTCTCTGATTGTTCACACTTGAGCAGGTTTTTGAAAAGTACTCAAAATAAATGTATTTGTTTTTATTTTTATTTCTATATTCAACATGGCGTCTTTCAACAGGCAAAACTCATGAACACGATCGAGGACCTGAAAGAGAGCATCGTGAAGAGGAAGACCAAGATGGAGGACGTCAATGCCTCTCTGAAAAGCTGCAAGGTGTGTGGAACCAGATAGAACCTGATAGAACCTGACAGAACCCGCCAGGACTCGATAGAGCTCAACAGGACCAGACAGGACCCGACAGGACCCAACAGAGCTAGACAGAACCGAGTGTTCACTAAGTTTGTCGGTCAAAAGTTTGGACACGTTGTCTCATTTAGTGTTTTTTCTTTATTTTTTACAACTTTCTATGAAGTAAGAAAGATGGAAAAAAGGCAAATAAGTCTCTAAGAGGAGGTGGCCAGGCTGAGGGGCTTTCACACTGTAGAACTTTGTTTTGGTCCAAAGTCCAGGTGTGAATGCTCCTCTGGGTTAGGGGTTATGGTTCTGGAGCATCCACATTGTCTGGACTAAAACAATTAAGTATTAATAACTCTTTAAACCCGCCTAATGCTGCTTCTGATTGGTCTATTCTCCAGTCAATCTGTCTTTAGCCAATCACAGTCACAAAAGTCTTGACTTACTTCCCAAATCTAGACTTTTCAGCTCCTCGATGTTCCTCATTCATGAGGTGTGCTCTCATTGTCATGACAACATCAGAGACAATTACAGGGAAAGTCCGATTGCTCAAAAGTCCAGAAAAGAGACTTGTCACATTCTAGTTCCATTCTTGGTGCAGACTTTCAGGTGTGAATCAGCCCTGAGAGAAATGCCTGTCTCGCCCTGCTGGACCATCCTTGCTGGTCACCTGATGTTTTTAACTCTTGTCCCTGGACTTCAGGATCTGTTGGACGCTGAGTGGTGGGACATTGACGCCGTCTTCTCCGCGGCGTTGGCCGCATTAGAAGCGGCTCAGGCCAACGCGCTCAGACCGGTGGAGGAGAGGAGGCAGCGTCTGACCCAGGAGGCCACTGATCTGTGTGAGACACTGCAGACCGAAGTGACCGCGCTGGAGATGACCATCAGCGAACTCAATCACATATCTGCGTTTGAGGATCATGTGCTGTTTCTGCAGGTGAGAACAAGGCACCAATCCAGGGTTTTCAGTTACGATACCGATACTGATACTAAAGCTTAAAGTATCTGCTGATATCAACCGATACCAGAGACTAAAAACAGCTTTTATTTCCTTTAAACGAAAATAAAATAAGATTAAAGTGATCCAAATGTGTTATGTAGATGTTATTTCTCTCTCAAGTAACAACAGAACAACTTTGCATGAATAAAAGTTCTGCTCCGACTACGACCTGTAAATTATCTTATTACATCAGTTTATGTGTCCAACCAGGATATCGACTGGACCGATATCTGCAAGCCGATATCTGATCCAGCAAATGTTTCAGTATCAGCTCCGATATCTGACAAAAGCATCAGATCTGAGCGTCCATAGCGACAACACAAGTTTTAGCCTCGTTTTGCGATGATTTTCAGTCAAACCAAGAAGTCAAACTTAACCGGAGTTTAATCAAGATCTAAATATAGTTATTTGGAATTGTCAGTGATCAGTGAGATCTTCTTAAGGAGGTGTAGCTGATTTTGAGTGTCTTAAAAATGTGAAAAATAGAACTAGTTCATTTGAAACAGTTGGTAATGGTCCAAGGTCACTGACCTTATGCATCAGAACATCCTAACTATTCACCACGATGGGTTTAGAAGAGCTTTCCACAACTCTCAGAGACCAGGTTTTGGGGTCTTTTGGGGTCTTTTGAGGTCTTCTGGGCTATTTTGGGATCTTCTGGGGTCTTTTGATACCTTCTGGAGTCTTCTCTCGTCTGTTGGGATCTTTTGGGGGTCTTTTTGGATCTTCTGGGGTCTTTTGGGGCCTGTTGGGGTCTTCTGTAGTCTGTTGGGGTCTTTTGGGATCCTCTGGAGCCTTTTGTGGTCTTCTGTGGTCTGTTGGGGGCTTTTGGGGGGCTTTTGGGATCTTCTGGAGTCTTTTAGGGTCTTCTGTGGTCTGTTGGGGGCTTTTGGGATCTTCTGGAGTCTTTTGGGGTCTCTTGGGGTCTTCTCGGGTCTGTTGGAATCTTCTGGGGTCTGCTGGGGTCTTTTGGGGATCTTTTGGGGTGTCTGGCAGGAATAGCTGCATTAGTTTGACTTTTCGTTTTTGTTTTTCTTGATGATGAAGAAATATCCTTCCGTAAAAGAACCTGGGGTCAAAGACTGGGCGGCCGTGGAGCTGGACACTTGCATAAATTTTGGCTCTTTAAGAAAAATTACAGCTGCAGCGATGGAGCAGATTCAGGGTCATCTGGACAAGCTCACGGCTCTGGGTACGATACAAGCACGCACAGACTCAGAACAACCTCAAAATCATGTTTATTCATGTTTTTCACTAAAGGTTTGTTTGATTTTCTTTGTAGAACTCAAGAGGATTACGGAATTTGCAGGTGAGTCCTTTGAATACTCGGGATCCAATATATTTTTGGTAAGTGAGAGGAAGCGTCACTACTAAACTAAATTCCCCATTGACCCGAGTGGAGCACAGACATTATTGTTGTGCTACGCCACCGTGAGCCCAATCTAAGAACTGCAGATAATGAGAACTGAATGAAGAGAGACATGAACCATAGGAAAATGCACATTCTTTATTATATTTTCACAAAGACATTTTAACTGATGTATTAAGATAAAATAGACCAGGTTTTTAGTTAAGCCCCACTTTTGGATGTTGTTATTGCACTGAAAAACACAGAAACACCGCTCCACAAACCTGACTCTTATTTGGCCTGGAGGAAGGCGTCCTTCTGCTTGTTTCCATGGAAATGTTGTTCCTTTTGGGTCTAATAATCCACAGTATGGTATAAAACATCTATCTCTATGGAGAATGTTCACAAGTGTGGTTTTAAATGTCTGTTTCCATGGAAGCCACAAAGTTACCTGGTGTTAATTTAATATCTTACAAAACAAAAGTGTCTTCTAGTTCCTTGTAAACGTGGGCTTTTGACTCGTACATACATTTTAACGATAGTGATGAGCCAAAACCAAGAAAACCAACACGGTGACTCCAGGAGATGGAGAGAAGGTGAAAAACTTTCCTCTCAACTCAAAAAGTGACGAAGAACTTATCTACTTAACCTTAATGCCAAATAAAGCACTTGAACTTTGACCTCTCTTTGGCAGTGGATGTGACCCTCGACCCGAACTCAAGCCACAAACGCCTGGTTCTGTCCAAAGACCAAAAAGAAGTGATCGACGGAGAAACAGAGCAGGAAGTCAGCGACGATGTGAAGAGATTTGATGTTTTCGGGAGCATCCTGGGGTCTGAGGGGCAGGACAGCGGCTCCAGGGCCTACTGGGAAGTGCAGGTCGGGGGCAAGAGCGGCTGGGACCTGGGCGTAGCATTGGCTAAAGCTAACCGCAAAGGGAAGCTAACACTGAGCCCAGACGAAGGGTACTGGGCTATAGTGCACTATGAGGGGGATAAGTATGCAGCCCTGACAGCGCCCCCTGTCTTTGTGCAGCTGAAGCACAAGCCGCAGAAGGTGGGGGTGTTTTTAGATTACGACGAAGGGCTGCTGTCTTTTTACAATGTGATGGATAAAGCTCATATGTACTCTTTTACTGAAGCAGATTTTAAAGGAGAAGTGTTCCCGTACTTTAGTCCACATGTTAAAAATGAGGGAAACACAGGGGCCTTGATTATTTCTACGCTTAATTCCAGTTAAAGATATATTATGGATTTTTCTGTCCTCACTTGGTTTAAAAACATAGACTGTTTATATAAATGGACGTAGCTAACGTGCTAGCTGCTACGTTCCAAACAGGAGATATCGAGATATGAACATTATAACAGACAAATCAGATGCCTTGGTGACTCTCACTAGTGTTAGCAAAAAGGTTTGATTGACAGTTACCGTGTCCCAGTTCAACGGCTGCTCCGTTCGAAGGGCCCGGTCGACAAAGGTGTACTCCTCCGTGGACCGCAAAGGCCTTACTGAACTGGGACTGTAGGTGCGCTTACATTACTGCCGCTTACGTTACGTCGCCTAGCAGCTGTTTTTTTATTGCTGATTTTTATTCACATTTTAGCAGTTTCATGTAGCACTGTTGTAGGTGAGGGACACCAGTACTTACATTTAAAAGTGTATTCCGTCGCAGCAGCGGACTCCATTTTCTCCTGTAGAAGAAGTGATGCATGATGAGATATAGAAGGACACGAAGGAAAGTGTGCAACTGTCAAATTGGGACACGGCAATTGTTGCTAACCACAGGGCGTTACCTTCAACAGCCTCACTCCTGATTGGCTCTTTGGTTGCTATGACTCTCATGATCAGAATTTCAAATACAAAACTTGGCTCCAAATCATCTCATATACCTGCTCGAGCCTCGATGAGCCTCATTTGGAGCTGAACACTGTGGGTGACGTCAGACTCAGTCACTTCTTTATACAGTCTGTGGTTGATATTTACACCTTTTTGGGTGAGGAAAATACATGTACCACTTTAAGACAGTTATGAACCCTGAATCCTTCTTAATAAAATATTTGCTCATTATGACTCAAGTCTTTCTTTGTGTTTTTTTAGTGCAGTTGTTATAAAACGTTATCAACATATGTATTTCTTCTCAGAGCCATAGAGGACAGAAGCAGGTTCTGACCACATCAAAACCATTACATGATATTCAAATATTCATTCAGATTTTAGTCCTGGGACTGAAAAAAAAATGACATAACATGTTTGAATGCTTGAGCGTTTTAATCACATTTGACAGAAAAAGAACAGTGAAGTCAAAGCATCTTTCAAATCCGTTCCTCCAGGTCTGTGTGAGGTACAAGGACCTCAGAGCAGACCTCACCTCCTCCTCTCCCATCGGACCCTCTCACGCCTTTAAGCCTCAGCAGGAAAAAGAAAAACTGATGGAGTTGATTGGAGTTGTGCTTAAATCAGGGTTTATGTTTGTGGAGCTACTTCCTCTCACAGACATAAGGAAGACTGTCTTTACAGAACTCATCATCCCAGCACTTCTGATCTGTGGAACAAACATGGAAGAAATAAGTCTTAACCACAATGATACAAGACAATGATACAAGACAATGATACAAGCTTTGCAGAGCCGTGATGCTGGGAAGGAGAAGCGTACCATGCTAATGCTACCATCCACTTAGCAACTTGGCTAGTCTGGGAAGATTTGAGAACACCAGAGCCAGTGGCCTGTATTCTGTTCTATAGCCATTAGCATTAGCACTTATGAGTACTCAAGTCTAATTTATGTATAAACTGTATAAAGAAGTGGACTGATTGTGACATCACCCACAGCTTCAGCTCCAAATGAAGCTCATCAAGGCTAGAGCAGGTATAGGGGTGAATTTGAAGCAGAGTTCTGTTTAAACAGTTCCAAAACAGAAGTCCTCCTAGTAGGCACCCCATCCACTCTCTCCAAATCTAACGGCTTCTCAATCAACATCAACGACTCAACTGTCCATCCTTCCCCAAGGCATGGACAGGACCGGAATCGGAGCGTGGGATCATGGGACCACTGCCGTTCTAGTCCACAGCCTTGTAACTTCCCACATTGATTTCTCCCCAATAAATCCGTCCAGAAACTGTAACTCCTTCAGACTCTGCAGCCCGGGTCATAACACGGACCCCCACTGTCCACCACATCAGCCCCGTCCTACAACAACTCCACTGGCTCCCCATAAAACAGAGAATTCACTTCAAAATACTAATTACCACCTTCAAAGCAACACACAACCTCGCCCCTTCATACATATGTGACCTCCTCCACACTGCTCCTCCTCTCCGCTCCTCCTCCTCCTCTCTCCAGCTCACTGTCCCCTCTGCCCGACGTGTGACCATGAGGACCAGGGCTTTGAGCTGCTCTGCCCCCTCAGCTCTGGAACTCTCTCCCTCCTGATCTCCTTAGACTCTTCCACTCTTCAAATCCAGACTCAAAACTCCCCTGTTCAGTCTGTCCTGTCTCTTGTAACAATCACACATCTTTTATCTATCAGTTTCTTGTCATGTTTTATTGTATTTGTATGTTTTTATCTAATTTTATCTTGTTCAGTGTCCTTGGGTGTTTTGAAAGGCGCGTGTAAATAAAATACATTATTATTATTATTATTATTATTATTATGTGTTTGGAATTCCGTCCACAAGTATCATAGCAACCAAAGAGCCAATCTGGAGTGAGGCTGATGAAGGTAACGCCTCTTCCTGCTCACACTACTGGTTTAACAGGGAGCGGGCCCTTAGCAACGCTGTCAGTCAAACCTGTTGCTAACGCTAACAGGAGCGACCTCGGGGAAAGAAGGACCTGATTTGTCTGTTATTAATGTTCGTATCAGACACTATAGTCCACAGTCTGTGGTGTGTACGAGTGAATGTTGCATCATCAGCTGCAGAGCATCAGTTGAACCTTTGTGTTTGTTTCTGTTGGTGACTTACTCGACATGTTGATGAGGGCGCAGTGCTGCCCAGGGCTTTGGTTGTTAGGTTCTCCCTGGCAAAAGTTAGTGAAGGTGACCCGGTCGCCGTTTATCCAGAGCCAGATCCCCTCCTAAAAAAATCGAATTGTTATTTTGTGAACATGAAATGAATGGTCAAAAGTCATTAACGTTAAAGTGACTCACTTGTTGGGCGTCAGAGATACCGGTCCAGGCACGTTGCCCCCGAGCGACGCTCTTCAGAAACTCGTTTTCTGCAGAGTCAGCGATCACGGCCAGAGTTCCTCCCAGAGCCTGACAGTGCAGCTGTAGAAACAGAGACTTTTAAATCTACACAATCTTTGTTTTATACTAAGACTTTACTTCTTTATCCTCCTTCAGTCAGGCTCCTCCCCTCCCTTCTGTGTCTCCGCCCACTTGGGGGCGTCGCTTAACTGAGCTGACAGCTGACACACCTGGATACAATTTCCCTCGTTACCTGCAGTATAAGACGCCCAGTTTCTCATCTGCTCCTCGCCGGTTTGTCGTTGATACGTCTCCTGTCAGTAGCTGCGTTTGGTTCCACAGGACAAGTTCACTTTTTTCAGTGTTTTTGTTCTACAGTTGCTTTGTTCTGTGTCCGAGTGACTATGTTGTTGTTTTTGGAAGCTGCCTGGTTGTCTCCTACCTGTCTGTCCGCACACTGGACATTCAGACAGTACTAAAAATGGCATGACCCCTAAATATCGCCCCCTGTAGGGAGCAGTGTGTACATTCAGACGTATATATATTAAACTGTGTTAGTCTGTGTGTTACCTGAGCATGAGCCCAGGGTCTGGCACTGGGGATGTAAACATAACGGCTCGATCCGCGGCTGCACCACACTCCTGGACGACAGCAGGAACTTTGGGCTGAAAAGTCATTCACAAATATGTTTATTATTTATTGCTGCAGGTCTGATTATGTCACATTGTGCTTACTTGTTTGTGCAGCGTCGCTCTCTTCTGCTGGAAAAACAGATTGTTACACTTTAGTTGAACAAAGGAGTTTGGAAGTAACTTTTAAAAACAAAGAGTCTCTTTAAAGACCCTGTTTCCATTTTGTTCTGGTCCCACTTCAGATATATTTTACAAGGAGCTGCTTGAGCTCAAAATCAAACTCCACTCTGGTCTCTGAGAGTTGGGAAAAGAGCTTATAAACTCATCAGGGTGAATAGTTAGGATGCTCTGGATACATAAGAAGAGTGAAGAGTAACTTTGGACGTCCGCAAACAGTTTAAACCGCAGGTACCGCCCCTTTAAGCGCCACACTCACCTTCACTCAGGTCGGTCCCAAACTCTGACTCTGGGTTTGCGATTTCTGCAGGAGAAAAATATAAAGCATTTTTATTTCTCCGTTTAGTCACATTAATATATTTTACTCATGGTTTTGGAGTTTAAGCTTCAGCTTTGATCAAAACTAAATTAATTACACACAAGAGCTGTTCATTTGTTAAATTGTACATGTGGAGATTTTGATTTAAAATGATTCATGTTTTTTCTGTTGAACAAAATACGAATCATTTTGAATCAATTTCTCTACATTTACAATTTAACAAATGAACAGCACTGATGGAAATACTTAGACTTTTTACTCTTAAAGTACATTTTTTAACAAGTGCTTTAATACTTTCACTTGAGTAACTCTTTACCTCTGTATTTGTACTTGTACTAAAGTAACTAAATGGAGTACTTCATCCTCTGAAGGACACTCACTACTGCCCCCTGTGTGTGTGGAGGGGACTCACCTCCAGAGTTCATCTCGTCCTCAGATTTCTCTGCTGTGGGACAAAAACATGAAACACAAAGTAAATATATTTAACAGTGGGTTTGAACATTTGACTTTAACCTGCGCTCAGACTGTTTTACAAAACAATCACATCTGAGCCTGTGTCCAGAGGCTTGACCTGCAGATGGACACATACAGGTGTGTCTCATTCTCAGTTTATGGACAGACCTGTGTCCAGAGCCTCCAGATTCACTCCCTGAGCTGCAGGGGCTGCACTAGCACTGAGTCCTGATTGGTGCAGGGTCTGGGGTTTAGGTTTAAATCAACTGAAATTCAGCACTGAACCCAAATGAGACTCATGAGGCTCATTCTGATCAGATAACTGTCTTAAACCAAATCACCAACTAACAGTCAGGTCATGTTTATGGCATATAAAATCAAAATGTTGCATACAGTTCCTTTTAAACTGACCTGTTGTCATGGTAACTACAGCCCCAAAGAGCAGACACAAAACCAGCAGCTTCATGGCGACGACGCAGACGATAAAACCCACGCTCCTGTAGATCAGAAGAACATGTTTATTACACAAACATCAAAAACATAGCAATCATTTCAAAAAGTTCCTGATCAGATCTCTGCGGTGGAGAGCTGTGAGGGACTAGACTCACCTGTTTGAGGATCGGCTCAGTCTGAGGCGTCGGACCTCGCTCTCCTCTTTTATACCTGAAGTTCATCCTCCCGTCTCTGCGATCTGTTTGGGTTGATCTATTTGCAGGTGTCACATCACTGTTTGACTTCAGAAACACCCAGATCCACTTTCATCTGCTCTGGTCACGCCTGAGGTCACGAGGTCACTGATGTATGAGGTCACAGAGGTCACTGATGTATGAGGTCACAGAGGTCACTGATGTATGAGGTCACAGAGGTCACTGATGTCTGTTTTGTGGCAGTTTATTCAACTTTGGCGTTTAATGTGTTGTGGAATCTCTAATAGTAAAAACCTTAAAATGATATAAAATAATAAAGAAGTGATCTAGTTTGTCTTTCACCGTGCCCTTTTCTCTTTCTACCATGTCTGCAGATTCAGGGTGATAAGAAGTGTGTTTGTGGAGATCAGTACCTAAAAATCGTCCCACCTGCGCGATGATCCTGTTCGTGACGCCAAACGTGTTATGGAATTTCTAATAGTAAAAACCTTAAAAAGATATAAAATAACAGAGGTGTCGTCTTGAATCAAAAGGTTTAGATTATTGAATTGATTGTGCACAGTCCTCAAAGTAAATAAATAAATAAAAGACAAATGAACGTACATAGATACATATTTATACCATCAGAACAGTCAAACACGTGGCCTAAAGACACAACTCTGTCCAAGCGGGAATCAAACCGTTGACCTTCGGGTTGGTGGATGAGACAAACCACATCACCAGATTATGACTTCACTGTAAACGTCAACCACAGAATTTAAATAAAACTACTATACTACAACTGTTGGACTGTGTGATTTCGTCTCCATGGTGACTCTGCACGGAGCTAACTATGCTAACCAGCTAGCTCTGAAACGCTACAGGCTTTTTCAAACAGACCTTCTGAACCAAATATGGCAGAATACGTTCCAGAGGGAAAGGCCCTTATCACCGACTGAGGAGAGACACTTTTGTCTTGAGGTCTGTTTTTTCACCACAAACGGCCCTGATAGTAGATGTGCTGACTCTACCCGTCGAGCCGTTGAGACTTTAGCTTGAGCTTTTCTGTTTTCGTTGTATTTTCCAGGATGTGTCGTTGCTCCAAACCTCTTCCACGTGTTTCTTTGCTGGTTGTAGACACTCGAGAGCCTCCGTCGTGTTTGTTCAGCGTCATTTCTGATTCTTTATGTTTGTTTTTTTAACGTGATGGAGGTTTGTGCGGAGGTTTGCGTGACACGATTCAGCTGTAGATGACGTGACGACGTGAGTAAACTTTAGGTGTTTTCCTGATACCTGAAGCCGGATGTGGACGCCGTGGTCCTCACAGTGACTCATGTGTAAACACTCTGTCGTTTGTATAACTCTATGTTTCTGTGAGTTTAGCGACGTGTGAAGCCTCGTTTACTCCTGCTTGAGTAAAAGTACACAGAATACTTTTACTCCTGCTTGAGTAAAAGTACACAGAATACTTTTACTCCTGCTTGAGTAAAAGTACACAGAATATTTTTACTCCTGCTTGAGTAAAAGTATAAACATGAGTGTGTGTTTGTGTTTGTGTGAGTCTCTTATTTAATTTCCTTTATTTTATTTCGTGACAGTTTGAAGAGCGTCAGATGACACGGACAGCTTCGGTTATGCAAATAGAAAACTTAAATTTGCACTAATGTTTCTGATAAAGGTGTACCTACAATGTCCCACAGTATGGCATTTATCAATCTCCATGGAGACAAGCGAGTGACGCTCTCAGGTCGAGTTACAGATCAGATCACGCCAGGATTTTTGGGGATTTTACAGCAGTAGAAACATGGACTGAATGTGAGGCAGATCAGTGTAATGCCATATTGTGTCACATTCCAGGCAAAGCAGTTCCATAGTGCAGCTTTAAGTACGAGCACGGAATCAAATTAATAAAGTTTGGCCATTTTTAAGTTTAAATTTTGACTTTCAGGTTGTAAATCATCCTCTAATGTCACAGAGGTTAAATCAGACAAATAAAATGATAAGAAAAGACTTATTTTGTTGAAATAAAGTTTAAAGTGTCAGAAATATGTGGACACACTTAAATAATGTGTTTATGTGTCGTCTGAGCTGAACTTTTGGACAGAATCGTGTCAAGTTTGAGTTTATTTTTACAGCACAAAGTAATTCAAAGTGTTTTACAAAATAAGAAAGACACTGAAATCACAGCACAACAAATAAAACATAAATAATCATCATAATAATCATAAAAGAAACATTTAAAGAGAAAAGAATAAAGAATAAAATCCTTTGTGTCATTTGCAAAACTAAACAGAACCGTTTGAGTCTGGATTTAAATATTGTAAAAATAGAGACCTGTCCATCAAGACTGAACCAGGTCTAAACCAGGACTAAACCAGGACTAAACCAGGTCTAAACCAGGACTGAACCAGGACTGAGCCAGGGGTCGTGATGTCACTTCCTCTCACAGACATAAGGTCGAGGGGTCGTGCAGTCGGAGTCGTCCCAGCAGTTCTCACCTGTGGGACAGAAATGTGCCAGTTTAGACCAGGACTAGACTAGGACTAAACTAAGACTAAACCAGGACTAAACAAGAACTAAACCAGGACTAAACCAGGACTAAACCAGGACTAAACCAGGTCTAAACCCCTCCCTTCAGGACCGTTGTAGTTGATGACGGCACAGTCCTGTTTGCCTCCGTAGTTGTTGGGTTCTGCTCTGCACCAGTTTGTGAAGCGGATTCGTTCACTGTTTATCCAGAGCCAAACTCCGTCCTGAAACACACGTCCTTTATGTTCTGTGTGTTTTATGACATAATTATAACTGTAAAAAAAAAACCTCACCAACTGAGCGTCCGAGAATCCGACCCACGAGTCCATCCGTGAGGAGAGACTTCTCAGAAAGTCGTTTGTTTCTCTGTTTTGAATCACGGCCAGACTCCCGCCCAGACTCTGACACTGAAGCTGAGTCAACACAATTAACCTCATTACAATTACTTTACTCACACATGAATACTCCAATACTTTAGCTTTAGTTTTACCCACAGACTGTAAAAAGAAGTGACTGAGTGACCACAGCTTCAGCTCCAAATGAAGCTCAAGGGACGATTTAGAGCAGAGTTTCATATTTGGAATTCCAATCGTGAACGTCATAGCAACCAAAGAGCCAATCAGGAGTGAGGGAGCGGGCGCTTAGCAACGCTGTCAATCAAACCTGTTGCTAACACTAACAGGAGCGACCTCGGGGAAAGAAGGACCTGATTTGTCTGTTATTAATGTTCAGATCTTGATTTACAGACACAATAGTGAAATAAAAACCCCAGGATCATGTAGAGGGTTAATACGAACATTTAAGACCAGAATGATGAGTGAAAGTGAAGTCGATGGAGCAGAAAGTGCGTCCATGATCACTTCCTGTTTGGAGCGCGGCGGCGGGTTCACTCTGTCCTTTTATATAAAGTCTGTGGTCCGTGCACAGAGCCGTGTGTGTGTTACCTGAGCAAACGCCCACGGCCTTGGGACAGATATAAAGATGTAGGTCCGTCCTCCAAAGGGACACCAGGTCCCAGGGTTACACAACGCTCTGCTGACTGGAACACAAGGCTTTTATTATGATGAAGAGGATGAGGATGATCATTGTTAGTATTTGTATTTATTTATTCTACATATTAATCTCCTGAGACCTGGCGTCCTCATATGTGGACAACACGTTTTTGGCTTGTCTATTCCACAGTGCAAATTTTTAGAAGAAGAATAACAGCAACAAGAACAGCAACAATGTAAATATATTATATATATTCATTTTTAACAGTTTAGAATGTTTAGAATTTTTTTTTTTTTTTTTGTCTCCTGTCTGCAGCTCTTCACATGAGACACTTTGTTCCAAGAGGCACAATTGTTGTTTCTCATTTTGTTTTTACATTTAGGACAAATGTTGCTGTGTTCAGGGTCATAATAAATAGTTTTTGCAAATCATTATTCAAATGTTTTATCAAAATGAGTAAAATGTCACATATGAGGACATTTGTTTTACATCAACTACATAATGTAAAAAGATAATTCTTTGTTTTTACATCGTCAGGTCCCAATCAGCCCAAATAACAAAGACAAATTCATAAAGAATGTCAAGAGCTCAGGTCTCAGGAGGTTAAAGGTCTGTGACTTTTAACTTTTGGCCAGTTTAAAAGTGACTGAATGTGGAGAACAAACTGTGACACAAACATGAAGCTGTTTTTAATCCTATGTTGTGTTTTAACTGTGACTCTGTGTAAAAGTACTCAGAGTACTCAGAGTACTCAGAGTACTCAGAGTACTCAGAGTACTCAGAGTACTCAGAGTACTCAGAGGACAGTACTACTGATTGGCCCATGTATCTGAGTACTTTACAAAATACATTTTTACACTTTTACTGCAGTATTCAGGATTCTGTCTCTAAACACATTGTACTGCAGTATTCTCCCGTCACTGTGTGAATTTACATGTGACCGGCAGAAATTTAAAGCCATACTTTGGAACATTCTCCATGGAGATAGAGACGGAGAGGTTTTATGCCGTACTGTGGAACATTACATCCAGGCCAAGTAAGAGTCAGGTTTGTGGAAACACGAGGCGACTTACAGTAAAGACAAAGTGTTTCAACGGAATAAACCAAAAAAAAAAACATGTTTTATTTAAGGATCTGAACTTTTCTCACCTCGTTTGGCTTTGGTCCCATCTTCAGCTGAAGAGAAACAGAAAATATGAAGAAATATCTAGACCTGGTTTAATCCTGGTTTAGTCCTGGTTTAGTCCTGGTCTAGTCCTGGTTTAATCCTGGTTTAGTCCTGGTTTAGTCCTGGTCTAGTCCTGGTTTAATCCTGGTTTAGTCCTGGTTTAGTCCTGGTTTAGTCCTGGTTTAATCCTGGTCTAATCCTGGTTTAGTCCTGGTTTAGTCCTGGTTTAATCCTGGTCTAATCCTGGTTTAGTCCTGGTTTAGTCCTGGTCTAGTCCTGGTCTAGTCCTGGTCTAGTCCTCGTTCTTGTGCCGTGTGGATGTGGTCATAAACTCACCTGTCGTCATGGTAACTCCAGCCCCAAAAATCAGACCCAAAAGCAGCAGGTTCATGTCGCCGGTGCAGAATCAGACTCAGACTCAGGCTTCTGTCGATCACATCAACATGTTTATGATAAAAACACGTGTTTCTGACCCCGTTTCTGACCCTCTGTCCTCGTTTTAGCGGCGCAGGGACAGACTGTGGTGGAGGTCCGGCCCCTTCAGACCTGGACCCGTTTGTGCCACTTCAGTAACACCCAGATCGAGTTTCTGTCACAGCGACACTGATATGCTTCAACTTGCCGAACGTGGGCAGAAAAACATCGTACGCTTTCAAAAAAACAGATGTCGTTTTGGTTTTTTGTGACTTTAAATTCAGTCCACAGAAACACCACATCTGTGTGAAGAAACGGACTGAGTGAGACGCCACAGCTTCAGCTCCAAATGAAGCTCAACGAGGCCAGAGCAGGTGTAAGGGCAAGTGTCATAGCAACCAGAGCCAATCAGGAGCCAGGCTGTTGAAAGTACTTCCTGTACAGCTTAGCAACGCTGTCAATCAAACCTGTTGCTAACGCTAATGCTAACGCTAACAGGAGCGACCTCGGGGAAAGAAGGACCTGATTTGTCTGTTATTAATGTTCAGATCTTGATTTACAGACACAAAAGTGAAATAAAAACCCCAGGATCATGTAGAGGGTTAATACGAACATTTAAGACCAGAATGAGTCTGAAGCTGCAGAGACAGAGAGAGGGGACAGTTTTACAAAAAAACAACAAAAAACACACAAAAAATAAACACAACCCCCCCCCCCCCCCCCCCAAAACAAACAAACAAACAAACAAACAAAACAACTCAAAATAACTAAAAACAAACAATTAAAAAAGTCAAAACAACAAAAAAATTTATATATAATAAAAATAATAATAAAAAAAACCCTCAAAATAACAAAAAACAAAACAAAAAACAAACCCAAAAATAACTAAAATAAATAAAATCAAAAATAAAATCAAAATAACAAAAAAAAAAAAGAACCCCAGGATCATATAGAGGGTTAAAACAAACATTTAAGACCAAAATGAGTCTGAAGCAGCAGAGACAAAAAGAGGACAGAGATTTTACGCAGAAAGTGAATTGGAGCCAGAGTCGATGGAGCAGGAAGTGCGTCCCATGATCACTTCCTGACCGTGTCCCAATTCAGGGTCCGGAAGTGACGTAGGTTTTCTTCAAATGCAGCTGATGATGTGAGACACGGCGCCTGTTTGGAGCGCAGCGGCTAACAGGTTAGCTATGAACCTAGCTAACCTGCTATAAACGTAATAATAAAGTCTATGGTCCAAACTTTTGTCTAGTCGTGAACATAATGACCTCTCGTCTTTAGACTCACTAACCATAATTTGATTCTTTGATTATCTCATCACTAAATTAAAATAAACTGAACATGTCACTGAAACGTAACATTATTTGATTGAAAATTTTGATAAAAATCGTATACTTTTCCGTTTTGGTTTATAATTTAATAATAACATAAGTTTTTATTTACACTTCCTGATTGGACGAGAGCAGCGTCGTGATTGGTCGATGAAGAAGACAAAGAGAGACATTTTTCAACATGAGTTTATTTGAAAAAAAAACATTTATAATTAAGGCTAAAATTTGAACCAAGTCACTTAAAAAATAAAAAAGCACATTTCATTTCAGATGCATTCAGATTTCAGCATTCAAAAGAAGAGTCTGCTCAATGTCAGATCATTTTAATAAAACAAACAAATAAATAAAGTTTGAGAAATAAACAAATAAAAGGCAACGACAGAAGCATAAATGTATAAAAATATAAATGAAGCACGATTTAAAAAGTTCGCACAAAAGTGACACATTCAAAATGTAAACGATAACATTCAGGAATCACTCTGGGGACGCACCGATCCGGCTCTTTCTGTTCCGATACCGATACTAGAGACTGAAATGATCCTTTAAACGGCGTCTGGGTAAATATGAGATTTGAGTAACTACAGAACAACGGGATCGACTGGACCGATACTGACTGGACCGATATCGACTGGACCGATATCCGATCCACCAAAATTGCCCATATCGGCGACAATATGTGATACCAGTATTGTATCGTATCGGTGCGTCCCTAGTTTTTACATTTGTGTTTCTTATTTTCTTTCAGATATGATTTTGTTTATATTTTGTTTGTTTCATTTTTCAAAATAACACATCTTTTATTCGTTAAAGCTCCGTCTGCGTCTGTTTGTTTTCACGTCCAGGGGTGTCGACTCGGGGGGTAAAGGGGTCTGCGGTCCCGGGGCCCAGGACTTTAGGGGCCCAGAATTGAACCTTCATTTATATTAGAGCTGGGCCAGGGTGAACTCACGCTCCGCCACTAGAGGGCGCACTATCACAAACACATAAGGTCACAGACGGCAGCTTTAACTCTACAGATCACACTGAGGTCATAATTCATCTTGATTAGTTGAGTAGTTCACTAATAGGACTTATATTTGTTTAACTTGTTGCGTGACAGCTGGAATGTTCCGTAATATGGCATTAAACTTATCTATCTCCGTGGAGACGAGCAGCTGACGCCACAACGACCAGGCGAGCTCAGGTTCCAGGTCAGACGCTGAGAATGCAGATCTTTGAAAGAACTTTACATAAAACAAACCAGCAACTATTACCCACGTTTAATGCCGTACTGTGGAATATTCCAGGCAAAGCAGTGACATCTCCATGGAGACAAGGAGGCTGCAGCTGATCCAGGAGGAAAAGTTACACCGTGCACTAAAATAAAATACAAAATCAGACTTAATGATGTAATTATAACAATAACTTCTGCAAAAAAAATAAAAAATAAATAAACTAATAAATAAATAAATATGAGACTAAACCAAAGGCAGATCTTTTGAAACAATCGTAGTTCGAGCATAAAAAGACGAGCACATGCGGATTTAAAACGACATTCGCTTTTCAGACAATCTCAATATTTACACCAGAGCCCCGGGTTTAAACTGTTCACAAGAGACGAGACCGGGACTAGACCGGGACTAGACCGGGACTAAACCAGGACTAAACAAGGACTAAACCAGGACTAGACCAGGACAGTTACATAAGAGCCAGCGCTCCCATTCAGACTGAAGTAACAAGACACCAGTGGGACAAAAACCAGGACTAGACCAGGTCTGAACCAGGGCTAGACCAGGACTACACTACAACTCAAACTGGGAGACCTAAACCAGGACTAAACCAGGACTAAACCAGGACTAAACCAGGACTAAACCTGGTCTACGCTGGTCCTTGTTGTGGACAGTTTGAAAACCACGTCTGGGCTTCATATTTAAATAACTTCTAAATATTTCACTTCTAAATCGATGCTAAACGTTGAACAAATGTAAATGTTTTTTTTCAGATGATTTCACTTTCTAAAGTCATTTCAGTATTTACTCAAACTTCACCAAACTCTCACGTCTCTCCAGGTCAAAGGTCAGATTTTATGCCAAGTCGACATTTTGCAGTTTTACTCGTGTTATAATATCGTTTCTTCATTAAAACACCTGGAGTTGGGCTCATTTTAGCGCCCCCTACTGACTTTACTCAAGCTAACAGCTATTGTTGTTAGCCTGTTTTAGCCGTTAACCATTTTACTTCTCAGTGGACCAGTAGAGAACAAGAACTTGCGCCCACTGCTGTAAATACATGTTTTGAATGCAGTAAAATCAACACAAAATTCTAACATTTACAATTATCTTATTATCGTTAAGTATTAAACTGAAAAATCCCAGACTGCAGATTATACAGATTATCTTTTTTTTCTGGTATTAAGTTAAAAATTATATAAATGATGTGGATAATTCATTCATAATTTTACATTTTGTTCATATTAAACGACAATATTCATCTAAAACAATGCTCTCTGACGTCTTCACTTCTTCATATTTTTGTACAGAGGAGTCAGAGGAGTGGGCGGGGCAAGGGGGTAGGTGAAATGCAGATTTTGTTCAGATGTTTCTCCATGTTCTAGTCATTTCTTCTCATTGATTTATGTTTGAGTTTAATCTTTAATCCACTATTTTCAAGACGCCATTTTGTCGATCGGCCCCCGTTTAACCTCCACTGTGACACGCCCACTGTGACACGCCCACTGTGACACGCCCACTGTGACACGCCCACTGTGACACGCCCACGCCCACTGGGACACGCCCACTCTGATGTCCGCACTTCCTTCTCCAGTTTTACTTTCTTAATCGTTGATACTTGTAGGATTCTGCAGCGTCGCGTCGTCATTTTGGCACAAATGAAAAACAAAGTGCTGCTGTAGTGTGACGTGCATCTGTCCACAGGGGGCGCCACAGTCTGTCAGTGGACTTGTTTCTTTTATTAAGTTGTTTTAGATGAATATTGTGATTTAAAATATGTAAATTATAACAGAATGATCCACAGGAGTCACAGATGAGAACCGTAGAGACACAATAGGGCTGGTTTAATGTTCATTTTGTTTTAAAAGTCCATTTAACACATAATCTAGGACCTTTATGTCTTGGCTTTCTTTTTCCCAAAAGGTTGATTGACACTCGCTCCTGCATATCGCTCAGTACTCGCTCTGACATCACTTAATGAAAGGTCGAGTGTTTTTGGCCAGATGTGAAACAGTGAAGAACAGATCCAAGATGGCGTCTGTGGATCCAAGATGGAGTCTGTGGATCCAAGATGGCGTCTGTCTGTGGATCCAAGATGGAGTCTGTGGATCCAAGATGGAGTCTGTGGATCCAAGATGGCGTCTGTCTGTGGATCCAAGATGGAGTCTGTGGATCCAAGATGGAGTCTGTGGATCCAAGATGGCGTCTGTCTGTGGATCCAAGATGGAGTCTGTGGATCCAAGATGGAGTCTGTGGATCCAAGATGGCGTCTGTCTGTGGATCCAAGATGGCATCTGTGGTTCCAAGATGGCGTCTGTGGGTCCAAGATGGCGTCTGTGGGTCCAAGATGGCGTCTGTCTGTGGATCCAAGATGGCGTCTGTGGTTCCAAGATGGCGTCTGTGGGTCCAAGATGGCGTCTGTGGGTCCAAGATGGCGTCTGTGGGTCCAAGATGGCGTCTGTGGGTCCAAGATGGCGTCTGTCTGTGGATCCAAAATGGCGTTTGTGGATCCAAGATGGCGTCTAGTTTCACGCACAAATATCCTTCTCCTCCTTCACTTCCGCCTTTTCACATTTTCAAACGGACCTCGACAGTGAGCGGCAACATCGAGAACGAAAACTCAAATTCAGTTTCCCCATAAACCACCGGCTTGTCTCCACGGAGATGTTTTCGCTTTGCCTGGAATGTCCCACAGTATGGCAATAAACTTCTATCTGTCTCCACGGAAACAAGCAGGTGACGGCAATGATCCAAGTCAGCCACCGGGTCAGATCTGTGGAGCGGTGACCACAGATCCCCAAACATGTGTTCACTGTAAAAACTCGACGTTCAAAATCACATGTCAGAGAGTGGATCCAAATATAATGCCAAACTGTGGAACATTCCAGGCACAGCAACAACATCTGCATCTCTGAGACAAGCAGGTGGCCACTCTCCAGCAGAGAAGTTACAGAGTGCAGCTTTAAAGGTTTATGGGGAAACTGAGCGGTGTTTGTTTTGGTGTTAGAGTTAGTGTTATGGTCGGGGTTAATGGTCAGGGTTAAGGGTCAGAGTAAGGGGTCAGGGGTCACTGTAGATATCTGTAGACTTTGAAGCAGTGGTTCCCAGAGTCGGCCACGACCACGTGTCCCTCTGAGGTGAGGGCCAGACCCTGAGGCCCGTACAGAGGGTCAGCGGACGTGTTTATGTAGGACAGGAACGAGCCGGAGCCGTCGAATACCTGGAACACAAACACGTGAGGTTTCCCCGCGGCCTCGGATTTCTGTGGGTGGGTCTGAGTAGAAGTATTAACAGAAGTAGGTGTTTTAAGTTATAGTAGTATTAGCAGTACTAGTATTAGCAGTATTTGTAGTTTTACTCACTTGGATCCTGCTGTTGCCCCAGTCGGCCACGATGATGTTCCCGTTCTGATCCACGGAGACTCCGGTCGGGGCGTTAAACTGACCGTTCCCTTCTCCATTTGACCCAAACTTCAACACCAGCTCCCCCTCCAGAGTGAAGACCTGAGAAGAACCAGGACTGAACCAGGACTGGCCCGGATTGGACCGGGACTGGACCAGGACCTGACCAGGACTGGACCAGGACTAAATCAGGAGCAGGTCTCACCTTGACAGAGTGGTTGTGGAAGTCCGTCACGATGATCTCATTGTTCTTGTTCACAGCAGCAAAATGAGGACCTTTGGAAACAAAACACTTTAAAATACTTTTGTAGTCCTCACAAACACATGTTTACACTGCCCCCTGCAGGATACTATAAGAACTACAGCTCCTATAGAGTTTAAACAAATGACAGGAGCTAATGTCATGTCCACGTTTTTATTATTAGTAAAAACAAACAAAACACACACACACACACAAAAAAAAAAATTAACAGTCACATCATGAGTCTGCGTTTCCTGATCTCACCGGCGAACTGTTTATCTCCAGTTCCTCGGGAGCCGAACTTCGACACCAGTTTTCCGCTGATCTGGAAAATGAAGACGGTGCAGGACTTATTATCGACCACGATCACGTGCCCGTTCTGATCCACGGCCACGCCCTTCGGTCCCATCAGACGCCCAGAGCCCAGCTTCGCCTGAAACGCACAAAACGCACAACACGATAAAACGATAATTTGGATTTTAAACTGTTACATAAATCCGAGATTATGTAACCATTTGAGGACCTTGTTGATAAAGGTTCTCAAACTGTCAACGTTCTGGTAGTAGGGCAGCCCTGGACCACCTGAGCCACTTCAGACGCACCTTGTACTTTCCGTCGGACGAGAAGATGCTGACCCACTTGTTGTCGTAGTCTGCGATGATGATGTCGCCGCTCGGGTGAACTGCCACTCCGGTCGGTCTCTGCATTTGACCCGGAGACCGTCCCCGGACCCCGAACCGGCTCTGGAACTCCCCCGATGTGGAGAAGATCTGACACAGAGACAGAGACGTAAACCAGGACTGAACCAGGACTAAAGCAGGACTGAACCAGGACTAAACCAGGACTAAACCAGGACTGAACCAGGACTAAACCAGGACTAAACCAGGACTAAACCAGGACTAAACCAGGAGGAAAACCAGGACTAAACCAGGACTAAACCAGGACTAAACCAGGACTAAACCAGGAGGAAAACCAGGACTAAACCAGGTCTAAACCAGGACTAAACCAGGACTAAACCAGGACTAAACCAGGGCTGAACTGGTTCTGGGTAGAGCTCTGATGTAAAAACTAGACAAACCAGAAAATTAAAAATACTGAAGGTATTACTTGAATATCACAAAAAATATTCTACTACTACTACTAGTACTTCTACTTCTACTGCTCATCCCTCTGTGCGTCTCCCTGAGCGGCGTTGGTACCTGGACGCACTGGTTGTTGCTGTCGGCGATGAGGATCCTGTCGTTGGCCGAGGCGACTCCCTGGAGGTTTGTGAACTCGCCTTTATTTCTGCCTTTTGTTCCTAAATTTAAATAAACACATAAAAATCTGACCATGAACCTGACGCGTTTACATCACCAGCACTATCATCGTGGTATCGGAATCGGTATCGAGCCTGTTCCTTAGTGTTTTCTTGATACTAAAACAGGATTCAGATCGTGTCCAGTACCCGTCCTGAAGATCAGGTCGTCTTCGATGGGGTTCTGGTGTTTGCGTCGGGGCGTTCCCAAAGCGCTGCTCGCTCTTTTAGATCCTTTCTTCTTCTGACCGGGGGACTTCCCGCGCCTCTTCATCCCGTCCGAGGAGCCCGTCGAGGGGGTGGCGTTGGCGGCGGAGTTGGTAGCTGTGGTCGTGGAAGGAGACACCTGGAAAATAAAAAGAAACCAGGTGAAGTGTCTCCGTCCAAACTTCAGACCGTGAAGAAGTGACTGAGGGAAGTTGATCAAGGCCAACAAGAGCCAATCCAAAGTGAGGTTCTAGAAGGTAACGCCCCTCCCGTCCGTCTCACCTCCGCCTCTGAGGGTTTGTTCACGGTCAGTTTGAACGGGCTGCCTTTGATGTGATGGTCGTAGAGGCGCAAAGCCAAAGAGAAGTCTCCTTCTTTGGGGACGGTGTAAACAAACTCGTACGTTCCATTTTTATGATCCAGAATCTCCCCGTCTACGATGCTCCCGTCTGGAGTGAACACCTGAGAGAGTCAAACGGGAGATTAAACACAAAACTGAACTTTAATCCATGTTCTAAGGCTGTTTCCTCCTCAAAAACAAACCTGGTAACCTTTTATTAATAGTCTGACTACATCTCCAAACCTCAAACTCACAAACTTGGAGATTTGTTGATGATTACCTGACCCAGCATCTCCTGAGGTTTTGTTTGGGGAATCTCTTCTGGACTCACCTCTGCTGACAGGATGGCGTTCCCGTTCTTACAGGCTCCTCCGGATTTGTCACGTGTCACTATGGTAACAGAGGCCGGATGTCCCACGATGCACTGCTCCAGACCGGCTCCCATGGCCTCGCTCTGACTCGCCACAGCGCTGCGAGAACAACAACACCTTTAGCGAACGAGAGACTGAAATACACCTGAGAGCACGGAGAAAAGTCACATCCCAAAACGAGCGAGTTTGAGGAAACCCGTCCTGCAAAAAGGTGAGTTGGGGTCAGAGGTCAGAGGTTAGGGGGTCAGGGTCAGACAGTAAACAGGGAGCTGCAGGGGTGGGTTAGGGGTAGAAAATTCAGACCAATCACAGAGCAGCGTTGTGTTTTGAGGAGGAGCCAAAGGTGAACTGCCCAGACTAAACAAAACAAACACGGCGACGCAGGTGGACGCAGTTTTCTATTCAAAAGGAAACTGACCTATTTGTGACAATGGGCAGAGGGAAAGCGCTTTGTGTATCTGCGCTCGTTTTCTCGTCCTGTTCCGCCGCTGTGACGCCTCGACCAATCACATTCAAATATCTGTCTGGACGTTTCCTGACCCCTTTGAGCGAGAGCTGTTCCAGACCGATAAAAGAACTGTACCCTTGAATGTTTATATAAATGGACATAGCCAACCTGCTTGTCTCTGTGGAAATGTGACTGTTTTGTGTAGAATATCCCAGAGCATGGCATTAATAATCTGTTGCCATGGCGCGTACCTGGTGGTGACGATGGTGCCGAGGTTGTGGATGGATTTGCGTAAAGCGTCTGTCTCCAGGACGAGGTCGAGCTGGTCGTTTTCTTCCGGGTCCGAACGCACCACGAGCCCCAGCGTCTGCTCCAGCCTCTGCCCCAGCTCCTGCTCCAGCCCCAGGGACGCGACGCTCGCCTCCCCAGCCAGAGCCTCCTCCACCTGGGCCCCGAGAGCCGACATGTCCCCCCCACATCCAGCCAGGCTCTCCATCTGCGCCTGCAACACCTGCACACAGAGCTGGATTAGACCTGGTTTAGTCCTGGTTTAGTCCTGGTTTAGTCCTGGTTTAGTCCTGGATTAGTCCTGGATTAGTCCTGGATTAGTCCTGGATTAGACCTGGTTTAGTCCTGGTTTAGTCCTGGATTAGACCTGGTTTAGTCCTGGTTTAGTCCTGGATTAGACCTGGTTTAGTCCTGGATTAGACCTGGATTAGACCTGGATTAGACCTGGATTAGACCTGGTTTAGTCCTGGTTTAGTCCTGGTTCTATCCTGGTTTAGTCCTGGATTAGACCTGGTTTAGTCCTGGTTCTATCCTGGTATAGTCCTGGTATAGTCCTGGTTTAGTCCTGGTTTAGTCCTGGTTTAGTCCTGGTATAGTCCTGGTATAGTCCTGGTATAGTCCTGGTTTAGACCTGGTTTAGACCTGGTTTAGACCTGGTTCTATCCTGGTTTAGACCTGGTTCTATCCTGGTTTAGTCCTGGTATAGTCCTGGTTCTATCCTGGTTTAGTCCTGGATTAGACCTGGATTAGACCTGGTTTAGTCCTGGTTCTATCCTGGTTTAGTCCTGGTATAGTCCTGGTTTAGTCCTGGTTTAGACCTGGTTTAGTCCTGGTTTAGTCCTGGTTTAGACCTGGTTTAGTCCTGGTTTACACCCGGTTCAGTCCTGGTTTAGTCCTGGTTTAGTCCTGTTTTAGACCTGGTTCAGTCCTGGTTTAGACCTGGTTTAGTCCTGGTTTAGTCCTGGTTTAGTCCTGGTTCAGACCTGGTTTAGTCCTAGTTTAGTCCTGTTTTAGACCCGGTTCAGTCCTGGTTTAGTCCTGGTTTAGTCCTGGTTTAGTCCTGGTTTAGTCCTGGTTTAGTCCTGGTTTAGTCCTGGTTTAGTCCTGGTTTAGTCCTGGTTCAGTCCTGGTTTAGACCTGGTTTAGTCCTGGTTTAGTCTTGGTTTAGTCCTGGTTTAGTCCTGGTTCAGACCTTGTGTTTGAGTTCGTGGGTGACCTCCAGTTCCATGAGCAGAACGCTCTTTCTGACGTCAAGTTGTTTATGCAAATCCTCAAATCCTGATTGGATGTCCTCCTCGATGGCTGCTCTCTGATTGGTCAGCTGCTGCAGGATGTCTCGGACCTGGGACAGAGCTTCGGACACCTGCGGCTGCCTGGACATCGCGACAAATTTGAAATAATAAGTTGAACTCTTGACTTGGTTTCTTCTTGCAAGTCTATGAAACTCTGATCATTGAATTATTAAGTTTAAATGAATCAGTTTCTGCTCCTGGTTAGAAATCCTCAAAACGGGCGCCATTTTGAGGACTTCTGACCATTCTAAAGTTGTCATGTTGGTTTTAAAGTGTATTCCTACGGCAATGGTCCCGATGAACCTAACAAATTCAAAGCCATGTTTCAGTGACGTCGTCCTCAGAGGAGCCGTACCTGTTCTTCAGAGCTGTGAGCCACTCCTGGAGCTGGACTCTGGTCTGGTCCAGACCCTGGTCCAGGTCCACACAGGGGTGACCCTCATGCCCCGCACAGTCGTCACACAGGGGGCACACACACGACTGGCACCAGCGCTCAGAAACCTGCCAAACGAGGACGAGACGCTCAAGGCAAATCATCATGAAGTAAAACGCTGAGCTTCAGAAAAGTACGAAACAGTCAAAGGTTTAAGTCCAACTCCGAGTTTAGACTTTAGACCCGAGTCTGGTCCATGTGAAGGACCAAACATCGTTTTGTCCAGATGAAAATCAGTCAGACCTTCATGCTCATGTTTAAACACTGCTTCAGTCTGAGACTCTGTTTCAAAATGTGTTGGAGCCAAATTTAACTTTGGTCCAAGTCCTGATCCAAGTCTAAATCTTTCTGCTTCTATTTCAAGGTTCTGTTTGGCTCCAGCTCAGGTGCAGGAGGCAGCTGTTCATGGGTGATGTTTAGGTTGATGTTTGGGTGATGTTTGGTTGATGTTTGGCTGGTGTTTGGTTGATGTTTGGCTGATGTTTGGTTGATGTTTGGCTGGTGTTTGGTTGATGTTTGGCTGATGTTTGGTTGATGTTTGGTTGATGTTTGGGTGATGTTTGGTTGATGTTTGGTTGATGTTTGGTTGATGTTTGGGTGATGTTTGGTTGATGTTTGGGTGATCTTTGGTTGATGTTTGGGTGATGTTCGGCTGGTGTTTGGTTGATGTTTGGTTGATGTTTGGCTGGTGTTTGGCTGGTGTTTGGTTGATGTTTGGTTGATGTTTGGTTGATGTTTGGTTGATGTTTGGTTGATGTTTGGGTGATGTTTGGTTGATGTTTGGGTGATCTTTGGTTGATGTTTGGGTGATGTTCGGCTGGTGTTTGGTTGATGTTTGGTTGATGTTTGGGTGATGTTTGGCTGGTGTTTGGTTGATGTTTGGTTGATGTTTGGTTGATGTTTGGGTGATGTTTGGGTGATGTTTGGCTGGTGTTTGGGTGATGTTTGGGTGATGTTTGGGTGATGTTTGGGTGATGTTTGGCTGGTGTTTGGCTCTCACCTTGCTCGGGTGCAGGGGGCAGCTGTTCTTGGGTGCTGCCTCCAGGACGGTGCACTCTTCGCTGCTGGAGTCGGGGGAGTGTTGGTGGGTGTCCATGGAGCTCCGAGCGGCTTCAGACCAGAGCGGGCTTCAGGGCTTTAAGTTTCACCAAAGTTACAGATTTCTGTTCGTCCATGTCCACGACACAATCCACATTCACAGGAAGTAAAACTAAAATAACACCTCCACAGCCACGAGTGACACGGAACGACTGTCAGTGAGGGGCATTTCTGAAGAAGATTTAAGGGAATTTGTGATATATTTGGAGAAAGTTACATGTACGACACTCCTGTTTATGTTTGAATGAAGTACTACCCCAAAAAAGTATTTACAAATCTGGTTCTGTATTTAATTTGTCTTTTGGTTCTATTTAATTAAAGTTATAGTTGCGTTATTCTAAGTAAAAAACATTCAGGTTGTTTGGTTTTAGCTGTAAAACAAAACTGGTTTGATCATAGACTGAAGCTGAAGCTGAAACGTGAAGGGAGCAGGGACAGTCCAGAGGCGTGGAAGTGTTTGGCACCTGCAAGAAACGAAACGAATGAAAACAACAGAGAAAATGCCAAAAATGTAACCGATAAAACCAAGAACGAGACAGAACTGAACCAGGACTGAACCAGGACTAAACCAGGACTGAACCAGGACTAAACCAGGACTAAATGTGAACTAAATGTGGACTATCTTGGCCCTAAACCAGGTCTAAACCAAGACTCTACCAGGTTAAAACCAGGACTCTTTTTATATTAATATTTGATCGAAGCCCCTCCCCCTCGGCTGCGTCTGTTGCCATAGAAACCTTTGAAGTTTTGGTTTGGCCTACTTCCATTCGTTTCACCAGATTCTCGGTTTGGCTTTTCCAGACTCGATTCATGGTGAGACTCTGAGGGATTAAGACTGAGCTGGAATTTAAGCCCGTTTTATGTTTGGAGAGAAATTATATTAAAATAAAATACAAACACCAATGAGAATTTTATGTGTTTGCACTTTATGGGACGCTCCAAACGCAATTTCGTTGTTCTTCTGTGACAGTAACTACAAATAAATTGAATTTAATTAAAATTATCCTATAAAACTCAAAATAAAATACTATAATTTATGTTTTTAAGTGAAGTGTCCCTGAAATGTCCATATTTAGTCATAATTCAGTCTTTTACGTCAAAGAACCCCCCCCCACACACACCAGAGCACACACACACACACACACACACACACACCCCAGCACACACACACACTGGGGTGAGGGAGGTTAAGTGTTTTGCCCAAGGACACAACAGCAGTTTTCATCTGTTGGTGTTGGATTTGTGCCTCTGACCTGTGGGACAGTGGATCTGATCTGAGCTTCAACAATGATGTTTATGTTTATGTTGAGGGTGAGATTCAAACCCCAAACCATCAGATCACTGGATAAACGCTCTACCAACTGAGCCACTCTGGCCCCTGTTCAGTCCCTGTTCAGTCAAGTTTCAGTCCTGGTTGAGTCCTGTTTCAGCCCTGTTTAAGTCCTGTCTAAGTCCTGTTCCAGTCCTCATTTAGTCCTCTTTCAGTCCTGTTTAAGTCGTGTTTCAGCCCCGTTTCAGTCCTTTTTAAGTCCTGCCTCAGTCCTGTTTCAGCCCTGTTTCAGTCCTGTTTCAGCCCTCTTTCAGCCCTCTTTCACCCCTGTTTCACCTCTGTTTCAGCCCTGTTTCTCCTCTGTTTCAGCCCTGTTTCACCCCTGTTTCAGCCCTGTTTCAGCCCTCTTTCAGCCTTGCTTCAGCCCTGTTTCAGCCCTGTTTCAGCCCTCTTTCAGCCTTGCTTCAGCCCTGTTTCAGCCCTGTTTCAGCCTTGCTTCAGCCCTGTTTCACCTCTGTTTCAGCCCTGTTTCAGCCTTGCTTCAGTCCTGTTTCAGCCCTGTTTCAGTCCTATTTCAGCCCTCTTTCAGCCCTGTTTCAGCCCTCTTTCAGCCCTGTTTCAGCCCTGTTTCACCTCTGTTTCAGCCCTGTTTCAGCCCTGTTTCAGCCCTGTTTCAGCCCTGTTTCAGCCTTGCTTCAGTCCTGTTTCAGTCCTGTTTCACCTCTGTTTCAGCCCTCTTTCAGCCTTGCTTCAGTCCTGTTTCAGCCCTGTTTCACCTCTGTTTCAGCCCTGTTTCACCCCTGTTTCAGTCCTGTTTCAGCCCTCTTTCAGCCTTGCTTCACCCCTGTTTCAGCCTTGCTTCAGTCCTGTTTCAGCCCTGTTTCACCTCTGTTTCAGTCCTGTTTCAGCCCTGTTTCAGCCCTGTTTCAGCCCTCTTTCACCCCTGTTTCAGCCCTGTTTCACCTCTGTTTCAGTCCTGTTTCAGCCCTGTTTCAGCCCTCTTTCAGCCCTGTTTCACCTCTGTTTCAGCCCTGTTTCAGTCCTGTTTCAGCCCTGTTTCAGCCCTGTTTCAGCCCTGTTTCCCTGCTGTTGTTGGGTATGACGTTGTTAGCAGCAGATGCTAACAGGCCTTAGCATTGCTCCTGATCTATTTTCACACAGTTTCATTCAGTTTCTTTCCTCCATTTTAGCTTCGTCATTTCCCAAAAACCTCAAATTGTTTTTCCAGCTCTGATCCTTTGTAAATCCCTGGTGTTTTTTGGTCCCACGCTGCAGTGCCTCTTCTCTTTCCCTCTGTTCTTTTCAGATTGTCTCTGTCCTGTCGCCTGTGCTCATCCTGGACCTTCACATTTTCAGAGGAGTGAAGCTTCTTACCTGATTTTGACGTGTTTTTCAGCAGAGCATCCATGACCAGACCTGCTGTTCGGCGCCTGGTGTGGGCGGGACGCAGAAGGGATGGAGAGGAGGAGAGAAAAGAGGAGAGAGAGGAAGAGGAGGAGGGGGAGGAGGCAGCAGCAGCAGAGGGGGGAGGGGTGGGACCTGCAGACGGAGGCTCCTGATTGGTCGAGCTGTGTGTCAGTGGAGATGTTTCAGTTAGAGCTGAGTTTGAGGATTTTAACAAAAAAGGAAAGAAAATCAGAGCTGAGAGAATTTAAAGAGAAACAGCGACGAGTCTGGGGTTTAGTCCTGGTTCAGTCCCTGGTTCAGTCCCTGGTTTAGTCCTGGTTTAGTCCCTGGTTCAGTCTCTGGTTCAGTCCCTGGTTTAGTCCCGGTTCAGTCCTGGTTTAGTCCCGGTTCAGTCCTGGTTTAGTCCCGGTTCAGTCCTGGTTTAGTCCTGATTTAGTCCCTGGTTCAGTCTCTGGTTCAGTCCTGGTTTAGTCCTGGTTCAGTCCTAGTTCAGTCCTGGTTCAGTCCTGGTTCAGTCCTGGTTTAGTCCTGATTTAGTCCTGGTTTAGTCCTGGTTTAGTCCTGGTTTAGACCTGGTTAAGTCCTGGTTCAGTCCTTGTTTGGTCCTGGTTCAGTCCTGGTTTAGTCCTGGTTCAGTCCTGGTTTAGTCCTGGTTCAGTCCTGGTTTAGTCCTGGTTTAGTCCTGGTTTAGTCCTTGTTTAGTCCTTGGTTCAGTCCTGGTTCAGTCCTGGTTTAGTCCTGGTTTAGTCCTTGTTTAGTCCTGGTTTAGTCCTGGTTCAGTCCTGGTTTAGTCTCTGGTTTAGTCCTGGTTCAGTCCTGGTTTAGTCCTGGTTCAGTCCTAGTTTAGTCCTGGTTTAGTCCTGGTTCAGTCATGGTTTAGTCCTGGTTCAGTCCTTGTTTAGTCCTGGTTTAGTCCTTGTTTAGTCCTGGTTCAGTCCTGGTTTAGTCCTGGTTCAGTCCTGGTTTAGTCCTGGTTTAGTCCTGGTTTAGTCCTTGTTTAGTCCTTGGTTCAGTCCTGGTTCAGTCCTGGTTTAGTCCTGGTTTAGTCCTGGTTTAGTCCTTGTTTAGTCCTGGTTTAGTCCTGGTTCAGTCCTGGTTTAGTCTCTGGTTTAGTCCTGGTTCAGTCCTGGTTTAGTCCTGATTTAGTCCTTGTTTAGTCCTTGGTTCAGTCCTGGTTCAGTCCTGGTTCAGTCCTGGTTTAGTCCTGGTTCAGTCCTGGTTTAGTCCTGGTTTAGTCCTGGTTTAGTCCTGGTTTAGTCCTTGTTTAGTCCTTGGTTCAGTCCTGGTTCAGTCCTGGTTTAGTCCTGGTTTAGTCCTTGTTTAGTCCTGGTTTAGTCCTGGTTCAGTCCTGGTTTAGTCTCTGGTTTAGTCCTGGTTCAGTCCTGGTTTAGTCCTGGTTCAGTCCTAGTTTAGTCCTGGTTTAGTCCTGGTTCAGTCATGGTTTAGTCCTGGTTCAGTCCTTGTTTAGTCCTGGTTTAGTCCTGGTTTAGTCCTTGTTTAGTCCTTGGTTCAGTCCTGGTTCAGTCCTGGTTTAGTCCTGGTTTAGTCCTGGTTTAGTCCTTGTTTAGTCCTGGTTTAGTCCTGGTTCAGTCCTGGTTTAGTCTCTGGTTTAGTCCTGGTTCAGTCCTGGTTTAGTCCTGATTTAGTCCTGGTTTAGTCCTGGTTTAGTCCTGGTTTAGACCTGGTTAAGTCCTGGTTCAGTCCTTGTTTGGTCCTGGTTCAGTCCTGGTTTAGTCCTGGTTCAGTCCTGGTTTAGTCCTGGTTCAGTCCTGGTTTAGTCCTGGTTTAGTCCTGGTTTAGTCCTTGTTTAGTCCTTGGTTCAGTCCTGGTTCAGTCCTGGTTTAGTCCTGGTTTAGTCCTGGTTTAGTCCTTGTTTAGTCCTGGTTTAGTCCTGGTTCAGTCCTGGTTTAGTCTCTGGTTTAGTCCTGGTTCAGTCCTGGTTTAGTCCTGGTTCAGTCCTAGTTTAGTCCTGGTTTAGTCCTGGTTTAGTCCTGGTTTAGTCCTGGTTCAGTCCTGGTTTAGCCCTGGTCTAGTCCTGGTTTAGTCCTGGTTCAGTCCTGGTTTAGCCCTGGTCTAGTCCTGGTTCAGTCCTGGTTCAGTCCTGGTTCAGTCCTGGTTTAGTCCTTTAGTGGGTCAGTCTCTTTTCTTCTGGTTTAGATGACTCTGGACCCTCCTCTCTGACACTTACATGATGCATTTAAACTTGTAGTATTTTCAAACATAATTTTACTTTTTCATTCACAAACTGCTCCAGACTCAAGACTCAAGACCAAATATGTGTTTTCCAAAGAACAAGTCTCCATATTCTGTTTAACTGGTTCATTTCAGTCTGGATTTTGCTCCAGTCCTGGTTCATTGAGTCTTTTCTGTTTGGTCCATGCAGTTCCCTCTCACACCGCAGAGGGCGCTGCAGGTCACAGTATAAATCCTCACACCGCGCGTCACTTCCTCCTTCACACAGACAGACCAACACTGGGCATCCCGCGCGTCTCTTTTCTAAGGTAAATATTTATAAACGTGCTGCTTTTCTTACACCATATCGACTTTATTTTATTCTCAGGACTTTAAAGAAACTTCTTGAGTGTTTGTTTGTGTCGGATGGTTGAGTTTTTTGGCGGATGGCGGCAGATTTGGACAGAAATGTCTCTTTACTCCATGTGTTTCTCAGGCTCGAGCTCTCATGGTTAAACTTTGTGATAATCGCGCACTAATCACTCGTGTATATGCATTTATTTATTTATTTTTTTATCTTGCAAACTTTTTCAACTTATCAAAGCTAGTATTTTATTTATTTTATATTTGTATGAGTTTTATTTATACTTATTTATTATAGCTGTTGTATCTTTTACTTTTCCTGCTAATGGTCCATCTGTATTTTTGTTTTTGTCGAATATAAACTCAAAAGGTGCATTTTATAGACACTTTTAATGACTTTCTGTGTAAATGTGAGTTTTCTCTTTCTACCTTTTTACTCTAGTGCTGTGTTTTCATAGACTTTGTTGTTTTTCTTATTATAATTGTGTGTATTTTTTTTTTCAGAATGGAAGATTCAGACAGTCCAGTGAACCAGCTGCATCCTGGGAGTTTTGACCCCGGGTAAAATGGTGAGAAACCTGCAGATCTGACTACAAATATTCTTTTAATTAACTTTTCTTGTGCAGAGAAGTTACCCCTCACACACATTAGGTTTTATCTGGAACGTTCCACAGTGTAGCTTTAAACATTTTGCTCTTATTCATCCGCACGTTTACAGTTTACGGCGGAAATGCCTTAAATGGTGAACTCCTCTCCAGCCTCCACAGATCTGACCTGTAACTCGGCCTGATGGTGCTCATCTCCATAGAGCTGGGTGTCGTTAATGCCGTAGTGTGGAACTTTCTAGGCAGAATCAGAACAGGCCTGGGACAATATTGAAATTTAGTCACGATTATCACGGCCAAAATAATTACGATTAACGATTTTGTCTCGATGATTATTAAACATTTTAATCTTCTAAGTTTATTGGTGAAAACGACTATGGCAGAATATTATGAGCAGGGCCGTCAACTCAAATGTGGGGGTCCGGGGCAGGGAGTCTCACATGGGGCCCCTCTGATATACATTAAGAAGAAGAGTCCAATTCTGGGCCCCTAAACCTCGGACAACAGACCCTTTGTCCCCTCTGTCGATAAGTAGGTTTTGTTTGTTTGTTCTGCACATTCTGCTGATATAACGGTGATTCTTTGTTTCATTTATTATGTTTATATAAAATGTTCCACGAATGATTGTCAACCCTTTTTTGTCACAATAAATATTTATTATCCTTAACTGAGAATTCTATTAAGTGACAATCACAAACTCTTGAACAGTTTCCTCGTTGTTGTCCCAGAGTCTCAGAATGTTTGAACTTTATTAACTTTATTTATTCAAGTCTGGTCTGTCGTTGAGGGACGACAAACGCCGACGTGACACATTTAGACGAGTTTTGTTTTATTTTAAAGTAAATAAACGCTGTTCTGTCTCTGCAGACGTGAGGAGATATATCAAAAACGGTATCAGTTCAAATTTCACAGAACCAAAGCACTAAAATAAAACTAACTACTTACATAAAAGGTTCTCATTAAAAAGCAGAAAAGTTCCACAGTGTATCTTTTTAAATGGTGCAGGATTAGACTCAGATTCGCTGTGATGACGTTTATCCGCCATTCGTAGTTTCCACCGGAGGCTCAGGCCAAAGACGGGTCAATCTTCCTTGGATGTCTGAGCGAATCTGAAATAATAAAAAAAAATAAATTTAAATTTCCTGTTCTAATAAGTTTTTTTTACTTTCAGATTTTTGTGGAAGTTTGAGCCTTTTACATCCCACAGTCACGGTGAGTTTTATAATTTGATTCTGTGTAATTTGCAATTGGATTTAAAATATATTTGAGGTGTGATAGTTGTTTATCTAGTTTGTTTTTTTAAATTCATAATTGGCACAATGCAAAAACAAACTTTCTTTCTCATATAAACATTCCTCTATGTAACAATCTTTTATGAACTCAAAACGTCTCAATGAAGTTGATTTGAAACCTTAAAGCACAATTGAAATGACTTTTTTCCAAGGCCTGTCATAACATTTTGAAGTTCAATATGTCGATTTAATATGACACTGACACAAAGATCAGATTTAAAACACAAAAACTCTTCTAAATGTACAAATTGTTCAAAATCATGAGCTGCGATTAATAAACAACTAAAGTATTTCATTCTGCTGCTTGAGTCTAATGAATCAGAAGTTATTTATTCAAACTTTCATGGCTTTAATCTCATTTGGCCAAAAAAAAGACCTGAAATTTCTCAAGAAAAATATTGAATCTCAACCCCAGATAAAAACCACAGCGGCTCATCGTTTTGTTCCTAAAATTCTCACTAGTTCTAGTTTACAATTTTTCTATGATCTGAATATTTATGATTAATGAATTGAACTCATTTTGTCAGACTGGTCGGGTTTACATTAAAACTGCATAAATGTGTTTCAGGTGGTGCTGCTCTGGTGCCGTCCGTCTGATCCTTGAGCTGCTGTGAAACTGGACGGTGCAGTTCACATGGTAATAAAATAAAAACATGATTTAACTCTGAATATCACTGAGTACAACCTGAAAGTCTCTACAGCCCCGTCTGATTAAACACGTGGGTCAAGTTTGTTTTGACCACACAAATGGACACTTTTGGTTAGTGGTGGGGGTCGGGTGGAGCAGAGGACTCGCTGTGATGACGTTTATCCGCCATTCGTAGTTTCCACCGGAGGCTCAGGCCAAAGACGGGTCAATCTTCCTTGGATGTCTGAGCGAATCTGGTTAAAGTTTAGTAAAGTATTTCACCTTTTAGTTTAGAGACGCTGTTTTGTAGGAAAAACATTTTGGTTGTAGTCGACACATTTAATGTTTTTTGACTGTGCAAAATTTAAATAACTGGAACTTCGAGTTTTGATTTTAAATTGAGCCTTTTTAAACAAAATATCTGAGGCTTAATGAGATTTTATACTTCACAATTGTCTGAATAAACTCACCTGTGTCCTGGGGTTCAACTTCCTGTCATAGGAGACATTTTGAGGACTTAACCGTTCAAGATGTGTTTTTTGTTTTAGAATGTAAACCCCGGTGCTGATTTTTCATCATGCTTAAGTTTTGTGAAACATGTTTTACAGGGCTGACCCGTGCTGACCGGTCGGAGGTGCGTTTCAACAGTAAGTCTCCAGTTTTATTTTGTATTTTCATTTCGCTGTGATGACGTTTATCCGCCATTCGTAGTTTCCACCGGAGGCTCAGGCCAAAGACGGGTCAATCTTCCTTGGATGTCTGAGCGAAAATGATTTTGGGTGTAAATAAATAAATCTAGATGCGAGATCATAAATGTTTTGTTTTTTTTAGGTGGAGGAAATGGGCGGCAGTCGCTGGAGATTTGTGGATCGATTCTAATCATTGGTCAGAAAAGTAAAATGTCTTCAGCTTGACCCCATTGTCCTGATGATGAATCTTACTCGACTTTAATAGTTTTGTCCAGTCAGAACAGCAAGAAACTGAACTCATCACAAACCAGGTCATATTTGGTGTTTTTGTAACTGTATGTGATTTGAACCTTTTGTATTTCTGAAATGTTAGACTCTGCACACGTGAGCCTCATGCAGGAGGTGTGTTTGTCACATTTGGTTTGTAAATTCTAGTTTTCATATTGTCCTGTGATCTCACTGGGTCAAATGTATAATAAAACCATGTATTTTTGCATAATTTTTGTCCTTTTATTCAAAACTCTGAGCAGTGTTTTCAATATTCTACCTCACAGGCAGCACTTTGATTTACTTTGGTCTAAAACAATTTAAAATCAAACTGGTTCTTTGTAGGATCTGAAGAGTTTGGCTTTAGGGCAAATCCTGTGGGGAAAATGGTTCTGCAGCGTTCTTTAAAAAAATAATGAACTTTTTTTTTTTTTTTTTTTTTTTTTTTTAAATAATCAAAATAAAACAAAAATAAAATTGCACTAAAGTCAGAATAATTAGATGGAGCGTTTTGAAAACTACCATGACAAATCTTTACACGAACAACGGTCCTAAAATGGCGCCGTGAACTAAAACCAAAAATGAGTTTGAGCTGTTGAGTAGATCTTTACTCACCATTTCACCTAAACTGTCTCTGTATAAGTTAGAAATGATGTATCTTCTGTATTTTTCGCGTTGTTTATAATAGTCGTAGTTTGACCCTCCGCGCTCGCCGTCCTCTGCCCCGTGGCACCGGAAGTGAGTCCAAACAGAGCGGAGCTGCAGCGGAGCGTCCCCGGGCTCATGTCGCCGCTGTTCGCCTCTTTTCGGCTCTTTTCCTGCGGGTGACTGAGCGGAGCCGGGGCCATGGCGGCGGTGCAGCCGCAGGTAGGACCAGACCCTCCAGAACCGCACGATTTTAGCGTCAAATCCGCAGAATCAGCGGCGAAACGAGCCGCTGATGTGAGAGTAAAAAAGATCAAAATGTGACAGATGGAGATGTTCCACTCAGGCTGTTTATTTTATTTATTTTGTTTCGCTTTATTTGGCGTTTTTTGATTTATTTTGCTGCTTTTTGCTTTGACTGCATTTTGAATTGACTTTTTTTTTTTGCTTTAGTTGGCTCGTTTTGGTTTATTTAACGGTTTTTTTTTTGTTTTTTTTTTGCTTCATTTGACTTTTTTTTTTGCTTTATTTGGCTGTTTTCTGCTGTATTTAGCTTTTTTCCCCTTTATTTGCTTTATTTGGCTGTTTTTTTTCTTTTTTTTCTTTTTTTTCTGTATTCAGCTGTTTTTTTATTCATTTTGATTTGACTTTTTTTTTTTTTTTACTTGGCTCGTTTTGGTTTATTTGCCGTTTTTTGCTTCATTTGACTTTTTTTTGCTGTATTTAGCTGTTTTTTTTTTCTTTTTCTTTATTTGACTGCTTTTTGCATAGATTCTGTGTGGTTAAACCCAGTGAATGTTTTATTTTGAAGTGGTCTGTTTAACCCACATAGTGAGCCTTCAGAGAGAGCTATTTTTGTGATTTTTATTTTTATTCTTAATCAGGACGAGCTGCTGAAAATGACCCACCGGGAGAACTGGAGGTGAGAGCTCAAAGCGTTATGTTTTGTATATCATCATTTATGTATTAACTCTGTGCTAAACCTTTAAAACAAGAGCGAATGAGAACTGATCCCTCTTAAATGTGTTTTACACATAAATAAGTTTGTATTAAAGGGTCAAATCATCAGGTGATACGTTTGACTTTAGTCCTGAGGTCATTTTATTTTGTCAAGGACCAATTCAGTGTTGACAGTTTTATTTCTATAGCACATTAAAAATATGACTTAAGCCTGAAATGCTTCACATAAACGACAAAAATGGATTTATTGAAAATGGACAGAGGCAAAGAACAGTAAAACAAACGACCAAGATGCCCTGCAGCGCGAGAGCCAAACTCACAACAGGAAAGATGATTTGTACCAGATTCAGCCACGGCTCCATCTGCTCCTCCTGGGCTGGTGCTCCTCCTGGGCTGGTGCTCCTCCTGGGCTGCTGCTCCTCCTGGGCTGCTCCTCCTCCTGGGCTGGTGCTCCTGCTGCTCCTCCTGGGCTGCTCCTCCTCCTGGGTTGCTGCTCCTCCTGGGCTGGTGAACGTACATTAAAAATACAAGTTTCATTACAGTGACATTATAAGACTCATATCACTAGTTCATCGTTCGCATTAGCAATAAAATACAATAAAATACAATAAAATACAATAAAATACAATAAAATATCTCCATGTCCATAACGGCAGATCTCCTGAGCTTCACCTGACTGGAGAAGAACATTTCGTCACTTCTTTACGCTCAAACTTTGGCTCAAACTTTGGCTCAAACTTTGGCTCAAACTTTGGCTCAAACTTTGGCTCAAACTTTACACAGTCTGTGGTTCAAACTTCTGTCTTTACCCAAACCTTCTTACTGTTCTGTTTTGTCGTTTTCTCGTTCCAGGGTGCAGCACGAGCGTCTGCACACGAAGCACCGCGGTCACGAGGCCATGCACGCCGAGATGGTCCTGATCCTGGTGGCTACGCTCGTCGTGGCTCAGATCGTCCTGGTGCAGTGGAAACAGCGCCACCTCCGCTCCTACAATGTAACTACAACGGCACTGTCGCTTTTCAAAAAACACACTACACTACGGCTGCTTTTAGGAAAATAATACAATGGCAGTTTTTATTTTCTTAATCCGTGATGACGTCAGCTCCGTTTTTTATCCGTTTTTTATCAGTTTTATCAGTTTTTTACCGTGGAAGTCAGCGGATTTGTGTCTTTTATAAAGCGATTTTAGACGAATATTGTGATTTAAAATGTGTAAATTATAGCAAAATGATCAACAGACATGAGAACCATAGAGACACAAGCTCAATAGATTTAAACTTGAATAAATTACAAACTTTATTTCATTTAATTGGCTGCTCCAACGTACTTATGTGAGGAACTACGGCAGAGTTATAAAAAACATCGAGAATCGTGTGAAGCCGCGGCGTTTCTGACTAGAGCCTCGTCTGATGTGTATCTCCGTCAGCTTGCCCCGGGGCAGCTGTGGCGGCGATGATGTTACGGCGGAGTGTCAGCGACGGGGCAACATATAAGGCAACTCTTGTGCGTTTAGAAAAGTCTCATGTGAAATGAACCGTTCTTAATAAACCAGAAAATCTTTTACTTTTAAAACACGAACTGAGCAAAACGACCTGTGTTTAAAGAGCCGTGTGACTGATCCGTGTTCTAACGTTTCCTCGTCAGAAAACAGACCTGGAGCTGTGTTGTGTTTCGTTCACACATGTTTAACACGCAAACCCTGCACTCACTTGATGACATCACAAGGTGGAGCAGAGCGTTTTGAGCTTTGGAGATGTAACAGACAAATGATAAAGTGTTAAACATGTGAAACAAAACACAAGTCCAGGTCTGTGTTTGAGGAGGAAACAGGATGAGAACATGGACTAAAGCTGCAGGAGTCAGTTTTGTGTCATATTGGACTTTAAACTTGGATCTCGATGTTTCGTTTTATCGAAGTTTTCAGCAAATTTAAGCCAAAATAAATCATTTTATTTCAGTTTTTATACTAAATTAACTGAAAGTGTTAAGTAGAGCTTCTAGATAAATTTTGAACAAAACAAAATTTAAATATGAGTCAGTGCAAAGTTTTATTCCTCTGCCTCTGCTCCTCCTCTGTCTCTCCTCCTCTGTCTCTCCTCTTCTGACTCTCCTCTTCTGACTCTCCTCCTCTGTCTCTCGTCTGTCTCTCCTCCTCTGTCTCTCGTCTGTCTCTCGTCTGTCTCTCCTCCTCTGTCTCTCCTCCTCTGTCTCTCCTCCTCTGTCTCTCCTCTGTCCCTCCTCCTCTTTAAACACCGTACGTTCATGTCTTTAGTTGGTGACTCTCTCCTCCTCTGTCTCTCCTCTGTCTCGCCTCCTGTGTCCCTCCTCCTCTGTCTCTCCTCTGTCCCTCCTCCTCTTTAAACGCCGTATGTTCATGTCTTTAGTTGGTGACTCTCTCCTCCTCTGTCCCTCCTCCTCTGTCTCTCCTCCTCTGTCCCTCCTCCTCTGTCTCTCCTCTTCTGACTCTCCTCTTCTGACTCTCCTCCTCTGTCTCTCCTCCTCTGTCTCTCCTCCTCTGTCTCTCCTCCTCTGTCTCTCCTCCTCTCATTTCTCCTCCTCTTTAAACGCCGTACGTTCATGTCTTTAGTTGGTGACTCTCTCCTCCTCTGTCTCTCGTCTGTCTCTCCTCCTCTGTCTCTCGTCTGTCTCTCGTCTGTCTCTCCTCCTCTGTCTCTCCTCCTCTGTCTCTCCTCCTCTGTCTCTCCTCCTCTCATTTCTCCTCCTCTTTAAACGCCGTACGTTCATGTCTTTAGTTGGTGACTCTCTCCTCCTCTGTCTCTCGTCTGTCTCTCCTCCTCTGTCTCTCGTCTGTCTCTCGTCTGTCTCTCCTCCTCTGTCTCTCCTCCTCTGTCTCTCCTCCTCTGTCTCTCCTCTGTCCCTCCTCCTCTTTAAACACCGTACGTTCATGTCTTTAGTTGGTGACTCTCTCCTCCTCTGTCTCTCCTCTGTCTCGCCTCCTGTGTCCCTCCTCCTCTGTCTCTCCTCTGTCCCTCCTCCTCTTTAAACGCCGTATGTTCATGTCTTTAGTTGGTGACTCTCTCCTCCTCTGTCTCTCCTCTGTCTCGCCTCCTGTGTCCCTCCTCCTCTGTCTCTCCTCTGTCCCTCCTCCTCTTTAAACGCCGTATGTTCATGTCTTTAGTTGGTGACTCTCTCCTCCTCTGTCCCTCCTCCTCTGTCTCTCCTCCTCTGTCCCTCCTCCTCTGTCTCTCCTCTGTCCCTCCTCCTCTGTCTCTCCTCCTCTGTCTCTCCTCCTCTGCCTCTGCTCCTCCTCTGTCTCTCCTCTTCTGTCTCTCCTCTTCTGACTCTCCTCCTCTGTCCCTCCTCCTCTGTCTCTCCTCCTCTGTCTCTCCTCCTCTCATTTCTCCTCCTCTTTAAACACCGTACGTTCATGTCTTTAGTTGGTGACTCTCTCCTCCTCTGTCCCTCCTCCTCTGTCTCTCCTCCTCTGTCCCTCCTCCTCTGTCTCTCCTCTGTCCCTCCTCCTCTGTCTCTCCTCCTCTGTCCCTCCTCCTCTGTCTCTCCTCTGTCCCTCCTCCTCTGTCTCTCCTCCTCTGTCTCTCCTCCTCTGTCTCCTCCTCCTCTGTCTCCTCCTCTGTCTCTCCTCTGTCCCTCCTCCTCTCATTTCTCCTCCTCTTTTAACGCCGTACGTTCATGTCTTTAGTTGGTGACTCTTATCCAGATGTGGGTGGTGCCGGTTTACTTCACCGTTAAACTTTACTGGTGGAGGTTCCTGTCCATGTGGAGCATGTTTTCAGTCGTCACCAGCTACATCATCTTCAGAGCCACTCGCAAACCCCTCTCCTGCAGGACGCCCCGGTGAGAGGAACGAGCGCTCCTTCTCTAAACACACAGACGGTTGTTGTGTCTAAATGTCCTCTCTTTTTCCTCTCTTTTTCCTCTCGTTCATAGGATGGTGTATAAATGGTTCCTGTTGATTTATAAACTGAGTTACGCTGTGGGGGTCCTGGGGTACATGGCCATAATGTTCACCATGTTTGGATTCAACGTTTTCTTTAGGTGAGTACAGAACATTCTACACTACATCAGTACAGTATCTGTCCTTTGGTCCTGGGTCAGTCCTAGTCCTTTTCCCTGAGTCGTCTCTCTCTGTTGGGACCAGACCCACATTGATGTTGGTGCTCTGACCCCTGACCCCTGTGGTGTTTCAGGATAAGGGCGGAGGACTCGATGGATGTGGGTGTGATCCTGCTCTTCTATGGGCTGTACTATGGAGTCATGGGACGAGACTTTGCTGAGATCTGCTCCGACTACATGGCCTCCACCATCGGGGTGAGAACAATTTAAATATACAAAGTCAAGCCTGGTTTAGTCCTGGTTTAGTCCTGGTCTAGTCCTGGTCTAGTCCTGGTTTAGTCCCGGTTCAATCCTTGTTCAGTCCTGGTTTAGTCCCGGTTTAGTCCAGGTTTAGTCCCGGTTCAATCCTTGTTTAGTCCTGGTTTAGTCCTGGTTTAGTCCTGGTTTAGTTCCGGTTTAGTCCCGGTTTAGTCCCGGTTCAGTCCCTGTTTAGTCCCGGTTTAGTCCCGGTTTAGTCCCGGTTTAGTCCAGGTTTAGTCCTGGTTTAGTCCTGGTTTAGTCCTGGTTTAGTCCCGGTTCAGTCCCGGTTCAGTCCCGGTTCAGTCCCGGTTTAGTCCCGGTTCAGTCCCGGTTCAGTCCCGGTTCAGTCCCGGTTTAGTCCCGGTTCAGTCCCGGTTCAGTCCTTGTTTAGTCCCGGTTTAGTCCCGGTTTAGTCCCGGTTTAACCCGGTTTAACCCTGTTTTCCTCAGTACTACAGTAAAGGTGGCATCCCCAGTCGCACTCTAGGGGGCGACATCTGTGCGGTGTGTGGGCAGAAGATCCTGGTGGAGGTGGAGGAGGAGGGCTTTGTGGAGGACACGTTCCAGCTCTCCTGTGGACACATGTATCCTTTGGCTCAAAAGCACAACAACAGTGAAATAAACCTGTCCAAGAAATGGTATTTTATGGAGTTTAAGAACAATGATTACATAATTCTAATATATATTAAGATCAGTGCAGTATTTGTCGTATTTGTACATAGAGGTAATGTTCAGATACTTGTACTACAACCAGGACCTGTTTGAGTAACACCACATAAACAGAATGTAACTTCAGACGCCTCTTTGTTTTTGTCGTTTTCTGTGTTTTCACTTTGACCCACGGCTGCAGATTCCATGAGTTCTGTATCCGGGGCTGGTGCATTGTGGGTAAGAAGCAGACGTGTCCCTACTGCAACGAGAAGGTGGACCTGAAGAGGATGATGAACAACCCGTATCCTTCACCTCAGAGTCTCAAGTCCTGGTTTAGACCTGGTTTAGTCCTGGTTTAGTCCTGGTTTAGACCTGAGATAGACCTGGTTTAGACCTGAGATAGACCTGGTTTAGACCTGGTTTAGTCCTGGTTTGGTCCTGGTTTAGACCTGAGATAGACCTGGTCCTGGTTCTTTTTCCTAAACTCTCTCAGTTGGGAGAAGACTCACGTTTTGTACGGTCAACTTTTGGACTGGCTCCGGTACCTCGTCGCCTGGCAACCGATAATAATCGGCGTGGTCCATGGCATCAACTTCACCCTCGGCCTGGAATAGAACACACAACCATGGCAACAACATCACCCGGTTTAGCCCTGGTTTAGACCTGGTTTAGACCTGGTTTAGACCTGGTTTAGACCTGGTTTAGACCTGGTTTAGTCCTGGTTTAGACCTGGTTTAGACCTGGTTTAGACCTGGTTTAGTCCTGGTTTAGACCTGGTCACTTTCATTTTCTTTAAGGCGTCGTCTTTCTTTGGAGTTGGACTCTCGGGTGTTCCTTCCGTGTTTTTAAACCACACTTCCTTGTCGCCTTGGAGATGCTATTCCTTTGCCTGGAATGTTCCACAGTATGGCATTAAACTTGTATGCTTCCATTGAGAAAAGCATGTGGCACCACCCGGGCATGTATTTTTCTAACGATAAAAACACCTCCATGTTTAATGCCAAACTCTGGAGGTCGATGTGAGGGTTTTTTATCATGGCCGATGCCGATACCGATACCGATTATTTAGACCAGGGGTGTCCAAACTATGGCCCGAGGGCCAAATGCGGCCCTCAGACCAATTTTTATTGGCCCTCAGGCCTTCAGTTGAACTCGCCCAATTAATCATAATCAGTACTTTTTACAGCAAATTTGAGTAATCCTACCAATATAACCTAAATAACATCACATCACATTGTCCTACAGACCTAATTTTAATATTTCAAGCCTTATTTAAAGTATGTTAAATGCAACTATTTGAATTATCCAGTGTACTGACCACTGGTCTGTGGCCCTCTGTGTCGAATATTTTTCAAGATATAGCCCTCAGTCAAAAGAGTTTGGGCACCCCTGATTTAGACCATTTAAACTGACTCTGCTCACACACAAACACTGAAGACGGCTGGTTATCCATTTGCATCGTCGTTTCAGACTAAGCCTTGTGTTTACTCTGGAGGCAGCAGAATATCGGCATGAGCTGGAGATTTAAGGCCGATAACTGATTCGCTAAAACATTCAAATATCGACCAACCTACTGGTGTATGTCACTCGATCTCTAACACAGACTGTGTAAAGAAGAGACTGAGTGAGTGTGGGTCGATCACTTCCTGTTTGCCCATGATCACTTCCTGTTTGCCCATGATCACTTCCTGTTTGCCCCTGATCACTTCCTGTTTGTCCGTTTCTGTGGAATATTCCAGGCGAAGCGATAACGTCTCATCAGAACAGCTACGTCTTTGGTTTGATTCCACAGTTCAGTTTTTATTTTGTATTTTTATTAAAGTAAGTATTAAATAATGACGACCATTGTTCAAATTTAACTTCCTCAACAAATTTTTCCATGAGGCTTATTCAGTTCGAAAGCACCAACGGTCAAAGAACTGGGCAAAAAAACCATCTGAAACTGAAACTAACACCTCGAGCTGTTTACAGGAAAGATGATGTAATGTTTTCCACTATTTAAACTCGTTGAAACCGTCGTCTGTTTATATAAATGGACATCGCTAACCTGCCCAAACAGGAAGTGACCACGGACTCACTTACGGCTCCACATTCGCCGCTACAACCTCTTTACCCTCGATGATCTTTGTTTTGAGCTGAAGCTGTGGTGACGTCACTTCTTTTCACAGTCTGTGGTTCAAAGGTTTGGAAATGGCGTAAAATGTGCGTCATGTTTGTGTCGTTGTTGTGTTTTTAACTCTAAAAAATGAAGTATTGTCACATAGAGCTTCTATAAATTAATTTGAATTTTACCAAAACGGTGCCAAAAGTGTTTTCACCGCCTGCTGCTCGTTATTTATTAAAGATTTTTAAGATGTTTCACTATTTGCTTTGTTCTTCATGTGGACTGTACGAACACAAACGCACTGTGCTACACAAAACTCAACACGCGCAAAGCTGAAGACGCGCCAAACTCAACACGCGCCAAACTGAGCACGCACAAAACTCAACAAGCACAAAACTCAACACGCACAAAACTGATGAGTAAACTGTGGCAGATCTTAAGTCACTAAGATTTAGATTTTTAATTTCAGAAGAATGAGCTGTGTCCCTGAACATGCAGCACATATAGTTGTGTTTTGATTCATTCACACACACAACTACAAAGCTCAAAATGCTCTGTTCCACCTTGTGATGTCATCAAGTGGTAGTTTTCAAGTGAACTCCTCCTTTTACCTTTAGTTCAGTCGAGATAAGAGACAACTCCAGAACTGAAATGATCCAAATGATTCTATAAATGAAGGTGTGTGGAGTTTAAAAACACAGTGGAGCACTTCCTGTATCACCACACGATGACATCACAAGGTGGAACAGAGTGTTTTCAGGCTAAATCTGCAGAGTTGTGTGTTAAACATGTGAGAATGAAACAAAACACAACTCCAGGTCTGTGTGTGATGAGGAAACATTAGTTCTGAGGATAGAGTCACTTGGGCCTTTAAGACTCTGGAAACTCAAGTTTATTTGTGATTTTAAACTTTAAAAACTCAGAGTACATGAAGTTCATAAAGGGGAAGTACTCACTACATATTTATGCAACTACATCTATTTTTAGCAAATACTTTTTACTGTGTATAGTTCGTTTCCTGGCCCAGTGCTTTGTGCTTGTACAGTGTTCAGCCCCGGGGATGTTGACCTGATTTAGTTTCCGTTTCAATAAGATAAATTAAGACTTTGGTCTGATCCTGGGTGAGATAAACTAAACCAAAGCACAGTCCCCTCTGTCTGAAACACTGGGCCCCGCTTCACTTATGAAACTGGACTGATCCTGGGTCAGATAACACGACCACACCTTTATATGTCACGCAGCGGAAAAATGTCAGCGACCACAGAGTGAGAAGACGTGACGAAGAGACAGTGACGTCACCACAGCTTCAGCCCCAAATGAAGCTCACGAGGCTCGAGCAGAGACGATCTGGAGCAGAGTTCTACGTTTGAAACTCTGGCTCTTTGGTTGCTATGACACTCGCGGTCAATCAGAAGAGAAGGTGTTGAAGGTAGCACCTCTTCTCGCTCTCACCGCTGGTTTAACAGAGAGCAGGAGCTTAGCGTTAGCAACAGGTCTGATTGACAGCGTTGCTAACAGGAGCGACCTCGGGGAAAGAAGGACCTGATTTGTCTGTTATTAATGTTCAGATCTGGATTTACAGACACAATAGTGAAATAAAAACCCCAGGATCATGTAGAGGGTTAATACGAACATTTAAGACCAGAATGAGTCTGACAGGAGCGGGGACAGAGAGGACACAGTTTTGGTCCTTCTCATTTTGAATCTGTAACTGAACTGTCCCAGACCCACCTCAGCCCTGAGACGACTCGTCATGACGTCCGCCCGAACACTGAGTCTCAGCGGGATCCTCTTACAGAGACTAGAGACGTGCTATTCAGAAAAACAGGAGGACTTTGTTGAAATTGTAAAATGTGTCTCAGATAAAATGTCCCTGACCTGTGGGGTGCCCCAGGGGTCAGTCCTGGGCCCCTGTTGTTCAGTCTCTACATGCTGCTGTTAGGACAGTTAATACACAACAATAATGTGTCACACACAACTCTGCAGACGAGTCAGATCTATGAGACGTGTTCACCTCAGCAGAAAAGTGACATAGTGCATCTGTATTTTTTAGTTTATTAAATGTATGGTTTATTAATTTATTATGTATTTTTATTTTTATAACTTTTTAAAAATGAATTTAATATTTTTGTTAGTTTTATTTCATTATATTTTTGAGCTGTGTCCAGTATAAACTCCACGAGTCGATGAAATGCTGGTGTAAGTCGTATTATTTTGTATAGTTTTGTTTCAATTGTGTTGTTCTAAAAAAAAAAGAAAAAAAAAGTGTGAATTGTGCAAGTTTCGATGAGTGCCTTTGTTGAACTTTGTGGTTAGTGAAAAACCTGAAGACCACTGAGCTCTGCAGACACTGACAGGAAGGAGCGGCCATTTTATGTTTATGTCGTCCTGTCATCAGAGACCACAGAACCAGCATCCTCCTCAGAGACAAGAACATGCAGCTTCTGCTCCTCTGTAAGTACAAAACTCAACATCTTTATGTTTTACAACCAGACGCTGGATTTAGACCTGGTCCTGGTTTAGACCTAATTTAGTCCTGCTGCAATCGAAATCCAAATTTGAATGAACGCAAATAGTCGTGGTTTAGACCTGGTTTAGACCTGGTTTAGTCCTAGTTTAGACCTGGTTTAGACCTGGTTTAGTCCTGGTTTAGTCCTGGTTTAGACCTGGTTTAGTCCTGGTTTAGTCCTGGTTTAGACCTGGTTTAGTCCTGGTTTAGGCCTGGTTTAGTCCTGGTTTAGTTCTGGTTTAGACCTGGTTTAGACCCGGTTTAGTCCTGGTTTAGACCTGGTTTAGTCCTGGTTTAGTCCTGGTTTAGACCTGGTTTAGACCTGGTTTAGTCCTGGTTTAGACCTGGTTTAGACCTGGTTTAGTCCTGGTTTAGTCCTGGTTTAGACCTGGTTTAGTCCTGGTTTAGTCCTGGTTTAGTCCTAGTTTAGACCTGGTTTAGTCCTGGTTTAGTCCTGGTTTAGACCTGGTTTAGTCCTGGTTTAGGCCTGGTTTAGTCCTGGTTTAGTTCTGGTTTAGACCTGGTTTAGACCCGGTTTAGTCCTGGTTTAGACCTGGTTTAGTCCTGGTTTAGTCCTGGTTTAGACCTGGTTTAGACCTGGTTTAGTCCTGGTTTAGACCTGGTTTAGACCTGGTTTAGTCCTGGTTTAGTCCTGGTTTAGACCTGGTTTAGTCCTGGTTTAGTCCTGGTTTAGTCCTAGTTTAGACCTGGTTTAGTCCTGGTTTAGATCTGGTAAAACAAAAATCACAAATCGAGTCAGTCGAGCTGTGGAGTCAAATCTTTAATCGCGTTCACTCACGTCACAAAAGTCCAAAAACAACATAAGGAGCTTTATGTTTTTATTTGACCTTTTCGGGTCAAAGTCCTGCAGTGACCCCAGTGTGGGGCTGGTTTGACTTGGACATTATTTTTCTATATTTGTGGGACTAAGTTATTTGAAAATATCCAAATAAAAGTAAAAATCGTATAAAAGGCTCAAAATTTGCCTGTTTTATTTTATTTCTCATGTTACGTTCAAACATTTGACTGGAATGAATTAAGTTTCATTTGGTCGTTCATATTTTAAAAAAAAAAAAGTTAAATAAATAAATACATTTTTCTATTTAAACTGACTGCAGCCAAAAAAAGTATTGGTCTTAAGCCCCACACTTGTGATGGTCATGTGATGGTCAGGGGGTCACATGACCAGCAGCTTTAATCAGAGTCAAACACAGACTGGACATTATAAACCGACGACACTGTAAATGTGTAAATGTAGCAATGAATTCACATTTTAAAGTTTTTGTTTTTTTATTTAGTTTTAGTTCACTTAAATTCATCAGATCTTTCTAGAGTCTTATTCCTCAGACACTTCTTTGCCTCACGTCAGTTAAAACCGAAGTTTTAAGTTTTAGCAACGACTTTTTCAGTTAAAGAAGTGAAATGACGAGACTGTCCACGATCAACATGAACAATATGTCCAAGCTTTTAATTTTATGTGATTTTATGTGGGTTTATCTGATGATCATCTCACTGGATCCAAAAATCATTAATTTTGTCTTTTTCCCGTTCAGCAAAACTTATTTAAATTAAACCAATTTTTAAATTGTATCAGTTCTGTTTGAATTTGTGAACAATATAAAACTGTCATCAGTAAAAATAATCAGCTTCAATATTTTACACCAGACACGGGCCACAGTGTGTTGCACGGCTCATTGTACAAACTCTTTTACATTAATTAAATTAATAGTTATTTAAAGTTTGGTTAAATAAACACAGCAGAAAAATTTAATAAGCCCAAAGGGCCGTGTGTGGCCCCCGGGCCGTAGTTTGCCCATGTCTGGTGTAGATATTTTATGTCACTCAAATAAAGAATGAATCATTTTGGCCCCAGGACAGAGCAAGTTTTATAAAGAGATTCAGTTTAATTCATTTTTACTTTTACTGAAGCCTTTTGTTTAAGAGTCTTTTTAACTGACCCAGAACCACAGTCAACAGAACTGAAGCTTTAGATCGTACAGAACTGAAGCTTTAGATCACACAGAACTGAAGCTTTAGATCACACAGAACTGAAGCTTTAGATCATACAGAACTGAAGCTTTAGATCACACAGAACTGAAGCTTTAGATCACACAGAACTGAAGCTTTATGTAGATCATAAACCTACTGTATTTTGTTTGTAACGTCTGACGTCACAGTTTTTATCAAATCACCGTTGCAGATGTGCGTCTGTTACTACAAAATCCAAACTGTTGAACACATCGTTTTTTTCTACAAAACTGTCCAGTTGTTGAACAATTTTTCCAGTATTTTTGAAAATTGATCTAATAATGAAACTGTCCTGTAGTTATTGATTTGTTGCTTATCTCCGTCTTTATAGACTGGGACGTCTTCAGCCGGGTTCATTTTCTCAGGACATGTTCCTGTTACAAATGAACTGCTGCAGATTTAAGTTAAAGACTTAACAAAAGTCCAGGACGTCCTCGGTCACAACAGTCACAGTCTGTAGATCTGACGTGTCACATCATCAGCACCAGTTTGTGCCACATGAACAAAAAAGGCATTAAATTTATCGTCAGTGTTATTTAACGACTGAACCTGTTTGTTCCTGTGGCCTGATGCTTCCTGCTCATTATGAGTCACACAGAAGGGCCCTAGAGTCCTGGTTTAGACCTGGTTTAGTCCTGGTTTAGTCCTGGTTTAGTCCTGGTTTAGTCCTGGTTTAGTCCTGGTTTAGTCCTGGTTCAGACCTGTTTTTCTGTGTTTTCAGTGCTGTGGACTTTCCTGCTGATGGACTCCTTTCTCCAAGGTCAGTCCAGTCTCTCTTCATTATTAAATATGTTTTATTTCTATAACAAATGTTTAATCAGAAGAGAAATCCAACGAGGCCATTTACGTCGCCCGGACTGGCGTTACCGGGGCCCCACCCTGGAGCCAGGCCTGGGGTGGGTGCTCAGCAGCGAGCGCCTGGTGGCCGGGCCTTTCCCCACAGGGCCCAGCCGGGCCCAGCCCGAAGGAACAATGTGGGGCCGTCCTCCCGTGGACCCACCACCTGCGGGAGGAGCCATGAGGGGCGGGTGCAGAGAGATCCGGGCAGCAGTCGAAGGCGGGGACCTCGATGACCGGATCTCCGGACATGGAGACTAGCTCTGGGGACATGGAATGTCACCTCGCTGGGGGGGAAGGAGCCTGAGCTTGTGCGGGAGGTTGAGCGTTACCGGCTAGATATAGTCGGCCTCACCTCCACGCACAGCTTGGGCTCTGGAACCCATCTTCTTGAGAGGGGTTGGACTCTCCATTTCTCTGGCGTTGCCCGCGGGGAGCGGCGGCGAGCTGGTGTGGGCTTGCTCATTGCCCCACAGCTCAGCCGCTGCGTGTTGGGGTTCACTCTGGTGAACGAGAGGGTCGCGTCCCTGCGCCTTCGGGTCGGGGACAGGTCTCTCACTGTTGTGTCGGCCTACGGGCCAAACAGCAGTGCAGAGTACCCGGCCTTCTTGGAGTCCCTGGGAGGGGTACTAGACAGTGCACCAACCGGGGACTCCGTTGTTCTCCTGGAGGACTTCAACGCCCATGTGGGAAATGACAGTGACACTTGGAGGGGCGTGATTGGGAGGAACGGCCTCCCCGATCTGAACACAAGTGGTGTTTTGTTATTGGACTTCTGTACTAGTCACAGTTTATCCATAACAAACACCATGTTCGAGCACAAGGGTGTCCATCGGTGCACGTGGGGTTGGGAGGAGTTCGGGGAGGCCATGGAGGAGGACTATCGGACGGCCTCAGAGATTCTGGCAAACCGTCCGACGCCTCAGGAGGGGGAAGCAGTGCTTCACCAACACTGTTTACAGTGCGGGTGGAGAGCTGCTGACCTCGACTGGGGATGTTGTCGGGCGGTGGAAGGAATACTTTGAGGATCTCCTCAATCCCACTGTCACGTCTTCCGAGGAGGAAGTAGAAACTGGGGACCCGGAGGCGGACTCGTCCATCACCCTGGCTGAAGTCACTGAGGTGGTTGGCAAGCTCCTCGGTGGCAAGGCTCCGGGCGTGGACGAGGTCCATCCTGAGTTCCTCAAGTCTCTGGATGTTGTGGGACTGTCTTGGCTGACACGTCTCTGCAACATCGTGTGGCGGTCGGGGACAGTACCTGTGGAATGGCAGACCGGGGTGGTGGTCCCTCTGTATAAGAAGGGGGACCGGAGGGTGTGTTCCAATTACAGGGGAATCACACTCCTCAGCCTTCCCGGTAAGGTCTATTCCAGGGTACTGGAGAGGAGAATCCGACCGATAGTCGAACCTCGGATTCAGGAGGAGCAGTGTGGTTTTCGTCCTGGTCGTGTAAAACTGGACAAGCTTTATACTCTCCATCGGGTCCTCGAGGCTCATGGGAGTTTGCCCAACCAGTCCACATGTGTTTTGTGGATCTGGAGAAGGTTCGACCGTGTCCCTCGTGGTGTCCTTTGGGGGGTGCTCTGGGAGTATGGGGTCCGGGGCTCTTTGCTAAGGGCTGTCCGGTCCTTGTATGACCGGAGCAGGAGCTGTGTTCATTGCCGGCAGTAAGTCAGACCTGTTCCCGGTGCATGTTGGACTCCGCCAGGGCTGCCCTTTGTCACCGGTTCTGTTCATTATATTTATGGACAGAATTTCTATGCGCAGCCAGGGGCCGGAGGGGGTCTGGTTTGGGAACCACAGGATTTCATCTCTGCTGTTTGCAGATGATGTTGTCCTGATGCTTCTTTGAAGCCGAGTGTGAAGTGGCTGGGATGAGAATCAGCTCCTCCAAATTCGAGGCCATGGTTCTCGACCAGAAAAAGGTGGTTTGCTCTCTCCGGGTGGGTGGAGAGTCTCTGCCCCAAGTGGAGGAGTTCAAGTATCTCGGGGTCTTGTTCACGAGTGAGGGAAGGATGGAGCGGGAGATTGACAGGCGGATCGGTGCAGCGTCTGCAGTGATGCGGTCGCTGTATTGGTCCGTTGTGGTGAAGAAGGAGCTGAGCCCAAAGGCGAAGCTCTCGATTTACCTCAATCTATGTTCCTGCCCTCACCTATGGTCATGAGCTCTGGGTAATGACCGAAAGGACAAGGTCACGGATACAAGCGGCTGAAATGGGTTTCCTCCGCAGAGTGGCTGGGCGCACCCTTAGGGATAGGGCGAGGAGCTCGGTCACACGGGAGGAGCTCGGAGTAGAGAGGAGCAGCTGAGGCTCGGGCATCTGCTCAGGATGCCTCCTGGACGCCTCCCTAGGGAGGTGTTCTGGGCATGTCCCACCGGGAGGAGGCCCCAGGGAAGACCCGCTGGAGAGACTATGTCTCTCTGGCCTGGGAACGCCTTGGGGTCCCACTGGAGGAGCTGGAGGATGTGTCTGGGGTGAGGGAAGTTTGGGAGTCCCTGCTTAGACTGCTGCCCCCGTGACCCGGCCTCGGATAAGAGGAAGAAAATGGATGGATGTTTAATCAAGTAGAAATGACATCACTGCTGTTGACTTTTATGTGAAGCTCTTTGGTCAACTGAAGTCGTTTTAAATGTGCTGTATTAACTTAAGGAGCTGGGGGAAGTGTCTGGGGTGAGGGAAACAAACTGATTTGAGACGGTAAAGTGTTTCTTTGCTCCAGGGTCTCTGCTGCTCAGTCCAGACCAGTCCCAGTTCTTTCTGGGTCGTTCGCTGAATCTCCGATGTGACGATCCGACGTGGAAAGTGTGGAGGAGAAACCGAAACACCAGGAGGCGCTGTGATACTGCTGCTGCTGCTGCTGCTGCTGCTGCTGAGGATAGAGAGAAGTGGGGCGTCCAGAGCGGCCCCTGGTGCATAATCAAATACCTGGAGAAGAAGGACAGCGGGCAGTACTGGTGTCAGACTGAAGGGGGCGACGCCTCTGAACCTGTCCAAATCAGTGTCTCAGGTAAATGCGATGAACATGTCATTGTGACCGTGCAGCTTTAAGAGGCGGAGCCGAGCAGAGCAACGCCACAAACCCGCCCCCTCTCACGGTGTGTTTACAGGAGCACCTCAGGGCTCTGTACTGGGGCCTTCACTGTTTCCATTAAACATCATGAATCTACTCTGTTCTGAGCATAACATCTGTAAATGAATCAATACAAGATAATGCCTAACTGTGGGACATTCCATGCAATGCAGTAACATCTCTATACAGATGAGAAGGAGACAGCTGTTGTGTTTTTGTATAAATATATTAAATCTCTTTTTCTCAGACAGTGGGGCGATTCTGCAGATGCCTGTGCGCCCTGTGTCGACAGGACAAACTGTCAAACTCATCTGTCAAAATCTCACCTCATTAACCTCCTCAGCTCGTTTCTATAAAAATGGAGACTTCCTGTCTGAGCAGCCTTCAGGACAGATGATCCTCCAGCAGGTGGCGCTGTCTGACAAAGGCATGTACCAGTGTGAGACTGAAGGACAGCGGTCGCTGCAGAGTGAACTCAGGGTCGAAGCAGGTTTGAAATGTTTCCAATGTTTCCATGTTTTTATATAAACCTAACTTTTTTTTAAGTTTCACACTCTGTGTTAGTGCGCCCTCTACTGTCAGCAGTGGAAATAAACAGCCATGTAAAGGAGCTGTGCCTGATCCTTTCAAACTTATACATTCAGAGCATAATATTATTACCGTTTATAAGCACTTTCCACGAGCTAACAACTAGCATTCTAATGTGCACTTCCTGATTTTCAGACAATAAAATGCTTTATGATTAGAAGCAGACTGCTGCTTATTCAACACATCTGCACTAGAGCTGTTTTGTTCAAACACAAAATCAGGTACAGGACGTCCCTCGGTGTCATTTACTTTGAACTGAAAAATATACATTAAACATTAAAGTATGAAACATGGTCTTATTTGTAACATACTGTGTGTTACATCAGTGAATAAACATGACACATGTCTGAAGATCATGAAGGGTTAAACTGCTTAAACTTTTCACATGTTTCAGCGATCGTCACCTCCACCCTGGCAACCACCACCCACTCTGCTCCGACCCCTGCTCCGCCCTCCGCTGAGCCTCCGCCCTCCTTCTCCCTCCTCCTCCCGGTGGTGGGCTCTGTCGTGGGTGTGGTTTTTCTCATTGTCGTGGTGCTGCTGGTTCTTTTGATAAAAAGATGCAGATGCAAAAAGAAAACTAAAGGTCAGTGTCCAACAGGTCCTGTTTCCTACGGACTGGACGTCCAATGTGAGACTGAGAAATAATTATAGTCAAAACAGACAACTAGGACTAAACTAAACGTGACTAAAGTGTGACGTATGTATACACTGAGGCAAAGAAGTATTTGAACACCCTGTGATTTTGCAAGTTCTCCCTCTTAGAAATCATGGAGGATCTGAAATGTTCATCTTAGGTCCATGTCCACTGTGAGAGACATGATCTAAGAAAATCTGGAAATCACATTGTATTTTTTTTTTTTAATAGTGTTAGTGCTGCAAATGCGTATTTGAACACCTGTCACTCAGCTGGAATTCTGCCCCTCAAAGACCTGTTACTCCACCTTTAAAAACTCCACCTCCTCTCCACTTATTCTCCTAAATTAGAAGCTCCTGTTTGAGGTCGTTCGCTGCATAAAGACACATGTCCACCCCAGACAATCAGTAAGACTCAACTACTGACATGGACAAGACCAAAGAACTGTCAAAATGCACAAGAGACAAAACTGTAGACCTCCACAAGGAAAGGGCAAAGGGGAAGTGCCCAGCAGCTTGGAGAAAAAAGATCAAGATCAGAGCAATTATTAGAAAATGGAAAAATCTAAACATGACGGTCAATCTCCCTCAGACTGGGGCTCATGTGAGATCTGACCTCGTGGGGTCTCAGTGATCCTTCCACTGAATGTTAGAATGGCCGACTCACTTCCTGTTTTTAAATCTCTTCTTAAAACTCATTTTTTCAGCTTGGCTTTTAACTCAGTGTAAAGACTTGACATTTATCATGTTCTGTTTTTAATGTTATTCCATCTCATGTTTTTTGTGTTTTAACTTGTGTACAGCACTTTGGTCGACTGTGTTGTTTTTAAAGTGCTTTATAAATAAAGTTGGATTGGATTGGTTTGGATCCTAAGAAAGGAGAGGAATCAACCCAGAACTACACGGGAGGAGCTGGTCAATGACCTGAAAAGAGCTGGGACCGTTTCCAAGGTTACAGTAATACACTAAGACGTCATGGTTTAAAATCATGGCACAGAAGGTTCCCCTGATTAAACCAGCACATGTCCAGGCCCGTCTGTTTGACCAATGACCATTTGGATGATCCAGAGGATCATGGGAGAAAGTCATGTGGTCAGATGAGACCAAAATAGAACTTTTTGGTCTTAATTCCACTCGTCGTGTTTGGAGGAAGAAGAATGATGAGAACCATCCAAAGAACACCCCTACTGTGAAGCATGGGGGTGGAAACATCATGCTTTGGGGGTGTTTTTCTGCACATGGGACAGGACGACTGCACTGTATAAGGAGAGGATGACCGGGGCCATGTATTGAGAGATTTTGGGGAACAACCTCCTTCCCTCAGTTAGAGCATTGAAGATGGATCGTGGCTGAGTCTTCAACATGACAATGACCTGAAGCACAGCCAGGACAACCAAGGAGTGGCTCCGTAAGAAGCATATCAAGGTTCTGGAGTGGCCCAGTCAGTCTCCAGACCTAAACACAATAGAAAATCTTTGGAGGGAGCTCAAACTCTGTGTTTCCCAGCGACAGCCCAGAAACCTGACTGATCTAGAGAAGATCTGTGGAGGAGTGAGCCAGAATCCTGCAGTGTGAACAAACTGGAGAAAAACTACAGGAAACAATTGACCTCTGTAATTGCAAACAAAGTCTACTGTACCAAATATTAACATTGATTTTCTGAGATGTTCAAATATCAAATATTTATTTGCAGCAGTAACATACAAATAAATTATTTTTAAAAAATCATACAATGTGATTTCCAGATTTTTTTTTAGATTATGTCTCTCACAGTGGACATGAAGATGAACATTTCAGACCCCTCTTCTGTATATATATATATATATATATATATATATATATATATATATATATATATATATATATATACACACACACACACACACACACACACACACACACACACACATATATATATACACATACATATATAGTGACAAATAAAGCACATTTTTCATGTTTCAGGAAAGAGACACAGAAAACGTGGGGCTCCTCCTCTGAGTCAGACCACAGGGACCTGCAGCTGCACGAGGACCACAAAGACCCCCCGACACAAGTGACGCCAAATAAACTCCACGTCAGTTTTATGGAGCCAATGTTCAGCTTTTTTTGTTGAACATTTAAACATACGTTTGTACGGCAGTGTACAGCTGCTAAATCTGTAAAATAAAGCATGAAACTATCATGAAATGATGTGATATTTAGCTCTAAATTACACAACAGTTTATTATTAAAACATGATACAAAATTATCATGAAATGATGTGATGTGAACTACGGCAACAGCAGAGGACCAATCCACTTTTGAGTGTTTGTATGAAGAGAGACAAAAGCTTCAGCTTCAGTGAACACGTTTAACTTCTGTGTCTCATTCTGTGTCTGTCTGAAGCTCTTCAGATGTGGATTGATCCTCTGCTGTTGCCGTAGTTCCTGGTTTAACACATCACATCATTTCATGATAATTTCATGTCAAAACCCGATTCTGCTGATTTTTATTTTGCAGATTTGAGTTTTACGCTGCTGTAGTTTGGGCCATATATTTAATTTATATTTTAAAATAATATAATAAAACTCCAGCAGGAGGTGTTTTAATCTTAACTCACTGATTCATTTAGCTCCACTGCGCCACACAGTGGAGAAAATGTAAACAGCATTAACTGATAATTATCATGAACTGAATAAAAAGTTTTATTATTCAAAAATGTTGTGCCATTTCAGAAGCTGTTACACAAAACGGGTCAGTTTTTAAATGGCTTTTATATATATATATATATATATATATATATATATATATATATATATATATATATATATATATATATATATATATATATATATATATATATATATATATATATATATATTTGAGTTATTTTCTGAATCCAAATGATTTTAATTCAATTAGACTGTTCTTTTTACAGTGAAAAAACTCATTCAGATTTTTATGTTTATATTTTTGAGAAAAATGTTTCAATTCTACCATTTTGATCAAGAAGTGAATGAACGTGTCTATAAATCATTCCTTAAATGTTTTGAATCAGTTTTTACTCATTTGATTTTTGACTTTTTTACCGTAAAACTCAGGTCGACCTGGTTTGGTGCCAACGACCTTCAGGTTTCAGATCATCACATTTTAGTCAGATTTTTATGCAACGTTTCATCAAGGAACCACACACACACATTCACACACACACAGACACTGAGGGGGTTAAGTGTCTTGCCCAAGGACTGGAATCACACCTTCAACCTGTGAGTCAGTGGCTCAACTGATGACGTTTGTGAGTATGAAAGACAAAGTACAATAAATTTAAAGCTCCTGTATCACACAAAACTGACTCTTGTAGCTTTAATCCATTCATCCATCCATGTTCTTCCTCTTATTCGGGGCTGGGTCACGGGGGCAGGGACTCCCAAACTTCCCTCACCCCAGACACGTCCTCCAGCTCCTCCGGTGGGACCCCAAGGCGTTCCCAGGCCAGAGAGACATAGTCCCTCCAGCGGGTCTTCCCCGGGGCCTCCTCCCAGTGGGACATGCCCAGAACACCTCCCTAGGGAGGCGTCCAGGAGGCATCCTGAGCAGATGCCCGAGCCTCAGCTGCTCCTCTCAACATGTAGGAGCAGCGGCTCTACTCCGAGCTCCTCCCGTGTGACCGAGCTCCTCACCCTATCCCTAAGGGTGTGCCCGGCCACTCTGCGGAGGAAGCCCATTTCAGCCGCTTGTATCCGCGATCTTGTCCTTTCGGTCATTACCCAGAGCTCATGACCATAGGTGAGGGTAGGAACGTAGATTGACCAGTAAATCGAGAGCTTCGCCTTTGGGCTCAGCTCCTTCTTCACCACAACGGACCGATACAGCGACCGCATCACTGCAGACGCTGCACCGATCCGCCTGTCAATCTCACGCTCCATCCTTCCCTCACTCGTGAACAAGACCCCGAGATACTTGAACTCCTCCACTTGGGGCAGAGACTCTCCATCCACCCGGAGAGAGCAAACCACCTTTTTCCGGTCGAGAACCATGGCCTCGGATTTGGAGGAGCTGATTCTCATCCCAGCCGCTTCACACTTGACTGCAAACCGCCCCAGTGCTGCAGGTCCTGGCTCGATGAAGCATCAGGACAACATCATCCCATCATCCACATCATCCGAACCAGACCCCCCTCCGGCCCCTGGCTGCGCATAGAAATTCTGTCCATAAATATAATGAACAGAACTGGCCCTGGCGGAGTCCAACATGCACCGGGAACAGGTCTGACTTACTGCCGGCAATGCGAACACAGCTCCTGCTCCGGTCATACAGGGACCGGACAGCCCTTAGCAAAGAGCCCCGGACCCCATACTCCCAGAGCACCCCCCAAAGGACACCACGAGGGACACGGTCGAATGCCTTCTCCAGATCCACAACACACATGTGGACTGGTTGGGCAAACTCCCATGAACCCTCGAGGACCCGATGGAGAGTATAGAGCTGGTCCAGTGTTCCACGACCAGGACGAAAACCACACTGCTCCTCCTGAATCCGAGGTTCGACTATTGGTCGGATTCTCCTCTCCAGTCCCTGGAATAGACCTTACCGGGAAGGCTGAGGAGTGTGATTCCCCTGTAATTGGAACACACCCTCCGGTCCCCCTTCTTATACAGAGGGACCACCCCGGTCTGCCATTCCACAGGTACTGTCCCCGACGCCACGCGATGTTGCAGAGACGTGTCAGCCAAGACAGTCCCACAACATCCAGAGATGTTATGTTGTTGCTTTAATCCATGTTAGAACATTATTAGTACATCAAAAACAGACCTGGAGTTGTGTTTTGTTTCATTCACACATGTTTGAGTCACACTTTATTATTAGTCTGTCACATCTCCAAAGCTCAAAATGCTCTGTTCCACCTTGTGATGTCATCAGGTGGTAGTTTTCATGTTAACTCCTCCTCCTTTTACCTTTAGTTCAGTCGAGATAAGCGGCAACTCCAGGACTGAAATGATCCAAATGATTCTATAAATGAAGGTGTGTGGAGTTTAAAAACACAGTGGAGCACTTCCTGTATCACCACATGATGACATCATTTATTTATTTTATTTAATTATTTAAAGGACAATGTGCAGTTACATTAAAAGATGGCTGCACCAGATTTAGCATAATGCTACTTTCCATCTGTAGTCCTAAACAACAATTAACACGTATTCACGAATTCAAAAGTACAAATTATTCAGTGTTCAGTACAGACTAATAACACAAGTAACATAGCAACAATAAAATAGTAAAATAGAAGTAAAATTGCAGCAGTTACTTAAAGTGCAATGGGTCAGTATTATTTAGAGTGAAGAGGTAAGTAAAGTGCCAGTATGTTTACAGTGCGTCAGAAAAACAATGCAATAGCTACTGGATGTACCCACGAGGGGAGCACCCGGTGAAGTCAGTTATGCTTCACTATGATAGGAAGAGCCGACATCGAAGGATCAAAAAGCGACGTCGCTATGAACGGAAGATGGGCCTTTGAGACTCTGGCAACTTGTGGATTAACTTTAAAAACAAAACGCAAAAGCACAGAGTACATGCAGTTTAAAAGTGGGAAGTACTCACTACATATTTCTTCAAGTACATTTACTTTAAACAAACACTTTTAACTCTGTATAGTGTTAGTTTCTTGGACTTTGTACTTGTACTATGTGGCACCCTGGACATATCTAGTATAAAAAGAGACACCCCGACAATTTTTCATTTTATAATAATTTCTATATTTTTTCTTTTATTTTTGAAGTTGCATTTTACTAATTTTTTACCTGTGAAATTGCTTGTATTTGTAATACCATATTACGACAGTAGATGTCAGTAATGGCGCAGAGTAAGCAGACTGACTTCTTGGCCTTACAGAAGAAGCTCAGTTCAGTCATAAGCTGTGTACAGCAACACAAAGAAGCCATTACCCAACAAAACTGTGTTTTGTTGTGTTCACAGAAATAAAGTCACACTGTTACACATCAGCTACAGTCTTCTTTGTCACGTGTGTAACAACTACAGTCTGTGTTCAATTATTTCATCTTCAGTTATTTGGCAAGTGATTATTTTGACCATATCATCATTTTATCCACACTTCCCAACTCCAAGCTGTATGAACTTGAATCCTTACTGGATTTAATGCAGATCAGGTGATGTGTATTTGTGTAACGAGGGAGGGCGTGGCCTAAGGAGATCAACACCCTATATCAAGGTGTGCATAATTATTAGGCAGATTCTTCTCAGGAAAAATGGGCCAAAAAATAGATTTAACTAACTCTGAAAAGTCCAAAATCGTAAAAAGACTTTCAGAGGGATGCAGCTCTCTTGAAACATCTCAGACATGGATGCACGATCACAGAACCATCAAACGTTTTGTTGCAAATAGTCAACAGGGTCGCAAGAAACGTGTTGAGAAGAAAAAACACAAATTAACTGTCAAATATTTGATAAGAATCAAACATGAAGCTACCAGGAACCTATTATCCTCCAGTGTTTCCATATTCCACAACTGCAACTGACCTGGAGCATCAAGACGTACGAGATATTCAGTTTTCAGAGACGTGGTCTAAGTAAGAAAGACTGAAACTCCACCTCCGAACAAGACACATGAGCTGAAACATCAAGAATGGGCCAAGAAATATCTGAAGACAGACTTTTCGAACGTTTTGTGGACTGATGAGATGAGACTCTTGAAGGACTAGATGGACGGACCCGTGGTTGGATCGGTAACGGACACAGAGCTCCACTTCGACTCAGACGCCAGCAACGTGGAGGTCGGGCGCTGGTATGGACAGGTATTATTAAAGATGAGATACTTGGACCTTTTTGGGTTGAAAATGGACTCAAAATCAACTCTCAGACCTACTACCTTTTTAGAAGACACTTTCTTCAAGCAGTGGTGCAGGAAAAAGTCAGAATCTTTCAAGAAGACTTTGACTTTTATGCAGGACTACGCTCCACCGCATGGCTGGCCAGTAACAGTCTTAAAGATGAAAAACTGATGACATGGCCGCCTTCTTCACCTGACTTAAACCCTATTGAGAAGTTTTGGGCCCGTCTTAATCAGGACATTTACAGTGAAGGAAAACAGTGACCTCCCCGAACAGGAAAAAGTTGATTCTGACCAGATCAAGAAACTGACTGTGACTGGAAAAGCTTGTGACTGTTATCGAAATGAAGGGCTATACTGGTCACTGAGGGTTGTTTTTTTGTTTTTAGGTTTTTTTCAGAAATGTTTATTTGTACATTTTTAGTTTGTTTGTTATTCTCACTGTAAAAGGTGAAAAAAAAGTGAGATGGTGTCAAGAAAAGTCTGTTTTCGACGCGCTGTTTTTACCAAAAAAGACTGAAAACAGGTATTAGACTTTCTTACTCTGATCAGAGGGAAGGAGCACAGAGGAAGAAACTACACAAGCACAAACCTGCTTCCATGAAATCTTCTGCCTTCTCCAACGTCTCCTCCTCAAACCAGACTTTTTATTAACAGCTTAACATTCCTCAACAATAGAAGTAGAAGTCAGTAGAACAACATCCCAGTCCCCTCCCCACATTCACACGGCCTTTCTACTTTTTTAGGTTACCCATCTGTTGACCATTCAACTTTTCAACTTAGTTCAATTACTTTACGACTTAATTATACAGACGTGTAGTTTTCCATGACACCTGGTTCGTCTCCTAACACAATATAAACATACAATTCATTAATGATAAAAATAAAAGCATAATTTCATTCGCAGATGGGAAAATCTTTGTTTTTCCTTTAGTTGCATTATAATTCTGCAGACTAATAGTTGCCTAATAATGGTGAACATGTAGATATTCTCTTAAAGCCAACACTTCCCTTTTACTACTTAAATGTTCAGATTTGAGGGTTTGTTGCATAATTACAAAATTAATTAAGTGTAGTTTCCGTTTCAATAAGATAAATTAAGACTTTGGTCTGATCCTGGGTGAGATAAACTAAACCAAAGCACAGTCCCCTCTGTCTGAAACACTGGGCCCCGCTTCACTTATGAAACTGGACTGATCCTGGGTCAGATAACACGACCACACCTTTATATGTCACGCAGTGGAAAAATGTCAGCGACCACAGAGTGAAAAGACGTGACGAAGAGACAGTGACGTCACCACAGCTTCAGCCCCAAATGAAGCTCACGAGGCTCGAGCAGAGACGATCTGGAGCAGAGTTCTACATTTGAAACTCTGGCTCTTTGATTGCTATGACACTCGCGGTCAATCAGAAGAGAAGGTGTTGAAGGTAACGCCTCTTCTCGCTCTCACCGCTGGTTTAACAGAGAGCAGGAGCTTAGCAACGCTGTCAATCAAACCTGTTGCTAACGCTAACAGGAGCGACCTCGGGGGAAAGAAGGACCTGATTTGTCTGTTATTAATGTTCATATTTTGATTTACAGACACAATAGTGAAATAAAAACCCCAGGATCATGTAGAGGGTTAATACGAACATTTAAGACCAGAATGAGTCTGAAGCAGCAGAGACAGAGAGAGGGGACAGATTTGGTAACTTTCTCTACTGCAACAGGAAAGTTCAACAACTGCAGTAGAATAAAAGGTAGATCAGAAATGCACAATTGAAATCAAGTTGGTGGTTTTCAGATTCAGAATGATGTCATAATCACTATTTAACAACAAAAAAACTTAATTTGAACAATATTCATTTTATCTGCCTCCATCTGTGTTAAATATTATCAGCCTAAAGGGAGTCTGCCACCTGCCTGTTCACATGGAGATGTTGTAGATTGACCTAAATTGTCTCACACTCTGGACCTGCTCATTACAAAAGGAGTAAATATTTCAAATGTCAGTGTCGTGGATGTTGCTCTGATCATTTCTGTGTCTTTTTTGACCTGTCTGTTATTCCCAAACCAGCGGCTGGTCCTGCAGTTGTTCAGAGGAGACACATAAATGATAAAACAGGTGCACTGTTCATGGAAATGATGCACTTTGAAAATGCCTCATGTTCTGATGTTGATGATTTGTTGAACTCTGTAACTTCGAGTGTTTTGAATGTTCTGGACACCATTGCCCCGATGAAGGTTAAAATGGTTAAAGATAAGCAGAAAGCTCCATGGAGGAATGATGACTCGGTCAGGGCACAGAAAACGGAGGAGGGCCGAGCGGGAATGGAGCAAGTCAAAGCTCCAGGTTCATTATGAGATTTACAGAGAAAAGATGCACATGTACAACCACAGTTTATGTAGAACAAGGGAGAGGGATTTTTATGACATTATTGTAAGTTGCAATAACAACTCTCATGTCCTGTTTGCAACGGTAAACAGATTAACAAACCCTCCACTGCCGTTAGAAGTATTTTCACATCTAAGTGCAATGAGTTTTAAAAATGACATCAATTCAACAAAGCAAATAACAACCCTGCACCACTGAGACAGTTATGGTGCATTCACGCCAAGGCGTCAAGGGCATTGAGTTTACGAGTTTTCGAACTCTATGGTGGACGTGCGTCTTGGCTGCTCTGCGTTTTTGCAGCGTGTTTTCAAGCATCAGAATGGTGCAAAATCTCACGATGACGCAGCGCATCTTGAGCGTTCACACATCCAAAGCGTCAGACGCCAGAGTTGGAAAAAGTTGAACTTTTGGCATGTAACAAGCAGCATCAGCTAATCAGAGACTGTGCTCCAGTGATTTAGCAACGTCATATTCTGGAAAACGTAGAAAGACATCAGCTATAAACTAGCTGCAACTAATTATGTAGGGCACACCAGTTAGCATAAAGGCTAGTCACGGACTCAGACACGTCGCTACAGAGCTAATCACTTCCACTGATGGGTTTTATGTAATGAATCCACTAAAGCCACTCTCTCAACCAGGTCTGCAGAGTTCACAAAGACACAGGGAAAACAAAACATCCAAAGGCATCTCCGACATCCTCAAATGCAAAGGCGTCCACATAGAGACGTCCAACGAGTTTTTGACGTCCCGGTCTGAATATAGTGTTAGAGCTGACTCACTTTGCCCCTGCAGCTGACAAAACTGTCCAAGACACAAGGTGTCACAATGTGACAAATGACATCCGCCTGATTACTGATGCAGGCAAAGTCTCAGTCTTGATCCTGTTAGATCTGATGACATGACACTCAGATCTAAGAGACGTGTTCACCTCAGCAGAAAAGTTACATACTGCACCTGTATTTTTTAGCTTAAGCTTTTTTTTTTTTTAGCTTTTGAGCTTCTGTGTCCAGTATAAATCGATGAAAGACTGGTGTAAGTCGTATTATTTTGTATAGTTTTGTTTCAATTGCTTTGTTCTAAAAAAGAAAAAAAAAGTGTGAGACTGACAGGAAGGAGCGGCCATTATATATATATATATATATATATATATATATATATCCTGTCCTGAGACCACAGAACCAGCATCCTCCTCAGAGACAAGAACATGCAGCTTCTGCTCCTCTGTAAGTACAAAACTCAACATCTTTATGTTTTACAACGAGACGCTGGATTTAGACCTGGTTTAGACCTGGTTTAGACCTGGTTTAGACCTGGTTTAGACCTGATTTAGACCTGGTTTAGACCTGGTTTAGACCTGGTTTAGACCTCGTGCAATTGCAATCGAAACGCAAATAGGAAATCGCAAAAGTTTCCATTTTTGAAGTACAAAAATGCTCTCCACAAACAAAATGTCCGGTCTTATTCTGCAGAAAAACATAAATGTTGCTGTTCAGATCTGTACAAACATGACCTGAAATGTCCTTGTGTGTCAGATGCCCTTCCTGTGTCTCCATGGTCATTTCTTCTGGGTGTTTAAAATGTGAACTGTGTTGTTCAGTCTCTACATGCTGCTGTTAGGACAGTTAATACACAACGACACAACTCTGCAGACGAGTCAGATCTATGAGACGTGTTCACCTCAGCAGAAAAGTGACATAGTGCATCTGTATTTTTTAGACTATTAAATTAATAAAATTTTTCATTTCAAGTATTTTTAAAATAATTTTATATTTTTGTTAGTTTTATTTCATTATATTTTTGAGATTCTGTGTCCAGTATAAATCGATGAAAGACTCATGTAAGTTGTATTATTTTTGTATAGTTTTGTATCAATTGTGTGCTTTTGTTGAACTTTGTGGTTAGTGAAAAACCTGAAGACCACTGAGCTCTGCAGACACTGACAGGAAGGAGCGGCCATTTTATGTTTATGTCGTCCTGTCATCAGAGACCACAGAACCAGCATCCTCCTCAGAGACAAGAACATGCAGCTTCTGCTCCTCTGTAAGTACAAAACTCAACATCACACGACCTGGTCCTGGTTTAGTCCTGGTTTAGACCTGGTTTAGTCCTGTTTTAGTCCTGTTTTAGACCTGGTTTAGTCCTGGTTTAGTCCTGGTTTAGACCTGGTTTAGTCCTGGTTTAGTCCTGGTTCAGACCTGTTTTTCTGTGTTTTCAGTGCTGTGGACTTTCCTGCTGATGGACTCCTTTCTCCAAGGTCAGTCCAGTCTCTCTTCATTATTAAATATGTTTTATTTCTATAACAAATGTTTAATCAAGTAGAAATGACATCACTGCTGTTGACTTTTATGTGAAGCTCTTTGATCAACTGAAGTCGTTTTAAATGTGCTGTATGAACTTAAGGAGCTGGGGGAAGTGTCCGGGGAGAGGGAAACAAACAGATTTGAGACGGTCAAGTGTTTCTTTGCTCCAGGGTCTCTGCTGCTCAGTCCAGACCAGTCCCAGTTCTTTCTGGGTCGTTCGCTGAATCTCCGATGTGATGATCCGACGTGGAAAGTGTGGAGGAGAAACCGAAACACCAGGAGGCGCTGTGATACTGCTGCTGATGAGGATAGAGAGAGGTGGGGCATCCAGAGCGGCCCCTGGTGCATAATCAAATACCTGGCGATGAAGGACAGTGGGCAGTACTGGTGTCAGACTGAAGGGGGCGACGTCTCTGAACCTGTCCAAATCAGTGTCTCAGGTAAATGCTGTGGGGCTCGTCTGAATGTCTTTTCTTTATTAAATGGTTCGTTATGGCGTGAACATGTAATACTGAGCATAACATCTGTAAATGAATCAATACAAGATAATGCCAAAGTGTGGAACATTCCATGCAATGCAGTAACATCTCTATACAGATGAGAAGGAGACAGCTGTTGTGTTTTTATATAAATATATTAAATCTCTTTTTCTCAGACAGTGGGGCGATTCTGCAGATGCCTGTGCGCCCTGTGTCGACAGGACAATCTGTCAAACTCATCTGTCAACATCTCATTACATTAGCCTCCTCAGCTCGTTTCTATAAAAATGGAGACTTCCTGTCTGAGCAGCCTTCAGGACAGATGATCCTCCAGCAGGTGGCGCTGTCTGACAAAGGCATGTACCACTGTGAGACTAAAGGAGAGCGGTCGCTGCAGAGTGAACTCAGGGTCGAAGCAGGTTTGAAATGTTTCCAAACATGTTTCTATATAAACCACAAAGTACATTCTTTCAATGTTTCACACTCTCATTGCACCAGATGCCCTCCCCTTATTATTTGGTGTTAGTGCGCCCTCTACTGTCAGCAGTGGAAATAAACAGCCATGTAAAGGAGCTGTGCCTGATCCTTTCAAACTTATACATTCAGAGCATAATATTATTACCGTTTATAAGCACTTTCCACGAGCTAACAACAACTAGCATTGTAACGTACACTTCCTGATTTTCAGACAATAAAATGCTTTATGATTAGAAGCAGACAGTTTAGACCTGGTTTAGTCCTGGTTTAGACCTGGTTTAGTCCTGGTTTAGACCTGGTTTAGTCCTGGTTTAGTCCTGGTTTAGACCTGGTTTAGACCTGGTTTAGTCCTGGTTTAGTCCTGGTTTAGACCTGGTTTAGACCTGGTTTAGACCTGGTTTAGTCCTGGTTTAGACCTGGTTTAGACCTGGTTTAGTCCTGGTTTAGACCTGGTTTAGACCTGGTTTAGTCCTGGTTTAGACCTGGTTTAGTCCTGTTTTAGTCCTGGTTTAGTTCTGTTTTAGTCCTTGTTTTAATCCTGGTTTAGACCTGGTTTAGTCCTGGTTTAGACCTGGTTTAGTCCTGGTTTAGACCTGGTTTAGTCCTGGTTTAGACCTGGTTTAGTCCTGGTTTAGTCCTGGTTCAGACCTGTTTTTCTGTGTTTTCAGTGCTGTGGACTTTCCTGCTGATGGACTCCTTTCTCCAAGGTCAGTCCAGTCTCTCTTCATTATTAAATATGTTTTATTTCTATAACAAATGTTTAATCAAGTAGAAATGACATCACTGCTGTTGACTTTTATGTGAAGCTCTTTGATCAACTGAAGTCGTTTTAAATGTGCTGTATTAACTTAAGGAGCTGGGGGAAGTGTCTGGGGTGAGGGAAACAAACAGATTTGAGACGGTCAAGTGTTTCTTTGCTCCAGGGTCTCTGCTGCTCAGTCCAGACCAGTCCCAGTTCTTTCTGGGTCGTTCGCTGAATCTCCGATGTGACAATCCGACGTGGAAAGTGTGGAGGAGAAACCGAAACACCAGGAGGCGCTGTGATACTGCTGCTGATGATAAGGATAGAGAGAGGTGGGGCATCCAGAGCGGCCCCTGGTGCATAATCAAATACCTGGCGATGAAGGACAGTGGGCAGTACTGGTGTCAGACTGAAGGGGGCGACGTCTCTGAACCTGTCCAAATCAGTGTCTCAGGTAAATGCTGTGGGGCTCGTCTGAATGTCTTTTCTTTATTAAATGGTTCGTTATGGCGTGAATATGTAATACTGAGCATAACATCTGTAAATGAATCAATACAAGATAATGCCAAAGTGTGGAACATTCCATGCAATGCAGTAACATCTCTATACAGATGAGAAGGAGACAGCTGTTGTGTTTTTATATAAATATATTAAATCTCTTTTTCTCAGACAGTGGGGCGATTCTGCAGATGCCTGTGCGCCCTGTGTCGACAGGACAAACTGTCAAACTCATCTGTCAACATCTCATTACATTAGCCTCCTCAGCTCGTTTCTATAAAAATGGAGACTTCCTGTCTGAGCAGCCTTCAGGACAGATGATCCTCCAGCAGGTGGCGCTGTCTGACAAAGGCATGTACCAGTGTGAGACTCAAGGAGAGCGGTCGCTGCAGAGTGAACTCAGGGTCGAAGCAGGTTTGAAATGTTTCCAAACATGTTTCTATATAAACCACAAAGTACATTCTTTCAATGTTTCTCTCATTGCACCAGATGCCCTCCCCTTATTATTTGGTGTTAGTGCGCCCTCTACTGTCAGCAGTGGAAATAAACAGCCATGTAAAGGAGCTGTGCCTGATCCTTTCAAACTTATACATTCAGAGCATAATATTATTACCGTTTATAAGCACTTTCCACGAGCTAACAACAACTAGCATTCTAACATACACTTCCTGATTTTCAGACAATAAAATGCTTTATGATTAGAAGCAGACTGCTGCTTATTCAACACATCTGCACTAGAGCTGTTTTGCTCTAGTGCTCATGTGGCTGCAGTTATGACTCTGTGTACAGCAGCATGCTAGCTAGCTCACTGTGTATCAAAGCTAACGATCACTTTCATAAAAATGTGTCTGTATAATCCCTCAGTTGTCCAGGTCTGATCCATCGTAAAGAACAAAGTTAAATTTGTCAACTGGACACAAAGTCGTAGGAGTGATGACGTTTTCCTGCTCATGAAAGACACTTCTTTAGTTCATGAAGACACAACTTTGATAGTTTCTCTAGTTCAATCTAATACAGAACTCAAAACATCAGTTAAACCTCTCAAAATCGAACTAGACCTGGTCAAACAACACAACATATCATTAAAGGAAAGACAAACTTTAAATCTGTCAACTGGACAAATCATTGTAAGTTAAATTAAAGGAAACCATATTAGACATTTACAAGATCATATTCTCCAGAATACAGGAAAACAAAGCCGAGAATCCAGAGGAAACGATCAAGGACTTGATGAACACCCACCTCAAACGTTCATCAGACACAGTTAACAACATAACAGTCCACAGAGTCCACCGCACATAGAGGCCAAGTTTGAACACTTCAAATCACAACAGGAGCAAACAGCTAAAAGACACCACACCTGGTCTAAATGATCAATCCCCCAAGGAAACACAGGAGCACAGACGGATATAAAAACAATATAAAAACAATAAATGGACATATCTGGTAGTGAACTATACATTGTCAGACATTTATACAAAGACTCTTGCTCAACACAGTGACTTCTCTTAAAAGGCACTGCCCAATAGATGACCCCAACCCTCCCTCTGTTAGCCCTTTAGCTTTGGACCATTGTACCCTCCAGTCTGACCCCATGTCTCTGTACCTGTACACACCTGACCCTGTGTTCTCACTTTATGCAGCGAGCATACAGCAGTGACACTGTGTACGACAAGACATCACAATCCACTGAATGAATAAAACACTATATGAATAAACTGGACCTTAGCAATAGCTGGTGACATCAAAACCCAACAGCAAACTCCCCGGTCCATAAGTCTTACTCACACTCCATAATAGCAAACATCACAAATCCCACAATACGCCCCATTATTATCAGTGATCATGCCCCAATAACTTAAGCCCACATAAAACACCCCTTAACACCCCTTAAGACTTAACACCCCTTAAGACCCAGAATTTATTAAGCTTATCTAAAGAATGGAAATCCTATCTGGAAATAAATGATTCCCCAAAGTCGTCTCCATTAATTCTATGGGAGGCAACAAAGCAGTATTAAGAGGAATCATCATATCATCTTCAACATATAAAAAAAAAAAGAACAGCAGGGACAAAATGAAACAACTGGAAACCATAAATGCAAAAACCCCACAGAAAAAATACAAGACAAACTAAGACAACATAAGAACAAGCTCAATCATGTTATTAATAGTAAAACCAAATTTATGATACACAGACGACGACAAGAGGATTTACACCACAGCAATAAATCAGGCAAATATGGAGCTAATCAAATAAAGCAAAATAAAGAAAAAGCAATAATTGCCAGTATTAAGGACTTAGCAGGAAAGCCACAATCACCAGAAGAAGAAAAAAAGCAACAACACATATTCAAGGACTTTTGTACATCCCCACACTCATCAGACAAAATAACACAACAGTCAGACATAAATGCGTCTGAACAATATTATTCTTCCAGAGCTCTCAAGACCAACTAAGCATGTTTGATGCTCCTATAAACAATAAAGAACTAAAATACACACTGCAATCAAACTAATGTCCAACAACAAGGCCCCAGGACTGGCCAGGCTGGAAAACCATCGTCCAATCACCAGCAAGGACTCCAACAGCCATGATTTTTTGGGGAAGTAGACAGATTCCAGTCTAAGCAGGGACTCCCAGACTTCCCTCACCCCAAACACCTCCTCCAGCTCCTCCGGTGGGACCCCAAGGTGTTCCCAGGCCAGCCGAGGGACATAGTCCCTTCAGCGTGACCTGGGTCTTCCCCGGGGCCCCCTCCCGGTGGGACATGCCCAGAACTCCTCCCTAGGGAGCCATCCAAGAAGCATCGTAAACAGACGCCTAAGCCACCTCAGCTGACTCCTCTTTAGGTGGAGGAGTCAGCTGAGGTGGGGACCACTTTGTCTTTAGACTCCTTTTTTACCACAACGGATCAATACAGTGACCGCATCACTGTGGGCGCTGCACTGATCTACCTGTAAATCTCACGCTCCATCCTTCCCTCACTCATGAAGAAGATCCTGAGATACTTGAAGTCCTCCATTTGAGGCAAGTACTGACCCCCACCCGAAGAAGGCAAGCCTTTTTCCAGCTGAGAACCATGGCCTCGGATTTGGAGGAGCTGATTCTCATCCCAGCTGCTTCACACTCGGCTGCAAACTGACTCACCCTCACCCATCAGACAACATCAGGTCTGATACTGAGCAGGTGATTTGTGATGTCCTCCCAACATCTGACCTCCCATTCTGAGTCCATACAATCAAACATCACCCATGCTTTACATTTTTAACAATTTACAACATTTAACAATATCTTCAGCTCTGACAGCCCGGTGAAAATTTCATAAAATTACTAACTCCACCATAGCACCATCTGACTGGACATCTATCTGGAACAATACAGACGTCTATGGCAGATCATGAAGGGTTAAACTGCTTAAACTTTTCATGTGTTTCAGCGATTGTCACCTCCACCCTGGCAACTACCACCAACCCAACTCCGACCCCTGCCCCGACCCCTGCTCTGACCCCTGCTCCGACCTCCGCTCCAACCTCTGCTGAGCCTCCGTCCTCCTCCTCGTTCCTCCCGGTGGTGGGCACAATCGTGGGCATGGTTTCTCTCATTGTCGTGGTGCTGCTGGTTCTTCGGATCTTTTAAAAAGATGGAGATACAAGAAAACTAAAGGTCAGTATCCAGCTGTGAAGGTCCTGTATCCAAGGCAACGCCTGGAGGTCCAAGGTGTGATATAACCATAGACTGTAAATGAAGTGACTGAGTGTGACGTCACCCACAGCGTTTGGCTCCAGTCAGATGAAACTCATTGAGGCTCACAGTTATAGGGGCCAATTTGGAGCAGAGTTCCATATTTAAAATTCTGACTGCGAGTATCATAGCAACCAAAGAGTCAATCCAGTCCAAAGCCAGGCTGTTGAAAGTAACGCTCCATCCTGCCTGCACACATTATTTATAAAACAATAAAATCTCCTCCTCACCCTCCACGGGTGGTCTCTCATCCCCTCTTTTTCCACCCTCAGGACCTCTACCAGAGGCCTGGGAGCTTGAGGGTTCTACAGTATCTTTGCTGTTCCTAGTACTGCACGTTTCTGGACTGAGATGTCTGATGTTTTTCCTGGGATCTGCTGCTGCTCCTCCAGTTTGGGGGTATATATATATATATATATATATATATATATATATATATATATATATATATATATATATATATATATATATATATATATATATATATATATGTGGTGTTCAGGGTGGCATAACTCGCCATGCATATATATATATATATATATATATATATATAGTGACAAATAAAGCACATTTTTCCTGTTTCAGCCAAGAGATGCAGAAGACGTCAGGAGACGTCAGGCTCCACCTCCTCTGACCACAGGGACCTGCAGCTGCTCGAGGACCACAAACACCCCCGACACAAGTGACACCAAATAAACTCCACGTCATTGATCCATACAGAGTTGGACCCAATTTTTATCTTTTTTTGTTGAACATTTAAAGATATATTTGGTACAGCAGTGGTACAGCTGCCAAGTCTGTAAAATAAAAATAAACAGAATCATATTTTAACATAAAACTATCATGAACAGCAGAGGATCAATGCAATTTGTAGTGTTTGTATGAAGAGAGACAGGCCATAAAAGCTCACAGCTTCAGTAAATATAACATCACCGACTTAAGCCTCTGTGTCTCATTATGACCTGATCTGTCTGAAGTTGTCCTTCTGTCTCGCAGTGATCTCTCCCCTGAGTGTGACCTCCAGCCCCACTGAGCCAAAGAGACAATGCTCTGTCCAGGAGGTTTGGGCAGTGAGCACATCTGCCTTTAACCACTCGGACTCAGAAAGGCCGAGCCTAAACCACAGACAGCCCATCCACAGTCTCACACCTTGAGCCTTCATCTGTTTGGGCCTTTGCCTCTGCACAGTATCTGAGGCTCCGTGCGCTGGACCTGGGAAAATATGGATCACCACGAAATCAACCTAATTTTGATTCACACTATTCATCTAAATGTAACGTCCTGTCGTAACATCCAGAGGGACCAAAGATACAGACTCAGGAAAACAGTTCAATAAAGTTTATTAACAATACAAAATGTGAAAAGTAGTTGTAGTTGAGCAAGTGGTGGAGGGCTGGGTCGGCCGAGGGCGTTCAGGTACAGGACGAGGTGAGCTGGACTGGAGGCTGCGGTGCACGGAGAGTCCAGGAAGTGAAATCTGCCAACAAACAAGAAAGACCAACTGAGTACGAACAGCATAGCACAAAAAACAAAACTGAGCCACGCGGACTGTACCTCGAGGACCCACTGACAATCTGGTGGTGAGTGTAGGAATCTTCAGCCTCTCAGTACTCCCCAGGTGGAGGCTGGATTGCTTGATCAGATGCAGGTGTGTGCAGGTGGTGTCCGAGCCTCCGCCCATACATGTTTATACATGTGGCCACGCTCCATCCCACAACTCCACCTTTACACACCGAAGAAGAGCTTCAGAATGAGACAGAGGCTGCTGAAGTCAGTGATGTTAAACACATTTACTGAAGCTGTGGGCTTTCATGGCCTGTCTCTCTTCATACAAACACTCAAAAGTGGATTGATCCTCTGCTGTTGCCGTAGTTCCTGGTTTAACACATCACATAATTTCATGTTAAAACTTCCTGTTAAAATGTGATTTTGCTGATTTTTATTTTACAGATTTGACAGTTGTACGCTGCCGTAGTTTGGGCCATTTAATTTATATTTAAAAATAATATTAAAACTGCAAGCAGTGATAAAGGCCCATGCCACCATGAAGATCCTGCATTTTGTTCTCACTTACATCGCCCCTCCCCCCAAAATCAGCGTCTCAGTAATACTACTCCATTCATCCCAATGAAACCATTTCTGAAATTTTCACACCCGCACATTTGGAATTAGAGGTGGGTCTTCATTGGATTTTTTGTTCAGTATGATGAGTGGAATATGTGTATTAAATTCCAATGGTCTATGACAAAGTAATTATTTTTTATATGTTTTATAAGTTTTTCTATGTATTTCAATGAGAAATGTTGGATGTTGCCATGGCAACACGATTGCAAATAGAGGTATGTTCTTTTTGACTTTTTTTTTCAGTATGGGAATACGGACGTCCATGCCAAATTTGAAATGTTTATGACAAAGTAATATTTTTGGTCCCATTCAAAAATTCAAGGGGGCGCTATAGAGCGGTTTTATATCAAAGCTATAAAACTTGTACATTGCTGCATTCAGGTCATCAATGCACATAAATGTTTTACTGGGACCAATTCAATTCAACGTCACTTTTCATCGCTTTTCAAAATTCCCACTGACTTGTAGCCACACCCACATTTTAGAATTAATCAAAAATCTAAACAATAATATTTAATTGCACATGGGTCGTGGTTAGTTGTACAAATTTTAAAGCATTTTGAAAGAAATCCCAAGGTGGAGATATTAAAAGTGAGAGAAGACCAATTTTCAAAAAATGGGGTTCCGCCCAATATGGCCGACTTCCTGTTGGGTTTAGGGTCATAACGGAGTTTTTTTCATGACATGGACTATTTTCATACTAAGTTTCATCTTTGTCTGTTTTAAAAAGTTTGGTGTTTCCTTCCGTTTGTGTAATTATTTTGACTTTTTAAGGAGGAGCCACGGAGACATTTTTCATCATTTTAATTGTGTTTTTAGATTTCTTCATCTGTTGGCAAACTTGAACTTTAGGCCATAGTTGGATTAGTGTAGAGCGTTTATTTAGTCCACAACGAAGTCCAGGACTCTGAACCCCGTGTATTTCAACGACACAGTTCTTACGTTACCACGGTAACATGTTTGCATGTAGAGCTATGTCCTGATTGGCTTTTTTGATCAGTTTGTCCAGGGGGATGTTTGTGCCAATTTTCACTTGTCTGAAACTTTGTCTAAAAAAATGAATTGAGGTTGTTAGGGGGCGCTACCGAGTCGTCTTTTGTTGTTTTTGCTCCTAGTCTTTGGTGACAATTAGAGCTCGTCGAGTTCTGATTTTTTGTGTTTACGACTTGATTTTTGCCGTTTTCCGGGCTCCGGACGCAGTTTCTCAAGCTCGGGCTTAATAATAATAAAACGCTCGTGTTTTAATCTTAACTGTAAAAGACGCTCCATGACATGAGCTTCACACTGAGTTATTTAGCTCCACTGCGCCATCCAGTGGGGAAAATCTATACAGCATAAGTGATAATTATGAACTGAATAAAAACTTTTATTATTAAAAACTGTTGTGTAGTTTGTTAAAGTTTCAGAAGCTGTAACATAAAACTCAGTTTGTAAATCGTATTTATGTTAAGTAAAAATTTATTTTTTTCACTTCTGGACTTTTCCCCACAGAGTCTGGTTGGACGTTTCTCTGCTCGTCCAAGACGCTTCTTCAGTTCTGTTCAGTTCAGAACTGAAGAAGCGTCTTGGACGAGCAGAGAAACGCTTTGTCCAGTGGACAGATCTGAACTTGGTCGTTTGCTGCCCTCACCTGTGGTCATCAGCTCTGGGCAATGACCAAAAGGACAAGATCGTGGACACAAGCGTCCGAGATGGCATTTGTGCCATTCATCCATTTTCATTTAGACTGTTCTTTTTTAACGGTGAAAAACTCATTCAGATTTTTATTTATATTTTTGAGGAAAATGCTTCAGTTCTACCAGTTTGAACAGAAGTGAATGAACCTGTCCCTTTGTTTTGAATCAGCTTTTACTCATTTGATCTTTGACCTTTGTACTCAGGACCTTTTAAACTCAGGTCGACCTGGTTTGGTGCCAACGACATTCAGATTTCAGATCATCACATTTTAGTCACATTTTAGTCACATTGGCTCAATCGATATTTATGTTTGAAAGACAAAGAGCAATGAATTTAAAGCTCCTGTATGACACAAAACTGACTCTTGTAGCTTTAAATCATGTTATAATGTGATTAGTACATCAAAAACAGACTGGAGTTGTGTTTTGTTTCATTCACATGTTTGAGTCACATTTTATTACTAGTCTGTTACATCTCCAAAGCTCAAAATGCAACGTTCCACCTTGTGATGTCATCAAGTGGTAATTTTCAAGTGAACTCCTCCTTTTACCTTTAGTTCAGTCGAGATAAGAGACAACTCCAGGACTGAAATGATCCAGATGATTCTATAAATGAAGGTGTGTGGAGTTTAAAAACACAGTGGAGCACTTCCTGTATCACATGATGACATCACAAGGTGGAACAGAGTGTTTTCAGTTTGAGAGAAGAACTCAGCCTAAATCTGCAGGTTTGTGTGTTAAACATGTGAGAATGAAACAAAACACAACTCCAGGTCTGTGTGTGACGAGGGAACATTAGAGCAGTGCATTATGGGAGCTTTAATAATAACTCTGAATAAATCTTTAATATGTTCTGTTGTTTCTTTTTGTCTTTTTTTTGTCTTTTTTTACATAATTTTCTTTGTCAAAACCTGCACAGAATCAGAAAGAAATCAGATTACTCATTCAGATTATCAAAGTGGAGAAGTGTCTTGCTCAAGGGCCTGGATTTGCACCATTGACCTGAAGATTATGTCTGTTTTGTACATTTATTTTGTACTTTTATTTTGTACATTTACACACGTCTTTGCTTCTTCCCAAAAATGTTCAGTCATTTCAAACAAACCTGGGGTCGACAAACTGGACGTTGGACTTTGCGGAGGACGGGCTGAGTAAACCGTCCCGGATCCTCTCCCAGGATCGATCAAGACCTGGTCCAAGTCCAAGTCCAGGTCTGGGTCTAAGTCCGGCAGAGGGGATAAAAACCCGAGCAAAACCGGTTTGGATCCAAGACAAGCACCAACGTTAGAATGAAGCTGCTCCTGATGCTGGTTCTGCTCGGCTCTGCAGCCTGGGCCCAAGACTACGACGATTATGACACAGTAAGAAAAAGGACTGGACCGGGACTGGACCGGGACTGGACCGGGACTGGACCGGGACTGGACCGGGACTGGACCGAGACTGGACTGGGACTGGGACTGGACCGGGACTGGACCGGGACTGGACCGAGACTGGACTGGGACTGGACCGGGACAAGAGCAGGACTAGACTGGGACCAGATTGGGACTAGACCAGAATTTAATCAGGACTAGATCGGGACTGAAGCAGAACTAGACCAGGAAGAGACCAGGATTTAACCAGGACCAGGTCTGGATTAAAGCATCCCATTACAGAACCAGGACTAAACCAGGACTGAACCAGGACTGAACCAGGACTGAACCAGGACTGAACCAGGACTAAACCAGGACTAAACCAGGACTGAACCAGGACTGAACCAGGACTGAACCAGGACTGAACCAGGACTAAACCAGGACTGAACCAGAGCCAAACTAGGACTAGATTAGATTAGCTTCTAAATTGGGACTAAACAAAACCAGTTGTAGATCAGGACTGGAACAGGGACTAAACTAAACCAGGACTAGACCAGAACTAGACCAGGACTAGACCAGGACTAGACCAGGACTAGACCAGGACTAACTCCAAACCCTGACTTGATCTTTGCATCTTTCTTTTATTCTGTGTTTTAGTTTTGTTTATATAATGTATAATTGTACAGATTAAATATTATTCACGTATAATATTTATATTTTGTTTCTCGTTTCACAGGATGGAAAAAAACCCTCCACGGTTTGTACTTTTCACTTTTCTTCTTCACAAAATGACGTTTCTGTTTTGGATTTTTCTCTAAATCTAAATGTGACCCTCAGAACAACACGGCGACGGTGGACGCTCGAGGTCACCGACCTTTGACCCGAGGACGAGAACTTTACCTGAGCAGCCGCTACAACCCCCCCCCCATCAGCTCTGGAGGACGGTACGACTGACACTAGAAGTACTACTATGACTACTACTACTGAAACTACTACGACTACTGAAACTACTACGACTACTACTACTGAAACTACTACTACTACTACTACTGAAACTACTACTACTACGACTACTACTACTGAAACTACTACTACTACTACTACTGAAACTACTACTACTACTACTGAAACTACTACTACTGAAACTACTACTACTACTACTACTACTGAAACTACTACTACTGAAACTACTACTACTGAAACTACTACTACTACTACTACTACTGAAACTACTACTACTACTGAAACTACTACGACTACTACTACTGAAACTACTACTACTACTACTGAAACTACGACTACTGCGACTACTATTTAAAAAAAAAAAAATTCTGATTTGTTTTGTGATTTTTTTGTAATATTTTGTTTGTTTTTGTGATGTTTTCTTTTCTCGTTTTATTTGTGTTTTTTATTTGTGATATTTGTGATTTTTTGTGATTTTTTTGTGATTTTTTGGTGATATTTGGTTTGTTTTTGTGACGTTTTGTTTTGTTATTTTGTTGTTTCATTTGTGATGTTTAGTTTATCTTGTTTTATTTGTGTTGTCCAGGTACAGTGGACGTCCAAGCACCACCACAGTGACCGGGCCACAGCAGCAGGAGAAGGTGGAGCAACCAGAGAGCGGAGGCTGCACCCACGCCATGGACGAGATGGTACTGGACCAGGACTAGACCAGGACTAAACCAGGACTAAACCAGGACTAAACCAGGACTAAACCAGGACTAAACCAGGTCTTCCTCCTGACATAACCTCTGTGTTTCCAGGGCGTGCTGTGTCCAAACGGCTGTGAGCTGAAAACGATGCTCCAGAAACAAGAACGAAGCGTCAGAATCGTAAGAATCGTTTTCCGCTCCATGATTTCGTTTTCGTCTCTTGAGTTTTTCTTCTGTTCATTTTTTTTTTTTTTTTGCGTTTTTACCCAGAGCCTCAACAGTTTACGCCCCCAAGTGGAGGAACTGAGCCGAGAGTCCAACCAGGTCTTCAACTACGTGAAGAGCATGTCCACCAACCTGAGGGAGCGGCAGAGGGTCATCAACAGTGAGAGCCACACACACAACAAAACACTCTGTCCCACCTTGTGATGTCATCATGTGGTGATACAGGAAGTGCTCCGCCGTGTTTTTAAACTCCACACACCTTCATTTATAGAATCATTTGTTTTATTTCAGTCCTGGAGTTGTCTCTTATCTCGACTGAACTAAAGGTAAAAGGAGGAGTTAACATGAAAACTACCACTTGATGACATCACAAGGTGGATCAGAGCATTTTGAGCTAAACATTTTTCATTTCTTGCTAAAAAATAGTTGCACTGTGTAACTTTTCTGACATTTCTGCCGTGTGCTGGTCTCCATGGAGATGCTATTCCATGTAAAATAAACATAAGATAACCTTTATGTTCCACCTTATGGCATTACACACATCCGTCTCCATGGAAACGGGTCAGATCTGTGGAGAGGCGAGGCCGCTCTTTGTACAAATGCTCTAAACTCTAAACTAAACTCTGGTCTGGACAGTTTGTTTTTTTTTTTCTGCCAGTTTCCGTTTGTAAAAATGTTCAAAATGTTTCCATAGACAACAATGACGTGGTGGGGCAGTACACAGACCGGGTGGAGGAGCAGCACGCGTACATCAAGGAGACAGTGGACACTCATCTGCCCTCGACCATCAGGGTCCTACAGGTACAACTACACAAAGTACAAATACACCAAGTACAAATACACAAAGTACAACTACACAAAGTACAACTACACAAAGTACAAATACACAAAGTACAACTACACGAAGTACAAATACACAGACACAATCCTCTTTACATCCAGGTTTAAGTTTGTGTTACATGAAATGACTTTAATTTACTTCTAAAATTCTCTACATTATTATTGTTTCGTACTTGACCTGAGCCTTAAACTGTCGTGTCCAAAGGAGCCACCGGGGGCAGTAAAGTTCAGATCTGAGTTAGTTTAACCGTGACGTCATGTGACCTCAGGGCGTCCTGGACAAGGTCCGACTGAAGATCCAAAAACTGGAGAAGGCCATTCAGACCCAGACCCAGTCCTGCCAAGAGCCCTGCAAGACCAAGTGCCCCGTCCCCGTGGTGTCGGGTGAGAGCGACCTGCTCCTCTGCTCCTCTGCATCATGTGACCTGCTCCTCTGCATCATGTGACCTGCTCCTCTGCTCCTCTGACCCTCTGCTCCTCTGCATCTTCTGACCCTCTCCTCTGTTTCTCTCTTCTGCTTTTCTAACCCTCTGCTCCTTTGACCCTTTCCTCTGCTCCTCTATCCCTCTGCATCATGTGACCTGCTCCTCTGCATCATGTGACCTGCCCCTCTGCTCCTCTATCCCTCTGCTCCTCCTCTCCTCTGCTCCTCTGACCCTCTGCATCCTCTGACCGTCTGCTCCTCCTCTCCTCTGCTCCTCCTCTCCTCTGCCCCTCTGACCTTCTACTCCTCTATCCCTCTGACCCTCTGCTCCTCTGCCCCTCTGCTCCTCCTCTCCTCCTCTCCTCTGACCCTCTCTTCTTCTTCTTCTTCTTCTTTCCAGGTAAAGAGTGTGAGGACATCTTCCGTCGTGGAGGTCTTGAGTCTCAGATGTATTTGGTTCGTCCAGATCCTTCTTCTGCTCCGTACAGAGTTTACTGTGACCAGCAGACTCAAAATGGAGGTGTGTGTTTCATCATCATCTCCGTTTATTTCACGCTCAGATCATTATTTCATTTCACTGTATTTTATTTTTATTTTTTTCAGGCTGGCTGGTGATTCAGAACCGACTGGACGGTAGCGTGGACTTCGGCCGCCGTTGGGACGACTACAGGAAAGGTTTTGGGAATATCGCTTTGGACGTCGGCAAAGGACACTGCCAAACTCCAGGTACGAAAAGAGTGGTCATCCTGTGCCCTCCCTCTCTCCAGGAGGTTGTGGGTTTGACTTCTGGTCTCTCTGAGTGGAGCGTGCATGTCCTCCCTGTGTGACTGTGGCAGAGTGGTTAGCCTGTGTCTCAGGTTGTGAGTTGAATTCCGTCACATTTGTGCAGGTGAATACTGGCTTGGAAACGACAGAATCAGTCAGATCTCTAAAATGGGACCCACTACGCTGCTGGTGGAGATGGAGGACTGGAGCGGCACAAAGGTACAACCTAAACTCAAGCCCAACTCAATCCTAACTCAACTCAAACTCAACGCTAACGTAACCCTAACTCAACGCTAACTCAATCCTAACAACCCAAACTCAACCATAACTGAACCCAAACTCAAACCAAACTCAACTCAACCTCAAACCTAACTCAACCATAATTGAACCCAAACTCAACGCTAACTCAACCCAAACTCAACTCAACTCTAACCTAACCCTAACTCAACCCAAACTGAACCATAACTGAACCCAAAGTCAACCCAACCTCAACCCTAACTCAACCCAACCTCAAACCAAACTAAAACCTAACTCAACGCTAACGCAACCCTAACTCAATGCTAACGCAACTCTAACTCAACCCTAACAACCCAAACTCAACGCTAACCTAACCCTAACTCAAACCTTACTCAAATCTTACTCAGTCCTAACTCAACCTTAACTCAACCCTAACTCAACTCTAACTCATTCCTAACAACCCAAACTCAAACCTAACTCAAACTAACTCAACCCAAACTCAACTCTAACTCAACTCAACTCTAACCTAATCCTAACTCAAACCTTACTCAAATATTCCTCAACTCTAAGTCAACCCTATCTCAAGTCTAACTCAACCCTAATTCAACCCAAACTCAAACCTAGCCCAACCCTAACCCAACTCTAAACCAAACTCAACCCAAAGTCAAGCCTAACTCAACTGTAACCTAACCCTAAATCAAGCCAAACTGAACCCTAACTCAACCCAACCTAACCCTCGCCCTTTTATAGTTCAGACGTGTTTTATCGTCCGTACACAGTTTAAACCCGTTCCCGTGTGTCGCAGGTTTACGCTCAGTACCAACATTTCACGGTTCAGTCCGACTCCACAAACTACATGTTGGCCGTGGACGTCTACAGCGGCACCGCGGGGAACTGTCTCCTCGAAGGCTCCACCGAACTCATCGGCATCAACAGAACCATGACCATCCACAACGGCATGATGTTCAGCACCTACGACCGCGACAACGACAACTGGTGAGAGCGTCTCCCCCTGCAGGACGCAAAGAGCATTACACCAGAGAACCACTCACATCCCAGTGTGCACAGACCCCAGGATCATGTAGAGGGTTAAAACGAACATTTAAGACCAAAGTGACGAGTCTGACAGCAGCAGAGACAGAGAGAGGGTAGCAGTAGCAGTACCAGTAGCAGTAGAAGAAGAAGTAGTAGTATTAGTAGTAGTAATAGTTATAGTAGTAATGGAAGTATAATAAGATCTGGAAGATAAACCAAAGATGGCGTTGTGTTGTTTTCATTGACCTGTCATTGGTACGAAATGTCAAAAAAAAATTTAAAAAAATCCTTCTCCACTACTTCCTGAATGTTGTCCTAGCCCCGCCCATCATGTGACATCAGAAACGTGACTAGTTCTGACCAATCAGAGTGACAGCTGCTAGAACGGAGCTACGCTAAATCTTACAACGCTAACTTTTAGGCGCTTTGAGGATTTAAAATGTTTACGTTCGTGTTGTGGAAATAGAGAAGAATCCCGATAAAACCCGACTTTTGTGAAAGCTGGATGCCCTGTCAGAGCTGCAGTACCTGGAGCAGCCACTAGTCTCTCTCCAGGGCCGAGGGGGCGTGTCTTATCCGGTTGTTCTTACAGATCTTTCCTCTTTTCGTAGGAATCCCGGGGACCCGTCCAAACAGTGCTCGCGGGAGGACGGTGGCGGCTGGTGGTACAACCGCTGCCACTCGGCCAATCCGAACGGGCGGTACTACATGGGCGGGGCTTACACGAAACTGATGGCGAAGCACGGTACGGACGACGGCATGGTGTGGATGAACTGGAAGGGCAGCTGGTACTCGCTCAAAGCCATCAGCATGAAGATACGCCCGTTTTTCCAGTCCTGATGAACGAGAAACAACACGGACACTGCAAGAATCTAACCTACAGGAGTTAAAATGATAAAAGTCTGTCACCTGTTCGTCTCCATGGAGATGCTGTTGCTCTGTTAGCATGTTACAAAGTGTGGCATTAAACTGAACAGAGGTTTTTATAGCTTAAAGGTTCTATATTACACAAAATGGATGCTGTTCTCTCCTCAAAAACAGACCTGGAGTTGTGTTTTGTTTCATTCACACATGTTTGGTGCATCTCCAAAGCTCAAAGTGCTCTGTTCCACCTTGTGATGTCATGATGTGGTAGTTTTCGATCATTTTAACGGCTCCTTTTCCGTTTAGTTCAGTAGAGATTGGCAATTCTGGGACTGAAATGATCCAGATGATTCTAGCGAAGGTTTGTGGAGTTTAAAAAAACACAGTGGAGCGTTGTTAAAAGTACAGCAAGAATATTTAAGTGTACTTTTTTATACTTGACTTATTTTTTGCTAGAAAGAATAAATAAATATTGAAACACGCCTAAAACATTTATCTAAAGATGGGGTTGGAATTTAAAAAAAAACACACCTCGATATTTGAGAACACCCCAAACTGAGCTGGAGGAAAATTAAACAAGAAATAAACAAAAACAGAAAACACATGTGATGATATTTTAACTCCTGGACTGGTTCAGTTTTTGCAGTGTAACAGGAAGTCACACAGGACTGTCAAAATAAAAGCCCTGTATTACAAATGTTGTGCTGGATATTTATTTAAATGGTGTTTTTTGTTTTTTTTAGAATGTGCACATGTTACAGACATTGAGTTGGGTTTCAAACTGATCAAAATAAACAAAATAATTTAAAAATACTGAACTGTTTCATAAGTAAATAAGACAAGGCGAGGTTTGAATATTGAGGTTTATTTTTATATTTACTGTGTCTATAAATAATCACCAAAACCTTGTAAAAAACACAGTTAAAAATTCTGTAAAAACCCTGCAAAAATCCTGAAAAAATCCTGAAAAAAACCCGCAAAAACACTAAAAATCCTGCAAAAACCCTGTGCACATTTGTGAAAACGATGTAAACATGGAGCTATTTCACATTTAAACAACAAACATCTCTTAAAATTTCTTATTGTCAGCAAAATAAATCCATAAATCCACAGTGACAAACCTCCACCAGAAAAGTTACACATTGCACCTTTGAAGCGTTCAAGTATTGCCACCAGTGACGGAACAGAACATAGTAAAAGTAGTAAAGTACAGTACATTTACAGTGTGTACTTTTTACTTTTACTTGAGTACATTTGAGAGCAGTATCTGTACTTTCTACTTCACTACAGGACTGAAAAGTAAAAGTATTATAGATTTATTTTTAACACGTTCATAATTTGAACAAAAATACACACAAAAAAAACAAAACAGTTACTTTAATACTTTTAATTAAGTCGATTTTTTCATGTCATACTTTTACTTTTACGTGAGTATTTTCTCGCTCCAGTATCTGTACTTTTACTTAAGTAACAAACTGGAGTACTTCTTCCACCTCAGACTGTAACTGAAGTCCCTTATTTTGCACACGTTTAAAGAACACACTGTAGAATTTCTCGGTAACATGGCAACAAGAAGAAGTCAAAACAAACACAAAAGACGCCAAAAAACCTGATTGGTCGACCATCATTTTGAACAGAATCAACGTGTCTCAAACCTGTAGCAGCTGAACAGTTTGGGGCTTTGCAGAAATCCGCCATGTTTTCTGTCCCTGTGATGTATTTTTCTTTCTTTTTTCCTCGTTAGCGGCCATATTTGCTTTGGTACGGACAGATCATGCCTGTCCCTGATTGGCTGATCCACCTGTCAATCACATTCATCTGAAGTGGACGACGTTCCGCGCTGAGCATCTTCGTAAAGACTTGGAGTAGTCTGTGTTCTTGTAACTGCATCATTTCCGATTTGGTAAATGGAGTCGTTCAAATTTCACCTTTTGATTGTGATTAATATCAAACTAATTAAAATAAAAAAACAAAAACGTATTTATTCAAGTTCTGACGAATCGTAAACGTCTTCAAATTCCAGTTGATTTGGACGCACGTCTTCAAACAAGTTTAGTCCCTCGTCCAGAACGGTCCTGATGATTTTATAAATAGGGCTCGGGTCCGGTCCGAAGTCGACCGGCGCCGTCCGGATTTGCGGAATCATTCCCGGCGTCGCGTAATCCGGTTCCCTCGCTTTGTTGTGGATTTTTTCCGTTTGAGATCGGAGCGTCGCGTAGTCTTCCAGATTCACTGACCACGATGAGCCGGACTGACAGGAGCCGAGACAGGAGCGCAGCCTCATGTCCACCTCCACCTGGAAAAAAAGAATAGAATCAAACAAAATCGCCCCCTGCTGGCAGTGGGGAATGAAGCGCCTTGAAAATGACAATTAGCAGCACGGACTTTATTAGCAATTTGAAAACTGGAGGTTCAAAGGAAAATATGAGTCAAACATCAGACCATCTCCAGACATTTAACTGCTCCATCTGCAGCCGAACACTGAAGGAGCACGGTGGGATGGAAGGGCATCTGGCACAGTCCTCACCTCAGTTCGCAGCAGCTCTTCCAGTTGTTTTTGGACTTGTTCTTTCAGTTCCGTCGTCTTCAGCTCCAGGCTTTCCGACCGTTTCCGCAGAGACGTCAAGTTTCTGCTCAAGTCTTTGGCGCCTTTAACAAAACTCACCTGAAGAGCTGGAAATGAACATGTTTTTAATAAAAGGGTCTGAGCTCGTTAACAACTGGTCTCAGACATTTAAAGATGGGTCAGTCTGGGTCAGTCTGGTTTAGTCTGTGTCAGTCTGGGTCAGTCTGGTTTAGTCTGGGTCAGTCTGTGTCAGTCTGGGTCAGTCTGTGTCAGTCTGGGTCAGTCTGTGTCAGTCTGGGTCAGTCTGTGTCAGTCTGTGTCAGTCTGGGTCAGTCTGTGTCAGTCTGGGTCAGTCTGTGTCAGTCTGTGTCAGTCTGTGTTAGTCTGGATCAGTCTGGTTTAGTCTGGGTCAGTCTGGTTTAGTCTGTGTCAGTCTGGGTCAGTCTGGTTTAGTCTGTGTCAGTCTGGGTCAGTCTGGTTTAGTCTGTGTCAGTCTGGGTCAGTCTGTGTCAGTCTGGTTTAGTCTGTGTTAGTCTGGATCAGTCTGGTTTAGTCTGGGTCAGTCTGGGTCAGTCTGGTTTAGTCTGTGTCAGTCTGGGTCAGTCTGTGTCAGTCTGGGTCAGTCTGGTTTAGTCTGTGTCAGTCTGGTTTAGTCTGTGTTAGTCTGGATCAGTCTGGTTTAGTCTGGGTCAGTCTGGTTTAGTCTGGGTCAGTCTGGTTTAGTCTGGATCAGTCTGGTTTACTCTGGGTCAGTCTGGGTCAGTCTGGTTTAGTCTGGGTCAGTCTGTGTCAGTCTGGTTTAGTCTGGGTCAGTCTGGGTCAGTCTGGTTTAGTCTGGGTCAGTCTGGTTTAGTCTGGGTCGGTCTGGTTTAGTCTGGGTCAGTCTGGTTTAGTCTGGTTTAGTCTGGGTCGGTCTGGTTTAGTCTGGGTCGGTCTGCGTTCGTACCGGTGGCGCTCTCGAGTCGTTCTCTGAGGCGGTGGTAAGTCCGTGCTGTCGTCGCCATCGTCTTCTCCGCTTCGTCTTTATACGTTTTAACCGTTTTGCAAATACGTCTCAGTTTATTTTCCACTTTGGTCTCGTGGTCCAGGATCAGACCCTGGACCCTGCAGCCGGAGGGACATCGAGAGACCTGCACCACGCACAACCCTCCTGGTGAGTGTTACCAACATGTTTGTCTCTATGGAAACGGTAAAGCTCAAAATGTTTTATGAACTTAAACAGCACAGGGCCCCTCCGGAACTTTACCTATGACATCACAAATCTGAGAAGTTTTAAAAAGTGTTTGTTAACGTTCAGCGCCGGCGGAACAGGATTTATCAAACTAGCTAATGATTGTGTTTACGTGTGTGCGCCCCCTGCCGGTCAGATCTATGGAACAGCGCCCTCTGCCGGTCAGATCTATGGAACAGCGCCCCCTGCCGGTCAGATCCTCTTAGTTTTTAACGCAGTTTTCGATTTAAACTTAAACCGTGTGAATGAAGCTCTAGGTGTGTTTTTAATTTTTGAACATGTTTTTACCCAGTCCTCGTCTGCGCACAGGGGCAGGTGCGTTTCTCCTCCTCCTCTTCCTCCTCCTCCTCTTCCTCCTCTTCCTCCTCCACAGTGACTCTTCTTCCTGTCAGTCTGGCTCAGCAACTGGCGGCCATTTTGGCTCAGTGTCAGACAAACTGTGGGCAGAGACAGGGCAGCGCTGTGGTCAGGTCAACTCAAATATTTACACAATCCTACGACTTTTGGACTTAAATGTTGCACAGTTTTATTTTGGTAAGACCAGAGTGGGTGAAGTGAGTGGGTAGGAAATATAAAACAAGATCTAAACGGTTTAAAGCTGCACTGTGTAACTTTCACGATGAAGAGTCCACCGCCTTCTTGTTTTGTCGTTTCTTGTTTTTCAGTGGATCCGTGTGGACACAAACAGGACAAGTATTTACTCCAGATAAACTCGAAACACTGGCGACTGAATAAATGCGAGATCATCAAGTTTAAAGCCCTACTGTGGGACATTACAAGCAAAGCAACAGCAAGAAAGTCACTTATTCCACCTCGATTTCGTTTTCAATCGACAGTCGCGCTAAGGGTGACGTTTATGAACGAGTCGCCGCTTTTGAACGGTTCCTTAATGTGAACGGCTGGAATCGAATCTCAATTTTTAAAAGAATCAAATCTTTCTGTCTTGTTTTTATGCATTTTACACCAGCACAAGAGTCAGGACAGAAGGTTAAATGTTATTGTAGTGAAATGATTCATTTAGATTTTGTTTCTAAATTATAAAACTCTCCCACTTTTACAATTTTAAATAATCTGAGCGTTGGTCAGTCCAGTCAGTGATAAGTTTGTAGATAAAATGGGTTCTCACGTTGGCGTCTGTCACATAAACAAATTGTAAAAGAACCAGTCTGTTGAACGACTCTTTGAAAAGGACGGTGCCAAAAGATTCGGATCCCATAAAAGAGCCGAAAGTCCCATCAGCAGAGAGCGGCTCCTCGATGTTAAGAGCTGTGAGTCTCGAAGGTGGAAAAGAGCTGCATAAAAATGTGACAGTAACACAACAAAAAACCCAAAACCCAAACATGGATCGGCTGCATGCTAGCACACGTAGCACTAATGCTAGCACACGTAGCATACTTTTGTCAATACTGAGCTAATCTTCTGTTGAACTCAAACATTAATTCTGTTCGTACATTTAGCTTCATGTTGTGGTGTAATAGTTTAAGTAAAACCTTTAATAGTTTTATTGAAGAAAAATGGGTGAAAATGGAGACGAGACGTGAGTGAAGTGAACAAAAAGTCTTTATTGATCGAGTCCAGGGCAGTTTCAGAACAAACAGGGCAGTACAGGTCAGTGGAGTTTTACAAATATTTGAGTTTTGGACTTTTGCCTGAGAAAACAGTTTGGTAACAAAAAATATTCCAGGTTTAACACAGACCTCGTTCCATTGGAGTTTAAATGAAGCCAAAGACTTTTCTGAAAACGTTTCTGAAAAGATTTAAACCGTGACATCAATCATTTTACTTCCATATTATTAGCATACATCTAGCTACCTGACTAGCAAATGCTAACAATAACTTAGCTTTTGTTTTATAGCATTTGTGTGGCTTCTGGAAGTCGACCATTTTGAATTAACAAAGTAAAAAGTTACGCAGTGAACCTTTAACACTTTTATATTTTTAAATAGCTAAACCAGTGAATGCGTGAGGTGCTGACACTCACATAAATACTAATACTAATAACGACGTACGGTTTACGAAGAGGTTTTGACTTTCTGTAGCGGTAATTTAAATCTCTTTTGTGTTTAAATGTTTTGTTTTAAAACGTAGCGGCGCGTATGAACATTCTCGCTTTCTTCAGACTGTAGTTTTGAGGCTTAAACGTCGACCATATCACTCCGTTTTCCGCGTCTTTGCTAGCTGCTTTGTAATAGACGCCGTTCAGATTAGCCGTTTGGCACTGATTGTACCACCAGCCTCCTCCGTACGACGTTGCGCAGTTTTCCTTCCCGTTGTCGTTATCTCGATCGTATGTGCTAAATTTCATTCCGTTGTGTGTTACCAACGCATCCCCCGCGTCTCCGGTATATCCCGAAACGTGCAACGGAAATCCTTCTGCTTCCGTACCAACTTTTATCATATACTCTGCGCTAGCCACGCCCCCTTCCCAATCTTCCAGCTCAATTTTTACCATTGTTTCGCCCTCATTGGTCAATAGATGTAAATTTTCATTCCCGAGCCAAAACTCGCCATTTCCCTGCGAGTCAATTTTTCCGAATCCATTGCGATACTCGGCCCAAGTACGGTTGAAGCTAAGCGCGCCGGTTTCGCGTTGTTGCGCTAAAAGCCAGCCGCCCATGAGCCCCTCCTGCTGGCAGTAAACGGTCACTGCAGGAGCTGTGGCTGCCGGTTGGATCTTAAAGAGTCCATTTGATTCTCCGTGCAGGTGGAACTGATGGGCCGCCACGCAATCTGCAGACACAGCGCAAAAGTGGAGTTAGCGAACGAGCTAGCGTCAAAAGAGGCCTTTTAAAATGTACTTTTTTGTAGATTTTTGTTGTGTCTCTCTAGTAGTTGCTAAGCTAAACCTTTTTCTTTCGTTCTTGACGTGAGTGCAACTGTATTTTTGTATATTTTTTTGTAATCGGTTTGTCATATTTCACATTTTTATGAAGCTCACCGAGGCTAGCAGTTATAGGAGCGAGTTTGGAGCCGAGTTCTATATTTGGAATTCCGACTGTGAGTATCATAGCAACCAAAGAGCCAATCAGGAGCGAGGCTTTTGAAGGTAACGCCCCTTCCCGCCCACATCAGTGGTTTGGCAAGAGGCAAGTGCTTGGCAACGCTGTCAATCAAACCTGTTGCTAACGCTAACAGGAGCGACCTCGGGGAAAGAAGGACCTGATTCGTCTGTTATTAATGTTCATATCTTGATTTACAGACACAATAGTGAAATAAAAACCCCAGGATCATGTAGAGGGTTAATACGAACATTTAAGACCAGAATGAGTCGATGGAGCAGGAAGTGCGCCCATGATCACTTCCTGTTTGGAACGCGGTGGCTAGCAGGTTAGCTATGTCCATTTACATACACAGTTTATGATGTATTTTGGTTGTAACGTTGGTTTAGCATTTATAAATTCAAGCGTGTTGTGCCTTTTATTAACTTTAATAAAACCTTTCATTATATCAACAATAAACATGTCAGTTCACTTCATATTTTGGTACATAGGGCTAGCTAACGCCGTAGCATAAATCTAGCTTTTGTTTGTCTAAATCTTGAGCTGAGAATCTAACAGGTAAACACAACAGAGATGGGGAAAAAGAGGGGGGAAAATGAATGTTTACATTTTCACACACTGCAAAATTCATATTCAAACATTTAGATATTAAAAGTGAACAAATAAAAACATGGATAAGTTTGTTTGTTTTATTATTATTATTTTATTGCAAATATTTGGGTATTTTTGGCAGTGACAATGACTTGACCAATTGTAATGTAGGACTCTGTATGGGTGTCATCTTCTGGTCAGAGGCGCCATTTTGAGGACTTTTCTCCATTCAAAAGATAGAATATTTAGTTACTATGGCGACTGCGTTTATTCTCCATCTCTCTGAAAAACCACGATTAGATTCTCAGCCCTCTGTTTTTCTGTCTTTCTATCGGCTTCACTCTGTTCCCGATGTTTTGGTACCTTTGCCCACGTAGTCGGCTTGGCGCTCGACCCGTATGCTCTTCACACTCCGGGCCTGGAAATCGGGAATGTCGTCTTCTGTATTGTCCGTCATAAATGCCCCGAGATCCAGCCCCGCGTCTCCACCGAACGGGTCTGTGAAGGACGTTTTGGTGTCGCTCAAACTTCCCTTCGAGCTGGACGTGTAGTGAACCGTTTTGGTGCCGGAGGTGAACGCCCCCGCGCCGCCTTTACTGAACGCCGCCTCGCACTCCGGACCACCTTCTATATATTCTTCCTTTTTCTCCACAGGCCCGCTGCCCGAATCCACGACGACGGTGCGGACACGTTTAGTGCAGGAGATGCTGCCGTCGGGCTGGCCGAGCGACTCAAAACCTCCTCCTCCCAGATCGAAGGGGTCGCCGCCTCCTCCCTGCTTAGAGGGGAATAAAGACCCATGGGTGCCTTGAGGGAGGGAAGTACCTGAGACTTTGGAGATGGTGGCGGGAGAGGACTGGGAACCCTCCGGCTCCAAGAACAGCTGCACAGTTTTCACCTGAAAGACATCACAAAGAAGAGGAAATAAGTCACATGAGCAGTCAGAGGTTTGGACACGCCCTCTCCTTCAGTGTTTTTTGAAGATTTGAATTAGGCCTGTCGTGTTAATCACTATATCAATGCTGGAACAATATATTTAACTTTTTAGATTGTGGTTATTTTAGCTGTAAAAGGTTGAGATTTGAGCTGCAGAAGGTGAAACCGTCTCTTTATGGCTCATTATTGGTGCATTCTGCTGTTTATCTGCTGCAGCTCAAGTCAGAAACTGTGTCTCTCTGGCCTGGGAACACCTCGGGAGGCGCTGGAGGAAGTGTCTGGGGTGAGGGAAGTCTGGGAGTCCCTGCTTAGCCCTGCTGCCCCTGCGACCCGGCCCCACGTAAGAGGAAGAAAATGGATGGATGCTTCACTGGGATAATCGTGTTTTCTAATCTTAATCAGTGCCATAAATTTGTTTCAATATTATCATCTGTTTAACCTTTAATGGCCCTACTGGCTCCCCCATTGTTCTCATTGTTTCCCTTGTTTGCTTTGGGTCTGAGGATGGAACCATAAATTGGTCAGAGATTATGTCTCAGGCCCCCATTTCTATTTAAGGAAAGAGTGTCTTGTTGAAAGTAGGAGTAATAGTCGTGACGGTTTAGGACTTAACAAAAAGATTAAACGCTCAAAACGCTCTGTTCCACCTTGTGATGTCATGAAGTGGTAGTTTTCAAGATAACAGTTCGTTTTACCGTTAGTTCAGTAGTTGATTGGTGAATTCCAAGACTAAAATGATCCAAATGATTCTATAAATGAAGGTGTGTGGAGTTTGAAAACACAGTGGAGCACTTCCTGTATCACCACATGATGACATCACAAGGTGGAACAGAGTGTTTTCAGTTTGAGAGAAGAGCTCAGCCTAAATCTGTAGGGTCCAGGTCTGTTTGTGACGAGAAAAGCAGCGTCACATGGTAAGTAGATTTTGTCATGTGATATTTTTTACTTTTACTTGAGTAACCTTTTCCGTCTGTATTTGTACTTTTACTTAAGTAACCAGACTGAGTACGTGATCGTGCTCTGCGTTAGTTCTGAGTGTTCACCTCTGGAAACAGGTCCTCTGTGGTCTGCTGAGCGGTCTGTGGATCCTTGGACTTGTAAATGCTGTCGACCACGGCGTCCTTCAGCGGGCGGCTCTTCATCACGTGGAGCGTTCCCACAAACTCGTTCGGATTGGTCAGCGTGTCCAACTGGTTCATCTGGAATAAAGCAGTTGCAGTTTTAGGAGTAGCAGAGACAGCAGCAGTAATAGTACTAGTAGTAAAAAACACATAGGTCAGAGGTCATAAAAGTCAGTATGAAGGTCGCCCATGATCACTTCCTGTTTGTAGCACAGCAGCGAGCAGGTTAGACATGTCCATTTATATAAACAGTCTGTGTTTATAAAGTTTTTTCTTGTCCTTCTCTCATTTTAAGCTTTCAATTTATGGAAAAGTAAAAAAATTCTCATTACAACAAATAAATCTGCCCCATCCACAGCAGAAACATCTAAAAGAGTCTCCGACCTGTTTCTCCAGAGCCACATGTCCCTGGTGGTCCACCTCATACGTGTTGTAGGTCTTACAAGAGCCTTTACATGTGCGCAGCTTCATATCGATGTCCACCTGAAAAACATCACATGTGAGGTTAGCTCCACCGGGGTTAGGTCCGTCAGGGTTGGGTCCATCAGGGTTAGGTCCATCAGGGTTAGGTCCGTCAGGGTTAGGTCCATCAGGGTTGGGTCTACCAGCGTTAGGTCCATGAGGGTTAGGTCTTTCAGGGTTAGGTCCGTCAGGGTTAGGTCCCCTCATCCCTGTATCATGAGCAGGTTTCTGAAGACCACGTACCTCCAGTTTCAGCATGTCGTTCACCTGGTCCTTCACATTCTCCTTCAGAGCCGCCAGGACCTGCAGCTGTTGGTCGATCTTGATTTTCATCTCTGTGATTCTCTGCCTCAAAGTCTGCGCCATGTCCAGGTAGTTGTTGTCGCTACCTTCAACACAGAAAAATGTCTTGTTCTTTAAATGTATTTTTAACAAAAACTAAATGATGTTTACATAAAGGCCCCATAATGCACTGCTCTCTGATCTGTGTTCTAATGCTTCCTCCTGTGGGAAAGACCTGGATGTTTAGATGTTTTCACTCACCTGAGGAGACGATGAGCTTCTCGCGCAGGAAGTCAAAGGTCTGCTTGGTGACCTGGTCAGTCGAGCGGTGCTTGGCTTTGTTCTGGTCCAGGAGTCCTCGGATCTTCTCGATTCTTTTTAAGAAGCCGTGATCATAGTGCTCCATCAAACCATGGATCCTGCAGCCTGAGGGACACTTGGAACCCTGCCAAAAAGACCAGCCAAAGAAAGAATTTGAGGTTCTCCAAAAATAGACAGTTCTGAAGCTCGACTTTCATTTAAGTTGCTTTTGTACTTTTGGAAGAAGTTTTAAATATGTTGATGTAAAATGAGTTCTTTGCTGAATCTGTAGAGCTTCAGTCTCCATTTTAAGGTTACAAAAAAAAAAAACATTCATATTTACCATTTGAGATACTTTAGCTTTGACTTGATGGACATATTTCTGAACTTGAACTGCCCTGGACAGGCTGGACGTGGATGTGTTTTATTGTGCTGAGAGGTGATGCGTAAGAGTGGGACGGGGTCAGTGTGTGGTCAGTTTGTGGTCAGTTAGTGGTCAGTGTGTGTCCAGTTCGTGTTCGTACCCATTCATCGTCGGTGCAGAAGGGCCATTCTTTTTGTGTGGCGCATTTTTCCGATCTGGTGTTTGGAACGACCGGCCGCGCTCCTCTGGGATCGACCTCAAAAAGACGAACATAAAATTCAAATCAATCAAGAAAACTCTGACCCTCCCCTCTGCTCCTCTGACCCTCTCCTCTTCATCCTCTACTCCTCTGACCCTCTCCTCTTCATCCTCTACTCCTCTGACCCTCTCCTCTTCATCCTCTACTCCTCTGACCCTCTCCTCTTCATCCTCTACTCCTCTGACCCTCTTCTCTTCATCCTCTGCTCCTCTGACCCTCTCCTCTGACCCTCTCCTCTTCACCCTCTTCATCCTCTGACCCTCTTCTCTTCATCCTCTGCTCCTCTGACCCTCTCCTCTGACCCTCTCCTCTTCATCCTCTGCTCCTCTGACCCTCTCTTCTGACCCTCTCCTCTGTTCACATCTGATCCATCATTAAACTGAATTTTTAAAGACCCAATATGTAACTTTTCTGCGTGTCTCTACTGAACTGCTATCGCTTTGCCTTGAATGTTCCGCACTATGGCATTAAATGTTATCTATCCAGAGAATTAGGCGTCACAGGTCAGATCTGCGGAGAGGCGAAACCGCTCACAGTGAGAATACACATTACAAAACAGCAACACAGATACGTTTAATGCCAGACTGTGGAACATTCCAGGCAAAACAACAACAACAGCAACAACAACAACAACATGTCCTTTAAGCAGGTCGGCGAAAAGAAAAGTTACGTAGTGTAGCTTTAATTCAAACTGAACACTTTCTCACCTGTGCAGCAGCGGACGAAACTAACACCAGCGCCAGAACCAGAGCCTTCATGACGGCGAGTTGCGAGCGTACGTTTAGATCTGAGTCTGAACCCGCGGCGTTTAAACCTCGGAGTTTAAACCCGAGGCATCGATCGCCGTGACGTTTGTTTGCTTGGGTTTAAAGTACAAGCCGGACTCACTTTTACCGGCAGTGACCGCAGAAAAGCAAACAACGCAAGAACGACGAGAAAACACGAGGGACAGCAAACATCACAGCTCATCAGGACAAACGGTCAGAGCATTAATCACAACGTCCACACGGGAAGGACACGGAAAGAAGGACGAACGAGCGGAACGATTGAAACAACGTCCACACGGGAAGGACACGGCACGACGGGCAGGCGAGCGGAACGATTAAAAAGACTAAAGGAAACGTTATCGCAAATTTCACATCACTCTAGAGACGTGATAATAACCGCTTCAGTAGCAAAGGCGGCCATTTTGTGACCACAGACTGTATAAAGAGAGTGAGCGAGAGGCTAGCAGTTATAGCGGCTAATCTGGAGCCGAGTTATATTAGGAATTCCGGCCACGAGTATCATAGCAACCAAAAGAGCCAATCAGGAGCGAAGCTGTTTAAATGAAAGCCCCTTGCCTTTTGCACCGCTGGTTTAACAGGGAGCGGGCGCTTAGCAACGCTGTCAATCAAACCTGTTGCTAACGCTAACAGGAGCGACCTCGGGGACAGAAGGACCTGATTTGTCTGTTATTAATGTTCAGATCTTGATTTACAGACACAATAGTGAAATAAAAACCTCAGGATCATGTAGAGGGTTAATACGAACATTTAAGACCAGAATGAGGAGAGCGGACGGAACAGGAAGTGCACTCATGATCACTTCCTGTTTGGAACGTAGCGGCTAGCAGGTTAGCTCTATCCATTTATATAAACAGTCTGTAGATGAATAGCTGTCATTCTACAAACAGTAATATCAATTAAAAAAAAAAAAAAACTAAAACATTCAACTCTTAAAACTTCTTATCACTTGAATTAAGAAAAAAAAAAAAAAAAAAATCTTTCTACAGTTTTACCTAAAAAGTCAAATCTGTTTAAATAAAGATGTTTTTTTTTAACCCAGACGTGACATGGTAAAAGTACAGATACACGACTAAAAAAATAGTCAAGTAAAACTATCACATGAAAAAAGTATTAAAGTACATGTTTAAAAATGTACATCCCGCTCTCGACACAAACATCATTGATCCAGATAAAAATGTGACTATTTACACATTTTAAAATAAATAGAAAAATAAAAAAATGAAGAAGTCACAGAGTTTGAGAAAGTTTTAATCATGTTGTGTTTATTTATTTATTTGCTCTTAAATCTAAATTCATATTGTCATTATTATTGTTATTATTATTGTTAACTTGTTTTCTATTTCTCTATTAAATTTTAAAGACAGTTTCAGATTTCTCCGTCGTCGTGGTGACAGAGTTAATAATGGCCGTGATGGTCTTCGGGCTCAGGGTGCTCCATTTCTTTGGCACAAATGAACGGAAGCGTCTCGTTGCAGCAGGAGGCGCCCCACTGCATGTGGTCTGAAAAATCAGAAATATACAATTAAAAAAACAATATAATGAACATGAACACGACCAGCAGAGGGCGCCCTGGTGCAGCTGGTCTGAAAATACCACAGAAATATATATTTAAAAAAACAATATAATGAACACGAACACGACCAATCAGACGTTTGGACACATTGTCTTTAGCTTTATTTTTTACTACTTTCTGAAGTACTTGCATATCTGAAGTACTTGTATATTTGAAGTACTTGTACATGTGAGTTACTTTTATTACATCCGTAGTTGATGGTGAGGCAGCTGTCCTCTCTGTATTTGACCTTTTCACTGAACCAGTTCTGAAAGTCGAACCTCGAACCGTCGACCCACATCCAGAAACAAGCCTGAAAAACACACAGACTGAACCAGGACTAGACCAGGACTAGACCAGGACTAGACCAGGACTAGACCAGGACTAAACCAGGACTAGACCAGGACTAGACCAGGACTAGACCAGGACTAGACCAGGACTAGACCAGGACTAGAACAGGACTAGAACAGGACTAGAACAGGACTAGACCAGGACTAGACCAGGACTAAACCAGGACTAGACCAGGACTAGAACAGGACTAGACCAGGACTAGAACAGGACTAGACCAGGACTGAACCAGGACTAGAACAGGACTAGACCAGGACTGAACCAGGACTAGACCAGGACTAAACCAGGACTAATCCAGGACTAAACTAGGACTAAACTAGGACTAAACCAGGACTAAACCGGGACTAAACCGGGACTAAACCGGGACTAAACTAGGACTAAACCAGGACCAAACCAGGTCTAAACCAGGACTAAACCAGGACTAAACCAGGACTAATCCAGGACTAAACTAGGACTAAACTAGGACTAAACCAGGACTAAACCAGGACTAAACCAGGACTAGAACAGGACTAAACCAGGACTGAACCAGGTCTAAACCAGGACTAAACCAGGAATAACCAGGACTAAACCAGGACTAAACCAGGTCTAAACCAGGGCTAAACCAGGACTAAACCAGGACTAAACCAGGACTAAACCAGGACTAAACTAGGACTAAACTAGGACTAAACCAGGACTAAACCAGGACTAGAACAGGACTAAACCGGGTCTAAACCCAGACTGTACCGAGACGGCGTTGGTGCCTCCAACCCAGCTTTCGGGGAAGTCGTGTGTGTTTCCTTTGGTCAGAATCTGCAGGAAGTGGTTTGTTTTGGGGCTGTGGATCGAGGCCAGATGCCCTTCCTCAAACTGACAGTAACTCTGCAACACACAACAGGACTGTGCAGTAGAAGTAGTAGTAGTAGTAGTAACTATAGTGATAGTAGTAGCAGATATGAGGAGTACGCGGCTGTAGTACTGAAGTACACGCAGTACTGACCTCGGCCTCGGCCCAGCACTTGGGGGAGTCGATGTAGATGTAGCAGTGATCCTCAAACTGAGTCCAGTGTTCAGGGCAGCACGGCTTCTTCTCTGAAACAAACAACACCAAATATTATTAGTCTGTGACATCTCCAAACCTCAAAACGCTCTGTTCCACCTTGTGATGTCATCAAGTGGTCATTTTAATAAACAGCTCCTTTTACCTTTAGTTCAGTGGAGATTAACATTTATTCCACATCTCAAATGATCCAAATGATTCTAGAAATTAAGGTGTGTGGAGTTTAAGCACTTCCTGTATCACCACATGATGACATCACAAGGTGGAACAGGGTGTTTTCAGTTTGAGAGAAGAACTCAGCCTAAATCTGCAGGTTTGTGTGTTAAACATGTGAGAATGGAACAAAAAACACAACTCCAGGTCTGTGTGTGACGAGGAAACATGTAATATGGCCCTTTAAAGCTACACTGTGTATGTTTTCTGCTTGTCTCCATGGAGATCATACTGCTCTGCTCGAAATGTCCCACAGAAATGTCCCAGATAGAATCATACGGTCCTTTAAGCAGCGCACTTTGACTATGTTTTGATGTTTTCCTTTTACAAACTTGCCTAAACGTTCACATAAATATAAATAATGACATGTATATTCTGTGGACTCACCCAGATGCCCGTCCTCATGGTCCTCATGGTCCTCATGGTCCTCATGGTCCTCATGGTCCTCGTCCTCATGGTCCTCGTGGTCCTCGTGCTCATGGTCCTCGTGCTCATGGTCCTCGTGCTCATGGTCCTCGTGCTCATGGTCCTCGTGCTCATGGTCCTCGTCCTCGTGGTCCTCGTCCTCATGGTCCTCACAGTTGGGCGGGTCTTCTCCGGGGTGGGTCTTGGTGCCCTCGACCTCTTCTCCGGTGTAGGGTTTGACGCACCAGCAGACCTCCAGAGACGCCCAGCACTGCCGCCGCTCGAAGTTCCCGTTTTCGTCGCACTGGGGGAGGTACTGTCCCGGGTTTGGACTCGTGATGTTCTCCACGATCCAGCGACAGGCTCCTCCCACAAACTCCCCCACCCCCTTCGGGGCGGAGTCGATGAGGGCGGCGTGGGCGAGGAGGGCGGCGAGGAAGAGCACGTGTGGCCTCATGGTGCAGGACAGAGCTGAGAGTCAGGGATCGATCTGAGGATTTGATTTTATGTTGAAATTATCGGAGAACAGAGGCTCGTGTTTGAAACTTACACTTTACACTTTACACTTTACACTGTACACTTACTTTACTTTACTTACTTTACACTTTACTCTTTACACTTAATTACTTACTTTACACTTTACTCTTTACACTTAATTACTTACTTTACACTTACTTTACTTACTTACTTTACACTTTACACTTTACACTTTACACTTAATTTGAGATCGTTGGTATTTTAACGAGATATTGTTGAGATATTGTTGTTAGAGGAGCTTTTATGTAAACAGGCTCTTTAATGTTCTCTGCACCTGCACGGTCTGGCTCAGTCTGGCTCAGTTTGGCTCAGTTTGGCTCAGTTTGGCTCAGTTTGGCTCAGTCTGGCTCAGTCTGGCTCAGATCGCCTGTTCTCTCTATGTTTTCTGTTCTTGTTTTAAAGAAAAAAAAAATCCTCATGTTTTTCTGACTTAAGTGACAGTTTGTGGCTGTGGGAGTAGTAGTAGTAGTTATGATTGTAGTAGTAGTAGTAGTAGTTGTAGTAGTAGTTTTAAAGTTCTTTTAATAAAATAAAGTTGTTCTTTTCTTGTTCTGTGTGATTCTGGTGTTTGTTTACGTTCTGGTTGCTATAGTAACACGAGCTTCTTTTTCATTCATAAAAGTTCAGATCTTAGTTTTGAGTTGTCCGTCTTTTTTTCATCACTCGTTCAAACGTTTGGAGAGGCCTCGTTTTTTTTTTTCTTTTCATTTCAAATAGTGATTATGTCTAACAGTTGGACAGGTGGAGGTCCTGGTGGAGGTCGTTTTAGGAGTGAAGCGGGGGCGGAGTCACGTTTATGAATCACTACAGGAGATGACGACATTTAAACCGGATAAAAACTGAAAAAACAAACATGGCAGGAGGAGGGACGTCTTTAAATTAAACTTTTTAAACGAGCGTCCACATTAACGACCCGGGGCCCCCCTTCACGGCCCCCACCAAACATGTCCAACGCTGCCCCTGGAGCGAAGTGTAAAACGTTTATTTATGTTAAGAGATTTATGTTATTATGAAATGAAAAGAATCCAAAGGTCATTTTAAGAATATTTTGACTTCTTTTCAATCTGTATATTTTTTTTATTTCCAAATCTCCGTCTCAGCCAAAGACAATTTGGGGATAATGTTTTGTTTTTTTATTTCGAGCTCGATTTTAGGTCAGTTTCACGTAAAGTTACACAAAAAAGTTTCATTCAGAGTCGAGTTATTGAAATAAAAACATCATAAATAAAAGAAAAACGTCCTAAACCTGAAACGAGCCAAAAACCCCTGAACATAAACGAGTGTCACTCACCTGTGAGCGCCTCCCTGTGTCTGCAGACGGATCTGCAGGAGTCCAGATCATCGGCCTTATATCCTCTCCTCCTTTCCTCTTCCTCCTCCTCCTCCTCCTCTTCCTCCTCCTCCTCTTCCTCTTCTCTTCTCCTCTTACCTCCAGGTTGATCCGATCTCTTTCTTCACGTTTGCTCTGGTTTTGTGAAGTTTTGTTTTTATAAAGAACAAGAGTTTGATTTTGTGCCCAATTCATAACAAAAGTCTCGAAAATGTCATTTTATCTTTGAATCTGAACCTCAGTGAAACTCGAGGCAGGTTCACACGAGGATGAACGACAACAACACAACAACACAACAACAATCACCAACAACAACACAACAACACAACAACAACACAACAGCAACACAACAACAATCACACGAGGATGAGCAACAACGACCACGACAACACAACAACTCAACAACACAACAACAACACAACAACACAACAGCAACACAACAGCAACACAACAACACAACAACAACACAACAACAACAATCACACGAGGATGAGCCACAACAACACAACAACAACACAACAGCAACACAACAACTTAACAACTTAACAACAACACAACAACACAACAACACAACAACAATCACACGAGGATGAGCGACAACAACCACGACAACACAACAACAACACAACAACAACAACACAACAACTCAACACACACGAGGATGAGCGACAACGACAACACAACAACAACAACCACAACAACTCAACAACAACACAACAACAATCACACGAGGATGAGCAACAACGACACAACAACACAACAGCAACACAACAACAACACAACAACAATCACACGAGGATGAACGACAACACAACACAACAGCAACACAACAACACAACAACAATCACCAACAGCAGCAACAACAACAACAACACCACAACAACGACAATCACACGAGGATGAGCGACAACGACCACGACAACACAACAACAACCACAACAACGACAGCAACAACAAAAACAACAACAATGACACAAGGACGAACAACAACAAAAATCACACAAGGACGAACAACAACAACAACAACACCTGACTTTTTTATTTTTATTATATTTATTCTCATGTTTCATTAACACTGTATGAACATCTCAAAACAACAGTTTGAGTGAAACTTGGACCTCCCGGTTGGTGGGCACAAACCTAACACACTGCTGCACTATTTCAGTCACAACTATACTTAAAGCTGCAGTGTGTAACTTTCTTGAGATGGGACGTCACCTGCGTAATTCCATGGAAACAGAAAGTTAAAACCATCGTGCGTGAGATTCTCCATGGAAACAGGTGAGTTTAATGCCGTACTGTGGAATATTAAAGTCAAAGAAACAACATTTACATGGAAAAAAAACAGAAGGCCAAAATAAGAGTCGGGTTTGTGGAGATGTGAGCCCACAGTAAGGACCACAGACTGTTTATATCAGACATGCCCAAACTGTGGCCCGGGACCCAAATGCGGCCCTGGGATAATTTTTTCTTGGCCCTGAAGCTTCCAGGTGAATCGGCCCATATCACCTTAAACGGTACTGTTTACTTTTCTGAAAATCTACTTTAACAAGCTCATATCAGATATTTAACGTGTGAATGAAGGTCGAGTGGTTCAGGCGCACTTCCTGCTTCATCAACTCTGGCTCCAATTCACTTTAGACTGAAAAACCGTCACCTTTTTCTGTTTTTGCTGCTTCAGACTCATTCTGGTCTTAAATGTTCGTATTAACCCTCTACATGATCCTGGGGTTTTTATTTCACTTTTGTGTCTGTAAATCAAGATCTGAACATTAATAACAGACAAATCGGGTGCTCCAATTAGCGTTAGCAACAGGTTTGATTGACAGGAGGGTGGAAGGGGCGTTACCTTCATCAGCCTCGCTCCGGATTGGCTCTTTGGTTGCTATGATACTGCGAGCCTCGGTGAGTCCACGTCTTTACACAGACTACGGTAAAGACACGTGTTTTTTATATATTTTTCACAGCAGTAAAACACAAAAACAAAATGCTTTTATTCAAGGTTTTGTTTGTGTAAAATGTTAAATTGGATGTTTTTATTCGGCCAATGACGTTTCACCTCCAGTTGTATAATGTTGCTTTAAAGCCCTATCATGTTTTATTCTCTTCTGTCAGACACTACTACGAACACAAATACTTCTAATAATCCTTTGTGTACTTGTGTTACTATCCACCGGACTCTGGTCTTTGTTTAAGGTTAAGGTCAAAAATCCGCCCGGTAACAAGGGAAAAAATATGATCTTATTTGTCCTTATCAATAACAAGAATCAGAGACAATTTAAATTCTCAAGTTACTAATTCTTTATTTTTCTGTGGACAAAAAGGCGCTGTCCGTCCCGTGGGAGAGGCGTTCCCCCGCCCCGCCTCAAAACGAGTCAGATTTAATCCGGATAAAGACGCAGAGGATGACTTTGCATTTTGTAAAGTTGATTGTGCAAAAATAATAAACATTTAAAGGTGCACCGTGTAACTTTTCTGGTACGCCGCCTGCTGGTCTCCATGGAGATAGTTCCACAGTTCGGGCTTTTTGACGTAGAAACGAGCCTCTTAAAGGGACGTGAGTGGTACTTTAATACGTTTACTTAGATTTTTTCATGTGATGCTTTTACTTTTATTAGAGTATTTTTTGCTCCGGTATCTGTACTTTTACTTAAGTAACAGCATTAAGTACTTCTTCCAACGTTGCCAAAATAAAATATTGCTTTTATTGAGAATTTTTCTAATGCAGATTGTTTTTTTAATCACAAAAACACAACATGATGGTGGTGACATTTCTGTTAGAATCTGTTTTTTTTTTATAAATTTATGTGATATAAATTGCTGGGATGAAGGTTCAGACTCTGGGCCCTTCAGACTCTGGGGCCCTTCAGACTCTGGGGCCCTTCAGACTCTGGGGCCCTTCAGACCCTGGGGCCCCGGGACAACAGCGCTCTTTGTCTCCCCCTGCTGTCAGTTCAGGTTCTGCTGCTGTAGTTTCACTTCCTGTTTTCTTTGCATTATTTGCTGCATCCACTTCCTGTTGTTTCTTCTCAAAATTCGTCTGATATAAGTCCCGCCCCCAGAGCAGAGAGAGCCAATAGGAGACGGGCAGGTTGTTTCTCATTGGTCTGGCTGTGATTTGTGGGCGGGGCTTGAGGTGAACAAATAGAGCAGAGTTATACTAAACAGGAAGTGCAGAGGGGAAGTCCCGACGCTCTGGTCCAATGAACTTCCACTTTCACTACAAGAGTTTATATTTATTTTGATTTTAAAAACTCAACACTAAATTGTAATAAATAAATATTCATTATAAAAAAGCAATTTTTTAATGTTTAACCTGATCTAGACTTTAGTTCAGTTCTGGTTCAGTCCCAGATTAGTCCTGGTTTAGTCCTGGTCTAGTCCTGGTTTAGTCCTGGTTCAGTCCTGGTTTAGTCCTGGTCTAGTCCTGGTTTAGTCCTGGTTTAGTCCTGGTTTAGTCCTGGTTTAGTCCTGGTCTAGTCCTGCTTTAGTCCTGGTTTAGTCCTGGTCTAGTCCTGGTTTAGTCCTGGTCTAGTCCTGGTTTAGTCCTGGTCTAGTCCTGGTTTAGTCCTGGTCTAGTCCTGGTCTAGTCCTGGTTTAGTCCTGGTTTAGTCCTGGTTTAGTCCTGGTTTAGTCCTGGTTTAGTCCTGCTTTAGTCCTGGTTTAGTCCTGGTCTAGTCCTGGTTTAGTCCTGGTCTAGTCCTGGTTTAGTCCTGGTCTAGTCCTGGTTTAGTCCTGGTCTAGTCCTGGTCTAGTCCTGGTTTAGTTCTGGTATATTTTAATTTCATATTGACTCATATTTCAGTTCATTTTGTTCTTCCTCTTTTTCACTTCCTCAGATTCTCCATCACAGACGAAGTTCAACAGAGACACGACACAAGAGGGTAAAGGACTGAACCAGGACTGAACCAGGACTAAACCAGGTCTAAATCAGGACTGAACCAGGTCTAAACCAGGACTAAACCAGGACTAAACCAGGTCTAAACCAGGACTAAACCAGGTCTAAACTCAGTCTAAACTCAGACTAAACCAGGTCTAAACCAGGACTGAACCAGGACTGAACCAGGACTAAACCAGGACTAAACCAGGACTAAACCAGGTCTAAACTCAGTCTAAACTCAGACTAAACCAGGTCTAAACCAGGACTGAACCAGGACTGAACCAGGACTAAACCAGGACTAGACCAGGACTAAACCAGGACTAAACCAGGACTGAACCAGGGACTAAACCAGGGACTAAACCAGGGACTAAACCAGGGACTAAACCAGGGACTAAACCAGGGACTAAACCAGGTCTAAACCAGGTCTAAACCAGGACTAAACCAGGACTAAACCAGGACTAAACCAGGACTGAACCAGGACTAAACCAGGACTAAACCAGGTCTAAATCAGGACTAAACCAGGACTGAACCAGGTCTAAACTCAGTCTAAACTCAGACTAAACCAGGTCTAAACCAGGACTGAACCAGGACTGAACCAGGACTAAACCAGGACTAGACCAGGACTAAACCAGGACTAAACCAGGACTGAACCAGGGACTAAACCAGGGACTAAACCAGGGACTAAACCAGGGACTAAACCAGGGACTAAACCAGGTCTAAACCAGGTCTAAACCAGGACTAAACCAGGACTAAACCAGGACTAAACCAGGACTGAACCAGGACTAAACCAGGACTAAACCAGGTCTAAATCAGGACTAAACCAGGACTGAACCAGGGACTAAACCAGGACTGAACCAGGGACTAAACCAGGGACTAAACCAGGACTAAACCAGGACTAAACCAGGTCTTTCCTGTCTCTCAGATGTCCTCGTCCTGTCTCTCGTGTGTCCTTCTGGTCATGGCTTCGTCTTTGGCTCAGATTCCGCCCCGGGACAGTTTACCTCGGTCCTGCCGGTGCCTGGCTCTGGACTGTCCCTGCTCTCACTCTGGACTCAGCTCCGTCCCCTCGGTCCCGGCCCAAACCCGGACTCTGGACCTGGACTATAACCAGATCACCGAGATCCAAAGACAAGACCTGGGATCATTGTGGGAACTGCGAGTCCTGACGATCCACGGCAAGTACAACACAAATACACACAAGTACACTGAATCTGTACTTTACTTAAGTACTTTTACAGCGTGTACTTTTTACTTTTACTTGAGTACATTTGAGAGCAGTATCTGTACTTTCTACTCCACTGGACTGGACTGAAAAGTAAAAGTATTTTTCTTATTGTCTGAGACCTGCTGAAAAGTCTGAGGGTTTATTTTTTTTTATTTTTTACACATTTTTCATTTGAATAAAACAAAAATATACAAATAAAAACAGAAAGAAACAAAATTCAGCTCAAATCTTTATCAAAATCACCACATTTGAAGATTTATAAGACTCAAAATCTGTGAGAAATACTTTTACTTTTTACTCTTTAAGTACATTTTAAACATGTACTTTAATACTTTGACTTAAGTACATTTTTTCATGTGATACTTTTACTTTTACTTGAGTATCAGAACGGAGTATCTGTCCCTCGTTAATAAGAAACAGCTGATGAAATAAGATTATAACTGTGTTTGTGCTGGAGCCTCATTCTGACGTTTCCTCCAAATTTGAATCTTAAGTTTCAGTTCGATCTTTAGGCAAATCAGTAAAATCCCAAATCCCCCCGAGTCAAACTGAAGACGTTTAAACTCTCTCCTTTTTTTCAGATTTAAATCCTGAAATGACATTATTTTTATATAAAATCATGAAACATATGAAGCTCTGGTCAAACCGTTTCATTTCATTTAAGTAAACTTCAGACTGATTCAAATATCGTTCAGTTTAAGAGTCTTCCCCGTGTGTGTCGCCTTAAATGCCACACTCTGGAACATTTCAACAGCACATCCACAGCTTCAGCTCCAAATGAAGCTGATCGAGGCCGGAGCAGGTGTAGGGCAGACTGCACGTATCATAGCAACCAAAGAGCCAATCAGGAGCGACCTCGGGGAAAGAAGGCGTCTGATTCGTCTGTTATTAAAGTTCATTTCCTGGTTCAGACACAGTGACTTTCTGACCTCTGACCTCTGCCTCCAGCGAACAGACTGACCCGGATCGACCCGAGGGCCTTCTCTGGTCTCTGGAACCTGAAAGAACTGGACCTGTCCCAGAACCTGCTCTCTGCTCTGGACCATCACTGGTTCAACAGGCTGGGGGCGCTAGAGATCCTCAAACTGCACAGGAACCCGTACAAGTGAGACCAGGCCTGGTTTAGTCCTGGTTTAGTCCAGATTTAGTCCTGGTTTAGTTCTTTAGCCCGAGTTTAGTACTGTTTTAGTCCTGGTTTAGTCCTGGTTTAGACCTGGTTTAGTCCTGTTTTAGTCCTGGTTTGGTCCTGGTTTAGTTCTGGTTTAGTCCTGGTTTAGTCCTGGTTTAGTCCTGTTTTAGTCCTGGTTTAGTCCTGTTTTAGTCCTGTTTTAGTCCTGGTTTAGTCCTGGTCTAGTCCTGTTTTAGTCCTGGTTTAGTCCTGGTTTAGTCCTGGTTTAGTCCTGGTTTAGTCCTGGTTTAGTCCTGGTTTAAATCACATCCTCTCTTTCTTCTCTTTCTCCGTTTGCGTCAGATGCCTCGGTTCTCGTCCTCTCTTCCAGAGCCTGGTCCGACTCCGCGTCCTGAGTTTTGGAGGAGACTCTCTGGAGGACGTCCGAGTGTCCGACCTGAGGGGCGTGGGGGGACTGGAGCGACTCCGCGTCGACGCCAACGGCCTCAAACGGTGCAAACACTACACCTAGTGGTAGAAATGAGAACTGCATGTGTGTGGAGGAGGATTGACACTGGACACTCTGAGCTGAAACACAGACAATGACAAACTGAACCTGTTACACGTCAAACCCTCGACCTCATAAAGACGCTCAGTCCTTCATGTTTAACCTCACTGTCTGTGTCCGGTTGCAGGTACGATTCCGGGGCCCTGGCTCAGATCTGGCCCCTGGACCATGTGACCCTCAGCCTTCGTTCTCCGTTTGCGTTGAATCAGACTCTGGCGTCCGCTCTGCTCCACGACGTCTCCGATCCTCAAACTCATCTCACTTTGGAGAATCTGAACCTGAGCAGCAACCGCTCTGTCCTGCCCCTGAGAGAGGCGGCTCAGAGGAGAGTGAGGTCTGCTCCCGTCTGCTCCTCTGTGTCTGCTCCCGTCTGCTCCTCTGTGTCTGCTCCTGTCTGCTCCTCTGTGTCTGCTCCTCTGTCTGCTCCCGTCTGCTCCTCTGTGTCTGCTCCTCTGTGTCTGCTCCTCTGTGTCTGCTCCTCTGTGTCTGCTCCTCTGTGTCTGCTCCTCTGTGTCTGCTCCTGTCTGCTCCTCTGTGTCTGCTCTCGTCTGCTCTCGTCTAATGTTGTTTTTATTTGTTTTATTTTTTCAGACATATTTCGTTTCATAACGTCTTTGTGACGGACGCCACGACCGTCAAACTGTTGGAAGTGACAGACGGCGCCCCCATCACCTCCATGTCCCTGAGCAACTCCACCCTGAGCGGAGTCGGGAGGTACCAAGAACTAAACCAGGACTAAACCAGGACTAAACCAGGACTAAACCAGGACTAAACCAGGACTAAAACAGGACTAAGGTTGCGTTCATGCATCAGACCTAAACTGGGATTAAATCAAAACTATATCAAACTTATTAAAGTCGTTATTCTAAAACTGTCTTAAATGTTCTGACTGTTTTGACTTAAATGTCTTAAATGTCTTAAATGTCTTAAATGTCCTCACTGAACGTTCTCGTGTTCCAGTTGGGAGAAGGCGCGTTGGACCGACCACATGAGCCTCGATGAGGTTTTTGTCAAAGACATTGTGCTGTTGAATAATTTTGAGTTCACGGCGTTTCTGTCTCTGAGTTTCCTTCTGCAGTTTCCTCGAAAAATCTCCCTCATCAACACCAAGGTACGGTCTGTTTGTGCGTGTGTGTGTGTGTGTGTGTCTCTGTGTGTGTGTGTGTGTGTGTGGGGGTGTGTGTGTGTGTGTGTCTGTGTGTGTGGGGTTGTGTGTGTGTGTGTGTGTGTCGTCTTTTACCCATAAATTTTAGTTTTTCGTGTCTCGTGTCGTAGGTTTTCGTGACGCCGTGTCTTGTGTCGTAGGTTTTCGTGATGCCGTGTCCCACCTCGGTGCTCTTGAAGAATCTGGAGTTTTTTGACCTGAGTGAAAACCTGCTGACCGACATGACCCTGACCGAGACCCTGTGTGCGGGAGCCGGGGTGCTCAAGGGCCTACGGGTGCTCAACATCAGCGCTAATGCTATCAAGGTGCTAACGCTACACAGCAAATTACCCTGATACCTCTGGTGTTCTGGATGTCCTGATGTTTTGGTGTTCAGATGTTCTCGTGTCCTGATGTTCTGGTGTTCTGGATGTTCTGATTATCTTGATGTCCCGATGTTCCTAATGTTCTGATGTTCTTGAAGTTCTTGTGTTCTGGATGTTCTAAATGTTCTGATGTTATGGATGCTCTTGTGCTCTAGTGTTCTGGATGCTATGATATTGTGGATTATCTTGTGTTCTGGATGTTCTTGTGTTGTGATGTTCTGATGTTCTGGATTCTCTTATATTCTTGTGTTCTGGTGTTCTGAGGTTTTGGATGTTCTGATATTCTGAATGTTCTTGTGTTCTGTATGTTCTTGTGTTCTGGTTTTCTGGGTGTTCTGATGTTCTGGATGTTCTTGTGTTCTGATATTCTTGTGTTCTGGATGTTCTGGTGTTCTGGATGTTCTTGAAGTTCTAGAAATTCTTGATGTTCTCGTGTTTTGTGTTCTGATGTTCTGGTGTTCTGTATGTTCTGGTTTTCTGGATGTTCTGGATGTTCTTGTGTTCTGATATTCTTGTGTTCTGGTGTTCTGGATGACCTTGAAGTTCTAGAAGTTCTTGATGTTCTGGTGTTTTTGTGTTCTGACGTTCTGGTGTCTTCCTGTCCAGTCCCTGTCTCTCATCAGCCGAATGGTGACTCGTCTGACCAAACTGACCCATCTGGACATCAGTAGAAACAGCCTGACCTTCATGCCTCAGTCGTGCCCGTGGCCCCAGTCTCTCAGGTTCTTAAATATGTCCAGGACCAAGTTCACCAGCGCCACCTCCTGTCTGCCTCCAACACTGCAGGTAAAAACAGACAAATTATTCCCACGGCCTGAGATTAGTCCTGGTTTATATGAATCGACAGAGCTAACCTGCTAGCCGCCGCAACCTCGCTCCAAATAAAGAGGACCCATAAAGTGCACACATTTAAAGTCACAGTCAGTAACATTTTGGATTTTCTTCTGAAACAGGTGTTGGACCTGAGCTATAACGACCTGGAGAGGCTCTTGGTGGTGCTTCCTGCCCTGAGAGAGCTTCACTTGTCTGGGAACAAGCTCCTGACTCTGCCCCCTGGATGGCTCTTCCCCAACCTCCAGACCCTCACCGTACAGGTACAACAAAACACAATACACAACAAAACACAACAATACACAACAAAACACGACAAGACACAACAAAACACGACAAAACACAACTAGACACAACAAAACACAACAAGACACAACAAAACACGACAAGACACAACAAAACACAACAAAATACAACAATACACAAGAATACACAACAAAACACGAAAAAACACAACAAAACACGACAAAACACAACAAAACACGAAAAAACACGAAAAAAACACAACAAAACACGACAAAACACAACAAAACACAACAAGACACAACAAGACACAACACAACAAAATACAACAAAACACAACAAGACACAACAATACACAACAAAACACAACAAAACACAACAAGACACAACAAAACACAACAAGACACAGCGAACGACAAGAGGATTTAAACAGGCTGGTTCCCATGGAGATCTTCTTACTTTGCCTGAAAATTGTTTCTCTGTAAATCTGTTTTTGTGTAAATCTTTTTGTTTTACTGTGAATCAGTTTTTGTTTTTCTGTAAATCTTTTTCTTTTTGTGTAAATCTGTTTTTGTGTAAATCTTTTTGTTTTACTGTGAATCAGTTTTTGTTTTTCTGTAAATCTTTTTCTTTTTGTGTAAATCTGTTTTTGTGTAAATCTTTGCTTTTGTGTTTTTATTTTGTTTTGTTTTTCACCTGCCTGTCTGTCTAGTTTATGCCATTCTGTGGAACATCTGCACCACCAGAAAAGTTACATAATGCAGCTTTAAAGTCCCTGTACCCATTTTTTTCTCGTGTAATTGAGCAAAATGTGTCTTGTCCCAGTTCAGATTCACTGTTTTGGCGTCTCTTGAGGTCAAAATAAGTCACTGTGGACTGTCTTCATTTAACTATAAACCATTTCATTGTCTGATAAACAGGAAGTGCACCGTTAGCATTCTAGTTTTTGATGTTACGCTCCAGTTAAGTTGTGAAAAATCTCAGAAACTTGTTACGTTCAATATTAAAATGCTCAGAATGTAGCGTAAAGTCAGTGAGGAGACCACTTTGGACCAAACTGTTTAAAATGAATCCAAGTTTAATGCCATAGTGTGGAACATTCCAGGCACAGCAATAGGGGGCAAAAAGTTCCATAATGCAGCTTTGAGTTTTGTAAAGGTGATATATTCTCTCGTTTTTCTCTCCGCAGATGAACACATTGAACGTCTTCACTCATTCCGACCTCGTCTCTTTCCCGCGGCTCCAGAACTTCCAGGCCGGTCTCAACAAATTCAGCTGCTCCTGTGATTTTGTCCCGTTTTTCCAGTCTTTATCCGACGGAGAAATAAACATAACTTTAACAGACGGAATCCACAACTACTTCTGCGACTCCCCTCTCCACCTGCAGGGGGCGCCTCTCTCCCTCGTGCGTCGCTCTTTCTCAGAATGTCGACATGTTCTTCTTGTTTCCATCTGCTGTGGACTGGTGCTGGTTTTCCTGACGTGTTTGGGCGTCGTCTTGTGGAAAGTTCACGCGTTCTGGTACCTGGAGATGATCTTTGTGTGGCTGAGAGCGAAACAGAAGAGGAGGAAGAGAGAGAGGAAGAGGAGGGAGGACGGGGACACGGAGGACAGGCCTCTGGTCACTTTCGACGCCTTTGTGTCCTACAGCGAGAGGGACAGCGCCTGGGTGGACAACTACCTGCTGCCCGAGCTGGAGCAGACGGGGTAAAGACCGGGACTGTTTAAGGGGCACTGTGGAACTTTTCAGCACTCGCTCGTCTCCATGGAGATTCTGTTACTTTGTCTGGAACGTTCCACAGTATTGCATCGTGTCCATGGAGATATAGAAGTAAATATATAATGTGGAACCTTCCTGGCAAAGTAGCAACCTCTGCATGGAGACAAACAGGAAACAGAAAAATAACATAGTGCATCTTTAAAGTCCATGGGAGGACGGCCCCACGTCGTTCCTTCAGGCTGACAGATTTACACAAAAAAAATAAAATATTTACAGAAAAACAGGTTCACAGAAACATAAAAACACATTTATAGAAAAACAAAATGATTTAAAGAAAAAAACAACAACAAAAAAATACACCAAAACAGATTTACACAAAAACAAAAACGGATTTACAGAAAAACAAAAAGATTTACAGAAAAACAGATTTACAGAAAAACCTAAAAAAGAAGCTGAGATTCTGTTTCCTGTAGATTTAAGCGGCAATGACAATATAAGTTTTTAATTTCCAGGTGTTCTGCTGAGCCCAGACCTGAGCCCAGACCTGAGCCCAGACCTGAGCCCAGACCTGAGCCCGGTCCAGACTCAGGTCCCGGGCCGGAGCCTCTGAGGCTGTGTCTCCACAGGAGGGACTTCCTTCCTGGACGTTGGATCATGGACAACATCGTGATCGCCATCGAGTCGAGCCGCAGGACTCTGTTCGTCCTGTCACACAACTTTGTGCGGTCAGTGTCATGTTTGTGTTTAAACGCGGCGCTGGAAGGTTAGACGTTTATATAAACAGACTCTTCACACACGTTAGGTCTGTGTAAATAATGTCATTGTTCCATGTCTCCATCATCTCCTTGGAGACGAGCAGGTGGCAGACCCTACACCAGAAAAGTTACACAGTGCACCTTTAACTGTTTGCACATTTTTTGGATGCACTGATCCGCCTTTTCTGTTCTGATACCGATTTTGATACTGTAGCTCTAAGAATCTCCTGACTTTACCAGACAAGTCACGTAGTGCACCTTTAACTTATATTTGAAAAAGTAAAAAACAAAAAAAACAAAAACATCTCAAAACGGGTCAAAAATGTTTTTAGTTTTACATAATTTCCCCTCTCCTCCTCCACAGATCCGACTGGTGCAAGTACGAGCTGGACTTCACACATTTCCAGTGTTTGGAGGGAAACTGCAGAGAAGACGCCGCCATCTTGGTTCTTCTGGAGCCGCTTCACCACGACGACGTCCCCAAACGATTCTGCCGCCTCCGACGACTCCTCACCTCCACCACCTACCTCCAGTGGCCCCAGGACCCCGCCCTCAGGGGCCAGTTCTGGACCAGTCTGAGGCAGGCTCTGAGTCCAGACCAAGACCAGGACTAGACCAGGACTGGACCAGGATTAGACCTGGACTGGACTGGGACTAGACCAGGACTAGACCAGGACTGGACCGGGACTAGACCAGGCTGGACCAGGACTGGACCAGGATTAGACCAGGACTGGACCGGGACTGGACTAATAATAATGGTTGCAATGTTCCACTCTATGGCATTAAACTAATCTGTCTCCATGGAGACAAGCAGCTGACAGAGTTACAGGTCAGATCTGTGACGCGGCGCTCTCTGTAACAGTGGGTTTTTCAAGATATTTACGAGCAATGAAAACATCTCTAAGTGAAGGTGGAGTTTAGAAGATTAATGCCACACTGTGGAACATTTCAGGCAAAGCAGTCACATCTTCATGGAGACAAGCAGAAAAGTGACGTAGTGCAGCTTTAAACACAAAGTTAATTTTCCAGAGTGGCCTTTTCCTCTTGTCCTGAAATAAAACACTTCAGCTCATTCAAACAAAAAAGACTCTGAGTCAAAGTGTTTGGAGCGTTTCCATGGAAACACAAATGTGTGTCATTATTTCCATTGTTTCTGGTTTAATCTCACAAACTTCCTCCATGAGCCACAACAAACTGTAGCCACAAGAGGGCGCTGTTTCAACGCCAAACCTCGTCTCATTATCCAGAGTCTCCAGTGTGGCTCTTTAAAGCCCCAGTGTGGCTCTTTAAAGCCCCAGTGTGGCTCTTTAAAGCCCCAGTGTGGCTCTTTAAAGCCCCAGTGTGGCTCTTTAAAGCCCCAGTGTGGCTCTTTAAAGCCCCAGTGTGGCTCTTTAAAGCCCCAGTGTGGCTCTTTAAAGCCCCAGTGTGGCTCTTTTCCTCTGCTCTAGAGTTTCAGATAAATCTCTGATGTGAGTTTGTGGATTTTGAGCTGATTATTTTTTATTTAAAATAAAATTAAAAAGGAGATTCTGTAAAATCAACTTCTCTGGAGCTTTCACTCATCAAAAACCTGAAGAGACATCATCCATGTTTGAATAATGTAGAGATCTGTCCTGAGCCCTCATCACAGCGAGCAGCATCACAACAAAGCGCCGCATGCTGTAGCGCCCCCTGTGGACAGACGCACATCACATTTTTTTTACATTTGTACCAAAATGTGGGCGTGTCCCAGTGGGCGTGTCCCAGTGGGCGTGTCACAGTGGGTGTGTCTCAGTGGGCGTGTCACAGTGGGTGTGTCTCAGTGGGCGTGTCACAGTGGGTGTGTCTCAGTGGGCGTGTCACAGTGGGTGTGTGTATATCTCGGTGGCTGAGTGGCTCATGTCTCACAGCAGAAGGTTTGGTTGATCCCCGGGTCGCCCAGGCCTTTCTGTGTGGAGTTTTTCATGTTTCTCCTCGTGTCTGGATGGGTTTCCTCCGGGTACTCCGGTTTCCCCCATCAACCAAAACATGAACGCCCTTCAGACAACTGTTGTTGTGATTTTGGGCGTTACAGAAATAAAATGAATTGAATTGAATTGTACAGGTGGCAGTGAAAACGGGTTGATCAACAAAATGGCGTCTTGAAAATAGTGGATAAAAGATTAAACTCAAACATGAATCAGTCCAAACAAAACTTCAGAGGCTCAAAGAGAAGAAACGACCAGAACATGAGAAACATCTGAACATAAAGAAACATCTGAACATGGAGAAACGCTGCAGTTTGTAGCCTCGGTCACTTTAAGTGTCACTCTCTCTTTAAAGTGCATTATGTAACTTTTCTGCCCTGCTTGTTGCCATGGGGATGTTGTTTTTCTTGTGTATCTGGTTTATTCAGGAGGAGGTGTTTTATTTCTGGTCATTTTCTTCACAGCCTAAACTGTGGCCTCAGTGACATAAATATTTACATAAAATAAACTCCTCTGAGTGATGTGTGTTTCCTCCAGACAGAGGCTCTGGCTCCTCCGGGTCCAGGGCCGGTCCAGACTATGAGCAGACTGAGGCTCGAGGCCACCAGGGGCCCCCAAGAGCCCACACATTTGTAAACACAGTTGAAACAGAGTCAGAATGTGTCACATGTGAGTCCAGGCACGTCCACTGAGGGGCCCAGACACATTCTGCTCTGGGCCCCTGAGCTCGGGCCGGCCCTGGACTCCAGCCCAAACCAGAACCTGTCCCGGCCCCCGGACCCCCCTCTCCCCCAGACCCTCCCCTGGGGCTCTGGGAGTCTGGGGGCGGGTCTGTTGTTCAGGTGATTCTGTGGGAGTCGCGCCTCTGAACTTTGACCCCGCGCTGATCTGACGCGGCTCACACACACACGGCTCACACACGCGGCTCACACACACACGGCTCACACACACGCGGCTCACACACACGCGGCTCTTTGGACCCAGACGCGCGCACGCGTCGCAGAGACACGGGACGCGCGCGCTCCGGTCAGACGCGCACGCGCTCTCTCTTCGTGCCCAAAAACAGAGACAGTCCCAGTGCACGCGCTCTGACGCACTCAGGACGCACCAGGAAAGATGCGCGAGACTGAAGAGACACGATGAACGGTAAGAACGACTCTACATGAACGACTCTACATGAACGACTCTATATGAACGACTCTACATGAACGACTCTACATGAACGACTCTACACGAACGACTCTACAAGAACGACTCTACATGAACGACTCTACATGAACGACTCTACATGAACGACTCTACATGAACGACTCTACATGAACGACTCTTCATGTGTTTGATGTGGTCAGTTCACTTTAAGTCTCAGTGCGCGAGGATTAACTGAAGAAAAAGGGTTAAAGTGAAACTATAACTGCGAACAGACGCCTAGAATGTACTGAAGTGTAGTACTTTACTGAAGTGCAGTACTTTACTGAGGTGCAGTACTTTACTGAGGTGCAGTACTTTACCACTTTTACTTTGTTATGCTCCACCTCTGACTATAAACTAAAATAACACAACACTGAAACACATTCTATAAACACACAATCAAACATAGTACCCGAGTAATAGTAGTAGTAGTCGTAGTAGTAGTAATAGTAGTCGTGGTAATTGCAGTAGTGGTGATGGTGTTGTTGGTGTTATAGTGGTAACATCAGTAGTGTTTTGAACAGAGCTGGTTTACTTTGTGTGTTTACATGTGTGTGTGTGTGTGTGTGTGTGTGTTTGTTCCTTCATCTTTAAGTAGTTTAAGTTGTTGTCACTTCAGAATCATCACATCTGTGTGTGTGTATGTGTGTATGTGTGTATGTGTATATGTGTGTGTGTCTATGTGTATAGGTGTGTACATGTGTGTGTATGTGTGTACATGTGACGCCTCCCTGGGGAGGTGATCATGTCCCCGGGGCAGACCCAGGACACACTGGAGGGACTATGTCTCTGGCCTGGGAACGCCTTGGGGTCCAGCTGGAGGAGGTGTCTGGGGTGGGGGAAATCTGGGAGTCCCTGCTCAGACTGATGCCCCAGCGACCCGACCCCCGAGGAGAGGAAGAACATGGAGGATGTGTGTGTGTGTGTGTGTGTGTGTGTCGGGGTGTGTATGTATGTGTGTGTGCGTGTGTGTGTCTATCTGTGTCTGTCGGTGTGTGTCTGTGTGTGTCGGGGTGTGTGTGTGTCTGTGTGTCTGTCGGTGTGTGGGGGTGTGCGTGTGTGTGTGTTGTTGTCTCTTCAGTCACGTCTCTGTTTTTTTCATTGTAAAAAAGTAAAACCAGAAAAGAAAACAACCTTATGTTTGTAGAACGACCTGAGCGCGACCTGAGCGCGACCTGAGCGCGACCTGAGCGCGACCTGAGCACGACCTGAGCGTGACCTGGTAGTCGCATCATCATAAACAGATTTGATTCTTTTGTCCGCTCTTCAGGACATCTGGGTTTGGTTTTGAACGAGTCCTCGGCTTCAAATCTGTCCCGCTGTTTCCACGACGACAACTGGTTCAAATATCGAGCCTACACCTTCACCTACGTCCTGCTGTTCCCCGTCGCCTTCATCACCAACCTGTGTGCAGTGACCGTGTTCACCCTGCAGAGGAAACAGAGGTACTACACCCGGACTACGCCCGGACTACACCACGACTACACCCGGACTACACCCGGACTAGACCACGACTACACCCGGACTACACCCGGACTAGACCACGACTACACCCGGACTACACCTGGACTAGACCACGACTACACCCGGACTACACCCAGACTAGACCACGACTACACCCGGACTACACCCAGACTAGACCACGACTACACCCGGACTACACCCGGACTAGACCACGACTACACCCGGACTACGCCCGGACTACGCCCGGACTACACCACGACTACACCCGGACTACACCCGGACTAGACCACGACTACACCCGGACTACACCTGGACTAGACCACGACTACACCCGGACTACACCCAGACTAGACCACGACTACACCCGGACTAGACCACGACTACACCCGGACTACGCCCGGACTACACCACGACTACACCCGGACTACACCCGGACTAGACCACGACTACACCCGGACTACACCTGGACTAGACCACGACTACACCCGGACTACACCCAGACTAGACCACGACTACACCCGGACTACACCCGGACTAGACCACGACTACACCCGGACTACGCCCGGACTACACCGCGACCACACATGGACTGAACCCGGACTACACCACGACTACACTCGGACTGAACCCCGACTACACCCAGACTACACCATGACTGAACCAGGACTACACTCAAACTACACCCAGACTACACCAGGAATACACCCGGACTACACAGGACTAAACCAAGACTAAACTGGGATTAAACTGAACCAAGACTGAACTGGTTCTGGTTTAGTCCTGGTCTAGTCCTGGTTTAGTCCTGGTTTAGTCCCTGGTTTAGTCCTTGTTTAGTCCTTGTTTAGTCCTTGTTTAGTCCTGGTTTAGTCCTGGTTTAGTCCTGGTTTAGTCCTGGTTTAGTCCTTGTTTAGTCCTGGTTTAGTCCTGGTTTAGTCCTGGTTTAGTCCTGGTTCAGTCCTGGTTTAGTCCTGGTTTAGTCCTGGTTCAGTCCTGGTTTAGTCCTGGTTTAGTCCTGGTTTAGTCCTGGTTTATGGCTATAATTTATTTTAATGATATTTTAATGCTGCTTTAATGGCCTTTTATCTGTTTAATATCCGACTTTGGACTTAAAGTTCCAGCTTCACATTTGCATAAAAACCCAAACATAACCAAACCAGGTCTGATATTTTCCATGGGACTGTTTGAATTTGCCTACGAGCCGATAACTCGCTCTCAAACCAGTTCACCGGGAAATACAAAACGAAAAAAAGCTGCAACGTTTCAGAAAGAGACACGTTTTTCCGATCGGTGGAGACTGGAATTTCAACATTTTATAAACTCTCAGATAAAGAAATAAATAAAAGAAACATGTGTCTGTCATGAGTCAGATCAGCTCAACGCTTCAGTCGCTCCTGAAAAGTGAAACGAGAGAGTTTATGTTTTTTAAATGACTCTGGAGGGACCTGTGCAGTTTGTGGAAATAAAAGTTGAAAAAATCCCTGGAGCTGCCGTGTGTTTACGACACGGACGACATTTATGTGACAGATGAAACAGATTTAACAAACAGAGCTGCTCTCGTCTATTTTTGAAACTCTGCACAGGGCCGTGAGCAGAAATCTGGGGGCCCGGGGCAAGAAGCCTCAGATAGGCCCCCCTTTATTATAAATAGTGTGAAAATACAGTTCCCTTCAGACTCTGGGGCCCCGGACACCAGACCCCTTTGCATATATATTGTGTAATTTTGACACATTACGGTTGCTAGGTAACAGTGCCTCTGTCCAACCAGGAAGTAAAACAATAAACTTCACCACATAAAACGCCCTGATGTCGTTTCCTCGTCACACACAGACCTGGAGTTGTGTTTTATTTTATTCACACGTTTAACACACAAACCTGCAGATTTAGGCTGAGCAAATGCTCCGTTCCACCTTGTGATGTCATCATGTGGTGATACAGAAAGTGCAGGCGACCCACCCTACACTAGAAAAGTTACATAATGGGCTAAACCAGGACTGAACCAGGTCTAAAGGGGGTCTGTTTGCAGGACCGCACCGTCGTCTGTGGTGATGATGAACTTGGCGGTCTCAGACTTGTGCTTCTCGCTGACGCTGCCTCTCAGACTGGTCTACTACTTCAGGCAGGGCATCTGGGACTATCCCGACTGGCTCTGCCGCCTCTGTGTCTACGGCTTCTACCTCAACCTCTACACCAGGTAAAGGACTGAACCAGGACTAAACCAGGACTAAACCAGGACTAAACCAGGACTGAACCAGGACTAAACCAGGACTGAACCAGGACTAAACCAGGACTGAACCAGGACTGAACCAGGACTAAACCAGGACTGAACCAGGACTAAACCAGGACTGAACCAGGACTGAACCAGGACTAAACCAGGACTGAACCAGGACTGAACCAGGACTAAACCAGGACTGAACCAGGACTAAACCAGGACTAAACCAGGACTAAACCAGGACTGAACCAGGACTGAACCAGGACTGAACCAGGACTGAACCAGGACTGAACCAGGACTGAACCGGGACTAAACCGGGACTGAACCGGGACTAAACCAGGACTGAACCGGGACTAAACCAGGACTGAACCAGGACTAAACCAGGACTGAACCAGGACTGAACCAGGACGGATTCAGGACAACTAAAGCCAGAACTATACCGGAACTAAACTAGTATTCGAGATTAAGGTAGGACTAAAAAACCTGTAAATCCTGGTTTAGTCCTGGTTTAGTCCTGGTTCAGTCCTGGTTTAGTCCTGGTTTAGTCCTGGTTTAGTCCTGGTTTAGTTCTGGTTTAGTCCTGGTTTAGTCCTGGTTTAGTTCTGGTTCAGTCCTGGTTTAGTTCTGGTTTAGTCCTGGTTTAGTCCTGGTTTAGTCCTGGTTTAGTCCTGGTTTAAGCTGGTTTTGTTTTGCCGTGACAGTATCCTGTTCTTGACTCTACTGAGCGTGCTCCGTTGGCTCGCTGTGGCACAACCATTACGTCATCACACACTGGCCACACCCACTCGCATCCTATTGGTCTGTCTGGGCATCTGGGTGTTTGTGGGCGGGGCCTCGTCCTTCTTCCTGGCTCAGGGTGTGGTGCACAGGTGAGTACCCGCTCCAGCCTTTTCTCCACATAATTCCACACATGTGACCTCTGTCCTGACCTGCGGGGGGCGGTCCCTTGCAGGGGCGGAGTCCCGCGCTGCTTCGAGCCGCAAAAACCATCAACCTGGTACTTGGTCCTGGTCCTGAACTACGTGGCTCTGCTGTTCGGGTTCCTCGTCCCATTTAGCGTCATCGTTTGCAGCTACGGCTTCATCGTGCGGCGCCTCACCTCTCGCCCCGCCTCCTTCTCCGAGAGACTCAAGCCCCACCCCCCTGCGCCGCGTCGGGGCAGTGGCGGCGGGGGCGGCGAGTGCGGCAGACGTAGGTCCCTGTCGCTGGTCTCCGCGGTCATCGTCACTTTCCTGCTGTGTTTCCTGCCGTACCACGCGGCTCGCTCGCTCCACCTCCACGCCGTGTGCGGGGGGTGGGGCTGTCGGGCCGTGGTCACGCTCCAGAGGCTGGTCGTGGTCACGCTCTGCCTGGCGGCGTCCAACAGCGTCATCAACCCTCTGCTCTACTACTACTGCACCCAGAGCTTCAGGGACCAGCTGAGCCGGGCCGGGTCCAGGATCAGCGCCCGCTCACGCTCCCTGCACTGAGGGGCGGGGCCGGGGGCGGGGCTGGGTGAGACCTGGGATAGTCCTGGGTTAGACCTGTGTCAGAGCTGGTTTTAGTCCTTGTTTAAACCTGGATTAGCCCTGGATTAGCCCTGGATTAGCCCTGGTTTAGTCCTGCTTTAGTCCTGGTTTAGTCCTGGTTTAATCCTGGTTTAGTCCTGGTTTAGTCCTGCCTTTTTCTGAGTCACTTTCTGAAGCTGCTGAATTTATTTTAAGTGTTTATTGTTATTCTTTTTGCTGTTTTGTTGTTGTTTTTATTGTTGTTATTATTCTGGTTGTTGTTGTGTTGTTGTTTTTATTTTTGTTGTTTTATTTTTGTTGTTTTTATTGTTGTTGTTTTATTTTTGTTGTTTTTATTGTTGTTGTTTTATTTTTGTTGTTTTTATTGTTGTTGTTATGCTGGTTGTTGTTGTGTTGTTGTTGTTTTATTTTTGTTGTTTTTATTGTTGTTGTTTTTATTTTTGTTGTTTTTATTGTTGTTGTTATGCTGGTTGTTGTTGTGTTGTTGTTTTTATTTTTGTTGTTGTTTTATTTTTGTTGTTTTTATTGTTGTTGTTTTATTTTTGTTGTTTTTATTTTTGTTGTTTTTATTGTTGTTGTTTTATTTTTGTTGTTTTTATTGTTGTTTTATTGTTGTTGTTTTTATTGTTGTTGTTTTATTTTTGTTGTTTTATTTTTGTTGTTTTTATTGTTGTTTTTATTGTTGTTGTTATGCTGGTTGTTGTAGTGTTGTTTTATTTTTGTTGTTTTTATTGTTGTTTTTATTGTTGTTGTTATGCTGGTTGTGTGTCGTAAACAGTGTGACGTAGGGACCAAAGTTGCAGACTCGTAAATGTTTACCAATGTCTTTATTCACAATAATCGTGATCACAAAGGTAATAGTCCGTAGTTTAGTTCATGATCTTAAAACAAGACAAGAGTCCAAAAACCATAGAAGCTGGAGAGCGTGGGTGCGAAGTCGTGGACGTGGAGGGACCGAGGTGTACGAGGAGCAGAGCGAGACAGGATCCTACCAGGGCCGAGGTGCACGAGCAGGGGAGGTCCGGAGCTGGTTCCCGGCGGATTCCTGGAGGAAAAGGGATAAGGTTCTGATCAGCCAGAGCAGACACAGATCTGAAGCAGTGTAAAGCCAAGAGCATATTCACATGAGTACGCGGACGGTCCGGCGCCGAGTGACTCGTCCAGACTCCTCTTATGTCCATAGGTGGCGTTGATTGCGCTGATGGGGAGCAGGTGCGCGCGGGAGGAGTCAGGACTCCGCCCAGCTCCGGAGACAGACAGGTGAGGGAGGGGGGAGACGAGGGCACAGAGAGAGCAGAACAGGAATCATGACACTGTGGTTGTGTTGTTGTTTTATTCTTATTGTTTTTTATTGTTGTTTTTATTGTTGTTGTTGTTTTTATTGTTGTTTTTAATTTTTGTTGTTGTAGTTTATATTTTTGTACTTTTCCTCTGAGGCTGATGTGGATTTGACCCATCAACTCTTTATTTTTATTCTTTAAACTCGTGTGATAAACTTTATATTTGATAAACTTTATATTTGAGTTTTTATTTTTGTCAAACATGTTTTTTTTTTATTAAAGTGGTTTGTTCAGTGAAGCTTCAGTTTGTTTATGATTTAGTTTTGAGGAAGTTTCAGGGCCATAAATGAACGAGGCTCCTGAACCAGAGTAAATACAACTGACATAAATCAGCCTGTGTGTGCGCCCCCTGCTGGTCTGGACCTGACACTGCTCTGTGTTTTTCCACTCGGCTTCTGCTCATTTAAAATCAGGAACAGAGTAAATATTTATCTGAGTTTTTAGTGTTTTTTAGAGTTTAGAGCTTACTGTACTTTACACATTTGAAATATCTGTACTTTGGATACTTTTTACTTTTACTTGAGTACATTTGAGAGCAGTATCTGTACTTTTACTCCACTACATGTTTGAACAGGACTGAAAAGTAAAAGTATTTTTCTTATTGTCTGAGACCTGCTGTTTATTTTTTTAATTTTTTAACACATTTATAATTTGAACAAAACTGAAATATACAATTAAAAACAGAAAAAAACTAAATTCTGCTAAAATCTTTATTAAAATCTCCACATTTGAAGATTCAAGACTCAAAATCTGTGAGAAATACTTGTACTTTTTACTCTTGAAGTACTCTGTGTTCCTCGTCCAGGTCTGATCCAGAGTAAAAGACAAAAGTTAAATCTGTAACTACAAAACAAAAAGACCTTTAGTTCACAGTTGAGCTACATTAAGTGAGCACTGTGCCTGTACACATCTGTTAGCATCCTGACTAGCTCTGTTGTTCTCTTTGTTTCCCTTGTCGTCTTTGGGTCTGAGGGTGGAGTTATGTTCAAAGCCTCTTTCCTGCTCAGTGATGGTTTGTCTTTTCCTGCTCTTCAAGTACATTTTTATTTGGTACTTTAATGTTTCATGTGATACTTTTTACTTTTTTTTGCTGATCTATTTGTACTTTTTACGTCCTCCAGTGCGTTAAGACGATTAACACGAACATTTAAGACCAAAAGAAAATCTGACAGACGCAGGGACAGAGAGAGGACACAGATCTGAGCAGGTTAGCCATTTATATAAACAGTTTACGCTAGCAGGTTAGCTACGTCCATTTATATAAACAGTCTATGCTAGCAGGTTAGCTCTGTCCATTTATATAAACAGTTTATGCTAGCAGGTTAGCTCTGTCCATTTATATAAACAGTTTATGCTAGCATGTTAGCGATGTCCATTTATGTAAACAGTCTATGCTAGCAGGTTAGCTACGTCCATTTATATAAACAGTCTATGCTAGCAGGTTAGCTACGTCCATTTATATAAACAGTCTATGCTAGCAGGTTAGCGATGTCCATTTATATAAACAGTCTATGCTAGCAGGTTAGCGATGTCCATTTATATAAACAGTCTATGCTAGCAGGTTAGCTACGTCCATTTATATAAACAGTCTATGCTAGCAGGTTAGCGATGTCCATTTATATAAACAGTCTATGCTAGCAGGTTAGCGATGTCCATTTATATAAACAGTCTATGCTAGCAGGTTAGCTACATCAATTTATATAAACAGTCTATGCTAGCAGGTTAGCTACGTCCATTTATATAAACAGTCTATGCTAGCAGGTTAGCTACGTCCATTTATATAAACAGTCTATGCTAGCAGGTTAGCGATGTCCATTTATATAAACAGTCTATGCTAGCAGGTTAGCGATGTCCATTTATATAAACAGTCTATGCTAGCAGGTTAGCTACGTCCATTTATATAAACAGTCTATGCTAGCAGGTTAGCGATGTCCATTTATATAAACAGTCTATGCTAGCAGGTTAGCGATGTCCATTTATATAAACAGTCTATGCTAGCAGGTTAGCTACGTCCATTTATATAAACAGTCTATGCTAGCAGGTTAGCTACGTCCATTTATATAAACAGTCTATGCTAGCAGGTTAGCGATGTCCATTTATATAAACAGTCTATGCTAGCAGGTTAGCGATGTCCATTTATATAAACAGTCTATGCTAGCAGGTTAGCGATGTCCATTTATATAAACAGTCTATGCTAGCAGGTTAGCTACGTCCATTTATATAAACAGTCTATGCTAGCAGGTTAGCGATGTCCATTTATATAAACAGTCTATGCTAGCAGGTTAGCGATGTCCATTTATATAAACAGTCTATGCTAGCAGGTTAGCTACATCAATTTATATAAACAGTCTATGCTAGCAGGTTAGCTACGTCCATTTATATAAACAGTTTATGCTAGCAGGTTAGCTCTGTCCATTTGTTTGTGTTATGTGTCGTACGGGGAACATTCTGAGCGTGACCTTTAAGTAAAAACTACAATTTTGCATCATAAACAAACGTTGGAAATGTTTTCATGAAGATAAAGATGAAATAAACTGAAATAAACACAAAGAGAAAACACAAAACATTTTATTTTTATATAAATTAAAAATATTGACTGACTTTTACGCAGGTGTGGACTTTTACAGAACATAACTCTGTGTTTTTACAGTAATAATGTTTATATTTTAAACAGCACAGAAAAAATCAGCCGTTTAAAAAGTCCATGTGTTCAGAGAAAGGACGACAGCGCCACCTGCTGGACACGACACAAACTGGACTCTTCAGAGCGTTTGACCCGGTTCTAGTCGTTTCTTCTCACTGAGGGACAGAGTGAGAGACGGAGAGAAAGAAAGAGAAAGAAGATAAAGATGCGTTTGATCTGTCGCCGTGGAGACGAGCGCGACGGGCCGAGGTACAGGTCAGATCCGCGGAGAAGCGATCACGTTCGGAGTAAGAATGTAGTTATTTTGAGCTCTAAAAACAGTTGGACAAATGTGAAATGGAGACGCTTAATGCCACGCGGCGGAACATTCCAGACAAAACCGCTAGAGTCTGAGTTTTCTCTCGCGGTGCAGGAAAAGCAGCGGTAAAACCAAACAGCGGGAACTCGAAGAACGGCGTCGCGGACCTCATCACGCACGTGTCCACCGCCGCCAAACCGGACAGCGTCAGAGCGTAGTTTATGAGGAGCACCGTGAAACGCATCAACAGCGCCCCCAGGATCACCAGCACGGTACTGCACGCCGACCGCTTCGATTGGTCTATCCTCCGCCCGTCCCCGCCCCTCCCCCCGGGCCGCGGTTCTGATAGGATGTTCCTGATAGTGACCCCGCCCCTTTTCTTCAAACGCGTGTAGGTGATGGGGTGGACCGCGGCCAGGTAGCGCTCCCCACAGGTGAGACAGTGGAACAGCAGCTGTCCAGAAGACGAGACGCCGACCAGGAACGCGCCCACGTCCTTCAGATACTCGCGGTCCGTGTACAGGACGTAGCAGAACACGCACGAGCCCGCCGTCCTCGTCAGCTCCAGCGCCACCGTGTGGAGCGTGAAGGCGTCAGAGTGAGACACGCGTCTGTGCGAGCGACCACGAAGAAGAAAGACCAGGAGGTACATCGCACTGGACACGGTCAGGAGGAGTTTAGAGGAGAAACCGTCACAGGAGCTGGAGGAGTTCATCTGAGGAAAGACAACGTGTTAGAGAGAAAGTATGGAGGAGGAGAGGAGGAGAGACATAGGAGAGGAGAAGAGAGGAAGAAAGGAGGAGGAGAGATGGAGGAGTTCATCTGAGGAAAGACAACCTGTTAGAGAGAAAGTATGGAGGAGGAGGAGAGGAGGAGGAGAGGAGGAGGAGGAGGAGGAGAGGAGGAGGAGAAACAGAGGAGGAGAGGAGGAGAGACATAGGAGACAGAGCAGAAGAGAGGAAGAAAGGAGGAGGAGAGGAGCAGGCGAGACAGAAGATGAGAGACAGAGGAGGGGAGACATAGAAGGAGAGACAGAGGAGTGGAAAAGACAGAGGAGGAGAGACAGAAGATGAGAGACGGAGGAGGAGGAGGAGAGACAGAGGAGAATAAACCTTCTTTACCTGTCTGTCTGTGCCGGGCCTGTGTGTGGACAGTGTGTGTGGACAGTGTGTGTGGACAGTGTGTGTGGACAGTGTGTGTGGACAGTGTGTGTGGACAGTGTGTGTGGACAGTGCGGTCGTTCCGTGTTCGTCTCGTGTTTTATCCAGATCATTTCTTTTTTCACGCCTCATTTAACATATTTACCAAATCCAGACACAGATAATCGTCTCGTCTTTGCATCTTTTCACCTGGAGCGTCTCCAAATCAATTATTTAAAAATAAACAAATGGAATGGAGTGTCATCCTCTCTCTCTCCTTCTCTCCCTCTCTATTTATCTCCTTTTCTCTCTCTCTTTCTCCCTCTCCTTTTCTCTCTCTCTCTCTCTGAGGTTGGGGGTTAGACTCCTGAGTGTGTGACAGTGGCAGAGTGGTTAGCCTGTCTCCTCCTCTCCTTCTCTCCCTCTCTCTCTGTGACAGTGGCAGAGTGGTTAGCCTGTCTCCTCCTCTCCTTCTCTCCCTCTCTCTCTGTGACAGTGGCAGAGTGGTTAGCCTGTCTCCTCCTCTCTCTCTCTCTCCTTCTCTCCCTCTCTCTCTGTGACAGTGGCAGAGTGGTTAGCCTGTCTCCTCCTCTCTCTCTCTCTCCTTCTCTCCCTCTCTCTCTGTGAGAGTGGCAGAGTGGTTAGCCTGTCTCCTCCTCTCTCTCTCCCTCTCTCTCTCTCTCTCTGTGACAGTGGCAGAGTGGTTAGCCCTCCTCCTGTCAGTGAGGAGGGTTTGATTGACAGCTGAGGGGCCCACACAGGTCACGTGATGCTCTGGTGTCAGATGCCCGGATGGAGCGGTATGTCCCCGTGTGACCGCGCGCCTTTACGCACAGTCTCGGTCCTCTGTGTTCTCTGCTCTGATTGGCTGGAGACGGTCCTCCCTCGTGTCTGCAGGTCTGCGCATGCGCACTAAACTTTGTTGCTGTAGTCAGGAGTGGTGTGTTGCCAGGTTGCGGGTTGAATTTCTGGATTTCAGTGACACTTGTTCATGTCCAAAGTCAATGGAACAATCTGTGCGCGTGAGGAGGGGGCGGGGCTGTGACACCGGGGGAGCGCTGCTTTTCTAAACCCACGGGACGGTCCGGGCGCGCGGGGTTGGGGCGGGGTTTGGGGCGGGGCTCCAGACGCTCTTGTGCGGATTGAGTCGCTCAAATCTGGCAACCTCAAAGTTTGCTGCGAGTCAGAGCCGTGAGCCACGATTCTCCACTAACGGAGACAGAACCGAGTGAACGAGAAGAACCGGACCGTCCGCGCTCTCAGCGGCTCCTCCGCCCCCCCCCGCCCCGCGCGCACTGCGTCTCCAGCGGCATGAGGCTCGAGTTTGCACCGCTCAATGTCCCGCTGCGGAGGAGGCTCCAGACCACAGCCGTCCTGCAGTGGGTCTTCTCCTTCATAGGACTGGGTAAGAACCAGGTCCAGGGTCCAGACCAGGGTCCAGGGTCCACACCAGGGTCCAGACCAGAGACCAGGGTCCAGGGTCCAGACCAGGGTCCAAGGTCCAGACCAGGGACTAGACCAGGGTCCAGACCAGAGACCAGGGTCCAGACCAGAGACCAGGGTCCAGACCAGAGACCAGGGTCCAGACCAGGGTCCAGGGTCCAGACCAGGGTCCAAGGTCCAGACCAGGGTCCAAGGTCCAGACCAGGGTCCAGACCTGAGACTTGACCAGCCGTCTGTTTGTTGTGGCTTTTAAAGTTGCACTGTGTAACTTTTCTGATGAGGGGGATCACTTAGCTGCTTGTCTCCATGGCGATGTTTTTACTTTGCTTGGAATGTCCCACAGTATGGCATTAGGCGTGTCACCTGGGGTTCATCTCTCCACAGATCAGACCTGTATCTTTGCCTGATGTGCTTGTCTCCATTGAGATGAGGCAAATTTAAAGCTTTACCATGGAATATTCTGGGCAAATCATTAACACATCTGTACAGAGAGGAGGAGTAACCATCTCTAGAAAAGTTACATAATACATCTTTAGACAAACATGAATATTTAGACCGTTTGGGTGAAGTGTCTTGCTCAAAGACACAGCAGCTGTAAAGTTGAGATTGAACCATCGGCTCCAGTTCAGTTCAGTCTGATCCACTTTAAAACAAACACTGAGCAAATACTGATAAAGTAAAAGCAACGAGTCCAGAGTCCAGACCTGGAGTCCTGGTTCAGTCCTGGTTCAGTCCTGGTTCAGTCCTGGTTTAGTCCTGGTTCAGTCCTGGTTCAGTCCTGGTTTAGTCCAGTTTTAGTCCAGTTTTAGTCCAGTTTTAGTCCTGGTTCAGTCCTGGTTTAGTCCTGGTTTAGTCCTGGTTCAGTCCTGGTTCAGTCCTGTCTTAGTCCTGTCTTAGTCCTGTCTTAGTCCTGGTTTAGTCCTGGTTTAGTCCTGGTTCAGTCCTGGTTCAGTCCTGGTTCAGTCCTGGTTCAGTCCTGGTTCAGTCCTGGTTTAGTCCAGTTTTAGTCCAGTTTTAGTCCTGGTTCAGTCCTGGTTCAGTCCTGGTTTAGTCCTGGTTTAGTCCTGGTTCAGTCCTGGTTCAGTCCTGGTTCAGTCCTGTCTTAGTCCTGGTTCAGTCCTGGTTCAGTCCTGGTTTAGTCCTGGTTCAGTCCTGGTTTAGTCCAGTTTTAGTCCAGTTTTAGTCCTGGTTCAGTCCTGGTTTAGTCCAGTTTTAGTCCAGTTTTAGTCCTGGTTCAGTCCAGTTTTAGTCCTGGTTCAGTCCTGGTTCAGTCCTGGTTTAGTCCTGGTTCAGTCCTGGTTTAGTCCTGGTTCAGTCCTGGTTCAGTCCAGTTTTAGTCCTGGTTCAGTCCTGGTTTAGTCCAGTTTTAGTCCAGTTTTAGTCCTGGTTCAGTCCAGTTTTAGTCCTGGTTCAGTCCTGGTTCAGTCCTGGTTTAGTCCTGGTTCAGTCCTGGTTTAGTCCTGGTTCAGTCCTGGTTCAGTCCTGGTTTAGTCCTGGTTCAGTCCTCTCTTAGTCCTGGTTTAGTCCTGGTTCTTGTCTCTCAGCTCAGTTCTGTCTGGCGGGGTTTGTGCTGTTGCTGCTCTCTGATTGGTGGATCTTGGCGGTTCTTTATGCTGGTTGGCTGTGGCTGGACTGGGACACGCCCGTCAGTGGGGGGCGCCGTTGGGAGTGGCTGCGGCGAGGCTACGTGTGGGTCCTCTTCAGGGACTACTTCCCCCTCAAGGTACGATGGGAGGGCATCTGACACAGTGAGAGGAGGGTGGGAGGGCATCTGACACAGTGACAGAGGAGGGTGGGAGGGCATCTGACACACTAATCGTTTCTGGATGATTTTGTGCAGTTGGTGAAAACTCTGGATCTGGACCCGAAAAAGAACTACATCTTTGGATTTCACCCCCACGGTCAGTCCTCAGTACGATCAGGACTGGTTTGGTTTAGACCTGGTTTAGTCCTGGTTTAGACCTGGTTTAGTCCTGGTTTAGTCCTGGTTTAGTCCTGGTCTAGTCCTGGTCTAGTCCTGGTCTAGTCCTGGTTTAGTCCTGGTTTAGTCCTGGTTCAGTCCTGGTTCAGTCCCGGTTCAGTCCCGGTTCAGTCCCGGTTTAGTCCCGGTTTAGTCCCGGTTCAGTCCCGGTTTAGTCCCGGTTTAGTCCCGGTCTAGTCCCGGTCTAGTCCCGGTCTAGTCCCGGTCTAGTCCCGGTCTAGTCCCGGTTTAGTCCTGGTCTAGTCCTGGTCTAGTCCTGGTCTAGTCCTGGTTCAGTCCTGGTTCAGTCCTGGTTTAGTCCTGGTTCGTTTCCAGACTTTATTTCCTGTTTTCTTCTTTTCTGTTACACAACATCTGGATGTTGTAATAAATGAAGTGTTTTAATGAAACGAGCCTCTACGTCGGTATCAGTTCATATCAGACAGGTTCCTGTTCCCGTGTGACCTTTGACCCCTGTGCCGTGGTGTTTTTCAGGCGTGCTCGTGGCCGGAGGGTTTGGGAACTTCTGCACCGAGGCGACGGGATTCTCTGAGCTGTTCCCTGGACTCACTCCTCATCTGCTCATGCTGCCCTTCTGGTTCAGAGTCCCACTGTTCAGGGACTACATCATGTGTGGAGGTCTGGACCTGGACCAGGACTGGACCAGGACTGGACCAGGACTGGACCAGGACTGGACCAGGACTGGACCAGGACTGGACCGGACCGGGACTGGACCAGGACAGGACCTGGACTGGACCGGGACAGGACCTGGACTGGACCGGGACTGGACCGGGACTGGACCAGGACTGGACCAGGACTGGACCGGACCGGGACTGGACCAGGACAGGACCTGGACTGGACCGGGACTGGACCTGGACTGGACCGGGACTGGACCGGGACTGGACCTGGACTGGACCTGGACTGGACCTGGACTGGACCGGGACTGGACCGGGACAGGACCGGGACTGGACCGGGACTGGACCTGGACTGGACCGGACCGGGACTGGACCTGGACTGGACCGGGACTGGACCTGGACTGGACCTGGACTGGACCTGGACTGGACCGGGACTGGACTGGACCAGGACAGGACTGGGACTAAACCAGGACTAAACTGACCCAGTAAAGCTCATTCACGTCTTCTCTGTTTTACTCATAAACTCGATTCCTCTGAGTCAAACTCGGCTCGTCTGAAACTCACAGAATTTTAGATTTGAATCAGATTTTTAAATAAACGACACATCAGTGATATTTAATAGTAGTACTTATAATAGTACTGTTTATGTTGTACAACTGTAGTACTAGGAGTCGTAGTAGTTATATTAGTACAGTTTTATGTTGTAGTACTGACTGTACTCCTGTTCCACTGTCAGGCCTGGTGTAGTAGTAGTAGTAGTAGTAGTAGTAGTAGTAGTAGTGACCGTCCCCTGTTTCCCCTCAGGCCTCGTGTCCAGCTGTAAGTCCAGTCTGTCGTACCTGCTGAGCCGCTCGGGGGGAGGGAACGTGGCGGTGATCGCGGTGGGCGGAGCTTCAGAGGCTCTGGAGGCTCGACCCGGAGCTCTCACTCTGCAGGTCTGTGACATCACCACGTGTGACATCATCACATGTGACATCACCACGTGTGACATCACCACGTGTGACATCATCACATGTGACATCACCACGTGTGACGTCACCACGTGTGACATCACCATGTGTGACATCATCACGTGACCTCGTGTCCTTGGGCAAGACACTCCAGCTCTTTATGTGTTTATGAATGAGACTGTGATTCAACAGGCCACGGGCACAGACTGACAGCCACACCTCTGTCAGGCTGTCCCAGGGCAGGAACGCAGACCACAGTATGATGTGCAGTATTATGTGTAGTATTATGTGCAGTATTATGTGCAGTATTATGTGCAGTATTATGTGCAGTATTATGTGCAGTATTATGTGCAGTATTATGTGTAGTATTATGTGCAGTATTATGTGCAGTATTATGTGCAGTATTATGTGCAGTATTATGTGCAGTATTATGTGCAGTATTATGTGCAGTATTATGTGTAGTATTATGTGCAGTATTATGTGCAGTATGTGCAGTATTATGTGTAGTATGTGCAGTATTATGTGCAGTATTATGTGTAGTATTATGTGCAGTATGTGTAGTATTATGTGCAGTATTATGTGCAGTATTATGTGCAGTATGATGTGCAGTATTATGTGCAGTATTATGTGTAGTATTATGTGCAGTATTATGTGCAGTATTATGTGCAGTATTATGTGCAGTATTATGTGCAGTATTATGTGCAGTATTATGTGTAGTATTATGTGCAGTATTATGTGCAGTATGTGCAGTATTATGTGTAGTATGTGCAGTATTATGTGCAGTATTATGTGTAGTATGATGTGCAGTATTATGTGCAGTATTATGTGTAGTATTATGTGCAGTATTATGTGCAGTATTATGTGCAGTATTATGTGCAGTATTATGTGCAGTATTATGTGCAGTATTATGTGCAGTATGTGCAGTATTATGTGTAGTATGTGCAGTATTATGTGCAGTATTATGTGCAGTATTATGTGTAGTATGATGTGCAGTATTATGTGTAGTATGATGTGCAGTATTATGTGCAGTATTATGTGTAGTATTATGTGCAGTATTATGTGCAGTATTATGTGCAGTATTATGTGCAGTATTATGTGCAGTATTATGTGCAGTATTATGTGCAGTATGTGCAGTATTATGTGTAGTATGTGCAGTATTATGTGCAGTATTATGTGTAGTATGTGCAGTATTATGTAAATATATTTAAATGTAATGTGTTATAATAATGTTTTTTCAGGTGAAGAACAGAAAAGGATTTATTAAAATGGCTCTGAAACACGGGTCAGTACTTTTCATATTTTTACTGTCAAATGACTGTAGTTTGTATTTGTAGGAGTAATGGTAAGTTGTTGTTGTAGTACATTGTTGTAGTAGTAGTAGTAGTACTTTGTTATAGTAGTAGTATTTGCTGTAGTACTCACTCCTGTGTTGCAGAGCTCACCTGGTTCCAGTTTTCTCGTTCGGTGAAAATGAACTTTATGACCAAATGGAAAACCCCAGTGGCTCCACCTTGAGGCGAGTCCAGGTCAGTGCAGCATGAGACACACACACATTATACACACACACAATACACACATTATACACACACAATATACACAATATACACATGATACACACACACAATAAACACTTTATTCACTTTATACTGAGTCATGCTGCAGGTCTGGGCTTTAATGTTCAGATCAGACAGAGACATTTTCGTTTTAAACGTCTGGATTTCAGTTTTGAATCTGGCAACACAAACGAGAGTCATGTGACCTCATTCTGCGCCCTGATTGGAGAATCACCTTGAACCAAAACAACAAATTATAACACAAATAATTTGGCTTTTGTTATTAAGAATAAATGATCTTTACGACGTAGAGCCATTAGAGGTGTTTGAGGACGCGCGCCCCTCGTCTCCGGGGACACGTGTCCCTCGTCTCTGGGGACACAGGTGGGTCGTTTTTACACAATTTAAAATCCAAATCTCATCTATGTTTTTTTAACAAGTGAAACATGAACCAGACTCACAGCTCAAACATCTGGACTTTTAAAAGACAAACTGTCCCACAGAAGTCTGACCTGTCCACTCTCAGATTATTCTGTTTGGTTTGGGGTTTTTTGTTTTTCAGAACCGACTGCAAAGCATCATGGGATTGGCCCTGCCGCTGTTCCACGCCAGAGGAGTGTTTCAGTACAGCTTCGGCCTGATGCCCTACAGGAAACCCATCCACACCATCGGTCAGTCACTGGACCAGGACTGGACTGGGACTGGACCTGGACTAAACCGGGAGTGGACAGGGACTGGACCGGGACTAAACCAGGAGTGGACCGGGACTGGACCGGGACTGGACCAGGACTGGACCTGGACTGGACCTGGACTGGACCTGGACTGGACCTGGACTGGACAGGGGACTGGACCGGGACTAAACCGGGACTGGACCGGGACTGGACAGGGAGTGATTTTGGACAAAAGCTTTTGTGGATTTTCAAAATGTAATGTTCTCTTGTCTTTCTTCGGTCTTGGTCCTGGTTCTGGTCCGGTCCAGTTGGAGGTCCCATCGTGGTCAAGCCAAAACCGAGTCCCACAAACGAAGACATCGAGTCTCTGCACGAGCTGTACCTCCAGAACCTCACGGACCTGTTTGAAACACACAAAACAGAGTACGGCTACAGCAAAGACCAGCACCTGCAGTTCAGCTAGACCCGGGTCAGAACCAGGACTGAGCGGGTCTAAAACGGGTCTACAACAGGACTTAAACGGGACTAAACAGGGCTAAATGTCCTACATTATGATGAAAACCAGGTCCAGTATTAACAAAGACGATGTTTACTTATGTTACAGAAGTGTCATGTGACCTGTAATCTGACTCCTGATTGGTCGCACAATGATGCAGAAAAGGGCCAGTCCAAGTCCATTGTACAAGGACTAAACCAGTATCAGGACTAAACCAGGATCAGGACTAAACCAGGATCAGGACTAAACCAGGATCAGGACTAAGTATAAATAAGGAATCAAGCAGGAATAAAACATTAGGAAAGGACTAAACCAGGACTAAACTAGGACTAAACCAGGACTGAACCAGGCCTGTCCATCATAGTCCTGAACCTGGTTTAGTCCTAAATCTAAATTAGGAACCAAATAGGAATAAAACTTGAAATAATAATTTTAATAATGACCTAACCACATTAGGAAAGGACTGAACCAGGACTGAACCAGGTTTAAATCAGGTCTAGAGCAAATTCAAACGAGGTTGGATTGAACGAGGTATAAACAACCTCCAAACCGGGACTAAACCAGGACTAAACCAGGACCTAAACCAGGACTAAACCAGGACTAAACCAGGACTAAACCAGGACTAAACCAGGACTAAACCAGGACTAAACCAGGACTAAACCAGGACTACACCAGGTCCGGATCAGGGATTTTCTACACCTTTGCCAAAGCTGTGCATGTTTACTCAAATGCTGCTGCTTCTGTATTTCATAAGACTTGTGTAAAAATGAGGCTGGAGCGCATGAATATGTCAGATTAAAATAAAACACATAGGACGCTCCTCTGTGTTTGTGTTTGAATCAATAAAACACACGGAAATGGATCAAAACCTGTTTGTTTGACACATTAATATGATGCAGCGGCCATTTTGAATGACCTGGTCTCGAGTGACAGACTTTTACTGTTTCACTATTGTCCTTGTCCCTGATCCTGAAGCTCGTGGGTCGGGCTTCACCGTCGTTTCTTGGTGCATTGATTTTCACCCAATTTGAGTTTCGAAGTTTAAAAAAAACACTTTAAATCTACTTAAGTACAAATCTGAAGTATCTGTACTTTACTTCAGTGCAGTATTTTACTACTTTTACTTTGCACCATCGTTTCTTCTGAAATCATGACATAAAACTTTAAACATTATACTCATAAAAAGAACACAACCTTTATTCACACATTTCTCTCGTACTTTTAAAACAGGATGAATCAAAGTCCAGGAGATAACGTCTGATCTTTGATTGGTCAGAGCTGATAAGCGCTGCTCTCTGATTGGTCGGAGGCTCAGAGTGTCTTTTAGATGGAAGGTTGAATGGATTAAAGTGACCTGTGCTTTGGTCACATGACGCGGCTGGACACACGAGCCGCCGCCGCCTCCGCCAGTCGTCGTCCAGCGCTCGGAGTAAACGGGTAAGACTTCAGTTTGTCCCACCTCGTGATGTCATCAGGTGATAATACGACTTTATGGGCAAAATTTAAACTTTTTTTTAAATTTTTTTAAGGCGGTAACTTTAAGATTTTCCAGTGTGTTGTGGAGTAAAGCAGGTCATTTGAGGAGAACTTGATGACATCACGAGGTGGAACAAAATATAGAACCTTTAAAGCTGCACTATGTAACTTTTCTGGCAGTTCTCACTTGTCTCCGTGGAGATTTACACCACAGCAGTTAAACAGTACGACATTAAACATTCTGTCTTTCTTTTGCGTTTATTTAGTTATAGTCGTTTTAATCGCTTGTAAATACTCTGTCAGGCTTATTCCTGACTGGGCTCGCCTCTCCACAGACCTGGCTGGCTGTAACTCGTGTAATCACCTGCTCGTTGCCATGGAGACCGATAGGTTTAATGCCGTACGCAAAATGACATTAAACATTCTAACTATGTTGCGTTTGTTCAGTTATAGTCGTTTTAATCGCTTGTAAAAACCTCGTCAGGCTTATTCCGGAGTGGGCTCGCCTCTCCACAGACCTGGCTGGCTGTAACCCGTGTAATCGCCTGCTCGTTTCCGTAGAGATGGATCGGTTTAATGCCGTATGGTGGGACATTCCAGGCAAAGCGATAAGTGTCTCCGCTGGAAAAGTTACACAGTGCGGCTTTAATGTGAAGTCTGAGCGTGTTTCTGGTCGGGTGAGACGCGGCACATCGATCGCGGCGTCCTGTCCGTGCAGTGCGTTGCTCAAGGGCACGACGGCAGTGAAAGGAGCGCTCTGAAAACCCCGATTCTTCTTCTTCAGAGTCTGATCTAAACCAGCTCCTGCTTCATCTCTGTCCTTTTAGAAACACTTGAGCTCGTGTTTCAGGAGCTGAAACGGGGCACGTGCAGCTTGTTGTTGACTTTCGTCTTGGCGTCGCGTGGGTGTGGCCAACCGCTCGACTTTTCCTCTCGTTCTTTCCTCCCACGCGGGATTATTCCCACAGGAGAAGTTCAGAACAGGCAGTAAAGTCTCACGTGGCTGGAGTCGTTTTCATGTCCAAAAGTCCGTGGTGTTTGTCTTTAGTTCTGCGCTGGAGGACGGAGCGACTCTGTTTTTGGGGGAAACTTACGGAGAAAAACGAGGAGGAAGAACTGAAGAACTGAGGAGCTGAGGAGCTGAGGAGCTGAGGAAAGAAAGTGCAGAGGAAACATGAGAGGAGCGCCGGGAAACAGGGGAGGAATGTGAAGAGGAATTTAACTCTGGTATGTGCTTTTTAAAAATGTGAGGGATGTGTGTCTGCTGAGGGGGAGAGGAGGAGGAGAGGGAAGGAGGAGGAGGAGGAGGAGGAGGTGGAGGAGGAAAAATAATAGTAGTAGTAGTAGGAGGAGTAAAAGGAGGAGGAGAAGGAGGAAAAATAGTAGTAGTAGGAGGAGGAGGAAAAGTAGTAGAATAGGAGATAACCTCTGATTCACCATTTGAGGTTGTAATTTGAATGGTCAAATATTAAAAGAAAGAGTGGAGGAGAAGGTAGAGGAGGAGGTGGAGGAGGTGGAGGTGGGAGGGGCCGATGCCACAGATTGGCAGCCTCATTTCCCTCAGTCTGTCCCAAGGCGGCTGTGACTAAACCAGCCCCTCTGTCCCCTACAACAGCACAGGACACATTCAACTTTATAGTGTTTGAGGTCAGGACCGGACCAGGACCGGACCAGGACTGGACCAGGACTAGACCAGGACTATATATTTGTGAGGAAAAACACTCCTTCTTGAACAGGATTAGAGCCTGACACATAATCTCTCCCTGATCTACAGCTCCTCAGACCCAAAAGAACAAAGGGAACAATAGTGTGAGCATTAGTGAGATTAAAGGTTGAATAGAGGCCGTTCAGACTGAAACTGGAGACAAAACCTGTTTCCAGTTTCAGTGTCGTTAGCTCCTCCTTCACACAGATTTAAGACAGTGTCCAGAGGAATCTGACCAGAGCTGAAGAACAAACGTCTTCAGTTCTACAACGATTTGTCCAGTGACAGATTTAACTTTGGCTTTTATTATTATTATGTCACGATCCACATTTTCCATGCCGTGTTTTGTGTCCTGCCCTGTTCTCTCCCTCCCTCACCTGCTGGAGCCGGAGCTGTGCTGAGCCCTGGCTCCTCCAACACACACCTGCGGCTCATCAGGGTAATCACCACCACCTGCTGCCGTGGATAAGAGGAGCCAGGACCTGACACTCGGGGCCAGATCGTCCGCGTGTCTCACGTGAATATCCAGCTAGTTTTGCCTTTTTGCAGTCCTACTTTTTGTATCCTGCTCATTTGTGTTTCCTCTATGCTGCAGACCTGGTCACCTGGACCGTCCCGGCGTCCGTGCTCCCGGCTCTGCTCCGGCCCAGTCTCTTCTTCCCGGTACAGTCTTGTGGTGTTTCGCTCCTTGCGTCCTACGCCTCTGGATCTGGTTCCGCTCTCTGCTCCTGGTGTTGTTCCTGGTTGTCCTGTCCCCGTCTACACACCCCACGTTCCCGGACACTGGCGTCCCGGTGCCGCCCGCTCCGTCCCTGGATCCTGGCCCGTCCCCCGTCTCCTGTCCCCCGCCTAATGAACTTATCTACTTGTATTTTGATTCACAAACTGTAAATAAACACTGTAACGCTTCAACGAGTCCTGCACTATTTGGTCCACTACACCCACCGTTACGACAGATTATTTTTATTTTTTTTTTTATTACTGACAATACTTCATTTGTTAGTCATATTTCCTGCTCTTTGTCCTGACCCTCTTTGTCCTCCTCAGTCTCACGATGGCGTCCCCGCTCCTGTCTGCGGTCTCGGTCCAGGTCTCAGTCCTGGTTTTGGTCGGGTTCCTGGTCGGTCCGGCCTCGGGGGGGAACATCCTGGTGTTTCCGGGCGAGTTCAGTCACTGGTTAAATATGAAGAGTTTGGTGGAAGAACTGCACCGAAGGAACCACTCGATCAGCATCATCGTCCCCACGGGCAGCCCCTCTGTCCCCTACAACAGCACCCAGAGACGGGACAGATTCAACTTTATAGTGTTTGAGGTCAGGACTGGACCAGGACTGGACCGGGACTAAACCAGGACTGGACCAGGACTGGACCAGGACCGGACCAGGACCGGACCAGGTCTGAACCAGGTCTGAACCAGGTCTGAACCAGGTCTGAACCAGGTCTGGACCAGGACTGGACCAGGACTGGACCAGGACTGGACCAGGACTAGACCAGGACTGGACCAGGACTAAACTCTGGACATTTCAGCTGCATTCATCTTAATTTAAAGGCACACTATGTAACTTTTCTGTTGGCTGTCTCCATGGAGATGTAGTTGCTTTGCATGAATTGTTCCACATATACAATATTTAAAGCCATAGTGTGGAATATTCCCTCACCCTCCACTGGTGCACCTTTCAGTTGAAGGCTGTAGAGTGGGAGGGCATCTGACACAGTTCTTCTTCTCCTGTCAGGTTCCCTTCACGTCGTCGGACTATAAGTCGTTCCTGGAGGAGTTCATGCACTTCTCCATGTACGAGTCGGCCGGCGCCTCCTTGTGGACCAAAGTGTCGGTGGGTTTCTCGTGGCTGCGGCGTTCTCTGGTCATGCAGAAGCAGACGTGTAACGGCCTGGTCCGGAACGCCGCGCTGATGTCACGGTTACGAGACGCCAAGTTCGACCTGGTGCTGTGGGACCCCATGAGTCACTGTGGGGAGGTGGTGGCTCAGCTGCTGCAGCTCCCCCTAGTGGCCTCGCTCAGGTCTGCCTTTAAATATTTTATCATTCATTTCCTCGTCACAGACAAACCTGGAGATGTATTTTTTTTCATTCACACGTGTCTTTCTGTCAAACTGAAAACTGAAAACACTCTGTTCCACCTTGTGATGTCATCAAGTGGTACAGGAAGTGCTCCACTGTGTTTTTAAACTCCACACACCTTCAGTAGAATCATTTGGATAATTTCAGTCCTGGAATTAATGTCAATTTCGACTGAACTAAAGGTAAAAGGAGCTGTTGACTTAAACTACCACTTGATGACATCACAAGGTGCACATGAACTGCATTAAACTGCACATTACTCTTTGTTACTAGTTTTAGTTTCATTTTATTTTCACTGTTTGAAAATGAGTTTGAAGACGTTTCTTTAAGTTTTCTGCAGCAATATTTATACTAAAGACCAGGACTAGACCGGGACTAGACCGGGACTAGACCGGGACTAGACCAGGACTGAACCAGGACTAGACCAGGACTAGACCAGGGCAAACAAGACATTTCAGCTGCATTGATCTCAGTTTAAAGGTGCACTGTGTAACTTTTCCATTGGAGTGTATGCCACCTACTTGTCTCCATGGAGATTGTTCCACACATTAAACATCTGTCTCCATGGAAACGAGGTCACCACTCGATCAAGTTCCAGGTCAGATCTGTAGTGATGCCTGTTTTCTTTCAGGTTCACGTTTGGCGCTGTGATCGAGCGCCACTGTGGCCACGCCCACTTACCCCCGAGCTACGTCCCGTCGTCTCCTCTGCCCTACAGCGACGTCATGACCTTCGGCGAGAGGACGACCAGTCTCCTGATCAACCTCCTGAGCTCCACGCTGTCCGTCCTCTTCTGGAGAATCTCCCTGGACGGATTCTACTCAGACATCCTGGGTAAAGAAACAGTGCGGAACATTCTGCCCACAGCCAAAGAGCTTAAAAGAAATGAAATAAAATGTAACATGGGTTCAGCACCTGCCTGTCGCTATGGAAACGCTGTAATGACCCGGAATGTTTGAGTTTACAAGAGTGAGACAGATAAACTCTGATGCACCTGTCGCCCTGTCAGGTCCACACCTGTCCTGGTTCAGTCCTGGTGTAGTCCTGGTTCAGCCTGGTCTAGTCCTGGTCTTGTCCCGGTTTAGTCCCGGTCTAGTCCTGGTTTAGTCCTGCTTTAGTCCTGGTTCAGTCCCGGTTTAGTCCCGGTTTAGTCCCGGTTTAGTCCCGGTTCAGTCCCGGTTCAGTCCCGGTTTAGTCCCGGTTCAGTCCCGGTTTAGTCCCGGTTTAGTCCCGGTTCAGTCCTGGTTCAGTCCCGGTTCAGTCCTGGTTCAGTCCTGGTCTAGTCCTGGTTTAGTTTAACCTCTCGTTTGACTGTCACATGACACAGTGGTGCATTGTGGGACATGAGGTCTTATATAAACCTGAGTGTTTCTGTGGCGTGTTCAGGACAGTCCACCACCGTGTGTGAGACGATCGGACGAACGGACCTGTGGCTCATCAGGACGTACTGGGACATCGAGAGTCCCAGGCCCCTCCCCCCAAACTTCCGCTACGTGGGCGGGCTCCACTGCAAACCGGCCAATCCGCTGCCGAAGGTGAGCCGCCAATCACACAGAAGACGCTTTAACGGGTCTGAGGTGAGAAAAGTACAGGAAGTGACTTTTCCTCTTTTTAGGATCTGGAGGAGTTCGTGACCTCGGCCGATTCTGGAGTCGTGGTCGTCACGTTCGGCTCCATGGTCAACAACCTGACGACAGAGCGCGCCGAGGTCATCGCCACCGCACTCGCCCAGATCCCACAGAAGGTCTGAACCAGGACTGAACCAGGACTGAACCGGGACTAGACCAGGACTAAACCAGGACTAAACCAGGACTAAACCGGGACTGGACAAGGACTAGACCAGGACTAGACGGGGACTAGACGAGGACTGAACTGGGACTAGACGGGGACTAGACGGGGACTAGACGAGGACTAGGTGAGGACTAAACCAGGACTAAACCAGGACTAAACCAGGACTGGACAAGGACTAGACCAGGACTAGACGGGGACTAGACGAGGACTGAACCGGGACTAGACGGGGACTAGACGGGGACTAGACGAGGACTAGGTGAGGACTAGGTGAGGACTAAACCAGGACTAAACCAGGACTAAACCAGGACTAAACCAGGACTAAACCAGGACTAAACCAGGACTGAACCAGGACTAAACCAGGACTAAACCAGGACTAGACGAGGACTAAACCAGGACTAAACCAGAGACTAAACCAGGTCTTGTGTGCAGGTGATCTGGAGGTACAGTGGACCGACTCCTCGTTCTCTGGGACCAAACACTAAACTTCTCCACTGGATTCCTCAGAACGACCTCCTCGGTGCCTCCTCACGCTCACTTCATTTAGTATTTTCAGTATTGCAGTATTGTGTATTTAAACACATATTCAGAGTATTCTTCATCACTGTGTATAATGTCTGATATCGCCCCCTTCAGGCCACCCTCAGACTCGCGCCTTTGTGGCCCACGGCGGCACTAACGGTCTGTACGAGTCGCTGTTCCACGGCGTGCCTATAGTGGGCATACCGCTGTTCGGCGACCAGTCGGATAACCTGGCCCGCGTGAGCCGCAGAGGGGGCGGAGTCGTGCTCGACTTCAACTCTATGACATCACAGGAAATGACGTCAGCCATCAATGAGGTCATCAATAATCCCAGGTGAGCCGCGTGTTAGCCGCGTGTTAGCCGCGTGTTAGCCGAGTGTTAGCATCATGTCTTTATATTTTCATTTTAATTTACTCAAACATGAGGATGATATAATCGTTTTATTACCAATCGTTATTTTCACAGGTGGAACAAAGAACGTAGACTTTTTTACTTTTACTTGAGTATTTTTTCTGCTCCAATACTTTTACTTAAGTATCAAAATGGAGTACTACTTCACACTGATTATTATTGTGAACAAAGTTAAATCCTTACTTTTTATTCACATTTTCATAATCTGCAAAATGAAAATGAGACTTGCAAACACGTTTCAGCTGCTAAAATGTAATTGTTTTATATCAGTAGTTGTATTAATATTATTGTTATTATTATTATTTATTTTTATTTCATTATTTATTGAGTGGACATAATATCCTTAAAGGGGCCGTGTTATGCTATTGTCTCATCTTTGTTAATATTAATAATGATGATAATAATAATGTTTCCTTGTCACAAACAGACCAGGAGTTGTTTTGTTTTTCTCTCAAACTGCAAACACTCTGTTCCACCTTGTGATGTCATCGTGTGGTGATACAGGAAGTGCTCCACTGTGTTTTTAAACTCCACACACCTTCATTTATAGAATCATTTGGATCATTTCAGTCCTGGAGTTGTCACTTATCTCGACTGAACTAAAGGTAAAAGGAGATGTTGACTTAAACTACCACTTGATGACATCACAAGGTGGAACAGAGCGTTTTGAGCAACTCCAGGTCTGTTTTTGAGGAGGAAAGAGCATTAGAACATAGATTAAAGTTACAAGAGTCAGTTTTATGTGACATCAAACCTTTAAAGCGTCATATCACTGTCCCTGAACGTGTTTGCTGTTTGACTCCATTTCCCATGATCCTCAGCTACAAACAGAGCATACTCAGAGCGTCGGCCGTGCACAGGGACCGTCCCCTCACTGCCCTGCAGGAGGCGGCGTTCTGGGTGGAGTTTGTCCTGAGGAACGGGGCGTCTCACCTGCGTCTGGCGTCCTACGAGCTCAACTGGTTCCAGTACTACAGTCTGGACGTCGCCGCCTTCCTGCTCGTCGTCACGGCAACCGCCATCGCCATCACGGCAACGGTCGTCAGGAAGGGACTGAGACTAGTGCGAAGAACGGTCCGAGGATCAAGACCGCATCAGGACTGAGAGAAAACCAGGACTGAACCAGGACTGAACCAGGACCAAACCAGGACTGAACCAGGACTGAACCAGGACTAAACCAGGACTAAACCAGGACTGAACCAGGACTAAACCAGGACTGAACCAGGACTAAACCAGGACTGAATCAGGACTAAACCAGGACTAAACCAGGACAGAACCAGGACTGAACCAGGACTAAACCAGGACTAAACCAGGACAGAACCAGGACTAAACCAGGACTGAATCAGGACTAAACCAGGACTGAACCAGGACTAAACCAGGACTGAACCAGGACTGAACCAGGACTGAACCAGGACTGAACCAGGACTGAACCAGGACTAAACCAGGACTGAACCAGGACTGAACCAGGACCGAACCAGGACTAAACCAGGATTTAACCAAGTCTGAACCAGGACTAAACCAAGTCTGAACTAGGACTGAACCAGGACAGAACCAGGACTGAACCAGGACTGAACCAGGACTGAACCAGGACTGAACCAGGACTAAACCAGGAATGAACCAGGACTAAACCAGGACTGAACCAGCACTGAACCAGGACTAAACCAGGACCAAACCAGGACTAAACTGGGACTGAACCAGGACCAGAAAATATAAAAAAATGCTCGTTTAAATGTGTAACTTTCTGAGCCATCTGTTTTTGTATTCTTGTTTATCTGTAATGTTCCATAGAGCAGCATTATTTTTATCTAAAATTGATACAGTTACAGATGTTTTTATTGATCAGAAAAACAGGCATTTTTACTGTGACTGGGGCCACCTCTCCACAGATATGACCTGTAACTGTCCTGGTGACATTCTGCTGTGCACGACCAGTCAAAAGTTTGGACACACGTCTCATTCAGTGTTTGTTTTTTGTTTTTTTTCTACTTTCTACATTTTACATACACAAAGAAGACACTGAATATATGAAGTAATGTCACACTTCATATATTTGATGTCTTCTGTGTATAATGTATAAAATATAGTAAAAATTTAAGAAAAGAAACTAAACTTTTGACGGGTCGCACATGTCTCAGTTCAATTAAATTAATTTTTGTAAGAACCAAAGTCACAGCAGCGTCGCCTCTTTGAGCTGAACATAATTTAAAAAACGGAAAGTTAGAAAATCAACAATGAAACAGAAACAAAGTAATCAACAGAAAATAAGCAAATGGAGACGTGTCCCAGAGCGCCCCCTGTCCTTAGACTCTCCTTCTCGGCGAAGATAAAATCATGTCATGTCATCTTCAGTAAAATACTTAGTTTTACTCGAGTACAAAGTGGCCTCAGAAATTCCTCATGTGAATAAAACAAAACAAAAATCATATCTGAAACGTTCTAAAAGGATGAAAAGTGTTGGACAGAGGGGACATCCTTGCCTTGTTCCCTGTGAAATGTTAAAACCCAGACATTTCTAACCCACATCCATGAACTACACAAACACAGATCTATATTTAACATCAGCCAAAACCAAGAGAAACCAGGTCTAAACCAGGTCTAAACCAGGTCTAAACCAGGTCTAAACCAGGTCTAAACCAGGTCTAAACCAGGTCTAAACCAGGTCTAAACCAGGTCTAAACCAGGTCTAAACCAGGTCTAAACTAGGTCTAAACTAGGTCTAAACCAGGTCTAAACCAGGTCTAAACCAGGTCTAAACCAGGTCTAAACCAGGTCTAAACCAGGTCTAAACCAGGTCTAAACCAGGTCTAAACCAGATCTAAACCAGATCTAAACCAGGTCTAAACCAGGTCTAAACCAGGTCTAAACCAGGTCTAAACCAGGTCTAAACCAGGTCTAAACCAGGTCTAAACTAGGTCTAAACTAGGTCTAAACCAGGTCTAAACCAGGTCTAAACCAGGTCTAAACCAGGTCTAAACCAGGTCTAAACCAGGTCTAAACCAGGTCTAAACCAGGTCTAAACCAGGTCTAAACTAGGTCTAAACTAGGTCTAAACCAGGTCTAAACCAGGTCTAAACCAGGTCTAAACCAGGTCTAAACCAGGTCTAAACCAGGTCTAAACCAGGTCTAAACCAGGTCTAAACCAGGTCTAAACTAGGTCTAAACCAGATGAAGACCTGGACCTGGACGTGTGGGATGGACCAGGTGAGGGTCATGGACAAAGTCTTTGGACTAAATTAGTGAAGCGTTGTGAGAAAAAAAAAAAAAAAAAAACATACTCTGAATTTTTTTTGTTTAGTTGTTCATTTTTCTAAATCTGGTGCAGCTTCTTTTTAATGTATCTGCACACCACTCAAATAAATAAATAAATAATAAAAAATAAAATAAATAAATAAAATGCAAGTTGCAAGTTGTTTTTTTAATGACAATTTTATTTAAAATTCAGCTCTGTAACTTTTCTTTTTGTGAAACTACAGAAATAACATCTAAAATTGAATAAATGTAAAATAAATTATAGACGTGAAGGAAAAAAATGACAAAGCGACGACATTTAAACAGAGAGGCAGATACAGAGAGGAAGAGGAAGTAAAAGTAATGTACTGTACTTAAAACACATTTTAGATATCTGTACTTTACTCATGTACATTTTACAGTGTGTACTTTTTACTTGAGTACATTTGAGAGCAGTATCTGTACTTTCTACACTACATTTTTGAACAGGACTGAAAAGTAAAAGTTTAAATTATTGTGTGAGACCTGCACAAAAGGCTGAGGGTTTATTTTTAACATGTTCAGGATTTGAGCAAAAATAAATAAATAATTTAACCCTTTAAATACTGAGCACATTATAGACCACTATAGCACCCAGAACTTTTTTATTTTTTTTAGCCATAAAAATCATGTTAAATGAAGTATCAGCCTGTACTTTTGCCCCTTTTCACACAACGACCTCTATTTTACACATCCATCCTTATTTTTCTTTTGATGCATCAAATAAGTGTAATACCAGATCAAGTAGAAGAAAAATATAAAAATGAATGTACTTTTGTGTAACTTTTATGGAAGCAATTAAAAAACATGTTTTTCCGGGCTTCGCCATGGCAACACCGTGGAAAATACAAACTTTGCCACCCGGACTTTTTTGACGAGGATGACCCGAAGAATCACTGTGCCAAATTTCATGTTCATCATTGAAGGTAATAAGTCGTTTTAAAACTTTGAAATGTACGAAAATTTGGAAATTTTCCCATTAGGATAACATGGGTTGTTTTGCGCATCGCCATGGCAACCCAGTGAAAAATATGACATGGGTCCAATTGACTTTTTTGATGAGGATGATATGAAGAGTCATGGTGCCAAATTTCACAATATTCCATGAAACTAATATTTTTCCCATGAATGGGAAAAATTTGGAGGTTTCCCATTAGGATAACATGGGCAGTTTGGCACATCGCCATGGCAACACGGAGCAAAACACATGAGTCTGATTGACTTTATTGATTGGGATGACCCAATGGAGCTCCAGAGCAGCTCCTCCTCCAGAGCAGCTCCTCCTCCAGAGCAGCTCCTCCTCCAGAGCAGCTCCTCCTCCTGAGCAGCTCCTCCTCCAGAGCAGCTCCTCCTCCTGAGCAGCTCCTCCTCCTGAGCAGCTCCACACTGCTCCTCACTAAACTCACTGTGTTTAGTTTCTTTTGTGCTGCACTTCCCTCCTCTGTCCATCAGGGGGCGCTGTTGTTCTGCTGTTGGAGGTTTTCGGACTGTGTGATGACGTCATGTCTCAGAGTGGACTCAGAGACACATTTCACTGTGGATTTGTTGATCCCACAGAACTTTATCTAAAAATATACAAAAGGTAAATTCACACAAAAACTCACCGAGTTTCATCATAAACTTGAATTTTAATCATATTTATTTCACCTGCTCACATCTGTCCCATTAGACCTGGTTTAGTCCTGGTTTAGTCCTGGTTTAGTCCTGTCTTAGTCCTGTCTTAGTCCTGGTTTAGTCCTGTCTTAGTCCTGGTTTAGTCCTGTCTTAGTCCTGATTTAGTCCTGGTTTAGTCCTGGTTCAGTCCTGGTTCAGTCCTGGTTTAGTCCCGATTTAGTCCCGGTTTAGTCCCGGTTTAGTCCCGGTTTAGTCCTGGTTTAGTCCTGTCTTAGTCCTGATTTAGTCCTGGTTTAGTCCTGTCTTAGTCCTGGTTTAGTCCTGTCTTAGTCCTGGTTTAGTCCTGGTTCAGTCCTGGTTTAGTCCTGGTTAGTCATGGTTCAGTCCTGGTTTAGTCCTGGTTTAGTCCTGGTTCAGTCCTGGTTTAGTCCTGCTTTAGTCCTGTCTTAGTCCCGGTTCAGTCCCGGTTTGGAGACATGTGTGACGTCAGGCGCATCTGTCCTGTCCTGTCCTCTGATTGGCTGTCCCTGTCTGTTCCGTGTCCCCTCTCTGGAGCGCGCACGTCGGGCCCTGTGCACACGCACGCACACATCCCCGTCTCCCCCGTCGGCTCCTCCGCGGTGCGTCCCCGGCTCCTCTCCGCACACTCGCCCCGCTCTCGGCTTTCTGCCCCCGGTCAAACTGCCCCACACCTCTCCCCCGGACCCCTGCCCTCCACGGACCCGTCAGCTCCGACCCGGATTGGACCAGTTTACCCCCGAAACCAGCGCAGGAAGCCGGCCTCAAACTTTGGCACGCACCGCCCTTGTCCCTTTTCCACGCGCGCTGACGCCACCCTTTCTGTCCCTCTTCACGTCACGCGGGTTTACTCCACTCTTTCCACTTCGGGGGGGCTGTTTTTCGGACTTTTCTCCTCGTGCCCAACTTTTTTCCCTGGACCTCGCTCGTGCGCCATCGCGTGCGCCTGACCGGAAGCGGGTCTCTGGCACGCGCACTGACCCGGTGCTGCGGTCGGGTCCGGGAGGAGTGGAGTTTCGTTTGTTTTGGTGGATCTTCGTGGGTCTTTCGGGGTTGTCTCTTCACTTTTGTCCACTTTTGGATCTGGACAGGTTTTACGCACGGGCCATGGCGCGGGGCGTGTGACGGGGCCGCGCGCGCACCAGTGTCTCCGGTGTGAGGTGAGTCTCAAACCGGTGACGTTACGTAAGAGACGTAGCCCTGAAACTGTAGCACGTCCACGCGAGACCTGCTCATTTGTCTCATCACTTTTTATCAAACATTAGTCACGTGTTTGTTTTGATGAAGATGAAGATGAAGCAGCGCAGGCTCAGTTTGGTAAATGACTGAGAAAGGGTCAGGTCTGTGGAGAGGCTGCCCATAAAAAGCACTTTATGATTCTGAGTCTTGTGATTTGATTGTTCCGTCTGTCATAATCTCATAATCTCATAATCTCATAAAGTCATAATCTCAGACTCATGTTGTGCCAAAGCAGAAGTCACGTGTCTGAACAGGAAGTGCTCCTCTGTGTTTTTAAAGTTTGACTGTGAGTTGTTCAGAGTTATTTTGAGTTTAAGTGTCGCTTTAAACCAGGACTGAACCAGGACTAAACCAGGACTAAACCAGGACTAAACTGGGACTAAACTGGGACTAAACTGGGACTAAACTGGGACTAAATCAGGACTAAGTCAGGACTAAATCGGGACTAAATCGGGACTAAACCGGGACTACAGTTTCTCTCAGGACTAAGCCGTGTCTTGATAAAGTCTCACATATAAACTTGTTTCTCTTTAAACTTTTCTGGACATGTTGTCGTCTTAAACACCCTGTTTCTCTGTTTGCTGAGCCGTTGTTCAGTTGTGTTGTGTATCTTTGTGTTGTTGTAGTTTTAAACTCTCAGATCGTCTTTATTCTGTTATTTATTCACTGATTCTTCTGTGGCCACATCTGCCCCGGGGCAGAGCGACTGACCCCTCACACGGGGGGAGAAGTGCATTGCTGAAGGGCACAGTGTGTGTGTGTGTGTGTGTGTGTGTGTGTGATTGTTCGCTCGGTGCTCGTCCTGTTGTGATGGTCGTGTGAGGAGTGTTGAGTCTAAAGTTAGCCGCTCTGGGCTCTGGCTGTGGAATCTCAGCCATGTGCGGCGCACGGGGGTATTTTTAACATGTGTTTGGCCCCAGTGTCCCTGGACAGAGACAGACCCACAGACACAAGGGCCCGGGAGCGTCCACCCGGGAGCGTCCACCCGGGAGCGTCCACCCGGGAGCGTCCACAGGCTGCAGGTCTATAAATCAGGACCAAACTGGGTCTAAACTCAGATCTTCTGTGTTCTGCTTCATTATGGAGGAGAAACTGTGGCCACATCTGCCCCGGGGCAGAGGGACACTGTGGCTGCCTCTGTGCCCTCAGTCTGTGGTGGGACGACACTTGGACTGAACCAGGTCTGGACTGAACCAGGTCTGGACTGGACCAGGTCTGGACTGAACCAGGTCTGGACTGGACCAGGTCTGGACTGAACCAGGTCTGGACTGAACCAGGTCTGTTTAAGTAGAGAGTTTAGACAGAACAGTATGGAGTCATTCATTAGCACATTCCAGATGAGGCTTAAACCAGGACTAAACCGGGACTAAACCGGGACTAAACCGGGACTAAACCGGGACTAAACCGGGACTAAACCGGGACTAAACCGGGACTAAACCGGGACTAAACCGGGACTAAATCGGGACTAAATCAGGACTAAATCAGGACTAAATCAGGACTAAACTGGGTCTAATCCAGGTTTAAACCAGGACTCAGTTTAGTCTTGGTTTAGTCCTGCATTGGGCCCACATTAGGCACAAATTAGTCCTCCTTTGTCTTGCTTTAGACCTGGTTCAGACACGGTACAGTCCTGGTCTAGTCCTGGTCTAGTCCTGGTCTAGTCCTGGTCTAGTCCTAGTCTAGTCCTAGTCTAGTCCTGGTCTAGTCCTGGTCTAGTCCTGGTCTAGTCCTAGTCTAGTCCTGGTCTAGTCCTGGTCTAGTCCTGGTTTAGTCCTGGTCTAGTCCTGGTTTAGTCCTAAAATGTGTTTTTCGTTGGCTCTTTGTCTCAGGTGGATTCCTCACATTGTTGTGTTTGAACAGCTGTTTTGTTGGACTTGGACCAGGTTTAAGTCTAGACCCGGACCTGGACCAGACCTGGACCGGTCCGTCCGGTCGGACCAGGCTCTGTGTCTGCAGACCTGAGGGGACGGGACGCTCACCTGGAACAGGACAGACTAAAGAAATATGAGTGTGTACGAGTGTGGCAAAGTGAGACGGAGACTGAAAACACACACACATACACACACATACACACATATACACACACACACTTTGCGTTGCTGCACCAGATCCTGTCTCTTCTTTAATCTGTTGTTGCACATTGTCCTAAAATTGTTTCAACATCAGCAGAATATACTTTAATCTGAATATACTTTTACTACAGTATTTAAACATTGTTATGACAAAGTGCTCAGAGTGAGGCGTCTGTCTTTGAGGCTCTTCTGTGCAGAGTGAGACTCTCACTCTCAGTTTTAAGAGTTGATCTTCGACGTCTTTTTCTAGTTTTATTTTATTTTTCACCTCGAGCGTCTGCAGCTTCATTTGAGTCACTGAACTGAGGATCTGCAGGTCTGAGACCTCTGAGACCTCTGAGACCTCTGAGACCTCTGAGACCTCTGAGACCTCTGAGACCTCTGAGACCTCTGAAACGGAAACAAAAAACCAAACTCTTGAGTCTGCGGTGAGTCCAAGTCTGACAATGTGGACCTGGTCTGAGCTCTGTGGTCACCTGTGTGTGTGTGTGTGTGTGTTTGTGTTTATGTTTGTGTGTGTGAATAATACAAAATAAAACAACCCAAATGGCGACGCTGACGACCACAGATGCGTTTGTTGTGTGGAGTTTTGTGACAGTTTAACAGAATAAAAACAGACTCTAGAGAACACAAGAGGAGAACACAACCACCTGAGCGCCAGGACACGCCTCATCATCAGGGCGTCTGCGAGCGTCAAAACGTCACGTTACTCGAGTAGATCATGTCGTCTCTTATTTAACGTTACTTTATAGTGATCATCTTTATATTTGTCTAATCCATGAGTTTAACAGACTGGGGCAGAGTGTGGACAGAATGTTGTTGTTTTACGGGGGTTAAATTGTGATTGTTTTTTTTCTCTGTTGTGATTGGTCGATCGCTGTTAAGGGGGCGGTCCCTACTCATATAACGGGAGCAGAATGGGCGGAGCTTGTACCGGAGACGAGCTGAAACGTTGGACTAATAAAAGTGTCCAATAAAATCCCCATAACATTAACATAATGATTTAAATGATTTTAATGATGATTATATATAATTATAATAATAATAATAATATAATGACATGGCCAAAGGTTTAAGATCAGACTGTGCTGTGTTGTGTTGTGTGTAATTGTTTATTGTGTTGTGTATAATTATATTATAGTATTAGTATTCGTATTATATTATAGTATTTTAATGGTCATAAAAACCTCGTTAATGTGACACTTTCTTTATGAACAGTTTTTATAATTGAAAAATGAGCAGAGACAAAACGAGGACGACTCTATTTCCAAGTCCTTCCAAGTTTTCAGCTCGTCCCCTTTGTCCTCATTTGGACGAAGAAGTGAAAGTCTAAAGAGAAGAGCTCAGGCTAAAGAGAAGAGCTCAGTCTAAAGAGAAAAGCTCAGTCTAAAGAGAAGAGCTCAGTCTAAAGAGAAAAGCTCAGTCTAAAGAGAAGAGCTCAGTCTAAAGAGAAGAGCTCAGTCTAAAGAGAAGAGCTCAGACTAAAGAGAAAAGCTCAGTCTAAAGGGGAGAGTTTGGGTTAAAGGGAGAAGCTCGAGCTGTAGGGGAGAGGGACAAAAGAGATCTGGGCCTTCATGTGTGTGGGTGGACTCACCGTACATGTGTGTGTGTGTGTGTACACTCCTCACCTGTACGTGTGTGTACTCACCTGTACACACATGTGTCAGGCTGGTGGAATGCCTTGTTCTTCTTCTTCTCTCTGGGTGAGCTGTTGTTTGCTCTGGGTGTTTGCCTTTTAAACACAGCTCCTGTGTGTGTGTCTGTGTGTGTGGGTGTGTGTGTGTGTGTGTGTGTGTGTGTATATATATATGTGTGTGTGGAGGTCTGAGTGAAGGACGACCTCGGAGCCTCAGAGTCTATAGACACAGCTGTGGAGACGACACTGTGGGTTTGAAAATGTCACTTGTCAAAAAGTAATTAGTCTGTAATTATTTTGAAACATCTGCACAGAAGATCAGGATTTAAGTCGTTTCTTCTGGTTGAGCCTCTGAAGTTTTATTTAGACTGATTCATGTTTGAGTTTAATCTTTAATTTGATTTTTAATCTGCTCCTTTACCTGCCGTCGTCATGTCCAGGTCCATATGAGGCCGACAGTTTTTACCATTTCAAAACCGTCCACAGGAAATCACTTTAGTCTGATTTAGATTTATTTAAGGAGAAGCTGACGCCAGAATCAATGAACATAAAGTTAAAGTTAAAAAAGAGTTAATAAAACAAATGTCCATCTGTCAAAGACGCTGCTGCTCCACACGAGACAGAGATCAGAGATTTAACATGTGCAGAACATAAAAGAATGATCCATGAGTGTCTGAGATGAGAACTGTAGAGACACAAGCACAACAGGGACGATTTAAGGAGGCACAGAGAGAACACGCAAACTGCACACAGACACAGAGAGAACACACAAACTCCACACAGACACAGAGAGAACACGCAAACTCCACACAGACACAGAGAGAACACACAAACTCCACACAGACACAGAGAGAACACACAAACTGCACACAGACACAGAGAGAACACACAAACTCCACACAGACACAGAGAGAACACACAAACTGCACACAGACACAGAGAGAACACACAAACTCCACACAGACACAGAGCACAAACAGAAGGACCAGGAGCTAAACTCATTTTCCGGCTGAAATGAAAATATAATTTGAATAATTGTAAATAAATGTGGAGGTGCAGGACTCAGACACAGAGGAACAGACTGGATCAGAAATAAATGAATGAATGAATAAATACAAATAAAATAAAAAAAATACCTAAAATAAATAAATACAAATACAATAGAAAAGGCTGATATCATGAGCGGTTGTATCGATGTATTTATTTTCTCTGTTGTGTGTCTCGTTTAGAGGAAAGAGACTCGTTTATGCAGAACATTTGACGTTTGATTCACTGTTTTGTCGATTTAAACGTGTTTATTTCATATGATCTTTGCACAGACTGAGGTTTAACAAACACGTTTAGTCTCAGTCGTGTTTTAGTCGATGTGTTTTGCTCCTTCAGTCGTTAAACTGCACGTCTCTGTGTAAATGTAAATGTGGAGCTCGTGTAAACTGACACGTGGAACAGTCTGGTGTGTGCTTCTAGTTAGAAAAATGCACTTTATGTTCATTTATCTTCAGTAAACGGACGTTAATGCTGCATTAAGGTTTATTTTTAATGAAAATGGGGCTCCAGACACTTCTTCTTCTGCATTTTTTTTGTTTCTTCTTTGTTTGACCTTTGCCCTTTGCATAACCTCTGCCTCATCCGTTTGTTAATCCAGTTTTAGGCTCAAAAGGCCAGTGTTTATTATAATCCCATGATATAATTGTCCTTTAGTTATTATTTTTGCCTTTATTTACATCTGTGATCATATTTTACGTGTGTTTAAGTTGACATTGAGCGCGGATGTTGCGTGGAGATGCTCTGTTACGTTTCCTTCTGTAGTTTGCGTCGGATCAATAAACAGCGGGACGTATCCATCCTGTTTTGTTCTGTCGTGAACCAGATTAAACAGAAAGCGCCTGTAAAAGTTCCCGCTGCGTCCCGTGTTTCCTTAAATCGCCACAAACTGCACAAAACAACACAACTGTCTGTGTATCTGTGCAGATCCAGGGGGCTGATGGGAGTTGTAGTTCTTTTTTGCGCGAGAGGACTACAGTCAGATAATGAAATGAGACGCGTTACTGTAAAAAACCCGGAATGAATGGAATGTGGTAAATTACAGGCGACAAACGCGACGCCACGATGGAGTCGAGGAGTCAACACGCCGCAAAGACGCTAGCTGAGGCACTGCGATGTCTGGACGTGCCCGTGGGGGTGTTTGCTCTGGTGGGATTCTTCTGTATGTTGCTCATGTTTCAGTTTGTTCTCAGGTGTTGATTGTAGTTTTAGTTTTAGGGAGATGTTCCAGGCAAACTGTGACCCCCCTCTCCACAGACCTGAGCTGTCATTCATACAGTGTGATAATCTGAGGTTTCTCCACACTGAGGAGCGTTTCCTGGTCTCGCTGTGTCCTGAGCGGTGGATTATTGTGTGTGCTGTGGGTCGAGACGAAGGAAAGAGCGGGAAAAGTTCTTTGGAAAACTCTATAATAAACTCGGGAGGGGCCTCGGAAAAAACGCAGAGGGAACGCTGGTGTGAAGACGGATCTGCTACAGCACCAACGGTCCTGGGTTAGACCTGGTTCAGTCCTGGTTTAGTCCTGGTTTAGTCCTGGTTTAGTACCTGTTTTAGTCCCGGTTTAGTCCTGGTTTAGTCCTGTTTTAGTCCCGGTTCAGACCTGGTTTAGTCCTGTTTTAGTCCCGGTTCAGACCTGGTTTAGTCCTGTTTTAGTCCCGGTTTAGTCCTGGTTTAGTCCTGGTTTAGTCCTGGTTTAGTCCCTGGTTCAGTCCCTGGTTCAGTCCTGGTTTAGTCCTGGTTTAGACCTGGTTTAGTCCTGGTTTAGTCCTGCTTTAGTCCCTGGTTTAGTCCTGTTTTAGTCCTGGTTTAGTCCTGGTTCAGTTCTGTTTTTTCCTTGTTCTCTCTGTTTTTATTCTGTTTACTCCTTGTTCCTAATTAAATCTTTGTTTAGACACAAAAGTCGTTCTGTTTCTTCGAATGTTTCAGGAGCATCAATAAAACATAAACTTGAGGATTGGAACAGAAGGACAAACGATCAGAGACACGGCGAACGTCAAATAATCTTCATTTTTACTCAGAGACGGCGATTTGTAATAAAACCAAACGACGCAGAGCAGGAGACGTGGAACAGATTTCAGTTTAAGATTATAACAGATCAGAAAATTTAATGCAGATCATGTTTTTGTGCATCAGTCTCACGCCTCTCTCTGATTGGCTGTTTGCAGGTGGAGTGGGCGGGGCAGCGATGGCGGGGTCCTCGGTGAAGGTGGCCGTGAGAGTGCGTCCGTTCAACGCCCGAGAAATTGCACGAAACGCCAAATGTGTCATCCAGATGCAAGGGACCTCCACATGTAAGGAACCTGCTAGCTCAATGCTAAATGCTCCATAAGAAACAATGGGCCAGGCTAATGCTAATGCTAATGCTAATGCTAATCAAACTCATTTAAAACTGAAGTACATGGTTTGTTTTGGCTCATTTGAGTAGAACTAAAGGTTTTGTGAAATTCGGCTAAACCAGGACGACTACTACTACTACTACTACTACTACTACTACTACTACTACTACTATGACTATGCACTTTGAGCATCCTATTTATTCACCATGATGAGTTTATAAGCTTTTTTCACAACACTCAGACCAGAGCAGAGTTTTGACAGTAAAGCTAACAACAAGTATCATGCTAATTGTGCACTTACTGATCACTGGGCAATAAAAAGTGTAATAATTAGACGAAGATGGAACGGAGCAGATGCTTTTATAAACTGTACGGGGCAGGAGACATTTTGCTGCGACTTATATGTGAAATGATTAAAATATAATAATTTAAAAGTTCCGTTAGCGTAATGTTCTGATATTCAGCCTGTTGTTCCGCATTTTATTATTATTATAACTTGACTTTAAGATAAAATGTCTGTTCTTGGTCTCGTTTTTTGTAAAATTAATTTCCCCCAAAAAATGCGACTTTTTTTGGCTGGTGCGACTTATATGTTTTTTTTTTTGTTTTTTTTTCTTCATTATTATGTTTTTTTTTCTGGTGCGACTTATATGTTTGTTTGTTTTTCTTTAATATTATGGGTTTTTTTGGCTTGTGCGACTTATATGGTTTTTATTTTTTTTTATTTATTTTTTCATTATTATGTATTTTTTGGCTGGTGCGACTTATGTTTTTTTTTTTTTTTTTTTTTTTTCATTATTATGTATTTTTTGGCTGGTGCGTCTTATGTTTTTTTTTTTTTTTTTTTTTTTTTCATTATTATGTATTTTTTGGCTGGTGCGTCTTATACTCCAGAGCGACGTATAATCCGGAAAATACGGCACATGGAAAAATCAGGTCTTGGACTTGGTGTTAAACTATCACATATGCATAATTGTTTCACGTTTTATTCAATGTGAACCACTATTTTGGTCTAAAACGGCTGAATAATAGAAACGGATCCACTTCAGCAGATTTAAATTGAGTTTTGTTGGCGACGTAACATTTTTTAAAAGATTCTATATCACACAAACTTGACTCTTGTCGCTTTAATCCATGTCCTAATGTTTCCTCCTCAAAAACAGACCTGGAGTTGTGTTTTGTTTCATTCACATGTTTGAGTCACTTTATTATTAGTCTGTTACATCTACAAAGCTCAAAATGCGACGTTCCACCTTGTGATGTCATCAAGTGGTAGTTTTCATGTTAACTCCTCCTTTTACCTTTAGTTCAGTCGAGATAAGAGACAACTCCAGGACTGAAATGATCCAGATGATTCTATAAATGAAGGTGTGTGGAGTTTAAAAACACAGTGGAGCACTTCCTGTATCACCACATGATGACATCACAAGGTGGAACAGAGTGCTTTCAGTTTGAGAGAAGAAGAACTCGGTCTAAATCTGCAGGTTTGTGTGTTAAACATGTGTGAATGAAACAAAACACAACTCCAGGTCTGTTTCTTTTAAAGTCTACATCCCCTTTAAACCTCAAATTGTCCTGGACAGTGACTTTTTGCACAGTTTGTTTACTGGACGCCGCCGCACGCACCGCCGTTTATGATGCAACAACCCGAACTACAATCCCAGCATGCCTCAGGGATCATGTGACGCGTCAGAGTTATTCCTGTCTGTGGATATTTGTGTCCCAAACATTTACTCCAGTGACAGCCCCCCCCCCGCTGTCCAATGCGCTAACATCACTATTACTCTCAATGGGACATGCTAATGCTAATGCTAGTGTAATTAACGCGCTAACATCACTATTACTCTCAATGGGACATGCTAATGCTAATGCTACTGTAATTAACGCGCTAACATCACTATTACTCTCAATGGGACATGCTAATGCAGTTTCAGTGTTTCAGACGCAGTTTCAGTGTTTCAGATGCAGTTTCAGTGTTTCAGACGCAGTTTCAGTGTTTCAGACGCAGTTTCAGTGTTTCAGACACAGTTTCAGATGCAGTTTCAGTGTTTCAGACGCAGTTTCAGTGTTTCAGACGCAGTTTCAGTGTTTCAGACGCAGTTTCAGTGTTTCAGACACAGTTTCAGATGCAGTTTCAGTGTTTCAGACGCAGTTTCAAACGCAGTTTCAGTGTTTCAGACGCAGTTTCAGACGCAGTTTCAGTGTTTCAGATGCAGTTTCAGTGTTTCAGACGCAGTTTGTTTCAGACGCAGTTTCAGTGTTTCAGACGCAGTTTCAGTGTTTCAGACACAGTTTCAGATGCAGTTTCAGTGTTTCAGATGCAGTTTCAGTGTTTCAGACACAGTTTCAGTGTTTCAGACACAGTTTCAGACGCAGTTTCAGTGTTTCAGATGCACTTTCAGATGCACTTTCAGATGCAGTTTCAGTGTTTCAGACGCAGTTTCAGTGTTTCAGACACAGTTTCAGTGTTTCAGACACAGTTTCAGATGCAGTTTCAGTGTTTCAGACACAGTTTCAGTGTTTCAGACACAGTTTCAGTGTTTCAGACACAGTTTCAGATGCAGTTTCAGTGTTTCAGACGCAGTTTCAGTGTTTCAGACGCAGTTTCAGTGTTTCAGACGCAGTTTCAGTGTTTCAGACGCAATTTCAGACACAGTTTCAGTGTTTCAGACGCAGTTTCAGTGTTTCAGACGCAATTTCAGACACAGTTTCAGTGTTTCAGACGCAGTTTCAGTGTTTCAGACGCAGTTTCAGACACAGTTTCAGTGTTTCAGACGCAGTTTCAGTGTTTCAGACACAGTTTCAGTGCTGATGACGCGTCTGCTTCATGTTCTTTTCTTTCCAACATTTTTTCCACACTCTGGCTCTGGACTCATGTAAAACTATGATAAATATTTAGCAGAGACGACCCAAAGAACTGAGTCAGGATCAGAGAAACACGAGTCACCTGCTTCTCTTCAGATCACACTCACTTTACTCTGGAATGTTACGGACTGTGGCATTAAACTCATACATTTTGCTTTTATTCAGTTACAGGTGTTTTTATTTCTCCAAAATTCTCTTGGAAACTTGGAAAAACTTTGTCAGATCTGACCTGTGACATCATGTGTTTGTCTCCATGGAGATGGACAAGTTTAATGTCATACTGTGGAACATTCCAGGCAAATAATAATATTCCACAGATGCTCCTCCACCAGCAAAGTTACACAGTACACACAGTTACACACCTTTGAGTAAAATATCACATTTTACTACCTAAGTAAAAATATTAAAGTACTCGTTTAAAACTGCACTTAAAGAGTAAAAGTAAAAGTATTTAACACAGGATTTGAGTCTTTAAAGCTTCAAATGTGGAGATTTTTATCAACATTTGAACTGAATTTTATTTTTTCTGTTTTTATTTTTTTAGTTTTTCATCAGGTCCGACACAAGCAGAAAAATACTTTTACGTTTCAGTTCTGTTCAAAGTATAGAAAGTACAGACACTGCTCTCAAATGTACTGAAGTAAAAGTACACACTGTGAAATTCACTTAAGTGTACATTTTAGGTGTTTGTACTTTACTACTTGTACTTTGTTACGTCCCTCCTCTGTTTAAAGTACTCTTAGCGTGTACTTTTCCCGTGTACTCTCTCTGTTCCGCTGCAGTGTTTTTAAAGGCCTGTGTTCTGTCTCTCGACTAATGCCAACCAGACAGGCCTCCAAAACAAACAGACTACAGTCCCAGCATGCCTCAGCGCTCAGGACTCCAATCCCAGCATGCCTCAGCGCTCAGGACTCCAATCCCAGCATGCCTCAGCGCTCAGGACTCCAATACCCAGCATGCCTCAGTGGTCAGGACTACAATACCCAGCATGCCTCAGTGGTCAGGACTACAATACCCAGCATGCCTCAGTGGTCAGGACTACAATACCCAGCATGCCTCAGTGGTCAGGACTACAATACCCAGCATGCCTCAGTGGTCAGGACTACAATACCCAGCATGCCTCAGTGGTCAGGACTACAATACCCAGCATGCCTCAGTGGTCATGTGACGCGCTGACACATTCACAGCTCTATAAGAAGCATAGCAGCGCTCCCGTTTCATACTGTGACGCTACTGTTGTTTGTGCTAGCGTCCTCTTAGCTAACGCAAACGGAAAAAGACTCTATAACACATGTGTCAAACTCAAGGCCCAGGGGCCAAATGCGGCCCGCCGTGTCATTTTATTTGGTCAAGGTAAATTTAAATGTGTGACTGCCTTAAAATGTCAGTTTATCAGGAGTTAGACAGTTACACAAACATATTTTTTTATATCTTTGTAAATTTGAGACGCACCATTTCGCTGATACGGCCCTCGGTGAAATTGAGTTTGACGCTCGTGCTCTATAACATAAAAAAAAACAAAAACAGGATCATGTAGCGCGGGTTAATACGAACATTTAAGACCAAAATGACGTATAAATACTAATTAATATGGCACGCTAGCTCCCCCTGCAGTTCCCAACATGCTACTGAGAGGGGAAGTGAAGCTGGTTTTTCAAAATAAAACGTCAAAACCATAAAATTCACATATAAATTCAAACGAAACGTAACACGCAAACAGGAAATAGTAATAAGTGCATTTTTAACTCTGTTTCTTTTGCCCCTGTACAGATTTATTACATAAGCAGGTCAGAATAAGTCCACTGCGCACTGTCTGGGTCTAACTAAAGTGCTCCGGTAGCATGCTAGTTGATGTTAGCTTGACTTATATGATGCGTCAAAGGAAAAATAAGGATGGATGTGTAAAATAGAGGCAAAAGTACATGCTGATACTTAATTTAACATGATTTTTATGGCTTAAATAAGAAAAAAAAAGTCTACGCTGTAATGGTCTATAATGTGGTCGGTCCTTAAAGGGTTAAATCGGCGGCGGTTTGTTGCGACGACGTTTACGCCAACGTCCGCTCCCATTGGACACCGGAGTTTTCTGACACGGAAGTCGGCGGATTTGTTTCTTTTATTAAATCGTTTTGGATGAATATTGTGATTTAAATTGCGTAAATGGAGAACTACGGCGACACAAGCACAACAGGGCTTTTCACCTACCCCCTGTCCCCGCCCACATCCCTGTCCCCGCCCACATGTGATTATTGAAACATTCAGAAGGATCGGCCCACGTACGATTTAAAATATTCTGTGTATCTACTGTCCTCTCCTCCTCTGACCCTCTCCTCTGCGTCCTCCCTCACGGCGGAGATGTTCGCTCGCCGAAACCTAAAACGCCACTTCTTGTTTCTCAGACGGCGTTGTTACGACACGGACTACACTCCCAGCATGCCTCTGTGGTCATGTGATCTCCTGCCATTTCAACACACTTATTTTTAGAGGAGCGTATTTTCATCTGAGGCGTTAATGAAGTAATATTTTGACGTGTTTCGATGTTTTTGTCTCCAGTTCAAAATGTAAAAAAATACTCCGCCCTCTCACCAGGAGGTTGTGGGTTAGACTCCTGTTTTGTCTGAGTCGTTTCTGTTTCGTTGAAGTCATGAGTTTGACCAAACAAAGGCAGTGTTCTTATCTTAAAACACATTATCTATGACACAAAATAAATATGTTTTGTGTTTTGCGTCTTGTGACCCAGAACAAAGCGTCTCTAAAGATAATCTGTGCGGACGGTGGGCGGGGCTAGTTTTCCAAGACCATTTTTTAGATGAAGACTGGACCAGAACTGAACCAGATCCAGACCCAGACCAGGACCAGACCTTAATAAAAACGACATGTGCTGAAGAGGAGCCAACATTCCTGTATCTGTGTGTTCCTTTAGGGATGGTCTTATGGATTTTTCCGATGATATTTGACTTGCTGCTTTGAACAAAAAAACACATTTTAATTAATTATCCTGATCTCACTGTTTTAATAACAACAGCAAAGTGCACAATTAATTTTACATTGTATCAAAGTTCAGAAATATAAGTTTATAAAGTAATTGACAGTTTTAGCGCCACTATTTTCTTGTTAGCGTCTCTATTTTCTTGTTAGCGTCTCTATTTTCTTGTTAGCGTCTCTATTTTCTTGTTAGCGTCACTATTTTCTTGTTAGCGTCTCTATTTTCTTGTTAGCGTCACTATTTTCTTGTTAGCGTCACTATTTTCTTGTTAACGTCTCTATTTTCTTGTTAGTGTCTCTATTTTCTTGTTAGCAACACTACTTCCTTTTAGCGTCACTATTTTCTTGTTAGCGTCACTATTTTCTTGTTAGCGTCTCTATTTTCTTGTTAGCGTCTCTATTTTCTTGTTAGCATCACTACTTCCTTTTAGCATCACTATTTTCTTGTTAGCATCACTACTTCCTTTTAGCATCACTATTTTCTTGTTAGCATCACTATTTTCTTGTTAGCGTCACTATTTTCTTGTTAGCGTCACTACTTCCTGTTAGCGTCACTACTTCCTGTTAGCGTCACTACTTCCTGTTAGCGTCACTACTTCCTGTATAAAATGAATAAATATTTAAAGATCAGACAAATAAAATGAATCTTTCACCAGAGGACACGAGAGATGCTTCTTTCAATGCTAACGCTAATGCTAATGCTAATTTTGAGGGATTATAAACATTAAAACACCACAAACTGAAGTATTCTACATAAAAAACAAACAAAACAATAGTGTAGTCTTTATTTTAAATCATTTGAATTTTAATAGATTTTTTTTTTAAATTATAATTATTTAACTTTTACAATTTAAATAAAAGTGAGTGTTAGCTTTGAGACACGGTGAGCTAGCTAGCGTGAGTGTGTTTGTTGCATGATTGTGTGAACTCGCACACATGTTCTTCTTCTTTATAATAAAGTTTGTTTTTTCAGGCATCTCAAACCCGAAACAAAACAAAGATGGAGCCAAGACCTTCACGTTTGATTATTCCTACTGGTCCCACACGACGGTAAAACACCTGAAACATCTGAAACACCTGAAACACCTGAAACACCTGAAACACCTGAAACACCTCTGCTTCTGTTTAAAGGCCCATAATGCACTGCTCTCTGACCTGTTCTGATGTTTCCTCGTCACACACAGACCTGGAGTTGTGTTTTTTTGTTTCATTCACACAAACTCTGTGGAAAACACTCTGTTCCACCTTGTGATGTCATCATGTGGCGATACAGGAAGTGCTCCACTGTGTTTTTAAACTCCACACACCTTCATTTTTAGAATCATTTGGAAAACACAACTCCAGGTCTGTTTTTGAGGAGGAACATGGATTAAAGCTACGACAGTTCAGTTTTATGTGACACTGGAGCTTTAAACGTCTGGAACATAAATATAATATAAATATAAAACCACATTTGAATTTAAACATTTTTGGTGTTTTTGTTGTTTTTCCTTTTTATGTCCAGGACGAGGACCCCGCTTTTTCCACTCAAAGAAAAGTGTATAAAGACATCGGTGAGGAGATGCTGCTCCATGCGTTTGAAGGTAACTCTGACCTCCTCAGCTCCTCTGACCCTCTGCTCCTCTGACCCTCTGCTCCTCTGACCCTCTGCTCCTCTGACCCTCTCCTCTGCTCCTCTGACCCTCTACTCCTCTGACCCTCTTCTCCTCTGACCCTCTCCTCTTTTCCAGGTTACAATGTGTGTATTTTTGCGTATGGCCAGACGGGGGCAGGCAAGAGCTACACCATGATGGGCAAACAGGAGGCGGGGCAGGAGGGCATCATCCCACAGGTGAGTCCACACCTGAGCCATGACATCACACCTGAGCCATGACATCACACCTGAGCCATGACATCACACCTGAGCTATGACATCACACCTGAGCCATGACATCACACCTGAGCCATGACATCACACCTGAGCCATGACATCACACCTGAGCTATGACATCACACCTGAGCCATGACATCACTGTGAATGTTCCACTAAACCTGTGGCTCTGTCCTCAGCTCTGTGAAGAACTGTTCCAGAAAACAGGAGACAACCAAGACCCAGACCTGCAGTATTCTGTCGAGGTACAGAACCAGGACAGAACCAGGACTGAACCAGGACTGAACCAGGACTGAACCAGGACTGAACCAGGACTGAACCAGGACTAAACCAGGACTGAACCAGGACTAAACCAGGACTAAACCAGGACTAAACCTCCCCCTCTCCTCCTCTTCAGGTGTCGTACATGGAGATTTACTGTGAGCGTGTGAGGGACCTGTTGAACCCGATGTCTCAGGGCACTCTGAAGGTCCGGGAGCACCCCATCCTGGGTCCGTACGTCCAGGACCTGTCCAAGCTCGCCGTGACCGGATTCTGCGACATCCAGGACCTCATGGACGCGGGGAACAAAGCCAGGTTGGATCTTGGACCAGGACGTGGGCCAGGGACTCGGACTTGGGATCCGGACCTGGGACCCGGACTTGGGACCCGGACCTGGGACCCGGACCTGGGACCCGGACCTGGGACTCGGACCTGGGACTTGGGACCCGGACCTGGGACTTGGGACCCGGACCTGGGACTCAGACCTGGGACTTGTACCAGGCCTCAGGATTGGACTCTGAGACTAAAGATAAAGATTTGGGCTGGAACTAGAATCAGCCTTCTGCCCGAGGGGAGTGGCTTCTGCCTGAGGGGAGTGGCTTCTGCCCGAGGGGTGTGGCTTCTGCCTGAGGGGAGTGGCTTCTTCCCATGTCCAGGGGGTGAAGGGTCAGCTGTGATCTGACCTTCTCCCCATGATTCCTGGAGACAAACAGGTTCTGGAGAGATGGAGACTGCAACCGATCGATAGAACCTGGACCAGGACTTGGACCAGGACTTGGACCAGGACTTGGACCAGGACTTGGACCAGACTGATCTATAACGTATCATTTTTTTCCAGAACTGTAGCTGCCACCAACATGAACGAGACCTCGTCCAGATCTCACGCCGTTTTCACCATCGTCTTCACCCAGAGACGCAGAGACCAGCTGACCGGCCTCGACACTGAGAAGGTACCAGCAGAACCCGGACTGTGACCAGACCTCAGACCTGGTTTAGTCCTGGTTTAGTCCTGGTTTAGTCCTGGTTTAGTCCTGGTTTAGACCTGGTTTAGTCCTGGTTTAGTCCTGGTTTAGTCCTGGTTTAGTCCTGGTTGTGATGAGGATTCATTTTGTTTTTTTCCAGGTGAGTAAGATCAGTCTTGTGGATTTGGCTGGAAGTGAACGAGCTGATTCTTCAGGAGCAAAAGGCACGAGGCTGAAGGTCAGAGCAAAACGTAAACTAGAAAATATAAAATAAAGATTCAGCTTCAAACTTTAAAATGTATTTTGTTTTAAATACATTTATAAATCAAAGTCGACTCTTTTACCTTCAGGAAGGAGCCAATATCAACAAGTCCCTGACGACGCTGGGCAAAGTCATCTCCGCTCTGGCTGAAATGGTAACAACAGTTTGAGAATTTTACCGTCAAATCTGTTTTTGGAGATAAAATCAAAAATATTTCATGATTTTGTTTTATTGTTTTTGTTTTTTTTAGCAAGGCACAAAGAAAAGGAAAAGCGACTTCATTCCCTACAGAGACTCAGTCCTAACCTGGCTCCTCAAAGAAAACCTCGGTGAGACATTTTGGATCCTGGTCTAGTCCTGGTCTAGTCCTGGTCTAGTCCTGGTTCAGTCTTGGTTCAGTCCTGGTTCAGTCCAGTTTAGTTCGGTTTAGTCCTGGTCTAGTTCTGGTTTAGTCCTGGTTAGTCGCTGTTTTGGACATACTTTTTTATTTTAATAATTTACAAAATGTTCTGTTTCAGGAGGAAATTCTCGGACGGCGATGATCGCAGCTTTGAGTCCGGCCGACATCAACTACGAGGAGACGCTCAGCACACTCAGGTCTGAAACACGCTCAGGTCTGAAACACTCAGGTCTGAAACACTCAGGTCTGAAACACGCTCAGGTCTGAAACACACTCAGGTCTGAAACACTCAGGTCTGAAACACGCTCAGGTCTGAAACACACTCAGGTCTGAAACACGCTCAGGTCTGAAACATGCTCAGGTCTGAAACACTCAGGTCTGAAACACGCCAACGCTTTAGAGAAACAAGGTTACATAATGAGGTTAAGTAGAGGGTCCTGCCTGGTCAGGGTCACAAAAAGGTCACATAAGGGTCACATAAAGGTCACGTAAAGGTCACATAAGGGTCACATAAAGGTCACGTAAAGGTCACATAAGGGTCACGTAAAGGTCACATAAGGGTCACATAAAGGTCACGTAAAGGTCACATAAGGGTCACATAAAGGTCACATAAAGGTCACGTAAAGGTCACGTAAAGGTCACGTAAAGGTCACGTAAAGGTCACGTAAAGGTCACGTAGAGGCCGCTCACCTGAGTCTGTTCCCTGGGCGACAGATACGCCGACCGGGCCAAGCAGATCCGCTGTAACGCCATCATCAACGAAGACCCCAACGCCAAACTGATCCGAGACCTGAAGAGCGAAGTGGAAAGACTGAGGAGCCTCCTGTGCTCCCAAGGACTACACGAACTACTGCAGCAAGGTACTACTACTACTACTACTACTACTACTACTACTACTACTACTACACGAACTACTGCAGCAAGGTACTACTACTACTACTACTACTACTACAACAACACGAACTACTGCAGCAAGGTACTACTACTACTACTACTACTACTACTACTACAACAACACGAACTACTGCAGCAAGGTACTAGTACTACTACTACTACTACTACTACTACTACTACACGAACTACTGCAGCAAGGTACTACTACTACTACTACTACTACTACTACTACTACACGAACTACTGCAGCAAGGTACTACTACTACTACTACTACTACTACTACTACTACTACTACAACAACACAAACTACTGCAGCAAGGTACTACTACTACTACTACTACTACTACTACTACTACAACAACACGAACTACTGCAGCAAGGTACTACTACTACTACTACTACTACTACTACTACTACAACAACACGAACTACTGCAGCAAGGTACTACTACTACTACTACTACTACTACAACAACAACACGAACTACTGCAGCAAGGTACTGCTACTACTACTACTACTACTACAACAACACGAACTACTGCAGCAAGGTACTACTACTACTACTACTACTACTACACGAACTACTGCACCAAGGTACTACTACTACTACTACTACTACTACTACAACAACACGAACTACTGCACCAAGGTACTACTACTACTACTACTACTACTACAACAACACGAACTACTGCAGCAAGGTACTACTACTACTACTACTACTACTACTACACGAACTACTGCAGCAAGGTACTACTACTACTACTACTACTACTACTACTACTACACGAACTACTGCAGCAAGGTACTACTACTACTACTACTACTACTACTACTACTACTACACGAACTACTGCAGCAAGGTACTACTACTACTACTACATGAACTACTGCAGCAAGGTACTACTACTACTACTACTACTACTACTACTACTACTACTACTACTACATGAACTACTGCAGCAAGGTACTACTACTACTACTACTACTACTACAACAACAACACGAACTACTGCAGCAAGGTACTACTACTACTACTACTACTACTACAACAACACGAACTACTGCAGCAAGGTACTACTACTACTACTACTACAACAACACGAACTACTGCAGCAAGGTACTACTACTACTACTACTACTACTACACGAACTACTGCACCAAGGTACTACTACTACTACTACTACTACTACTACAACAACACGAACTACTGCACCAAGGTACTACTACTACTACTACTACTACTACAACAACACGAACTACTGCAGCAAGGT